>NW_025999925.1:3846079-3939207 GCF_001458135.2 Marmota marmota marmota | reverse complement strand
AGTACCCTCCCCCCCAAAAAAAAAAAAAAAAACTAATAAGTGCTGTGGAGGATGTAGGGAAAAAGGAACATGTATACACTATTGCTGAGAACGTAAATTAGTATAATTACTGGAAATAACTATGGAAGTTCCTCCAAAAGCTAAAAATAGAACTACCATATGATCCAGTGAGACCACTCCCTGGTATAGATCTGAAGGAATGAAAGTAGCATACTATGAAAATACCCCGAATACACATATCTATTGAGGCACAATTCATAATAGCCAAGTTAGGAGATCAGCCTACGTGCTCCAAAACAGATGAATGGATGAAGAAAATGTGCTGTAAATACACAATGGAGCATTATTCAACCATAACAAGTCCAAAATCCTGTCATTTACTGGAAAATGAATGGAACTGGAGATCATTGTGTTAAGCAAAATAAACCAGACTGAGAGAGATATGTATCACGTGTTTTCTCTCAAATATGGTATCTAGGGGGAAAAAAAGACAATGTGAAAGTAGAAGGAAGACTATTAGAAGAGGAAGGGGAGCGGGGGAGGGGAGGAAAGGAGGGTAATGGGGGTGGAAATGATCAAAATATGTTCAGTGCATATACAAGTAATCCACAATGAAACCTATGACTCTGTATAATTAATAGGAACTAATAAAATTTAAAAAGTGGGTTCGTGGAAATGAGTTTAATGAGGAGCAATAGGGAGGGCGTGGGCATCAGCCAGCAGAGGAAAGGAGGGAACCGGAAGGCAGAAAGCTCAGGCTACGGAATCCTTGCAGAAATGAAGCCATCTCTGATCATTCGGAAGAGCCACCTACAGCACTTTCCATGTTATTCCTCTTTGTAGCCTCAGGGCCAGGCCAGGGCTGAGCCCCAGGAGTCCAGTCAGAATCCAAAGGATTTCCCTTTTAAGTCTGCAGAATGTGGGGACGGTCACGTTGAGGCCCTGTTGTTGTCTCCAAGCCAGCTGACCCGCCCAGAGTCCCCTGGACGGGGCATGTCCATTCAGTCTGTGTGGCTTTGATTTCACTCAGCAGCACCCAGCAGAGATCTGGCGACACCCACGGGGCTGGCCAGGGGATCCTCAGCCCTGCCTGGTGCCAGGCTCTCCAACCCGTGAGAACCACAGAAAGGTTTCTCCTTCCTTCTCTGGGCTGCCAGGCATATGAAAAGTTGCCCCCTGAGGCTTGTCACGCCGTCCACTGGTCCTCAGACCTTCCCATTCGGTTTGGAGGGAGAGATTTTGAATCAGGCTGCCCAAGTTCCAGCCAGCTCCTGGCTGCTCTGGATCCCTGGGTCCCACTGAGAGTGAGGGGCATGGACGCCTGTCCTGCAGCCGACAGAGGCTACAATGTGCAGGGTGGATGTGGCCTTGCCTAGGACCCCACTGATAAGCTCTAAATCGTATACTGTTTCACAATTTGAATAAGAACCGGAGGTTTGAAAACCCTTGTGATGGGGGAAGAAAGAGAGATAGACAACGACTTTACCTGATTGATCAGGTAAAATTTGTAACAAGCAGAAATCTGAACTGGCAACCAAAATCCAAAACTCTATTCAAGATGTTCTCCCATCTGCAAGGCATCTTTATTCCCACTTGCCATCCAGTTATTCAGACCAGCTGGGAAGTCCATTCAACCTTGGACTAATTTAACCCCAGACCCCTGCAGGGTTTTGTTTATTTTTAAATGTTATCAAAGTGTAACATTAAAAAAAAAAAAAAAGGTAAGAGCATAAAAATCGTAGTCAGCTGTTTTAATTTTCACAAAGTGAGCCCAGGCCTGTAAACTACCTCCAAATCCAGAAACACAACACAGTTAGCACCCAGAAGCCCCTGCAAATCCTTTCAGCAACTTCCTCCTCAGGTATAACCATGACCCTGACCAACTTCTAACCATGACAACCTGTTTTGCCTGTTTTGGGCCTTACATAAAAAATGGAATCACACACACAGTATACTCTTTTATGCTATTTTTGGCATTCAACATCATCTGTGTAATTTATAATTGGAGTTTATTGACTTTCATTGTGGTAAAATATCCCGTTGTTTAAATACACATGATTTGTCAATCCATTCTATCAAAAGGGGCATTTGGGTTGGTCTGGTGGGTAATCACATGCATAGTGTTGCCCTGAACATTATTACACAAGCCAGGTCCTGTTTTCAAAGTCTGATACAAAACCACCTACTGTTGCTGCGGCCCTCTTTACCAAGATGTTTCACTCCCAAGATTTCACAGTTTTGGGACCCCACTTAACTTCCTCCCATAATGATTTATGTTATATTTTTTAATACAAATTACCCTGGCTGAAGAGCATGTTAATATCATCAGCATTTACTCATCTATGTGTGCCCACAGAGCTTTGTCTAGTGCCCTGCACAAAGCAAGTGTTCAACATTTTCTCAGTTAAATGGAATTGTTTGAGAATGAGCCCTACATACCTATCATCTCCCCTAGTCCCACTTCTCCATCTTCTCCAAACAAAATATCATCTCTCCCTTAAACATCCATTACAGCAATGGTGCTCAATTATTTTGTTTTTATATCTCCAATGTAAATAAATGGAAAACTCTATTCCCATGCACAAATTTTTAAATTTGTGTATTTATCACTATTTTAAATAAATAGAGTGAAATTTCTGCCATATTGGAAATTGTTTAATACTGCAAATATTTTTTAAAAAGTTGAAACTGCAAATTTGGCTCATACAAGTTATGGACAGTATTCACCATATTACATAATTGGCAAAGCAGTCTTCATTGACAAGTTAATTAACATTCAGATATGACTTCCCACTATTTTAAAAAATTATTTCAAATAAACATGTTATGGCAAACTTTACTTGTAAATCATAATTCTGAGCCACATAACTGTATGGGTTGGTGGATGATGGATGGGTAGATGGGATAGATGGATGAATGAATGGATGGACAGGTAGGTGAATGGGGGAATTGGTGGGTAGATGATGGATGAATGGATGCATGGGTGGGTGGGTGTCTGGGTAGGTGAGTGAATGTGTGGAGGCACAGAAATTCACCATGACCCTTTCACTTGAATGAAACAAAATTCCATACCTTCAATTTCCTCCCAAACCTTTCTTTGCTTTGCTTTCATGTGACTTTCTAGAAGGGATGCCTTCCTGCATTCTTTATATGTTAAATGTCCCAAAATCTGTTGCATTCCAGGACAATAAGTCTCCAACAAGAAGATCCAGGGAAGTGAAGAGTCAGTTCTTCCTTTCTGATGTGGGGGCAGAAAAAAAGAAGGTAGAAAGCTGTGTTTTGAACACATTTGCTCTGTGCTTGCTTTCTAAAATCATGATAAGAAGAGAGTGATTGGCGTTTGAAGATATTGGATCACTTTATTTTCTCATGCTACCCAGTCAAACCATGAACCTTAATTCTATCTCCGTGTCATACATAAAAGACACACAGCAATCCAAAAACTAGACAGAGATCTGTTTTCCAGTCTCTCAAGAAAATGGACAGCAAGGGATTTCCTAATAATGCTCACCTGGCATTTAGAAAGTTTAAAATTCTCCCTCTGAATTATTTTTCTATTTTACTTGTTATACTACGATCAGGTGTTTTCTAGGAAGGGTTAGAATCAGCACTAAAACGTTCTTAATTACCAAACAATATTTATTTCATTCATTACCTGAGTTCAATTTTTAATTTGGGTTGACTTTTCCCTGAAATTTAGCATAATAAACATTTTAGCTCATTTGCCCCCCACAGCTCAACTAGTTTGAGCTCATGGAATGCAAACTAATTTTAAAATAAGCAAGGGACTTGAAAGGCAAGCTTTTGCCGCCAAAAAAAAAAAAAAAGGAAAGAAAGAACATACTGCATTAATAGCCAAGTGGTATTTCTCTGACATCTGGTATCCTCTAATTCTCCAGAACAGCTGCAAACCTGAAAATACCCCCAAAGGCCTCTGGAAGTGAGCAGTGGTTCACTCTGGGAAGATTCTCACTTTGAAAACTACAGAAGAAAAGAGGAAACCGACTGTTCCCTTGGACAACTGCACACCCAGCAATGCAGACCTCTGAGGTCTGAAGAAGGTGGCCAACAAGCAGTCCAGACCCAGAAGCCTGGAGAAGTGGATCCCCAAGAATGAAGAGTAGGGACTCGGGGAACCCCAAAGACAACTAAGAAGAAGTTTGATCACTCCAAAGAGAAGAGCAGCAGATAGGGACAATATCAGCTGCCTTACCCCAGACACCTCAGGACCTCTGAGGGCCTGTGCATGGTATTAACACAAGGGTCCTCCTCCTGTACCTACCCTTTTGACTGTAAGGAGTTGACACCTCTGTGTATCAGCTCCTCAATCTTCCCTCAGTCAACCGTGTACCTGCTCCACCATGGCTATTGCTCCTCATTACTTTGCCCACTTGCATACCACCAGGGGCTTTTCATCCCAACTTTTATATCACAGATGGTTTACTTACACTGCCATCTCACAACACTCTACCTCTTTCCATGTTTGGTTTGAATTTCTGAGTATCCTATTTGTCCAACTTGACTTTTGAAGCCAAACTACGGGCCAAGACTCATTGACCAGCTTGTAGACTGGCTACTTTTGGGACAGGTGCCCATTTTGATTCCACCAATTATTAAGTGGGTTTGGGAAAGACATGTGATTCAAAACAGGGCTACTCTAGAGCTTCCCATTAGCAGAAATTGTGGTAAGCAATATATATATAATATATGTTTAGTGAGACCCTGAACCATCTAGGAGTATCAATTTGGTTTAATATTCTTGGCTTAATAAAAAGCAGGAAAACCTGATATGATTTCCAATGAAAACTTTTACCTCTTAAAATAATAACTTTAAATCATGTGGAAAGTTCACATATCCTGAGTACCATACAACAGAGAGGTAATTAACTATTCTTTCTCAGATGATACGGAGGATTTGTAAATATTTTTTCATCTTCCTGGAGTGTTAAAGTGGCTATTGGGATGTTATGTTCAGTCAGTTTTCTGTTGAATACAGCTAGCTCTCTTTTGCTATTGGAAAGTATTCCTACCAATACTCTCTAATCCATTTATCCCAGAGCTTGCCACAACCACAGGAAACATGAGCCATGTCTTTCTTAGGTCTTTTATGTGTTGGAGTTTAGGCATCAGGTCTAAGTGCTGACTCTAAAAATTCTCACGACATAGCTAAAAAAAAAAATACACATTGGTCCCTGGGCAAAATGGTAAACAGATGTCTCTTCACCCCTACATAATGATATCATATTCTTACTAAAAACATGGCCATAGTCTAAAATCCAATGAGAATGAAGTTAGTATAAACCATTAGCAATTTCCCTAATCAGAGTACTTTTCTCCTGCCCCTCTGACAAACCACACCCACTTGTCCTTCCAAGTCCAGCTAAACAAAATTTCTTGTTTTGAAATTCCTGGGATAATGGCTGGAAGAAAGACAGAAGGGCAAAATCCTGGGAAGTAGTTTGGGTAACTAGGAAAGGTTCCTGCAGGCAAGAATAAAGAGAGATTGCAGGGGAAAAGGCAGTTCATATCAGGAAGAAGCCTTAGTTTAGTGGCTAGAATTACCCCCAGGAGTAGCTACTTTAGCAGGATCAGTCTTAGATGCTACAATGAGGGAAGAAAAGAACATCTCACTTCCAGGCCAGTGAAAGGTGTTGGGGACAGGGCAGAGAGATACTGGTCTGGAATCCAAAATCAGGGTTGGAACAACAGAAAGAATAATGGGATCTGAGCCAGCATTCTGGCCAAGGGCAAGGCCAGACAGGTGCAGTGTATGAAGTTTGAAATAGGGTAGAAAGAACCAAGGGGCCAGGTAACTTGGAACTTTTCCAAGTTCAGAAAAGAGAAGGACAAAAAAAATCAAGATTTTAACTGACCTATATTCTCTGCACTCTTGGAAGTTCTTAATATGCAATTATCATACAGTTTAGCACTCACCTGTTCTTACTTTCTCTCCTAATGTTAAGGATCTGTATGTGAGGTGTCCCCCAAAATTTCATGTGTGAGACAAAGGTTTAGAGGAGTAATTATTGAATTATGAGAGCCCTTGTGACTTAATCCCCTCATGGAATTACCGAGTGGTACCTGAAGGCAGGCAGGGTGTGGCTGGAGGAGGTGGGTTATTGGGAGGGTGTCTTTGGGGTATATACTTTGCATCTGGCAAATGACTCTCTCTCTCTCTCTCTCTCTCTCTCTCTCTCTCTCTCTCTCTCTCTCTGCTTTCTGATCATCATGTGAGCTGCTTGCCTCTGCCATACCCTTCCTCCATGATGTTCTGCCTCACCTCAAACCCCAAGGAATGGAGCCTGTTGTCCATGGAGAGAGACCTCTGAAACCCTGAGCCCCCCAAATAAACATTTGCTTATCTACAGTTTTTCCGGTTAAGTCTTTTAGTCACAGCAGCAAAAAAAAAAAAAGCTGATTAAAACACCCATTCAAGCACCTATCATTAATTTATTGAGTTTCTGTTTCCTAAATGTAAATTCCTTATTAGAGAAATCTGAGTTGGCTTTTCATTTCCAGAAAGTCTCTTAAGAATATGGGTTGTGGGGCTGGGGCTGGGGCTCAGCGGTAGCACACTTGCCTTGCATGTGTGAGGCACTGGGTTCGATTCTCAGCACCATGTATAAATAAAATAAAGATCTATCAACAACTAAGGGAAAAAATATTTTTTAAAAAAAGAATATGGGTCAAATGTTAATTTCCAATGACCTGGAATGGGGGCAGAACTCCGGAAGGAGACCTGTGGACTGTAGTTATGTATGAGGAGAACACATGTTTCTAGGACACATTCTCAATGGGTTGCAGGATTCTAGAGGGGTAGGGTGGTGGCATATCTGAGACATACACGAAGTAGAAACTCTCTTTGTCGGCCTTCACTTCGATGACTCCAAACTTCCTTCTGCTCTCCACTCCCTCTAGAAGACCTGCCACATGATGGCCCTGGCATAGAGAAGTCTCTCAGTCTCTCTGTCTACTCCTGCCCTTGCCAGCTGGGCTGTGAGCTTGCCACACATTAGCCTGTCTGGCCCTGCTCCTGTTCACACTAGTGGTGCTTGTATTATAATTGTATAATTAAATAATGAATAGGTAAACTCAGAGCATGTACATTGAAAAAAAAAAGAATTATCTCTACAAAGATGAATTTGAGGGCTTTGAAAAGACCCATAAAGTTTCACCATCAAATAAGATGTGAGAAAGACAACTCAAAATGGGAGGAGTACCTGCACATCTACAAGTATTCTGCACTCAACTTACTTGAAAACTGTTTTTAAGTTGTTCATTCACTTGAAAAAACCCCAAACTAGAAATCATGGATGATTTACTACAGATATGATTTATTCCAGAAAGATAATATGAAACCCCAGTCAGTTGTCCCTGAATTAAAGTGAAGGTCTTAACCTGCCATGAAAAAATGGCAAGTGAGTTTACATTCTTTTTTTTGCATTTTGTTTGAATTTATGTGTTTACATATTAATTTACATGCATGTGTATAGTGAAAACATTTTAGGTCATATACTTTTTTATTATTTTCTTCAGTAACTGCCAACCATCAGTGTATCAGTGTAATCAACTTGGTAGGAGGACTTTTGTTGCAATTTTAGTCCTTCCTGCTGCTTCCTATCAATAACTTGCTTAGCACCAAAGCATCATGGTCATTAGTGACCCCTTGTTCCCTGACAACCTGAAAGGAGGTAAATAGGCCAAACAGTGAGAAACAATAGCTTGTGCCCAAATTATCATCACAGCCCAATACTCCTTGAAGACTGAGTGAAATGGAAGTAATAGTGAATCGTTAGTTCTGGAAAAAAAGAAATAATAATATGGTCTCTTGCTTTGACTTCATTGTTAAGATATTTGTCACTGGCACTTTTAAATACTCCCCTAAATGGCAGAGAACTTGTCCTAAAAATGGCCCCCATGGAGAACCAAACAATAGGGAAAAATCAAGATCATGATCAGGCACTCTTGTCCTCCCAGCCAGTGCAATGGGTGAGAGCTCCGCTCTAGAATCAGGTGCCTTAATATCAATTTGCCAAAAAGCATCGACAATAATTTAACGTTTCTAAGTCTCAGTTTTCTCTGCTGTGAGTTGGACTCTTGTTGAGAACTGAATGATGTGATGGATGCATCACAAGGTAAGGTCTTCTTGGCCTTCATTCCTTCTCCTTTTTCATCTTCTATCCACTCTAGAGAAGGAGAAGGTGATGAACACAGTAGAGGGAAGAAATTTGTCATCCATATAAGGCCTGGAGTTGAAAAAGAAATATGCATTATGTTTGCCCCACTCTGAAGTATATGAAGGGCCTTGAGCCTCCCCAACACCTCACTGGCTCAGAACAAAAGCACCTGGAAACTTTTCTTGAAGATGCAACCTTTCCTTCATGTGTCCACCAAGCACTAGCTATGTGCCAGACACTGAGGTGCAGCAGTGAACAAATCGAGGTCTCCACTCTCAGGGAACTTACTGATAATCTGAGTGAAGAAAAGCCAAAGACCAAGAAAGAGTTTCCATGTGAAAACTAAGCACAATGCCTAGCACACAGTAAGCACTCAATAGACACCAGCTACTTTAACACTGGTCATTATTACTCCAGTTGAAAAACCTAATTTAGGATTGTTAAAGTATACCCCTGACTTCACCCCTGTTTCCCACTTAAAAGATGGACTAACCTTCCACTAAATTTCTCAAGAGCCATCCTTGGGACCTCTGTGACCCTCTTCCAAAACACAGACCTCCCTGTGTTTTATGAGCTTTCCCTTCCCCTACTTTTCTGTTTTCAAAAGTCACTACCACTTTACAGCTCTGCAGCAGCTGGGAAAGGAAAAGCTGGGGTCATCAAAGCTGCAATGCTCTATTAAAATATAACCAATCCATGTCCAGCCTTCCATCCCATTCCAGCAGTAAAAGGCATCTCCAGGTCTGTGCAAACCTATGGACACAAAGGAGGGCTCTTCAAAGTGTCACCTGCTAATCTGAGCACAGACTAATTCCTGCCAGGCAGGTTTCCACAGCCTGAGTCCTCCTGGGGCCTACCTAGGCCCCTACTTAATACTGGACCCCTCCACACTCTACCTCACTCTAGTTTTTCTTTACCATCATCTAACCCATAATTCATGTATTTATTATGCTCATTCTTCATTTCTCTTTCCTCCATGGTGATGTAAATTCTTATGAGGGCAAAGATGTAAATTTTGTTACCACTCTGCCTGGTCTATATTAGATGCTCAGTAAATATTTTTCAAACGAATGAATGAAAACCACAGAGGAAAAGCTGCTTACCAGTCCTGGAAGTCCTGTGGCCCTTAGCCAGCACTCCAGAAGGCAAAACCAACTCACACTTGGACAACTCACTGAGACTGTTTCCATGTACACGGAAAGGAGAGTGGGAAAGGTGGGGGAAGCAAATGAGGGACAGTGCTGCTTCTGTTTTCTGGAATGTTCCCTGTGTATTGAAGGACTGAATGCATCTACACACACACACACACACACACACACACACACACGCACACCACATCATACACACCCAGCCTAAGTAGCCCTCGCTGGGATTCCGCAGATAGCAAACATATAATGAAACTGGGATTTGAAAGCACCACCTTCAGTTGTTAAGATTTTGTTTCTAAGAAGGCAGACAAGAAGAGCTCGGGCAGACAGGGCTGTTGCAGGGCTGCCATCTCTTTTGCCAGGACAGGCGGAGCTGTAGCGGGCAGAGGAGGGAGCGGCCCAGGGTCCTCCCCTCGCTCCCAAGCGCCTACAAAGGGCAGCTGGGGTTGCGCCTTGCTGAGCCAAAGCAGCAGCATACAGCAAAGGAAATGGGTGGAGAGGACACTGGGGGCCAACAGTATGGAGCCAGGCAGAGGAGAGGGACCAGAGGTCCCCAAGGGGCTGGCACAGCAGGCGGAGAGCCTCCTCCCTGCAGGCTCCGAGCGTGCCAGGATCCCTAGACTGCCTCCCCCGTGGGCACGGGGGTGCTTATGCGCCCTGGGAGAGTGGGGCTTCACCATGCAGACTGGTTTCTGCCTTTTCACATTTTCTGCTCCAGAACCCAAGGTTTCTGAGCGGGGAGTGAGGGGCAGGGGCATAGAGGGACCCCCCAGAGGGAACCCAATTGCTCTAGCTGCGCCCTTCCCTGCAGTTCCGGGGTGCCCACTCCAGCCCCTCAATTCCCCGAAGTCTTCTGACCGCTCATACTTCTGTGATCCCCACTCCCGAGTTCCCGCAGGAAACACGACATTGCATCTCTTAGTTCAGGTCTTTCCCTGGACAAATTGTAAATCACACGAAGAGCCTTATTCTCTTTGCCCAAGTTTTATTTCTCTTTTTCCTTTTTAAATTTTTTCTTCTGATTATAAAGTGTTTCCGTGGATTCTGTTTAATCCAAAGCAGTAGTTTTGCCCAGCCATTAATAGTGTGACCTCAAGAAAACACTCTCTGGAGTAAGTTTTCTCCTGTACAAAATGAGATTTCTAAGGTCCCTGACGCTTTTAAATTCCAGACTTTCCAAGGAGTCCTAGGGTTGGTTTATTAGTTAGAGCTGTCCTGACTACCGTGGTTTTAAGTCTAAATGCAGTTTCTGGGACAGAGGCAGGGATGGGGCTTCCCCTTGGGCATCTGTGAGCAGCCAGCAGGAAGAGAGCCCTGCAGTCAGCCTGGTCTGTCCCCTCTGGGGTACACACTACCTGCCCCAGTTCTTTATACATATAACCACTCTGATAGTGGCTGAGGTGCAGGGAAAAAATCTCTTTTACTGCAAGGCCAACTCTGAAAGGGGGGATTTTTCAGAAAGAACTTCTGCTAGGAAATTATGAAGTCCAAAACCACAAAACTACCTTCATCCAGTCAGAGCCCACATTCTTGTGAATGACTTTAATAAAAGGCAGACATTGGTTAGTAAATTTTAGTAACCTAGAGTCCCAGGTTATTTCCCTCAACTGATCCATGAAGAGAAGGGTGCCCAGGCCAAGGAATTCAAACCATCACCATGCAGTATATGTAGCCCTTTCTAGGATCTGTACAGAGGAAAAAGCTTGGGCTTCCAGATCATTCTCATGCAAATTCAATTCCAGTGTTGCCCTTTTTTTTGGCCATCTTGTTTTGGATCTCCTTCGTATTTATTTATTTGTTCGAATTAGGTATGTATGACAGCAGAATGCATTTTGATTCATTGTATACAAATGGAGCACAATTGTTCATTTCTCTGTTTGTACACGATATAGCGTCACACCACATGCAGTCATACACGTGCCTAGGGTAATGATGTCCATCTCATTCCACCATCTTTCCTGCCCCCATGGCCCCTCCCCTTTGCCCAGTCAGAGTTAGGACAGCCTTCTTAACTTCTCTGATTTCCATTTCTTTTCTTTTAAATAGAAATAATATCTTCTGTGCCACTGGGTTAAATTAATATTAAAGGCGAATAAATGTGAATCATTTGGAGTTCTTAATGATATACATGGAACTGACCCCTGTTCAGCATAACAGCAATTTATTAAGGGATGCTCCACACAATCCTGAGAAAGCCAGTGAATCAGGCTTGGAGGCCATGAAGCCACAAAGGCTTCCCAAATAACATCTGCCTCTGCAGGTGGCTTGGGACAGACAGCTTTTAGCTCCTATCCTGGTCTGTAGTGTGTCTATCAGGGCTCTGCTGCTGCTGCCACCAGCAAGGCTTCTCAGACTACCTCTTGCAGCATTGCCTTCCAAATCAAAGGCTCACATAACCTAACAGTGTCCTCTGTTATTCCTTCAGATCTCTCTCTGGTCCTGGGAAGCTATTTTTCTTCATTTTGTTTGATTCATTCGAGACAATCCTCCATCTGTTTTTAAGACTAATTCTGCCCCTGGGTGAAATTAGCTTTTCACCTCTTTTTTGGGAACAGAATGGTGTGACCTTGGCAGAAGGCACTGTAACCTCACCACTCCATCCCATTGCAGCTCTAAGTTAGTACCTTGTTTCTTCCTGTTTCGAAGCCTAGACTATCTTTGGAACACCTGAGAAATTCCCACTTCTTGTTTGAGTCAAGTTTGCATTACCAGCTGAGCCACCACCTGGCTGTTCTTTGGTTCAATACCCTAATGCCTCCAAGGCTAGATCAGTGGTTCCCAGCCCTGCCTGCACATTAGAAGGTGCAGGGGTTGGGCCTTGGAGAGTCTGATTTAATTGGTCCCGAGTAATCCTAGGTATGAGCATTTTTAACAGCTCCCCCATTTAATTATCAGGGGAATTGTCTTCTAAAATCCCATCAAGGTTTTTCCTCCAACACCAAAAGCTTTAGGCAAGGAATTAAAATTGAACATATTGTATCAAACAAGAGGGTAACGTACTCCCAGTCTCTCCTAACTATCTGCAAATATTAAGTTTTGAGTTAACATTTTGCAAATAGGAGCTGTGAATGAGCCTTTTTGTTTACTTCAGCTTCTGGATTTGAAAGTCACATTGATCCCTCTGAGGCTGTTGTTACCTATTCAGATTGAATTTAAATAGAAAAGGGGAGAAGGAGTCCTTAAGGGATGTGACACAATCCCTGGTGGTCCAATCTCTCTAAGGTAAGTGAGGAATGACAAATTCTCAATTCTGCTTACTTCAAATATTTGGTTTGTTCAGTAACATGAATCATCTAATGATAAAGTGACTGAGGTAAAAGTATTGACAACTGTGAGAATACCAGGGGGTTTATTACTGGTCCCTGGCTCCATGATATCTCTTATCAATTTTCCCATCTATTTATCAGTCCAAACTGTCAATTATACTCATAAGAAACGAGCAGAAGGAATTGATAGGCCTTCACTGATGGCATAGCTAAAATGCTACAGAACAATGGAAAAATGTGGAAATGACATCTCAGTGTGACTCACTTTACATATATAAGTCAGCAGTGTTTTGAGTGGTTGGTGATCACTATGGAGACAACTGATCTCCTCCTCCTCTTCCTCCTCCTCCTCCTCTTCCTCCTCCTCCTCCTCTTCCTCCTCCTCCTCCTCTTTCTTCTTCTAAAAAGTCATAACAAGCCTTACCCCAAACTGTCATTTGATGTACAACCTGTAGAAATGCTGAAGTCCCCACCACTGGGGACCTTGTCATTCTTTTTTGTCCAAACAACATCTGGGTTGGAGTCTCCCATCTCCCAAATGGCAGATGCTAAGAGTGCCAGACTCTCACCTGGCCTGCTGCCCCTGAAGCTGAGGCATGGGCCCAGCTACAGAAATAGGCCCCACCAATCACAGACAACCACTAGACTTGCAATCAAAGCTCACTGATCAGCAGTGATGCAAGATGGCAGCAGGTTTTATTTGTCTGATGCAACAGTGGCAGGTGTTTCCCGCATCTGAGGCTCTGGGGGCAGACTGCCACCTCGGGCAGGATGGCAGTGGAGGAAGCATTGCGGAGACAGTTCTACCTATAATGGAGCTAGCTGTCAGCCCTGTGAGATATTTAATGAGCTACCCAATATCCTTTCAATAAAATTTTTCTTTTCTCCTTAAATTATCCTGGATTATTGCAACAGTCACGCAGTTGTCTCTCTACTTCAATCCTGCCCTTCTTTGGTATATTCTGAATGAAGTAGCTAGAATATTCTTGTTTAAACATCAACCATGGCATAACATTTCTCAGCTCAGAATTCTATGGCACCCTATCTCACTCCAAATAAAGCTTTGATGGTGGCCTATCTTTATAGGTCTTATGCAGCTCTGCCCCCTCTGTCTTTCTGGGTAGTTTAAACACTGAGGGATAGTCAAAGGCAATATCGAAGGACTCTGTTTTTTTTTTTACATTTGGATAATATGTTGATCTTTTTCAGTTCAAGATGAGCAAGAAGGAACCTGCCATCATGGTAGTGGTCACAGATTCTGATCATGGAACAGTTGCATAAACCCATTTTATAGGAAGAGCTGGGCAGTGTAATTATGTTAATGATAATAGCAGCTACACTTACTGAGTGTTTACCAAATGCTAGGCACCTCTTTATAGGTTTTATATGGATTATCCCACTTAATCCTTACAATGAATTTATGGGGTAGGCACCATTTTAATTTTCCATTTTACAAATAATAAAATGAGAGGCTAAACAACTTGCCAAGAGCCACATGCCCATAACGACTTCATGAATCATTTGGTTATGTTTTAAGATAAGAAGAAAGAAAAATTGAAGTCTGTCCAGCTACCTTGTATTCTAAAAATAACCCTACGAAATTGTGGGCACCAAACACAATGTCATAGAACACAGACAGGCAGATGGATTTGACCTTCACATCTGAGATTCACTTCGTGACAAGGCAAGTTACTTAACAATCTGGCTTTAGAGTTCCTCTTTTGTACAATGTGAAGTTATGTGTTCCTTGCAGCGTTATGAGATTAAATATAGTTACACAGAGAAACACTGTAATAATGCATGTCCTAGAGAAGGCTTTGAAGAAATGGCATCATTATCACTATGATTATTGTTGATATCACTGAAGGAATCCAGGGTCCAGCCTCTTAGCTCTCTACTTGTGAATGCCCACACCCTTGCTTCTCAAACAGCATTTCACATCAACTGGCTAGCAACTGAGAAGTGCAAATTCCTGAGTTCCAACATGCAGAGATTCTATAGATACACTGGGGGCTAGAAATCTGACTCTGAGATGGGAAATTGACATTCTCTTAGCTCCAGAAAGAGAGAGAACGTCCACCTCCTTCTTTATGACGCTTTGCTACCTACTGCACAGTGCCCCAAGTCTCCCTGCAGTGCTGCCTCTGCTGAAGGAACCACTCGGGCTTACACTCCGGGCCCTTGGGCAGGCACTTGAACCTCTCTGCCTCAAATTGGAATAACTAACGATAAAGGAATGAATGAAGGCTTAAAGTAAACATGTAAAACAATTAGGAAGAGCCTGGCATCAATTAGGTTAAATGAAAATGAACTATTACCATATTATCATTTGATTCTACTTCCCATTCTTTGATCTTCTATTGATGGAATGATAGCCAAAAGAAAAAAAAAAAAAGGAGGAAGAAGAGGTGGAAGGAAAAGAAAAAAAAATCTTTTTTTTTTTCTCAAAAAAATGTCTCTAGCTGGGTGCAGTGGTACACATCTGTAATCCCAGGCTGAGTTCAAAGCCAGCCTTAGCATGGCAAGGTGCTAAGCAACTCAGTGAGACCCTGTCTCTAAATAAAACACAAAATAGGACTGGGGATGTGGCTCAGTGGTTGAATGCCCCTGGGTTTAATCCCTGGTACCTCCCCTCCAAAAAAAAGTGTCTCTGGTTGGTCTTCACTGCTCCAAGAGACAACACACTATGCCCACTTGTGTTCTGCAGGGCCTGTACAAAATAAAGAAGCTCAAGCCTGCCAAGGGCCCAGGCTCACCTTCAGGAGACTGCCAGTGTTTCATATATGTGAACTTAGGGAACGTTTCTTAATAGCTAGTCTAAATCTCGCAGATGAACCTTCCATATATCCATGGTGTAGGGAAGAAAATGAGCATCCATTCCCCCGACCCCTACCCCGCCACTCTCAGGATCCAGCAGTTCCTGGCCTTGGTCATTCTTGCCTGCCCAAGGCTCAGCACTTTTCCTCTGCCTGGAATCAGCTTTCCACTCTTGGCCTAGCTCCTGCTCCTTAATATCGAGGTTTTCTCTGACTGCACCCTTAAAATCTCCCCTCCTGCTCTCCAGGACCCAGGTGGGCACAACACCACTCTGCCATTTCCTCTACCTCTGTACTTGACTTCACACCCTCACCACAGCGTACGATCATCGCTCTCATTTTTCCGCTTTCCTGTTTCCAGGCTGTGACCCCCTCACCACAGAACTAACTAGAAGATCTAGGAACCACATTTATCTGTTCCCCACTTGTCATGAGCGTCTGTCTCACATAAGCAGCTCTCAACAAATATTGAAATAATACTGAATGAATTTAACATCTTGGTTCTAAAAAGGCATTTCCTCTGGACTATTTTATCTGAAAGAAAAGGCAAGGGGATGGATCTGAATAAATAGAAAAGGAACAAAAACATTAATCACAACCTCTGCAATTTCCTAGAGTATGGCCATTAGTGAGGTCCCCAGCAAGGCTTTTAAAATCATTAAATGAAGATTTTTCCACCTTAAATGTGAAAACCAGTAGCTACACAAAGCCTGCTGAAGTTTCAAAGTCATCACAAAGGATTGTGAGTAAAATAAAGTACAGTAGGGTTTTTCTTTAAATTATTTTTCTGAGAAAGAAAAAACTTTGATGAGATCAGATCTAAAATCTCTTGATCTTTCTGAGAGGAAAGAAATTGGGTCTTTTCTTCTCTACAATTTTGTCATATTAATTTTGAAGCTTGATTGTTCCCTTCCCTTGGCTTCCAACTGAAATGTCGTCTGCTCCCTCTGTGCCCCATGCCCTCCCCACCTGTAGGAACAACTTGGAGCTGGAGGGACTTTGAAAATCATCTTGTTCAATTCTTTCTTTTTGTTCAAGAGGAAAAAAAAGAAGTCCAGCCACATTGAGACTGAACTCAGAAGGGATCCTAGGTCTCTAGACTTCCTGGCTCACCCCCCACTCCTCCATGGTCAATTCGAGTCACTTGGACTCAGCCCCTCCTGACTCATCAGGGCTCACCCACTTTCCAACCCCAGTACAATAGTTCAGGAGGAAGCTAGTCCAGGTTCTGTCTGCTTTGAAGCCAGGAACTACATCACAGATGTCAGCAGAGAGTGTTCCTTCTGGAAGTATTAACCGAGCCTTCTTTTCTCCAAGTAGCCATCCAGCCAGAATATTTCCAACTATCCTCAAAGATAATCTCTCCTGTCCTTCATCAATCTGGGTTCATTCCCAAAGTCTGACCCTCAGTGGTGGAAATAGGTGTGGGGCTTTCCCCACCATCCTAATCAGGAAGCCTGGCTCTCTCTCCCTGGCACCGCCAAGGCCAGAACATTTTTAGTCTTCTTTTGCCCAATTCTCCACCCCCAGAAGGAAAGGTCTCCCACAACTGCTTTGGTGAAGCATACAATAGAGCTAAGTCTTGGTGGGCCATGAAAGTATTGGGAAAAGACCATGTCGTCCTTTATGGCCACCCTGGGGCACTGCTCTGGTCTCATACAGACAGACCCTGAGGTCTGAGCTGAGCCAGTTAGTTCTGCCTTCCCTCCTTTCTGTCCACCTCCACTGCAGAATCTGAGAAATGCTGGAGAAATCCTTTGCTCTGATCCCTTTCTCTCTAGAAACTCTATTCCCTCACAATAAAGCTCATGGGGAGTTCATTGTTTTCACATGGTCCCATTTTACTCTTGAATTTGTATTGGTGGTTTTGGTATTTTTGACAAGAGGGAAAGGAAAGACAGGTAGGGGTTGATAATTTTTAAGATAAAAATATCTCTTATCTCAATCTCTCAAATTGTCTTTGTCTAAACTTGTTTTCCCTCATCACTCTGACTCATCTAATAAACAATACTGGTACTTGGATTTTTATTGATTTCTATTTTTATTGTGTTCAAGGGTTTTATGCTTTGTTTCATTTTGGTCCCGGTGGGAGGATTATTGATTTTAAAAATAAGGAGTCCACCTTCACCTCAGGTTCTAAAATTGTCTGCACCTGAACTAAAACTTCTTTTCATACTAGAGTTCTTCAGGTGTCCTCAGTATATTATCACCTTCCTGTTCTCTCAGTCTGAAAGCTGGATTATCTTTGATTGATTCCACTTTTCTTCATCTACCAGTTCTTCTTAAAAGAGCTTCTCAAACAAACTTAATTTTGGTAACTTCCAGCAGCTTTGTATTAGTCATAGATCTTAAAAAGTATTGGCATGAACTCCAGTCAAGATGGTGTTGTGAATCCAAAATTTGAGGCTTTGTTTTGCTCCAGAAGCATTGCTGTGACATAAAAAATAGAGAAAAGAAAAGGACATGATCATGTTAAAAGAAGATAAATATCTCAATGTACTACAATCAAAAGAGAAAAAATAGTGGAATCTAGAATCACTAGGGTCTGAACCTGGAGTGAACAGAGGTGGCCAGGCGTTCCAGCTCCTGTAGGATTATGGGAATAGAGGTGAGGACAGAAGCAAGGTCCTCTGCTAGGTGCTATCCAAAGCCCCTTCTGAAGGAACAGTGCTAGAAAGCCATATTTTGAACATCACCTTACCCCACTCTCTCCAAAGCTACTGATTAGACCAAGATGCTTCTCCCAAGGTCATCCAACCATAGCTTTTAAGAGGGTCCTAGAATGGCAAGTTCTATCAAACAGAAAAGAGTTGGTTCCATGAGATTCTTATTCCAATGAAATTACTGAATTGTAACGTGGTGGAGGGCAAGTGTGCTATTTCATGTCGCTCCCCCTCTTCTTACAAAGCCACTAATGCCACAATGGGGGCCTCATCCCCGTGACTTCATCTACTCTTTTTTTTTTTTTTTTTTTTAGTATTCGATGGATACAACATCTTTGTTTGTATGTGGTGCTGAGGATGGAACCCGGGCCGCATGCATGCCAGGTGAGCGCGCTATCGCTTGAGCCACATCTCTAGCCCCAAATCTACTCTTGATTATCTCCTAAAAGCCATACCTCCAAATAGCATTAACATAATTGAGGGATTTAGTTTCCAACCCATGAACTTTTGAAGGACTCATTCAAACCATAGCTCTGAAATAGCAAAACTTACCAGCTTTAGAGAAAAGCTCCAGATAGAAGAATGAAAATGCCAGTCAATAATTAAAAGAGAGAACCAGATCCATAGAGAGATTTGGGGTCATCTTCAGGGAGAGAAGGAAAGCAAAACTCTGCAACTCCCACTGCTAGGATCTGGTGAAGGACTGTGGAGCCCAACTTCTGACTTCAGCCTTGAGAGCTCTCACTCTACAAGAATCTGGGCCCTTCCTGAGACTTTGGCTCCTTATTAGCTGCTGGGAATGTGCACAGTACATTTTCCAGACTCTCTTTGCCAGTGGGCTTCTGATTCACTGAGAGGCTTACTGGCATGAAATTGAAGAGCAGGAGGAAAGGGAAGCCAGAGAATTTCTCCCCCTATATTTTGGACAGCAGCTCTGTCAATGGCCGCATATTCTTCTTGTACCAGATTCCACAAGAGGAACTTTTCTTGATGTTCCCGGATCTCACCATGCAGCTCCTGACTCTCCAGGGTTAGGGGTGAGAGCATTTTCCTGATTTTACAAATCTTTGGATGACCTCACTCTATCCTGTTTAGCATTTCACCCCTTGAACCCATTGGTAAGTTCTCCATGTTAAATTTCATCTGTTAACTAGCATAGATATAGCAGTTACTAAATGGCCCAGTGAGGAGCTGAAGTTAGGTCTGTGTGATTCTAAAACCTATATCATAAGTCCATATTATATTGACAGTCAAATCACAGAGAGATTTCTCTGAATGTCCACTGCAAACTAGTGATGTTTCCCCCAGAGAAAGCCCAAAGAGCTTCCCACATTGTGTTTTCATGGTCATGAGTTGACTTTATAACGCCACAACTCTAAAGACTAAAATGGGGCTAGTAGAGTTCATGTCTAAGGATGGTACCTGGTACTACATCCCTTTGCTTTGTTCTGACTCTGCTCCCTGAATCCTCAGGGTCCATCTGTTTAGTCCTGGATTTGCTACCAGATGAGGAATTCCCCTGGCACCAAGTGTGGCACTGTGGCAGGTTGAAATTCAGATTGCTCAATAGGCTTGCCACTAATTAAAAGCAATGAACAATCTCTTGCTAGTACTCTTGGCTCCCCGCCTCTCCCCTAATTTCAACCCTTGGAGACTCTGTCCTTTCAGGATGACCTATCCTCTTAACACTTTCAGGTCTCTCTCTCTTCACCCCTTCCCCCCTCTCTCTTTTTCCTCTCCCTCTACAAGATTCTTGAATTTCTGATTATTTAACCTCCAAAGCCAGAAGTGTCTTCTATGGTAGATCATGTATTAGTATTATATTAATGTTCCTATGTGGTCATTTCATTAAGGTCAATATCACCCCCAAAAGCTGTCATCCTCTGTTTAATGTTGCACTAAGATCTGGCTTTCTGTGCCAGAAACCTGGAAGAGGGTGACTATCAGATTTTTTTTTTCAAAACTAAATGCTCCTCCAGAAGAAGCAGAAGATTTATATCATCTTCCCTGAAAAATCTAAAAAGAAAAAAAAATCAAAGAAAGAGGAATCAACTTTATAATCTTGAAATAAACCCATGATTGCTTCCCTAATTGCAAATGGCTCCTGCACCTGGTCTCAGTCCTTTAAACTCTAAGTTTAGACTACTTGTGGTAAAGGTGCATAATTTCAGCATTCAATTAACAAGTATGTGATGGGAAATGTATTAAACTCTTGAGGTTTGTACTATACAATATCCCATACTACTGTAGAGTGACAGTCTATAGTTCATAGACCACAGTTGAACAATCTGCATGATCATTTGTAAAAATAACCAAGTCTTGTTAAAGAAATGGGGTGTTATCTTTGGCATCTCCCTCCACGCTCCTTCCAGCTACCACCTCCCACATCCCAGCTGTCGCCTAATCCTGTGAGGGTTTCTATTTCCCCCAAAACTTTAGTGATTTCTGTGTTCTTTCCTTTTCTCTCTCTAAGGAAATCTCAGTGTTAACAGAGACTAAAATGGATGGCCATATGTTACAGAGAATGAATCTCTTCCTAATTCCTCTCTTCCAAGGTGAACTAGAAGCCAGCCATTCTACTCAAAAGGCAGGTCTATATGAGGAAGGAAGGTCCCTAATCCCACCCCAACCCCACCAGCAGTAGCTAGCTCCCACTCACCATTCAGCTCTCAGAAAAGAGTGGCATCCTTGGAGAAATGCTGTCCAGCTCTCGGTCTAAGTCAGGATCTTTGTTATTCAATTAGAACCACCATCCTTTCCTTAATGGTAATTAGCTCAGCTTGTAAATTCCTCATCTGGGTTCTTTGGATGATGACTCTCCATTCCAGTAGTCTGTATGATCCATGAATATGTATGTGCCAAACTATATTTTATGAAAGTGGTGGAGGCAGGGGATCCTGTGGCAAATTAATTTAGCAAATGCTGGATTAAACCAAGTTAAGCAAATTTCTTTACTGAAGGATTTCCTGGAGACTTTAGAAGGCTAATGTGTATAGCCACTGGCATTTACCAAACTATGTTAACCATGGGACTTTAGCACACATTACCACCTGGAAGAACTAATGTTCTGTGGAATAGAGTTTGAGAAAAGTCAAGCAGAATGAATTACAATTTCTGCCCTTATTCGATCAATACAGCATTGTGGTAATTCACAAGAACAGATTTTGAATGGTCTTGGGAGCTGCAGTGGAAAATTGTAACAAGACTTCAGAGTGAAATAATCACACTGGAAGAGATAGTAAGGATAAGAGTAACCGAGGAAGACACCACATGCAAAAAAAAGAGTAATGAGAAAGAAGGCTGGCTTATCAAGTATTCAAGGATAGAGTTCCAATTAAAGTAGAATCCGTGCCAAGCAAGAGAGTAAAAAGAGAACTGGTAAGATTCTTCTTGATATAGTGTTGAGTAAGAACCAATATGGCGTCCGTTATTGGGCAATAGGGGGAAGAGTGTTGATCTAGGGATTTCTGTCTAACTTTCAGATATAACAACTATATAGCTAATTTGTTCATGATAATGTGAAAACTGAATGTTAGGGTCTGTAAACAAGTCAAGATGGCACCTGGCATTTTGCCAGGGGGAGTGGTTTGTGAAGTAACGCCAGCGAGCCATTAAGTGTGGAGATTCCTTATTGGTTGACTGCTGTATCTAGTTTATGTTAATTAAGATAAGCTGTGTGGAATGTATATATACCCCTCCTGTCCTACAATAGACAGTGGCTCCCACTCCTGCTGTATCAATCTACACAAGTTGCTCGTCACCCCCGCCCCCCCGGTTATTTTGCTGCAGCCGGACTGTGGCAACTGAATAATTTCATGTTCCATAGGATTCTAATAATTGTTCAAGAAAATTGCAATCTAAAAATTATAGTTGATTATATTAAATAATATAAAATATATTTACCATATAATTTTTAATAAAATCTTTTTTTTTTCCTTTTTTTTGATACTGGAGGTTGAACCCTGGGGCACTTTTTCTTTTTTTTTTTTAGAGAGAGAGAGAATTTTTTAATATTTATTTTTCAATTTTCGGTGGACACAACATCTTTATTTTATTTTATGTGGTGCTGAGGATCGAACCCAGCTCCCTGAGCATGCCAGGCGAGCGCGTTACCGCTTAAGCCACATCCCCAGCCCCTGGGGCACTTTCACTGAGCTACATTTCAAGTCCTTTTATATATGTATATTTTAGTTGTAGTTGGGCATAATACCTTTATTTTATCCTATCACTCCTATGTGGTTCTGAGGATAGAACACAGCACCTCGCATGTGCTAGGCGAGTGCTCTACTGCTGAGCCACAACCCCAGCTCTGCCCCAGTCCTTTTCAATTTTTTTTTTTTTTTTTTGAAGCAAGGTCTTGCTAAGTTGCTATGGGTCTCACTAAGTTGCTGAGGCTGGCCTCAAACTTGTGATCTTCCTGCCTCAGCCTCCCGAATCTCTAGGATTATAGGCAGGCACCTTATGTCTAGCAAATCATTAATTTTTTTGAAGACTTAGCAGTACTATTATTAGCAGTACTATTATTGAGCTATTATTTTATCTGAGAGATGTAAATAGATGCTTATTAATATTCTAAGGGACTATCTCAGATCTTTTTAGAAAATGGAGGAGAAGACTTATGAGAAAACTATAAAAAGAGTTATTTCAAGTTTAGTGGGTAATAAGATGATGTCCAGGAGTTTACTGTGCTATAATTACTCTTTGGAATTAATAGGGTTTGTAGGGATTTTGGTTTTTAGTTTTATTTCACAATAAGGCATACAATTACACATGAACAATGGGAATTGAGAGGGAAGAGCTTGTTTTGCAAATCAACTAACATTTAGTTTTCTACTTCAGTCAATCAATTCAGATGACTGTTTTTATTGTGAAGAATTGAGACTGCATTAGGTAAAATTCCCCTTTTATGTATGAAGAGAGAACTCAGAGTTGGTGGTTGGGAAGTCTACAGGCTTTCAGACATTTACAATGTTGCTTAAAACAAGCGGTAATCTCATGTAGAATATTTCTGTCAGATAATGTGAACACAGGTATACGGTATAAAGGCAAAAAAAGGAAAAGACTCTGGAAAATGTCAGTGTGGATTTGGCTTTACTGAGGCTCTCTTTTATGTCAACCCTGAACTCTATCTTCAATGATTATTAAAAAGAGATTGAATTCAAAGTATCACTACTACACTAACATGGTCCTGGGGTCTTGATACTTGGATGCAAAAGCAGGACTTACATGGTCTGCCCGGAAGGGTGGTTAGAAGAGATTTATTTTAAGCCTCTGTGCTCCCAAGAGGCTATTTCACTAAGTTCTTAACTAAGGAAGTTGAGTTCTAGGGGCAAAATTAGAGAAGGTGTTGGTCTGGAGTGGGCTATGGAAGCTCCCTAAGGGAAGGGAGGTTGCTGGCTCGGGTGAGTAAGGAGCTTTCCCATGTTGCGAGTCCCCATCTGCTTCTCCTCCACCTGCCAGGCTCAGGGAACTCCCTCGGCCCTGCCTTTTGAGTCCAGCCACCCTCATCTCCGTGGCAGGGGCCGCTCTCTATCCACCCTTACCCTTGCAGAGGTGCTACCGTTTAAACTTCCTCAAGGACCTGAAAGCATGAGAGTTCTTTACTTCCCCTCCCAGAAACGTAGGGACGTATGCATGTGTGTGGGGGGGTGTGAGCACTTGTGCTTGAGTTCTCTTGGTGCAAGCTGTTGTGTGAAGCCTTAGATTTTTAGAACCATGATACTAGACCTTCTTTCCTGAGGTGTGGGTAGACACTGAGACTAGTAAGCCTTTGTTCTTTTCTTGGGGTTGGGGAGAACGGGGATGAACTCAGGGGCACTGAAACACTAAGCCACATCCCCAGCCCTATTTTGTATTTTTTATTTAAAGACAGGGTCTCACTGAGTTGCTTAGCACCTCATGTTTTGCTGAGGCTGGCTTTGAACTCGCGATCCTCCTGCCTTAGCCTCCGGAGCCGCTGGGAGGCTTTGTTCTTAATACCTACTCTGCTCCAAGAGGAATAAGAACTCACTGAGTTTTGTTTTTCTGTTGCTGTTCTTGTTTTTAATGCCATATTTTCAATTATCATTTCTTGTTTTTCTTTATTTTTAATTTGTTCTAATTAGTTATACATGACAACACATTTTAACACATTGTACATAAATGGAGCATAACTTCTCATTCTTCTTGTACATGATGTGGAATCACACTGATCATGTAATCATATATGAAACATAGGGTGATAATGTCCTATTCATTTTCCTCTTCTTTCTACCCACATACCCCCTCCTCTCTCATCACTCCCCTTTGCCTAATCCAAAATACCTCTATTCTTCCCTGACACCTCCCCGCTTATTGTGAATTACCATCTGCATATCAGAGAAAATATTCAGCTTTTGATTTCGGGGAGATTGGCTTATTTCACATAGCATAATATTCTCCAGCTCCATCCATTTACTTTAAAAGGCTATGATTTCATTCTTCTTTAAGACTGAGTAATATTCCATTGTGTATATATACCACATTTTCTTTATCCGTGCATCTATTGAAGGTATCTAGTTGGGTTCCATAGTTTAGCTATTATGAATTGAGCTGCTATAAACATTGATGTGGCTGTGTCCCTGTAGTATGCTGTTTTTAAGTTCTTTGGGTGTAAACTGAGGAGTGGGATAGTTGGCTCAAATGGTGGTTCCATTCCAGGTTTTCTGAGGAGTCTCCATACTGCTTTCCATAGTGGTTACACCAATTTGCATCCCTCCAGCAATGCATGAGTGTGCCTTTTCCCCCACATCCTCGCCAATATTAATTGTTATTTGTATTCTTGATAATTGAACCCTGGTCTCTAAACAGACTGAACCAGCCACTTAGCTAGGCTCTAAAACATGTGAAAACTGGCCTGAGCCTGCTGTCTGGTGTCTGCCTCACTCACCTGCTCACCTGTTTTTGCTCTTGCCTTCTCCACCTTTTGGACATTTCCAGCTTGCTCCCATATGTCTCAGACCTGCTTGTTCCAAACTTTTCCAGATACACTCCTCTGTCTCTAGTCCCAGTCTTTCAGATCTGACATGATGCCAGCAGTTTCTTCCAAGCTCCAGGACTCCAAGAGCTATTGCTGCCTTGAGACATTCTAACTCTTTCCAAGAGAGGCAGAACACAGCCCCAGAAGAGGCAGTCTTTAGTCAAGTCTTCAAGAAAAGAATCTCTTTCTCTCTCCAGGCAAATCAAGAAGTTGACTTCGATCCTACAGCCAGGGCTAGAGCATCATGCCCACTGTGGAGACCACTGCCTTTGAACTCCCCACAGACCCCTTTGGAGAAGGTCAAGCTTCTCTCTTCCTCCTATTACACTTGGCCTGGTTATTCAACCCAAAAGGGGAAGCAAGGGTTGGGGCCAGGGTTTGAACTTGACCTGCAGTTCCTGAAGTTCTCCCTCCTACTTTCTGTCTTTCTCACCCAAACTAGGAGGCTACCACCAGTTGTGGTCAAAATTGTCCCAGTGGTTTCCAAAACTCCTTTCATAGTCACTGTAGACCTTTAGGTTTGACTTCTCTTCTGTGGGACATGTCACCACAAAGAGTCCCTTCAGCTCCAGCTGACAATCATTTTACACACACATACCCAAGTTGTCATTGAGGATGAAACTGGATGTCAACCTTCCCTCCCCCTAGAGCAGAGATGGGGCTGAACAGCCTCTCTGCCACAACCCCATATCAGAGACAGCCCTATGGTCCGGTCAGCACTGACCCTCCTTGCTATCTTCAGGTCCTTTGTCTAAACCCGTGGTGAGCAGTGGTTTTTCTACTCATGGTTCAGTTCCAAGAAAGCTATATATTGTTACAACCTATATTTCATTTAAAAGGAGTATGGCTTCATTGATTCCTGTGGGAATATGTGCTCTTTCATTTTAGCTTATAATAATAAATAAGATAAATAAAACCAATAAGGTAAATAAAACCAATGAATAAGGGCACCAAAAGTTAACATTCACATGTTTGAGAAGCAGTGACTTGGAGACAGCTTTCTGATCATGCATCCTGAGTGGAGAGGATCAGCAGTTCACTGGCTACTATGTGCACCCATCCCTCACCTGCTCTTAGTGATGAAGCCAGATCTATTATGATTCCAAGCCCCATTCATGCCTTTTTCCAAAACTCCAACCTCTAAAGCATTTTTTGGAGTGACCTTGTGAGTCAGGGGCAGGCTTCTGGCTCATCGAGGGTGGAGGACCAGGCCTGTGCCTTCTGCTCTTTCTAGGTGCCAAGCCCAATCAGCTCCACCCTCCCCAGGGAAGAGCTACAAAGAATGTGTTTCCAGGCAAGCATCTTCCCCCTCCTCTTCTGCTCCCTGAGAGGCCCTACTGTGCACTAAAGGGATGAAGAGGAGAAACAAGCACTCCAAAGTGAGATTCCTGGAGGTTATCTCACTTTTCCACTTACAATAATCCTCAAACTATCTTAATAAGTTTTGCAACATTTCAATTCATTTCATTTATCTGCTTTAGATAAGATGGAAAAAAAGTTTTAAAAATGACCTCAGGGCCCTTTGCATCAACTAGATAAATGGTCAGGTCTATGAGAGGTTAATGCTTTGTGGCACTGTCTCTCTCAGCGTCCCACCAGGGCATTGTCATTTGTCTCATACCAACAGGATGCCTCTAGTCGCCTGCAAGGAGTTATCAACTAATTTCAGAATAGAGATAAAAGACTATGAAATATGCAAAGGCTCCTTTCTAATTAAATGATTCACTGAACAAATTTGGTTAAAATTGAGCTTTCCCATTTAGAACAAGGGCTAAGTCCTCAAGGAGATGGGACAGTGGGTGACAGATGAGTTTTTGGTGACCAAATTTGATGATCATCTGCTCACAGATGGTATGTCTGCCACATGGAGGGTTTTTAGAAAAGGACTTAAATTATACTTTGGTCTCTATCCTATCTATTCTACAAACCCTTTACAAAAGTTGAACTCTGGCCCATGCCAGAACAGTGGGAAGCTCCCCCTGCCTCCACTCTGGTCCTAGCCATCTCGATCTTCCTCCCTGATTATTGAAGTTATTGAAATCACATTTTAGATGGAGTCCCTTTTTCTATTCTTCTCTCCCTACGTTCTATTCTCAACACAGCAATCAGACTGATCCTGGTAAAATGTGAGTCGGCCCCATCAATACATGAAATCTTATATTTTGACATATCAGTTTAAAAATAAATTCAATTTTTAAAACAGTGAGTCAGATCATAAAATTCCTCTGATCAAAACCCTCCAATAATTTCTCATCTCACCCAAATTGGAAACAAAGACTTCGATGACCTGCAGGGCCCTTCCTAACCAGCTGTCTACCCCTCATCAATCTGACCTCTCTCCCCAGTCACCCTGTGCCCCCTGCTATCTTCTTAGGTTTCTTGGCCATCTCTTCCAGGTGGCCTTCCTCCACCTAATTTAACATTGCACCCCTTCTATGTTCTACAATCCTCTCTTCTGCTTTATTTTCTCTGAAGCACTTTTAACACTGTGATGTAATGTATAATTTGCACATTCATCAAGTTTATACCCCCCCCCCCATATACCTATCCCACACACTTACACTAGAACGTAAGCTCTACAAAGGCAGTTGATTTTGCTGGTTTTCTTCCATGCTTTATTCACAGGGTCTTGATCAGTGCCTGGCATATAGTAGGCACTCACTAAATGCTTGTTGAATGAGTGAATGACCTGAGTATGAGCCAAGGATTTGGAGGCCGTTTGCACAGAAGTAAGCAGATGCTGCAAAGGAGAGGCAGACGCCTATGAGGTGTGGTGGGAGTGGCAGGAAGCAGAGCAAGGAGAAAATACGAAGCCCTCAGAGACAGAAGGCCTTGCTCCTCGAGGCTCTGGTTCCGATTTATGATTTCTATTAGGCCTCTGACATGTAATTTGTTTCCTGTCTTTGAATTGGCCATGTAGGTACAAAATAGGACCCACTTTATCCCTATAGCACTATTTAACTTGAACTGGTTTTGAAAGAGACAATGTTAGAAAAGAAACGGCAGACCAATTCATGAAAGGCTTTGCAGGCCACTCTATATTCTTCAGTTTCTGATCTGTTTGAAATTCAAGGACAAATGCAGTTTTTGATCAGAGGAGTGGCTTGCTGATTTTCATTTTAAGTAGCTCCCTGTAACTGCTGTATAGAGAAAACTGTCATAAGGAGTTATATTTGTCAGGGATCTCCAGAGAACAGAGTCAACTGGAAATTAGATAGATAGATAGATAGATAGATAGACAGACAGACAGATAGATAGACAGATAGACAGATTTTAAATAATTGTCTTACTCAATTGTGGGAGCTAAAATATACATGGCAAGGCAGACTAGGTTCACTGAAGAGTTGATGTTGCAGTCTTGAGTTCAAAGCCTGGACTTGCAGGTAGAATTTCTACATGGCAGTCTAGAGGTAGACTTTCTTCTTCGGGGAGCCCTCGTCTTTAGTCTTAAGTCATTCAACTGATTGGACATTGCCACATCATGGAAGGTAATCTGCTTTATTCAAAATGTACTGATTGAAATGTTAATCACATCTTCAAAAATGTCTTCACAATGATACCTGGACTAGCATTTAATCAAAACTTAGAGGGCACCACAGCCTGACTAAGTTGACACGTACATTTAGCCATCACAGGATGTTAGAGTAGAATCAGGGCAGGAAGGAGACAATTGGGAGAATCCAGATGTGCAGTAATGATAGCTTGGACCACAGTGGTAAGCAGCACAGGCAATATAGCTGGATGTATTTTGGAGGCCAAGCTGACAGAATTTGATAATCGTGTGTGGGGTGTGAGAGAATATGAGAGGCCCAGGATGACTCCAAATTATTGTCCTGAGCAACCAGAAGAACAGAGTTTCCATCAACTAAAGTGGGGACAAGATATGGTGGCACACACCTATAATCCAAGCAGCTCAGGAGGCTGAGGCAGGATCCCAAGTTCAAAGTCAGCCTTAGCAGCTTAGTGAAGCTCTCAGAAATTTAACAAAACCCTGTCTCAAAAAAAATTTTTTTTAAAAAAGGAAGAGTGCTGGGGATGTGGCTCAGTGGTTGAGCACCCCTGGGTTCAATTCCTGGTACCAAAAAAAAAAATTATAAAAAATATTAACATAGAGAGGGCTGCACGATATCAGTCTGTAGGGAGGAGGAAAACTTAGGGGTGTGTTTTGCATCTGTTACGTTGAAATGCTTAGTAAACATTCAAGTAAGATGATGGACACACAGATATATGAATCTGGAGTTCAGAGGAGAGGTCTGGAGTGGATAGAGAAGAGTTGGAGCCTCAGGATACCACTGTAGTATCAAGCCACGAGACAAATGACTTCCACCGTAGCCATTCTGTGGGAGTGATGGGCCAAGAGCTTGATAAGAGGAAGTTCAAGAGAGAATGAGAAGAGGGGGATGGTAAAGAGTCTTCAGATCTCAAAGTGTTTTAAAATAAATATATTCAAAATGTTCATCAAGATGAGGATAAGACTAGGTCCCGTTAGACAAAATAGGATGTTTTAAAGAAAAGAGCAGGTAGATCTGAAAGATTTTAAAAAATGAGAAAACTTAATGAAAAGAATTTTTTTTTAATATGAAGAGATCTCCCCACAGGTGAGGAAAGAAGTAACTAGAAAGGGTTGAAGAGTCGTTAAAACAATGAACTACCCATTACTGGCAAAATGGATTACCAAAGATTACTCTCCGCTCACTGGAGTATGAAGAGTTTAAATGTTTAATTTTCCTAATTACTGACTCCCAAATAGTCTCGCTGACACCCTCTTCCCCATGGGATAACTGGCCACAAATAGCTCTTGGCCAGATCTCTTAAAGCGCTTATCACTTATGGTTTCTGAAACTGTCTCTTTTTATATTTAGACTCCATCTTACTTATTTTAAAACTTCATTCCCACTCATTTCTCCTCGTTCCCTCAGCTCTGGAAGTAAATGAAATCTGCTCTTCTCGTTGTGCTCTCTTTCTCTGTCTTTGGCCCTTCTCTGACTCCACCCTTCAGATTCTGGGCCCAACTCTTATCTACTTCTGGTGGCCTCTACAGATGGGTGTTCTGCTCAGAAAAGGTGCCCAAGGTTCTCCTAGGGTGGTGATCAGAGCCCTCCATTGTGGATCCCCTTTCACCAAAGAGAGTAGTTCCATCTCCCCTCAGGCCCCTGGGAGGACACAATGGGACTCTTATGTTGGATGGACATCCAGTCATATAAGCTGGAGGTGGCCGTTTGGCAGCTCTGTAGATCCTGCCTTTCCACCATCCTTGAGCTTCTCTGCACGGACATAGGAATCCACCTCATGCCCTCCCAGGACTCTTCCTCTTCTTCCAAACTCCCTGGCTACCCACTGAACTTGGACTGCAGAGTACTAATTGCCTATCAGGCTTAGCTTTGGTTTAGTCACAATTCAGACCCAAGAGAAAAAGTATAGCTCAAAGTCCTGAGGGTCCACACCATGCCCTGTCCTTCACTGACAGGAGGAGCCTTGGGGAAGTTAGTCCACTGCCTAGCTGGTAACCCAGAAAGTCTGAGATCAAATGTAAACCTTTCTGACTCCAAAGTCAAGGCCTGGGCCAGGTTTTGGTTTAAAAGAGGGTATGTTAAGTCTAGAAAGATTTGCAGGAAATTGACTAACTCCCCATCCTGGGAGAATCAGCCCCAAACTTCAGCAGGAGAAAGGGCATCTGGGGAATTCATAGGCCTCAAGCCTGGGCCAGCTCCTACCTGCAAGCCCTTGATCTGAGAGACTAGACCAGGGGCAGGGAGCCGCCTCTAATGTGGAGGCACTGGGGCTCCTGGGGGAAAGAACAGGAGGGTAAAGGACTATCTTTTTGTGCTTTGGAAGACAATCCCAAGAGACAAGGCAGGATCCCTGCTCTGGTTGAATCTAGGCTTGAAAGAAGGAAATAAAAACCCCTCTGATTTTCTTTCAGGTTGTCCACAAAGCTCATCATACTAGGATTTGGGGCTGGGGGTTAGCTGGGAGCGTAACACTGTCAGGAAGCTGAGCATCAGTGGCCTGGTTACAAAAAGGTGAGAAATGACCATCTTCCCACTAACCTCATGCTCCTGGGGAGAATGGGCACATATCCACATTTTTCAAGTGAGGATTGAGCCAAGCTCAGACATTGGGTAGAACTTGCCAAAAGATACCCAGCTCTTAAGAAACGGAATCAGGACTGTACTCCAGCTTGCCACGAGAATGTTCCATACTCTTCACAGGCTGGCTGCCTTCTCTACTGTCAGCTTCCACGTCCCTCTTCGGCTTTACTTCTTGGCCAAGGACAGACGAGAGAAGAGTAGGGAAGGAACACAGTATATATAAAAACACTTTGAAAACCGTAAAGCTACATAGATACTAGGAAGTATTACTATTAAGCATGGAAATGGTTTATCACACTGTCTTTTCCATGATGACTAATCATTTTTATTTCCCACCTTCCCTGAGAGTTGACTATTAAGATAGGGCTAACGGGGAGTTGGGCTTGACATGGGGATGCTCACATTGAAGCATAGTAAAGAAAGATTGCAAAGAAATGAAAGTTGAAGCCCATTTCTCCAGGTCCTTCAGAGAGCAGAATAGGCCACGGAACTGATCATTCAATGAATGAGCAGCTACCAAAAATGGTTTTCCATGAAAGCAGCTCTAATTTTTTTTTTTTTTTAAAGTAACCTGGTTGGGGATACCAAACACCCAGACGAGAAGGAATGATGGGAAGAAAAATGTGAAAACTTCAGGAAGAATCTGTCGGCCTCACAAGTGAAAGATTGACCTAATTTGGGGTCATGTGTGAAGGAAGAAAGCAGCACTGAGCCAAAAGGAGCGCTCTGAGTCAGAGGGACCTGTGCTTCTCACTTAACCACCAAATTCTCAGCCAGCCCCAAAGAGAAACCACATGATCCCATTGAAGTACTTTTTTAATGAGAAACTAGGCCAGTCATCATCTAGCTGCTGAGGGCTTCGTACCAAGGAAATGAGCACGTTTACCAGTCTCCGATGTGTTTATCAGTGGTTATCTAAATGTGACCCCTAGTGTCCAATTTGTGTGGCACTCCTGGAGGAAAGGCTGGAGGACTGGAGGGCGGCCAACTGTAGAACCAGGGGATGAGTGAGCTGGAAGGGATTAGAGGACACTCAGTCTCCTTTCCTCCCCTCACAAGGGAGGGATCAAAGCCTGGGGGTGATTAGGTGACTCCTGGGATCACACAGATTGTGGCAGAGCTGGAACGGAGCCCAGGTCTGACCCAGGTTGGTTCTATCTCTTGAGAATATTTTTCCAAAACTGCAATCGGCCTTAGGTAGTTTGTTACAGGGTCGACCTAGGGAAAAATACAAGATATAGGCGTTTATTTCACATGAACTGAGTTATAAAGCAGGTGTTGACATCATTCACATGACCTGAAGCAGCGCTGAGCAGTCACTTGAATTAAGAATTGTTCAAAAGATTTGAAACCTCTCCATATTTTCCTCATTACGCACCACGCATTTAAGTGAGAGTCGTGCCATTCCTTGTCAGCCCAGGGTTCATAGCCATCTTCAAAGGTAAGTCATCATATCATGTAACGGGAACAATCAGTTCCAGATGAAAATCAGTCGGACCAGGTCTCCTGAGATTCCCAGCTGTGGGTGTTTGTGTCAACAGCTGTTCTGCTCCATCCATTTCCTGTCCTGCTCACAGTGTGCTGAGTGATGCCAGAGGACATCATGTCCCCACGCATACTGGTTCTCTTAGAAACCCAGACTCTCTAACCTCAGCTGGCTCCTCTCGAACTTCCCAAAGTATTTGGGACGCTCACCCTCAAATTCCTGCCAATAGCTGTTCAACGTCCATCGTCCGTCCTCAAGTCTCAAGCTCCCAACCTCTCCTCGATCCCCTCAGCTATAGAAAGATCTTAACCCCAATTTCACTGAGAAAAATCAAGGTCCTTCAACATGACCTAACAAAATTCCCTTTTATTTATTTATTTTGTTACTCTAAAGTGTCTAACGTCTATCCTGTTTCAAAGGAAGAAATGTTCCTTTTCAGAGTCTAGAACTCCACTTGCCTTTGAGAATTCTCCCAAGACGTCATTCTATCAATGTCCAATGTCTACTCCTTCAGTTTTGTTTTCTTTTCTCCCCTTTTTGACTCTTCTTGCCTAGAAAAACACCTAAATATCCTTTAACCTTAAAAAAAATGTTTTAGCTGATTCCTCTCACGTTGAAACCATCGCTCCCTTCCCTTTTAATTCTAATGATCTGTATTCTCTGCCTCCTTCAGTCTTTGCAATCTCAATTTTATTCCAATTGTCTTCTGAAATCATCTTTAGAGAGAAATCAATCAAACTGTGGTCATTAGACTCAGTGGTCGATTCTTAGATTTTAATCTTTTTTTTTTTCAAACTTGCCACAGAGTTTTGTTCTCTCAGGAAATATTTATTCAACGCTACTTTGGCAGGGCCCTGAACTGAATCCTGTAGGGAATAAAGATGAGTGATACCCTGCCAAGAGCTTGCGAACTAGTAGTAGAAACAAACACAGAATTGCCTCCAGTGAAGGCCTTTTCCTTATAATCTCAGCAATTTGGTTACATAATTTAATGATATTTTTGCACATTATTTGTGTACGTGTCTAATTGCCTACCTTAGAGTGTAAGTTCCTTGAGAGAAGATATCCTGCCTTTTGTCCCTAGTTGAGCCCAGCCCATAATGAGTTTCTGTGGGAGTCAGATGACCCCAGTGAATCTCACCTCCTGGTATTCATGACTGAATTGGGCTGGTCTGTGCACCCCATAGGATGTCAAGGAATTGATGGTTTGTGACTTCTGGCACTAGGTTATAAAAGACATGCGAGTTGGCTTGCTCTCTCTTGGATCACTTTAGGTGAGGCTGGTTATCATGACACTCAAACAGCCTTATAACGAAGGCCTTATGCTAAAGCCAAGTGAGCCATCTTGGAAATGGATCTTCTAATCCTAGTCAAGCCTTCTGGTGACTGCAGCCCTAATTGACATCTTGACTACAATATTATAAAAGAACATGAGTCAACCCCCCCCCCCCAATTAAACTATTATCAAATTCCTGGCTCACAGAGACGGTGTGAGATAATACCTATTTCTTGTCTTGAGATGCTAAGTTTTTTAGCATTTTATTATACAACAGTAGATACCTAATTCAGACTTTAGTAACTGCAAGTGCAATCCTGCTGCTATAACAAAAACCTAATACATGAAAGTGGCTTTGGAAGTAGGAAGCCGGCAAAAGTAGAAGAAACTGCCAGAGCAGGGGACGTAGTCAGTAGTACAGCACTTTTCTATCATGCACAAGACCTTGTGTTCCATCCCCATTGCAGGGAGAGAAGAAGAAAAACTGCTAGACAAGACTGAGCTGTCTTAAAGGGTCTGATGGTAGAAGCTTAGTGGCCTTTGAGGCAGCTACAGGTGGAAGCTTAAAGGAAAATGTGACTAAAAACTCAAGGAAAGTGAATTCTTCCTACGAAGAGGCAAAAAGTTCAGTGACGTGGTAGAAAATAGAAAATATACCTGATGAGCTTGCAGATCTACCTAAGGAAATTTCCAGTCAGAATGTTGAAGGTGCCACCTGGTGTCTTTTTGCTGCTAATAGTAAAATGTAAAAGGGGAGAGATGAGTTAAAGGAAAGACTGATAAACAAAAAGACCTCAGGAAGTGTTATATTTAAAGTTTCCCAGTTTTCTCTTCTGAGCAAAGACTGAAGTCTCAGGAAAACATGGTCCAAAAATAAAACCAAAGAAATGATTATTACATCCTTTGTTAAGATCTCAGAAAGATCGGGGTTGTGCCTCAGGTAACTATTCAGTCAAAAAATAGTTTCTAAGAAGTTTATGAGCATATCTCTCAGCAGCCTCAGAGAAGCTCACATAGAGAAAAAGGGATCTTGAAGCAACTCGTGGATGTGGCTTTGATCTGAGGATGTGAGTCCCAATACGATTACTGAAAACCTACAAAGTTTTGTCAGAGATATGTCAAGCTTGTATTAAAAGGGACAGAGACAGTACAAAAGCAAAAGTGGCCTCTGGACCCCCCAAGCATGTACAGACAGGAAACGAGCGGAGAACACTATGAGGCTGCAAATGCAGGCTACCTTTTATGGAAAGGTAAAGGTGTCTCAGAGCGGGGAGCCAAGACTAATAAGAATCATTCCGGGAAGAAATAACACGGTCTAGTGAGACCTCCTACAAACCACCCGTGAAAAACTGAGGGAGGACTCCTGCCAGCAGCCTTGTGGGTGTGCCATCTTGGAAGTGGATCCCTCAGCCCTGGTCAAGCTCTCAGATGACAGCAGCCCCAGTGACATCTCAACTGCTCTGAATTCCTGATCCACAGACACCTTGTGAGATAATTGGCATTTTTATGCTAAGCCATGAAGTTTTGTAGCAATTTTTATGCAGCAATAGAAAACTAAGATAGTGTTTAATAAATATTTGTTAGGCAAATAAAATAGATAATATCTCAAGAAAGAACATAATAAAGTCACTGGTGTGCTCAGTAATTAAACCCCAAAACCCCATGAAATGTGTACTCTTAGGCTCTTGGTAGGGATAAAAAGTGACTTCTAAAACAACCATTACATTTCCTCTTTATAGGCCCATAATCTAGGAGAAAGCAAGCAGAGTCTCTGTGATCCACCCCACTTTGACCAATGTAGCACATACACTGTTGCCTCTGGATTGAATGTTCATGGAACGACATGGGAAACAGATCACGTGATCCCAGAGATGCTGACCTATGATAGTTAGGGTTCATCACACACTCATCGTCCCTCCTTCCATCTCCTTTAGCCTGAATTTACCTTTGTTATCATTGCTTTATTTTCCAGGATAATAGGAAAGACCCAAAGTCTGCTAAGAAGAAGGGACATCAGAGGAACCCCTACCTTATTTTTATGCATCTGGAAGCCTTATTTGGAGCAGGAGGGGTTTACATGCTCAAACCCCATCAAGCTAACACGGAGGCACTATTCCAGGGAGCCAGCAAGGGAGATAGAATGCTGCTTCTTAAATTAGTCCCCTAGGATCGATGGAATGTTGTCCCCAGAGAAGAGAACTGCCACCATATTGGGGCTGAAGGCCTACTGAGAAGTGTACTTACCTGGCACCGGCTTTCATAGGTCTGGCCTTGAGCTCTCCAGAGAAGCTCATGTCAGTGAGCAGAAATTGATACCCCCCAAGATATAAAACTGTTGGGTTTTGTTGCTATTTAACTTCTACTAAACTCAACAACATTGCTGAGGAATTATCCTCTGAACCAGATTGTCCTGAAGTCAGGCCTACAATTGACGACAAGGAAAAAACTCTCCTGAAAATGGCTTCAACATACTTTATATACAGAGATACGAAAAATTGTGCTCTATATGTATCATAACAATTGTAATGCATTCCACTGTTGTCATGTATTTAATAAAAAATAATAAAATCAATTTAAAAAAAAAAGAAAGAAAACGGCTTCAAGAGGCAAGGTTCCTCCATCACGTGGGAAGGCAGCCAGGAGTTGGCAACCCAGCTCCTCTGACTTCTAGTCTTGCCATCCTTCAAGCATGGCTGTCACGTCCAGGCAGACATCCTGATCATGTTCCAAGTAGAAAGAAGAACCAGATAGTAAAAAGGGAGAATGGGCATCCAATCCCATCTGTCCCTTTTCCAAAGCTTTCCCAGAAGCTGTACCCAGCAACTCCTACCCACAATTCATTGGCCAAGACAGGACCTCCACTACCTGTGAAGGAGGCTAAAAAAGGTGAGTCTTCTTTTCTTACCTTATCAATAGAGGAGAGCAGGGAGAAGGGAAGTACAAATGCACTGGGGTCAGCACACCATGGTCTAGTCCATAGCTGAGACTACCAGAAAAAACTGGATGTTTCTGTCAATCTTTTCTTCTTCTTCAAACAAGATTATTCTCCAAGCGTCACTCTCCATTAGAGTACATGGTGAATATTGGAATATGGAAGAGGAGTTCTTGCCCCTTGCCCCCTTCACAGAAGAACAAAACAGCAAGATGTGCTTTTTTAGAAAACAGACACCTAGTGAGTTACTTCACTTGGGGCCAAACCTGTGTTCTCCGCAGCAAAGGTGATTATTTTTCCTAATTACTATTGCTTTGCATCTTGTTATGTGAGCTGTCAGCGTCTTAATTTAGCTGATGACTTCCCACAATCATTTTAGATTTATTTAGTACCTAATTTACTTTACATAGCTTCTGCTGTGAACGTTAATCAGAGGCCCAAAAACTCTTAATAAGCTCAATATTTTACAGTGAACACGACCCTGAGGAGTGCTTCATTGAAAATGATGACAAAGCACAGGGGCCGTCGCTTTCAGAATCAATAAGTTGCCGACTAACGAATTAACGAGGCCCGGAACTCGTACTTCACTCCAGGCCTCCCGTAGCAGATGCACAAATGAGCATGTGGAAATATAGCCAGTTCTTAGGAGAAAATTTCCACTCACCCAGCAGCCAGATGTAGGAGCATCTCTGTAGTCTTATAAATAATGACCAAAAAACATACACAGTTCCATCATTAAAACACTCTTGGCTTTGCCACCATCTCTTCAGCTAACTCTCTGGAGGTGAAACTCTTTTGTTTTAATGTTTCCAGCAGTTCTGACCTTTTATATTAGTGGGGAAAAAAATAAGGTTGGCAAAAATTGTCCTTTTGAGGTGTCTCTCTCCATATACCAATTAGCAGCAAGTGTGAAAGGCAGGGACCCTGTCCCCACCCCATCTAATGCCTTTTGTATTACTGTCACTCCTAAGTTATCTGAAAAGTGCCCTGCAAAAAAAGTAGGAGCTCAGAGAACCTTGGTTGAATACATAAATGACTTTCATGGTGGCAGAGAGTCAAAGAAGGCAGAGGATGAGACTGAGCAGGATACATGGCAGAGGGTGGGCAGGGGATATGTGCTATAGAAAAGGCTGGAGTTCTCTGTTCCTTTCAGGTAGAGAAAGTGTTATGGTTTGGATCTGAGGTGTGCCCCCATATCTCACTTGTGAGACAGTGCAAGAAATTTCAAAGGAGAAATGATTGGGTTGTAAGAGTCTCAATCCAATCAGTGATTTAATCCCCTGGTAGGGATTAACCTAGGGGTAACTGAAGTGGTTGGGCATGGCTGGAGGAGGTGGGGATTGGGCATGGCTTTGGGTACCTATTTGTATCTGGAAAGTGGAATCTCCCTCTGTTTTCTGATCATCATGTGAACTGCTTTCCTCTCTTCTGCCATGATGTTCTGCCTCACCTCAAGCCCAGAGGAATGGAGCCGGCCTTCTATGGACTAAGACCTTTGAAACCTTGAGCCCCTAAATAAATCTTTTCTCATCTTTTCTGGTTGGATTTTTCAGTCTCAGATGTGAAAAAAGCTGACCAAAACTGAAAGAATTATGGAAAAACTGGGATTAAAAAGAGCAGCAGAGGGGCTGGGGTTGTGGCTCAGTGGTGGAGCGCTTACCTAGCATGTGTGAGACACTGGGTTTGATTCTCAGCATCACATACAAATAAAAAAATAAAGTCCATAGGCAACATACATATATGAGGAGAGAGAGAGAGAAAGAGAGACAGAGACAGAGAGAGAAGCAGAGAAAACTTACCTTCCAGGTTGGGTTAGGAGAGACTGATCCAAGCTTCTAGGCTCAAGTCCAGAAGGTGCAGACGATGGAGAAGTATCTGAAAAACAGACAATGAGAACCCAAAAAGTGAGAGAGAGGGAGGAGGTGAAAGAAGCAAAGTCTCTTGGATTTTGAGCCTCTATCCCTTCATCCCTGAATTAAGAACTTGGAATACTTCCTCTGCCTATCTGAAAAAGTTGGTGAGGATTCAGTGAAATGGTAGATGCAAAAGTGTTTTCAAATCTTCCAAAGAGCTTGGGCACAGTGGTGCATGGCTATCATGCCAGCTACTCTGGAGGCTGAGGCCAGAACGTGGCCAGCCTTAGCAACCCAGTGAGACCTTGTCTCGAAATAAAATAAAAAGTGGTGGGATTGTGGTTCCATGGTACAGCACCCCTGAATTCAAAATTCCCAGTACTGGAAAAACAAAATGCTTTTGTTCAAACTTTCAAAACATTATGTTAATGTAATGGGTCCTTTTAAAACTAATTTTAGTCCTAGAATGAGTAATCAGGTGGCTTTGCTCACTACGGTGGTAAACTGGGTGCAGAGTGTGTCACGAAGGGATGATGCTCATGGGTATAAATGGCCATGGGGCTTCAAAGTCTCTCAGTGGGAGTTTCAGACACCCTATGTGTTGTAGGACTCCACAGTTCCTAAAATGCTTTCACACAGGATATTTTCTCACTAGCAAGAATTCATGAGTATTGAGGAGTCCGAGACTCTACAGCTAGCTAGCAGCAGAGCCAGAATGAGAGCCCCAGCCCTTTGGCTCCTAGTCTAAAGCTCCAGCCATTGCAGGAAAGGCCTCCAGCATGATTTAAACCCATGACTTCTTTGTTTCAATCCATGTAAGTTAAGAGCAAGAACTAGGAGAGGTTACACACGCCCCTGGACTCCAATACCTCAACTCAGAGCAGAGGAACAGAAAAAGTAAGGGCACCATGTTTCTCTAAATTGGTTTCCTTTTTGCAAGGTCAAATTTGTCTATTTCTCTAGGAAGGAATGCTGGGTGTCTGTGGCTCCCTGTGGAGTTCTGCATGGGAGTTTGGCAAGTGGAAAGAGACATCACAATGAGCCAGCCCACCTGGCCTTCATCATGGAAGACCCAGACCCATAATCAATTGCAAAGGGCTCATCTGTTTGAGAGGCTGGCTCATTTGAACCAAATGCCTTTAACTGAAAGCTGGGAAATACATTGAGTTAGGTGGTCATGCTAAAGAGTTATGAGTGGTTTTTTTTTTTTTTTTTTTGCCTTGGCTGTTGACATTGACTGTCTGAATTATATCATTCTAAAGAGTGTAAGCAGTGGTCCGTTTTTTGATTTCAATTACAGAAACCATTTTCATTCCTGCTGAAGAGAGAGTAGAATGAATATGCAATAAAATAAGTAGTTTTGTGAAATGAACTGAGGAAGGTGTGTGATCTGATACAGGTGACCTCATTCCCCTTTCATAGTGTAAATGACTATTGCTACCAAAGCAAATCCATATCATAAACTTTTTACCAGGGACTTACACATACATAATTTATATGTGTGTACATGCTTGCAGGCTTTTATGAGCCTTAGAAAACCAACCTGGAAATATACTTCATATTACTTTTATAGTCTAGACCACACAATTAAGCATTTAATTATGCAATAATTCTTTTCACATGTTAGTTTTGAAAACCCTTCCAAGTAGAAGATGATGTGCAAAACTTCTTTCATGTCCTCCACGAGACCTAAAACAATCGTCAGCAAGTAGCTGGTATTCCAGAAATATTTTTTCCTTAGTTAATTTCAACTAATAAAATATTAATCATTAGATATTAACAAAGAGCTGGAAAGGTAAGAAAGAGCACATTGATAAAAGTTGTAAATATGTCAAAGAAGGGGATGACACTTGCAGCTTAGGGAGATGACTCTGAAGTTGAATAGAAGATGAGGCTGGAATGGGGCAGAAAGAAGCAAGAGATGGTGGCAGCAGGGAGAGCTTTTGGAAACTGCTGGAAGATCCAAGTGGGAAAATGTCCAATCATGGAGACCTGGGAAAAGATGAGCCAGATGCAAGAGATGTAGTAAATGCAATCAGTGGGGTCCCATTGGAGTGGGAAGGAAGGGATTCTGCAATGACTCCTAGGTTTCAGGCTTGGACAGGTGTGTCATTATCCAAAATAGAAAACATAGCATGATGAAGAGGTGCAAAGAGATACAGTTCTACATTGAACATTTTAGGTTTTGAAGACAGCTGGAAATCTGCATCAAAATAGCTAGTTATAATTTATAAATGTAATGGCCAAACTTAAAAGAGGAAGTTTAGGCTAGAAATTAGACTTTGGGTTTGTCAGACACAGACGGTGATTAAAGACATGGGTGTCAATGAGAACACCCAAGAACTGTCAAGAGAAAGAGTGGATAAAGAAGGATGTTCTAATGCAAGGCAGGCCCATGGCAAAACTCAGGGAAAAGTTTTAGAGGGGCAGAAGGTAATCCAGGGTGACACCTTGAGGGATCATACAGGTGAGAAGGTCCAAGGTCTCAAAGAGATCAAAAAGCTGGAGAAAGGGAATTTAAAAAGTGGGTGGTTGGTGATTGTAATTCAGAGAAAGCTATGTCAGCTTAATGAGAGTGTCTAGAAGGTGGCCACAGGGGACACTGTCTGAAATTGAACGGTGAAATCTCGTCCCTGCACGCTGTCTCTGTGCCAGAGTCTCAAACTTTTTCCTCTTTCTTCTTTTGACCCACACCTTCCCTTCTCCCCTAATCTCACAATTCAGCCATAGTCCAGCTCACTCTTGCATGTAATCCATCTATCGGTTCCTACCATAGATCCTGTTGTTTGGTTTGAAATTGGGCCACTGGGGAAGTACTTGGTAGAGAGAAAGTGGAGCTACTTGACCAGAAGACAACACTGGGTCTCTGCAGACAGAAAATGCAGTCTGATTTTCTAGTCTTTCAGTGAATATTTAAATGTGATGTTGTTTGCTGGTGGTAATTGTTATTTGAGTAATGAGAAAGGTTTAAAGGTCACCTTTTGAAAAAAAAAACAAGGGAGAGAATTAAATTACAGCAGATGGGATAGAGAGAGAAGATGGGAGGGGAGGGGAGGGGGGATAGTAGAGGATAGGAAAGGTAGCAGAATACAACAGTTACTAATATGGCATTATGTAAAAATGTGGATGTGTAACCGATGTGATTCTGCAATCTGTATATGGGGTAAAAATGGGAGTTCATAACCCACTTGAATCTAAAGTATGAAATATGAGATGTCAAGAGCTATGTAATGTTTTGAACAACCAATAAAAAATAAATAAAAATAAAGGTCACCTTTTACTGGACCAAAGAAATTTTATATTGCACAAAGTATAGAGGGCAGGGTGATGGCCCAACTGCATTTGCACAAGTTAGATCGAAACTTACCTATGTGTAGTATGAAGAGTGGATGTTTAGTCTGGGAAGAAATAGGGGTACAAATAACGGACAAGGTATTTTAATATGACTGCAGTTTAAAAAGATAAAAAGGACCAACATGTATTTATCAGGCACTGCATTCTATAGAAGCTTTACACATATTACCTCATTTAACACCTGCAAAATCAGAAAGAGATAAAACAATAACTCACCCAGATATCACTTACTCAGTTCTTTAAACAGTCTGACAATCTAAGTACTAATATCACCCCCATTTTTCAGAAAAGGAAACTAGGGCACTGAGATGCGAAAGCAGCCCGTTCTAAGGCAAGCTAGTATATATTGGAGCCTGAATTTGAGCTAAGGCCTCTGGACATCAGAGTCCAGCTCTTCAGCACTTTGCTAAAAGATTATCTGAGCATTTTGCAGGTGAGAAAAATAATGCACAGAAAAAATAAGCCACTGCTCCACAATTACACAGATGAGAAAGACAAAAAAGGAATCAAAAGCCACTGGCACAACTAGGAGGCCAATTGTGATTCAATATAAAAAGACTCATCTAATTACCAAGCTGCAAAGCAATGCAACAGGCTGCCCTGTGGATCCCCAGCACCCAGGTATCTCCTGGAAAAAAGGCATTAATATCTTTTATTTCCAACACAATTTATCATTTCCAAGGTGCTTTCTAGGGAGACTCCCCTTTTTGCTTCCTAATTCACTCTGGCCAAGGGCTTCCAACTGAAAACAAACAAATGTCACTGATATTTAGTTGGTTTTAAGAGGTCCTCAATGTTTTTGTTGCCAATGTTGTTTTTTACTATTGAGCAGCATTTGCTGCCCCTTTAATCTCTAGTTCTGTGCACGCACCCATCCATTCATGAGTTCATTCAGCTCACATTTACTTCTTGTTTGTGAAATGCCAGGTGCTGTCCAGGTGCTGAGGATGCACGCAGGAAGAAGGCACAGCCCCGCAGTGTTGAGAGCCACAGCCAAAAGGGCCCCAGCAAACTTTCAGACTGCCAGCTGATGATTGGCTCACAGAGGCCCCAGCAACTTCTAGCTGATTGGCTCCTCTGCGGTGATGCTCATTGGGCTGTTTCCCCGCCCTTTCAGACTAGGAGCTGCTCATTGGGGGACTTTTTTTGGATCCGCCCACACTACCCAGCCAATGGGCCCCAAGAGCAGGAGGAGTGGGGGAGGTTGAGAGGCTTGTGGGAAGCCGGTGGTGGCAGTTGGGCTCTGAAGGTTTTTCCTGAGGAGCTGTTTTGTTTGGCGTGTGTGGTTCTAAAAATAAAGTTCGCTTCTTTTGACAAGTGGCTCCTGAATTGTGCCCAGCCAGACTGCAGCACAGTAGCAGCCCCTTATCCTGAGGGTCACCAGCACACAGATGCCGCACAGGCCAAAGGCGTCTGGCCTGTTTCTACCTGAGGGTATTCTCTGGTCATGGCATGCTTGACCCTGGTTCCAGAACATTTCTCAGCTTGAAAAGGGAGGAGTTGGTGGGTATGCTCTGTCCTTGCCCTCCAGTGGGATGATGGTGAGGTGTGTTCTTTCCAGACTGTCCAGAGCTCCCTGCAGCACTGAGGCCCGGTGCTAGGACCACAGCAGGAGCATTGCTGATGTTCCCGATGCTGTTCCCTTCATGCCCTGTCTCTCTCCCTCAAGCCCTCACTGTTCTTGGGATAATTTTTTAAATGAACTACTTGAACACATAGCCTCAGGCTGTGCTTTGAGGGAAACTTGTCTGTAAGAGGTTTTCAATCCAGTGGTTGGGACATATATGCATTACTATTGAGGCCTCAGATTCCTCTAGCTAAAACATACTAAGAAAAATCAGAGGCACCTTCCTTAGGAAGGACAAATATATGACTATTCCTTTCTGTGCCTTTAGATAAGAATCTACTGGAACAAAGACCCAGGGGCACCTGAGGGCAAAGCCAGGCCACAGCATGGGAGATAGAATTTCTAAGTGCTCTGCAAATATCATCCGTCACCTGCATGGAGGAAAGACAGAGCCCTTTGCCCCTACTGTAGCATAGTGGGTGCTGGCTGCTGGTCTAATTGAAGGAAACTTGAAGCATATGGACTTCATGTCCCCAAAAGAGCAGCATCAATGGGAGCAGTGTATAAGGATCTGATAGGCAGCCTAGTGCTCTTTACCAAGGTTATAGAATGCAGCTTTAAGCAGGTTAGGATCACAACCACATCTTTATCCAAAACTATCTCCTGTCCCTGTGTCAGACTTGCTTTGTGCCATGAAGACACAGGGTGAACTTTAGAGTCTGCTCCCTTCTAGATTTTCTGCTCTCTGCAAAGGAGTTAAGCTTAAGCATGTTTAGCAAGCCATTGGAAAAGCTCCTAGATCAGTCTGTATCATAATCTGATTTTATTGTTATTAGGAGAAAGCTTTGCGTTTTGCTCTCTGTTGGAAAGCAGGCAGATGTGAGGCATCTATCACCTACCAGGCCCAAAGGCTGGGTTAGTTCAGCCCTGTCTAGAGGGCTGAGGACTCCAGGGCAAGGTAGAAGATGTTGTGTGTCCTCCCAAAGCGCTCTCTGATTGACTCATGGGAGACCCAAGCAGGGCTGCTCTGGGGTCCACATGTCAGCAGGCGCTCAGGAGCAATGGTCCTCTCCTGCTTTCCAGGCTTGGGTGTCTGTGGAGGAGGGAGCCAGCAGACATGCCCACTTTGCTGGCCAACTATGTTGTGGTGGCCAGATCCCCTTGTACTGATGAAGTCTGCAGACCATGGTGAAGAGACTGGCAGGAAACCATGAGAGTTCTCTGGGAACTCTTATACAGTACCCTCAAGTATCCCAGAGTAACTAGCAGACATTGTTGATTAGGACAGAGAGGGAATTTGCCTCTTAAATGAGGAGTAAGCATGGAGGTGGAAGTCAAGGAGGCAGGATTCAAGAAATCAGTGAATTATGAATATCAAGGTTAGTGTTATCCTGGGACAATGGGCCTGAATTTTGCAATTTAAAAATGTCTGTATCAAGGCTAATTCACAATGGGGGAGGGGACTAGGAAAAAATGGATGTACTTTAGATTAGGTAGAGGGGAATGAAGGAGGGGAGGGGTCATGGAGGTAGGAAGGAGAGGAGAATGAATCAGACATTATTACCCTATGTACACACATGACTGTATGACTGGTGAGATTCTTCGTCATGTATAACCAGAAGAATCAGAAATTATACTCTATTATATATGCTATATCAAAGTGCATTCTACTGTCATGTATAACTAATGACAGCAAATTAAAATTTAAAAAAAAAAGGTTGGGGAAATGTCAAAACATTGATTTAGTCTCCAGAAGCAGGCCCAGGCAAATGCGGCTCAACAGCCCCTAGGACACCAAAGGCAGATCCACCCTCCATGGGGTCTTCAAGGGTCCCAGGCTGAAATCAGATCCAGCTTCAGTAGAGCAGGCTGCTTCTGAGTAGGAACAATGAAATTCCAGCCATGGAGCCTGTTTCCAAAGGCCACAGGTTCAAAATTTGACTTTAAAGGTGCTCAACTCATCTTCAGGGTTTTTAACTATTATTACAAATTTCTTTTACTTTTGCACCTTTATTCTTAGCCAAGTTCTATGCACAGGGTACACATTTAGGACTGTTGGATCTCTGAATTACTACAAAGTCAGCCATCAGATTTGGCAGATAAACACAGATCATCCAGTTAAATTTGAATTTTAAATAAATAATGAATGATTTTTTAGTATAAAAATCAGTATGCAATAGTTAGGACAGCTACTAAAATTATTCTTTACATAAAGTTCAAATTAACTAGACATACTCTATTTCATGTCAACCCTAATCAAAATAGTTCTTTCCCTAGAATGCAGATAGTAAAACATTTGGAACAAAGAAAATTCCTGTGGTCCCTCTTTCTACCAAGTCAAATGAATGGTTGATAGAAGGATTTGGGGTTTTTTTAATATTCATTTTTAAAATTTTTTGTCCTTTTTAGATATACATGACAGTATATCATAGAGAACATTTGGCTTTGGTTTTTTGTAATTGGCTTATTTCACTTAGCCTGATAGTCTGCAGTTCCATCCATTTACAGGCAAATGCCATAATTTCATTTCTTTTTATGGCTGAGTAATATTCCATTGTGTATATATACCACATTGTCTTTATCCGTTCATCTGTTGAAGGGTACCTAGGCTTGTTCCATAGTTTAGCTATGGTAAATTGAGCTGTTATAAACACTGGTGTGCCAGTGTCATATAGTATGCTGATTTTAAGTCCTTTGGATATAAACTGAGCAGTGGGATAACTAGGTAAATAATAGTTCCATTCCAAGTTTTCTGAGGAATCTCCATCTGTTCCACCAGCAAAGTATGAGTGAACCTTTTCCCCTACATCCTCACAGACATTTATTGTTACTTGTATTTTTGATAATTGCTATTCTGACTGGAGTGAGGTGAAATCTCAGTGTAGTTTTAATTTGCATTTCTCCAATTGCTAGAGATGTTGAACTTTTTTAAATATATATATATATTTGTTGACCAATCATATTTCCTCTTTTGTGAAGGGCTTGTTTCATTTGATTTGTCTTTCTTAACATGCCTTCCCTTTTTAATTCCCAAATGATTGAAGTATCATGAAACAAAAGGCACACACGATAAAACCATTGAAGTAGAAATAGAAAATCAAATGAAATAGAAAGGGTCAAGCAAGTTTGAACTCCAAAAGCCTTAACTGACGCAGTGGTGGTTAATCTTGACATTTGCTTCTGAACTCTTTGTTAGCTTGAAGCCAAAACAAAAATGTGATCTAATATATGAAAGCAGGCAGTTGAAACTTTCTTCCTGAACCCTATTCTTAGAGGACGTGATCCTGTGGTTCATCATGCCTGCAACAGCCTGCTAGCCAGTGCGAAGGGATGCTGGACATGGTCTCAGACAGCTTAAATGGGGTTTTGAGCCTCATTTTCACCATCATTCTACCTCTGTGGCCTTATTTTTTCATATATGATGATTTGTCATGTAATAACGCATTACAAATAAGACATTACTAGTGGCACCGACAGTTAATGGTTTTACATAAGACGCATAAACGTTCTTAAAATTACTGTTATTATATTTACCCTTGTGTTCAAAAGACTAAGATACAATATTAAAATGTAATATTAAAATGTAAAGTGAAAGCTTTTTTAAAAGGCAGGTCATAAAGGCAAAGTCATCCTATGGGCCCCTTTGGACTTCTCAGGTGAGATGGAGGTCAGGGCCTGCTGTGGGTGTCATGGCTTCAGAGTACATGTAAGCCAAGGAGTGCTGCCCCCCAGCCTGCAACTGAGAATCTATTGCCTTAACCTAAAAGTGAGCCAAAAGCAAGCGCCAGAGTCCATCCAAACCCATGGCAGGGTTGCAGGCCATACTTCTCTCAAGGAATTAGCAACATTAGCCAGGAGAAAGAAAGGATCCTACTGAATTTGCAGACAGGCTATGGAATGCAACCACAGAGTCACTAAGAAATGGCTGCAGGGAGCCTGCTTTAGTTAGTGTTTGCATTGATGTGACCAAAATACCTAACAAAAATGGCTTTGAAAAGGAAAAGTTGATTTGAAGCCCATAGTTTCAGACGGCCAGTCCTTTGCTCTGGGACCAAAGGGAGGCAGCTGGGGAAGGGCCCAGCAAAGGAAAACTGCTCAACTCATGAGGGATCAAGAGGAAGAAAGAGAGGAGGGAAGGCACCCTTCCAGGGCACCCCTCTAGTGACCCACCTCCTCCAGCCACAGTCTCTCTACTGTGGTTACCATCCAGTCATTCAAACTAGGATGGACTGATTATGCTACAGCACTGGCAATCCAACCACTTTAACTCTGAACATTCCTGCATCAACACAGGAGCTTTTGCTCATATCCAAACCATAACAGAGCTGATGGAATATCGGCATGACCCTCCCTAGGTTCCTTGTGCATTGGCCACGTTTGTATAGTGCTTTTTTTTGTTCATAGGGGAGAGCCAGAGTTCACTCACCCTCTCACAGAATTCCTCAAGAAAATATTCTTTATTTTAAAAATAAAAATTGGGGCTGGGGTTGTGGTTCAGAGGTAGAATGCTCGCCTGGCATGCGTGAGGCCCTGGGTTCGATCCTCAACACCACATAAAAATAAATAAACAAAATAAAGGTATTGTGTACAAGTAAAAAATTAAAAAAAACTATTAAAAATAACAATCTAAGAATGATAAAGATGGCAGCTACCATTATATATGGTGCTGTTTTATATGCCTGACCTCACTAAATTCTTGTGAGAAAATTCTATTATTATTGGCATTTGACTACAAGAAAATAGATTTGAAAATGATCCTGTCTTCCAGGTGAGTAAGAGGGGAAAAGCCCCCTGATACCACGAAAGAAGATTGTTCAATTCTCTGTTCTTATGTGCAAGGCTGGCCTACTTTGACTGGGAGAGATGCAAAATCTGAGAGTCAAATATTCACAAATCCGAATGAGTCCTAAGTACATATCGGAGTGGCATTGACCTAATTGGCAGGAGGATGCAAAGATGGCTGCTATGATCACATACCATTTTGTCTGCTCTACACATAAAATGAGGTAGAACATAGATACCATGGAAGGGCACCTACCACCTTACAGCCCTCTAACCAACAGGCTTTTGGGCGGTGAACCTGAATATCAAAGGCACTCAGAGATGTGAGATGAGGGGAACTTGCTCCTGCCTACTCCCCCAAGAGAGCATTTTGCTGACTCCTTTGAATGAGTTCCCTGATTCTCCTGGATGCACAGAAACCTTTCAAACCTCAGGGTCCACAGTGATGTCACCATTCGAAGGACATCAACCATTAGAGACTCTGACTCCCCTTATTTTTCATCAAAAGCACAGTAGCCCTCCCTTATCAACAGTCCCACTTCCTTTAGTTTTAATTACCCTCAGCCAACCACAGTTGGAAAATTCCAGAAACAACCCACCCATAAGTTTTTAATGACATGACTTTCTGAATAGCATGATAAAACATGCTGTCCCACTCCATCCCTCTAGGGACATGAATAATCACTTTGTCCAGTGCATCCACATTGTATGTTGCCTGCCTGTGACTTAGTTAGCTTCTTGATTATCAGGTTGACTGCCATGATATTATTTGATATAGTCCCAAATTGTAAGAGTAGTGATGCTGGGAATTTTGTTGCAGTAAATAGTTATAATGTTCTATTTTGTTATTAGTTAATTTGGTCAATTTCTTACCTTGCCTACTATATTAATTTAAAAAAAAATATATATATATATATATATATAGTTCACTACTACCTGCAGATTCAAGCAGGTATTGGAGGTCTTGGAATGTATCCCCATGTATAAGGAGAACCACTGTAGTTACCATTGCCCTTCAGGTAGGGAGCAGAGGAGGAGGTATGGGGATGGAGACTAATTCAGCCTGTGGTCAAGAAACTTGGCTGAAAACAGGCCGCACTAGTCAGTAAGGATGAAAACGGTTGGCTGCAGAGGTAGGTGGTATGTCTGTCCTTATGGAAGGTGTCATTGCAGGGGCCACTGCCCAGAGCCTCAGCCCTGTAGGAAAGAGGACCTGGCCCTCCAAAGGACTCCCAAGCCAGTCCCCAGATGCAAATTCAGGAAAACCTGCGGTGTTCTCTGCACATGCCTCTCCACTCTCCTGTTTTCAGAGCCTGTGGCCTGCACCAAGGAGTTTCCTCCTTGGCTTTGTGTACTTCCTGCATTTTTAAGCAGCAGTTTCAGAGAACAGATGCTCTCAGCTCTCCTTCCCTGTGCCCCTCTGCACAAACAGCAGATTGCCTGCTTCTGTCATCTTCATCAAGGGAAGGAGAGAAACATGCTAATCATGTTATTTTTCTCTTCCTTCTGCTTACAATTAGCTACACGAGCCAAAGGCTCTTTCCTCCCTCAGCTCTCCTGGTGCCATGTGAACACTCCAGGCAGGGGACTTTTCTGGGCCCATCCCACCAAGCCTGTTTCCCATTTGTCTGAGGGTTTCTTTGAAATAGACACCGTGAGGTTTTGTTAGTTTAGATATTTGCTTCCTTTGGCCTTCTAGAAGTCAGGTGGCATGCAGCCACTGAAAACTTCTAGATTTCTGGCTTCCCCGTTTATTAGAGACCGAAGAGCAGGTTGAGATCCATGGAGACCATCGGCATAAAAATTACTCTCACACCTCCTTCTCCGGGTGCTGCCACACTGCACAACTGCAGAAGCATTGATTGTTTACATAAGATTGTGCATCTGTCTGATAATCATGCAACACCATGCACAGATGTCATGTAAAACAAGCACAATGCTAAGCCATGAAATGAAGGCAATGAAGTACAACAAATTCTCTTCCATTTTCTTCTCATGGAAATGGCTTTGATGCTTATTTTGAAATGTCAAATATAAATGCCCCTCTAGCACTTTTGTTTGGTGCCATAAACTCGTGAGTAGTGAGCTGGAACCGTTTGAGCAGTCCACCTGAAGGCTCCTGCACCTCCTAGTTTTGGCAGGTGCCACATGCACCAGGGAACTAATGGACATATTTCATCCTGTGAAAAAAGAGGAGACCAGCATCAAGATTTGCCTTCTACAAAAAAATCAATCTCCATAGAAAGAATCTAAACTTGAAACAGGCTAGATTCAGTCTTGAGAAACTGTTAATGATGCCTTATATGGTAGTGATGGGGATTCTCTCCCTCTTATAGGTTCTTGGTTTATATTGTTTGGCCCAGACCTACCTTTTGGGGCTGCTCGGAGGAAAAGCCCAGCAGGCCTCCTCCTCCTTCCCAGCAAGATAGAGAAGTGGAGCCTGGGAGGGGTCTGCATCAGAGTGGAGGTGTAGCAGCTGGAGACTAAGCAGCAAAACAGAAACCAGGCAAGCACTTAAACCAGAGAGCGTTGAATGCAGCAACTAGGTTATACGGACATCTCCACCTGGGTTCTGCAGGAGACCCACAGACAAAGACTCCAATACAAGTAGCCTTGCTGGGAGGTAAAGCCAGGAGATGCTACTAGAGGAGTTGTGAGACCGTTGCTGGAAGGAAACCAATCTAAATGTGTAATATTAAGCGTGTTCCCACTATGGAACTGGAGTTCGCTACCCTGTGGAGTCCCCTAGAGCCATTGTAGAATACGCCTCAGGGTCCCGCTTCCCCTAGGAGTAGGAGAGCTGGGGCATTTATTTGTCAACATGCCTTCAGAGTTGTAGCTGCTTCTGGGGACATTAATTCTTCAGCTTGCTCTGAACACAGGCTACACATGTTCCAATGGCCAGAACCAAAGCCCTCAGCAGGGAGTATCAGGTGTGTATTAAGACGCCTTTGGCTTGTAAAGTGAATACCTAGAGGATGCTGGGAGGGCACAATAGGTCTCCTGCATGGGTGGTGGAAGAGCTGAGGAGCCAAATAAACAAAACAGGGAAGCCACTCTGAGATGAGCAATAGCAGAAAGTGTCTGCCACTTCTAGGCTGGGAAGCCATGTTCCTACAGCCCAGGGGTTGGGGCCACATGGCAGCAGCTGGAACCATGAAATAAACAATGATTTTGCAGAAACAGGACACCAGAGGAGATGTGTCTGCTGCAAGAAACACTGCCCAAGGTAGAAATAGGGGACAAATACCTAGGGTTCTCTCTTCCTCCCTCCCTCCCTTCATTCTTTCAATCTCTCACCAAGGACCAAGCATGTAGTATCAAGCATGTTCCCACTGTGGAGGCTGGGAGCTGGAAAACGGAGGCTGCATGGTTAGCTGACACCCTCTTCTTCTCATTTCCCTGTCATTCCCACCCACCCATGAAACAGGGGAAGAAGAGCAGGCAACGGACCTGGGAGCAACTTGACCAAGAGGGCACTGGAAGAACAGAATCAGCTTCCCCCACCACCTGCTCTGCACACACGGCACATACAGTAAGAGGACGAAGAGGTGTCCAGGCAGGATGTGTCAGTCCTGAGGAGATGCAGGGATCATTTCAACCTGTGCCCTGTCCTGCGAGGTCCACAGAGCTGATGACCAAGTATTCCCTGACCATATGATCCACACGGGTTAATTCCAGAATACCGAAGACCTGGGAAGAGGACTGTGGTGGGTGACAGATATGCTAGAACAGGGTCCCATCTTCACTCTGAGGATTTGGAGGGCCTTGAAAGTGCTGGGAAGGGTCATAGTGAAATGCAGTGTCATCCAAAGTCCATTCAGGGATGGGCAGCATTTTCTGAAGAACGTCCTGCTACAATATAATAACTGAATGTTCTATACACTTCTGGAAGATTCCAAATGTGCTAGCATATTAAAGGCTCTGAGAAATACTTCAACATTGCTTAAAACTGCTCTGAGATGGTTAAGAAACTCTCAACTAGAGAATTTGCAATTAAGAGTGTTGAAATCTCCAGGAGAGTATTTTTATGAAGTTTCTGGTGGAGTGTGGAATCAATGAAAGTATGATCAGCCGCTAATTGCAGTTGTATCCACAGGTGTGCTGAAGCCAGCTCTCACCCACTCATTAAATTTACAGGAATATTATGAGCTGGTTGTCAAAACACGACCATTATTAAAGATTAAATCATAAGAAGTTACAATTAAATGTTTATCGGAAATAAATACTCCAAATGGGTCATGACGCAAAATCTAAGTGATTTTGCTGGTATCTATGTTATTTCTTTGATTTGCTCCTATGGTCTCAGGAATGTGGAAAACACCATGTGATGGTCACTTACTGTGCCTCTCTTCCTGCTCCACACTCAGCGATGTTATGTGGGGAGCTAATAATCAGCCATGAAATAGTGCTGTAACTCGGGGCTTAATGTATTGTTTTGTTGGCTGCCTGGATTTAAGATGACATACAAAATGTTCACAACGAGGATTAAACTGAAAACTCGTCACTCTGTACTGCTGCTCTGTGAATAGCACACCCCCCCCCCAAACGGAGGAAATGTCCTTCTAGCTTTCAAAAACCTATAATCTAAGTCAGTAGAGAAATTGCTCACAGCACCGAAAAATAAGTGAAGTTCAGAAATGTGCAGAGCCAAAGCCAAAAGAAGCTTCAGTTTAATGGTTATCATTTTATATGCATAAGAAATAACACAATAGAATGGTCTAATAGATTACATATCAGAGTAATGACAATAAATTTATTGGGAAAAAAGAGGAGTGATATGCAACCCCATTTGTTAAATTGTAGTTTAGTTGCAATCCTTACATGGCTGAAATACAAGAGTTCAGCAAAAATCAGTGAAAACATTCTGGGAGAATCAATTGGCCAGGTGAAATGCACAGTAAGAAGCATTCTATATTTTATTATCATTTGTAACTTGTGCAAAACATTGCCTTTATCAATAAATTTTATTATAAGCATTTATACATATATATTACATATTTAACTTTTTCCTGGAGAGCTCAAGTCTATACCAGGTGAAACACATTCATTTAAAGGTGATTCTGTCCCAAGAGTTGTACTGTATTGAGGACCTTGCACATGTCATCTGGTCCAGATATCTCCACGTGTAGGAAAATATTCTGAATCTAAAGAATCACACTCTATGTTTCTTTCAATTCAATTCACCACATACTTATGGAGCATTTACTGTGTGAGGGAAAGGTTTAATCATAGTCTTAGAGCTCTAAGAAATCTTTGAGACATTTGAGTTTAACCTCATTTTTAAAAATTGAGACAAAATTCACATAACATGAAATTCACCATTTTGACCAGTTTTACAATTCGGTAGTTTTTAGTTGTTGTGCAACCATGACGTTGTGCAATCATTACTACTGCCTAGTTTCAGGATATTTTTATCACCCCCAAAAGAAACCTTGGACCCAGTAAACGATCCCTTCCCATTTCTCTCCATTCACTACCCAGCCCCTGCCAAACACTAATCCACCTTCTATCTCTGTGGATTTGCATGTTCTAGGCATTTCATACAAATGGACTCCTACACTACGTGGCCATTTGTGTCTGGTTTCTCTCCATTTGTTTTTCAAGGTTTTCAAGGTTCACCATGTGTGGTGGATATCGGAACATCTTTTTTTATTATTATTAGTTGTTCAAAATATTACAAAGCTCTTGACATATCATATTTCATACATTTGATTCAAGTGGGTTATGAACTCCCATTTTTACCCCGTATACAGATTGCATCTTTCTTTTTATGGGCAAATAAGATTTTATTGTTTGAACATATCACATTTCTTATCCATCCATCTGTTGATGGTTGTTCCACTTTTCTGGTCTCATGAACAAAGTTGCCATGAACACTCACTTATAAGTTTTTATTTGAACGTGTTTTTAGTTCTCTCAGGTGTGGGATTGATGGGTGACATGGTAACTTCACATTTCCCTGTGAGAAATTACTAGGCAGGTTCCACAGTGGCTGCACCATCTTGCATGCCCACCATCAGCATATGGGAGAAACACCTTGGTTTCAAAATGAGGATTCTAAAGCCCAAAGTGAGGATTCTAAGGCCCAGGAAGATTATGTGACTTGCACAAAGTCACAACAGAAGGAGCTCTAAAATCAAGTCTCGCAAGGCATCAATGACACTCCCTGTACCATCCCATGTTCCACCCTCAGGCCAATGCTATGAGCTCTTTCTAACATATACTTTGGAGCGGTAAAGTAGCCATCATAGGAAAAATTTCCATATTGGTGAAAACAAAAAAAGGAGCAGTTTTCAGTTATTCTGAGTTAACTAGAAAATTCAATTAATCAGAACCCACCTCTTTATCACTTACTCTACCCCACCCCCACTGACCTGGCTTTACCAATTTCTGCTCTGCACAGCTAACCTTTCCAATAACACACTGACCTGAGCATGATGACTCAGAACAATAAGCTCACACCCATTTTTAAGGTAGCTTTCTGTGAGATGAGCCTTAATTCTTTCCCCTTTCTTCAATTCCTTGCTCTACTTCTGGCTCCTGCCATTCTTACAGGGGCTTCTATGACAGCAGCTTCTCTGGTCTCACTGCTTTCTGTTTTTCCCACTGCCCCTCCTATGTTCCCTGTCCCCAGCCAACTCTTCAAACAAGAACCTAGCCATATGGCTCCCCTGCTGTAAAGAACATTGGTGATTTCTCAGAGTTTAAATTCCTTAGTTAAGCACTTAAAGACCTTCTTAATTTCAACTCTACTTACCCTTCTAGTTTATATCTGCATCGTCTCACTCATTCTGTGCTTAGGTGAGACCAAAAGAACTATAGCTTGGTCAATATGCCCAACGCCTTCATGCTTTTCATATTTTTCCAAATTAATTTTAAAAACCAATAATGAAAACCTTTTATGTGCCAGCCTGGAGACACATTGTAGGAGAAGTTCTCCATAAGCCAAGGACAACAGTAGAATCTGATATATAAAATATCAGCTGATAGAGAGCAACCGAATCTGACCCATTTAAAAGTGCAGAAGCAGGAAATTAATTCTCTCCAGGAATAGTTTATAAAAGGATGAATCCTACAGGTCAAGGCTTTGTAGGATGAAGAGGAGTTCACCAACTGAACATGGAGGAAGACTAATCCAAGCAGAAGGAATAAACATCAAAAAAACACACACAAAAGCAAAAGACACACTAGGGAATTCATGGGCAGCTCTGGAGAGCTGGGATAGGACACAGGCTGGAGAATGGCAGGAGATAGCCCCAGAAGGGTGTGTGTGGGGGGGCAGATACAAAACAAAGGAATGCCAGCTTTGAACTCTGCACTTTTACCTGAAGATTATAAATTTTAATCATGAATTGGTTGATGTTTATGTAGATTATTCAAAGGACAAGGGAGGAAATTAATTCGAGGGGCTCCCAAGAGTGCAGACAAGAAGACTCTCACCACAGTTCAGGTGCAAGACAATGAAGGGCTGACTTAAGGCAGCTGGGTGACAGCAATGGAGCAGGGAGACTCACTGTCCCTATTCTGCCTGGCAAACCATCTCCTCCCTGAGCTCCTATTTTTCCCTGTGGAGTTAAGACCCTCTGTTCTGTTATCTAGGGCTTGATACAGACGTCTGGAGAGCTCTCCCTTGTGGAATGAGTTCTCTTTTAATTCAGCAGTCTTTTTTTTAATTCACCCCCATCCTGCAGCTCTGGGAAGACATAGGCCAGAATACCTTATATCCCCACCATTCAGTCCTGTGTTGCTTCCTACAGTGCTTCTCAAACTTTGATTAAAATGCAGACTTTGATTCAGTAGGTCTGAGCGGAGGTGAGATTCTGCATTTCTAATAAGGTCCCAGGTGCGTGGCACAGACTCCACTTTGAGTATCAGCAACTTAGCATAGACCAACCCCTTGTTGACTGGACAAAGAACCGCTCCTAGAACGTAGCCTCCCATAGCACCCCCATTTCTGCTTCCCGGTCCTGACAAAAGGACTCCACATCACAAGGCATTGGGTTCTCAGTCAAGGGGAGAGAAATTCTGGTGGAAGTTCTCCTTAATTAAGCCCCTTGTTTTCCATGGAAATGCACACCATTGTTGAGTCAGAATGGCGAGCAAGTCCACATCCTTCCGATAGACACTGAACTACTGAGCAAAGAGCCAATCAGCCCTCAATATGTTAATGAATGTCCTTGGTAGGCAGAGAGTCCTTGAATAATTGATAAAAGGAACCGTTCAGTGTTTGCTGCAGCTCTGGCCAACACTGCTCATTATGGAAGATGATTCACTCAGTTCCATGGAACAAATTGTTCCAAGGTCTAACTCCACTTCCCTTGCTATTTTTTAAATAAAAAGCATGCACCTGTGGAATTCATATGCATGCAACTGTGTCCAGAATATAAATGAGAGAATTCATTTGTGTCCCACAGCCCATAATAGAGCAACCTCAGAGGCCCCAGCTAAGGGGCTTAGCTTTGGAAATGACTTCTTTCCCCAGAGAGGATGAAAGATATAGATATGTCAAGTCTCTCTTGGCAACAAAGACTGCAAGAGCAGGATGAATTGAAATGAGACCATCTTCCCCAATAAAGCTTGCTGTTTGCGAGGTTTGGCAAAGGGAAAGTTGGTGTTCAGATTGTGTGCCTATAGTTTAGACGGCATCTGGGAGCTAATTTAGTGTGTCCAGTTTCTGTTAGCCATGTGCTTAGGGAGACCTTGTGAATTAGATTCAGAGAACAGTTTGATTTTGTTTTGGGAGCCTGATGATTTAACAAGGGTGTGTCAACCTGCTATGTCTTGCCTATATTCCTTCTCTGTCCCCCAAGTTTGGAAATGTCTCTATTTCTTCTTCCTAACTTATCATTTGATGAAAAAATATCTATTCATTTTGTAAAACCAAGACAAAAAAAAAATGGTTGTCAGACTAACCACTTGGCTGTACATGTTTCTGTAATGGTTGGCCCACAGGCAGCTTCAGCCCAGATGAAATCTGCAGTGAGAGAAGGAGAAGGTAAGGGGCCAAGACACAAAGTCCTCTTTATCCATCAAGAATGAGAGAGACAGGTGGTCCAGCAAAGCCTAATTATGCTGAGATCCAAGCACAAACATTGAAAAAATATTATTACCCATTTTTTGTCCCAAATCCTGCTCCTTCTCAGACGCTAATGCTACTCCACCCAGTCCCTAGCGCATCATCTGGATTGGGATGGACTTCAGAGGCTGGGCCAAGTCCAGCCCTCTTTTGCCTGTCTCCAGCAAGGCCTTGCACTGAACTAGACCCAGGGTGGGCCTACCTCCAAAGACTAGATTTCTCTGCCAGACTGAAATAAACCAGTTCTTGAGGAATCCTAGGATCCAGAATGACCAGCTCTGGGCCACCAGAAGATAATGCAGCCTTCCTTCCTCTACTTTGATTGGGACCACATTTCTAGGACCTAACGAGTCAGTGGCCTTTGAGGATGGAGAGAAGAAACAGGTTTTAGAATCTTTGCTCTGCTCTTTTCCTGGGAGATTTTCAACCATTGGCTAAACACAGGAGCTAGAAATGTAGGGGGAAGCAGAGCCTCAGTCTCTCCTCTCTTCTTCTTTGGCTCCTTCTGCTATGCACTCCTGGAAGTTTGGCCTGGCTGGCAAACTCTCATCACCCTCACTGGTGCACATTTGGAAGGGGCAGTGACTGAACAGCCGTCCTTTGTCTTCAGGCTGATCCTAGAGTCACTGAAGATATCAGACCAGCTCCCTCATTCCCACCTTCACTGTTGCTCTCAAGTTCAGTGTTCTCTTCTGTGCATGGAAGTGTCCTGTGTGCCATGGAAGTAGCATGGACGTGAAAGAGATGAGAATGCCTGTTGGGCAAGAACACCAACCCATGCCATGCTGAGGGATGCATCTCCATGGTCCCCCTCATGGATGGTGTTACAGACTGCTGCTGCTGCTGCTCAGACTGCTGCTGCTGCTGCTCAGTCTTTTTCTGGCCAAAGGCAAGGACTTCATAGGAACTTAGACAAGTGAATCATAAGTGCCAGTGTTAGAGGAGAACCTAAGATCAGCAAGTCACGACCCACATGATATTCAAATCCCACCTATGCTATCCTTCCCAGGAACCAGGAGGAACTTCCTTGAATGGCCTGTATTTATCTGGATACTCTGCAAAGCAGGTCTCAATGCAGGATGGAACATGCGAAGACTCCGTTAATGGAAATAGCTAAATGAAAGGAATAGGAAAGGAGCCAGAGAAGGCAGAAGAGTCATCACCAAGGTGCAAGACCAACCCCAAGTGAAGGACAGAGGGAGGGAAGATTGGGTAGAACCTTCCTAAACCATCTAGAAGTTGAAGAAAGTTTAGTAAAGCCTTTGGAGAATCCTGAGAGCAAATCAGCTAGCAGAGAAGCCCTACATATCCCTGGAATGGGCTTGCCTCAGTATCCCTGCCACACACAGCCCTAACAGGAGCAGCCCACAGAGGAAGGGCTGTTGGGTTTGTCTCTCCCTAGCTGGACTCCATGGGTTCCAGCAGTTGGAGCTACCCTAGATCAGCCTCCCTCCCTCCCTCCCAGAACAGGGAGAAATGACCATGAGATCACCAAGTGATTCTAGACCAGCTCAGAGGAGAGAGGACAAGACTGGTAACCAGGAAGCAACAGAAACTCACTCCTGCTCCCATAGGGGACTTGGGGAAATCTTTGACAGTACTCAAATTCTGGAATCACAGGACTCCAACATGGCCCAGGTTTAAGGGGAAGAAGTAAAGGCTAGATCTACAGCATCTTATTTTAACACCAAATTTAGCTTTGCTTATAATAAAAACCCAAGCAATGAAACAGACAAGTCTATTTTCAATTTTCACCTTGTCCCAGCTGACATTTAGATGAATACTGATCAGAATTTAGAGGGTGTAGTCTTCTACTGGAAACTGGTAACTTGAAATGCCCACTCATTCGAGATCTCATTGTTGGAAAAGAAACATTTTTATACTGTTGGTGGATTATAAATTAGTAAAATCACTTGGAAATCAGTATGGAGTTTCCTCAAAAGACTAGGCATGGACCCAGCTATCCCTCTCCTTGGTCTTACCCAAAGGACTTAAAAACAGCATACTACAGGGACACAGCCACATCAATGTTTATAGCAGCACAATTCACAATAACTAAACCATGGAACCAACCTAGATGCCCTTCAGTAGATGACTGGATAAAGAAAATGTGGTATATATACACAATGGAATATTACTCAGCAATAAAAGAGAACAAAATCATGGAATTTGCAGGTAAATGGATGGAGTTGGAGAATACAATGCTAAGTGAAGTAAGCCAATCCCCAAAAAACAAATGCTGAATGTTTTCTGTGATATAAGGATGCTGATTCATAATGGGGATGTGGGGGCGGGGGAGCATGGGAGGAATAGATGAACTCTAGACAGGGCACGGGGGGAGGGAGGGAAAGGGAGGGGGCATGGGGGAGGAGAGGCAGTGGAATGAGATAGACATCATCACTCCAAGTACATGTATGAAGACACAAATGGTGTGACTTACTTTGTGTACACTCAGAAACATGAAAAATTGTGTTCTATATGTGTACTACAAATTGAAATGCATTCTACTGTCATGTACAAAAAATTAGAGTAAATATTTTTTTAAAAAGGAATTAAATTTGGCATATTCAGTGATATGATATATGATATTTATGGTAACATAAAATATGCATACCCATATTTATGGTAACACAATTCATAATAGCTAAGTTATGAAACCAACCTAAGTGTCCATCAACAAATGAATAAAGAAAATGTGGTATATATACACAATGCAGATTTATTCAGGCATAAAGAAAAATGAAATCATGTCATTTGCAGGAAAGTGGATAGAACTTGACTCAGGTCAAGAGTCATATATTTTCTCCATTTGTGGAAGCTAGAGAGGAAAAAAGAAAAGAAAGGTGGGGATCTCGTGAAACTCAAAAGGAGATCAGTAAAGGAAAGGGATCAGGGTTGGGAGGAAGAGAAGGAGGGGGGAAGCGCTAGGGAGTGATATTGGCCCAGTTATAATGTTATAATCTTGTGCATGTAAAAATATGCAACAATAAATCACATCATCATGTACAACTATGATGCACCAATAAAAATGTGGAAAGGAAAAAAGAGATCTCATTGTTGCCTTTCTTTTTTGTAAAAACAATAGCTGTTCTGCAGCAGTTGGAAACTGCTATTTTAGAAAACCTTGAGGAAATGGCTAAAAATACCACAAAATTGTCAAATGTTTCAGAAATTCTTAGTGATAGTATACAGCATGGTGGGATCAAGCTCATAGTTAATCTTGGGGAGCTCCTGCATTCAGCCTTTGGGGCTTCTGACAGGATATTATAGACCTTCATCCCTAGTCTCTGATTTCTAATGTGGTCCTTAGGATGAGCCTGAGGAGCTGCCATGGAAAGTGTTCAGAGCTGATGAACCTAAATCAGGTTTGAGTTTGACTGGTGCACATGCTATATTTTGTGGCCAGGATTTTATGTAATCATATTCAGAAATTCATATAACTAACATACACACACACACACACACACACACACACACCATGACAACTGAAATCAGTCAGTGAATAGCTTCCAACGACAGACATTGGTTTTTTTTTTACTCAATTTTCTATTTTGATAAAATAGAGATCTAGAATTTAGCAGTATTAAGAACAAGAGAATCTACTTTCTTTACATGCTATGTGCAGTATGACCAATATTATACACTTAGCAACTAAAGTAAATAAATAAGAAAGAGGAGTTTTAAAGGAAAAAAAAATATTTTAAAGTACAGTTTCAGGGGCTGGGGTTGTGGCTCAGCAGTAGAGCAGTCGCCTAGCATGTGTGAGGGCCTAGGTTCGATCTCCAGCACCACATAAAAATTAAAAAATAAAATAAAGGTATTGTGTGCATCTACAACTAAAAAACAAATATTTTTTAAAAATAAAATACAGTTTCTATTCTGGTAATATACCAGAATAATAGAACAATTTAAGGACACAAAACATGCTTTATAGGAATATACAATGATTTTAAAATGGTGTCTTCAGCAATAATGTGGACAAATTTCAAAACTTATTAAGTGGAATAGAAGCAGCCACAGACAAAAGAGTATCTGCTCTGTAGCTTCATTTATGTGAAGTTCAAAACTAACTTAGTCAGAATTGTGGTTGTCTAGGACGTGGTAAGGGGTGAATTAACTGGAAAGGAGATGAGGGAATTTCTGGGAGCATGAATTGTTCTCCATCTTGGTGGGGATGGTGGTAACATGGTTCACTAACACAGCAGGGGGCTGAGCTCCTCTCTTTCACTCTGGAGAGGCAACACTTGAGCCATGAGTAAGATTTTAGAGCTAATCATTAAACCATCACGAGCCTGAAATCAGCCACAGCAGAAGTATTTACACCATGGAAATCAGCAAATATCACAAAATCAGGTTTGGTTTTTCTTTTTTCCTAGAGAGCTAGTTTATCAGCATACCCCCTTAAATGTATTGTCAAGCTTCATCAAAGCATACACTTAAGATCTATGAATTTTACTGTATATAAATGATACTTCAATAAAGCACTGGTGGCAAAAAAAGGGGGGGGGTGTGATGGTGTCTTCAGTGAGTGACCCAGTCCAGTTGTGCATCTATGACATTCATGCCCTTGTGTGCCTTTTCAAAACCTCGAGTCCCATTTCCTAAATTGACAGCTAGCTTGGTGCAATACTCTGTAAGTTATTGCACTGCATTTGATTCATATAATAAAATTAGTATTCATCCTAATTTTTTCTCACCACTCATTTTCTTGAAGTTTGATATACCGAACAGAGCAAATATTATATTATTGAATATTGACTTAGTTCACAAGTATATTTTTTAATAAGGTAAATTCCTTGTTGCTTTTATGCCTTATTTTCATTACCATGTGTGTGTGTGTGTGTGTGTGTGTGTGTGTGTGTGTGTGTGTTGGGGGAGAGTGTTTTATGCTATAAAAAGAGCAATGATTATGTCAAATTCAAACAACACAAAGAGGCCAAAGAAAATGCCTTTTTCAGAAGGTATCCTGCTTCTCACTCTCAGAATGTCACTGAGATTGAACACTAAGGTAGTGGCCTAATATTTTTCTGTATCTATACTCCTTACAAATAAAAATATATAAATGCATGTACACACACCACATTTTTAAAAAACAAAAACAGGATTATATGTAACGCTACATGACTTGGTCTGTTTAATCTTCCTTGGTCATCTACCTCATATTTTTAAAAGCTTTAAATAAAACCATTTAAATAACCATTTATTTAATCAGTCTCCTCTTGGTGAATGTTTACGCCTTCCTCAAACTGTCATTATTACAAAATTCTCCTATGAACACCCTTGTAATGAGCTAAATCATTTGAAATTACTGTTTTTATATATCAAAACCCAACAAGTAGCAGTAATTTCATTGGCTCCAGGCTGTACATTTCTATAGGATGTGCTTTTTAAAAGGGGATCGGTACAAAGAAGAACACATGCATTTTTTTTTCTGATGGCAACTACTACATTTCTTTCCTAAAAATATGCCAGTTTATACGAAGTTCACTCCCCCATGCCCTTGACAATAATACCAGCTTTCAATCTCTTTAATTTCTGCTAGAAAATTATCCTTCGGTGTTTAGATTTGCTTTTCTTTCATTATTCCTGAGGAGGTTGAACATCTTTCCATACACATATTACACCCATGGCATTTAAAACATCACTCGATTCCCCGCCCCCACCCCACTCTCCAACTTCTATGTGCAAAAAAGAGAATCAAACCTGTTTTTGAAAGAATTAAAGAATACAGGCCTATATTGAAAGCACTTCTTTTAGGAAGCTGGAATGGATTATTTTTCTGCCTTCAGATTTCTATTTGTGTCTGTTACTGGACACACAAACATGCATTGTTTTTGCCCAGAGTGAACTCCTTTGACCTCAGTCTTCTGTTTTCTGAATTTGAATGGCTTAGAAAATCCACTGGGCTTGGGATCTGAAGGAAAGCAGAGACTGGGCTGTCAGCAAGGCTGTGTCTTTGTCGCTGTGTGGCTTGCCTGCCAGCAGGGGGCCTCTGCAGCTCTGAAAGGCCTCCTGGCCAGAGCTCCATTTTCTCACCCTAAACAAACTTCCATCTCTCTCCCCAGCACTGAGAGGCAATTGTGGGCTTCTGCTTAGGCAGACTAATTTACTGAATTAAAGTCATTTGGCTTCCACCATAGCAATTAGTATGCAAATTACCGGTATATTACCTGCCGAGTCATAAATTACATTGACAAACTTAATATTCACAGATTCAACATACCAGTGTGGGTAATTTTTCTATTTTTCAGTAGTTGTAGACCAGGGCGATTCATCGCGTTATTGAACCGTTACACATTAAATCAACAGTTGAAAAATTAAGCATTTTTTCAAAGCATTTTGTTATGCATTTATTTCTTTCAGCAGGCAATAAAGTGGAACATTAAATATGCAATGTGTCTAAGTATACTAAATGGCTGGTGAATACTTTTAAGTTTAAAACAGTTCTTTTGTGAATTAAAAAAAGACACCACAAAGGAAAATCTATACCATAATGCAACCTATTGGATCCACTTCATCATCATTAGAACCAAATATTTTCTAGTTCAGGTTCCGGTAAGTAAGTGTAAAGAATCTTTAATCCCTAGTATGTGAGTCCTGCTAATGCTGCTCATGAATAGAAAATGGCTGGTAAATAGGATTCAAGCTTCAAAATTGTCACCAAGGTGTTTCACTGTGGCAAAGCCCTTTAACCTTTGTCATGAATTCATTAAGTGATGGTATCCACCTGTTTATTTATTTATTTATTTTACAGTTTTGATTAAGTAAGTTATTGGGCCTTCTGATTGGGAGAGAGGAGAGTGAGTCCAAGGGGCAAGGGGATGGGCAGGTTCCAGTCCAATGACATGAATAGTTTTTCCTTCTTTCATTCATCCAAGAAATCAACTGGGCTCGAGTAAGTGAGGTGAACTCTGCCCCAGGGAGACTTAAGGATAGTTGGAATCAAAGTCCCTTAGCTCAGCACCTACTGCTGAACCAGCCCAGTGAGCACTAATCCCTAAAGAGTCCTAGAGACCCTCTTGTCACCTTGACCACATCTAGCCACAAAAGCCACTGAGAGCTCCAGAATTCTCTGTGCATGCTTCCACAAAATAAAATTACCTTTGCTTTCAGAGTCTAAGTTTTTCTGTTAAGGTGATCAAAGGACATATTTGTTGATGATATAAGCAAGGAAATACGTGCTGGTGTTATGTCACCCAAGAAAAATCTTTCACTTATATGTCAGTGTCAAATCATACCTAATTTTAAAAATTGATGGATTATTAGTGTGAATTTTAAAGTTTGAGCACACAAACTTTATTCATTGAAGAAAATTATTTTGAAAGCAATTTCTACCTGTTTTCTTCCTTTTATTTTTTGACAAGTAAAAGTTGCATATTTACTATATACAAAATAATAATTCCAAATATGCATATGTTGTCCAATGGCTAAATGGAGCCAAATAATATGTGCACTACCTCATATTTGTTGATTTGGGGATGAGAACACTTAAAGCCTTCTCTTAGGGATTTTCAAGAATACAATACAAAAAAATACAATATATTGTTATTTACTATGGTCTCCATGTTGTACCATAAACCTGGAAACTTCTTCCTCCTAACTGAAATGTTGTATCCTTTAACCAACTTCTCCCCAATTATCTCCAACCCCCATGGTGACCACCTCTCTACTCTCTGCTCCTATGAGTTCAAACTTTCTAGATTCCACATTTATGAAAGCTCATCTGGTTTTTGTCTTATTGTGCCTGGCTTATTTCTCTTAATGTAATATCCTCCAGGTTCATCCATGTTGTCTCAAGTGACAGGAATTCCTTCTTATTTTAAGGCTGAATAGTATTCCATTGTGCGTATGTAGCACATTTTCTTTATCCCTTCATCAATGATAGATACCTAGGTTGCTTCTATTTCTTGGCTACTATGAATAGTGTTGCAATGGACTCAGGAAGCAGATGTCTCTTTAATACATTGATTTTTTTTCTTTTCTTTTCATATGCATCTGGGAGTGGGATTGCTACACACATAACAGTTGGTTTTTGCTTTTTGCTTTTTGCTGTTTTTTAAGGAACCACTATACTGTTTTCCATAAGAGCACTACAAATTTACATTCCCATTAATGGTATACAAGGTTCTTCTTTCTCTGTATCTTTCATCTTTTGATAGTTCATTTTAACAGAAATCAGGTGATATTGCATTATGGTTTTAATTTGCATTTCCTTGATGACTAGTGATGTTGAGCATTTTTTATATACACCTGTTGACTATTTGCATCTTTGAGAAAGGTTTATTCAGGTCCTTTGCCCATTTATATATGAGACTCTTTGTTTGCCTGCTATGGAGTTATATGAATTCTTTATATATATAATTTTAAATACTAATCCATTATCAATTGTATGCTTTGCAAATGTTTTCTCCCACTCTATAGATTTTTCTCTTCGGTCTGTTGATTGTTTCCTTTGCTGTGCGGCAGTTTTTTGTTTTTGTTTTTTTTTTTAGTTTGGTATAATCCCATTTGTCCATTTTTAATTTCATTGTCTATGTTTTGGGGTTATCCCAAAAAATCATTACCCAGATCCATATCATGGAGCTTTCTACCTGTTTTCTTCCTTTTATTTTATAATTTTAAGAAGAGGTCCTCTTTCCTCAATCTTTGTATTGAGTAAATACAAATAATATTTGAAGAGCTACTAAGTGTAATACAAGGTTTTTAGGTAGTGAATATGTGAGCAAGACCAAAAGAAAATGCATGGAATCCAGAGTATAAGCCCTCTAAGGGACTGGGATCAAATCCTGACTATGCCATTGCTGATTGGCCTTAGTTGAGTTTTGCCTTATCTGTGTACCTATAAAATCCAGAAAAAGATCCTTGTGAGGGCTTCTTGCAAATTAAATGAGATAATACAATTTTAAAGCTTTGACCAGTGCCTACCAAATAATGAGCATTCTCTACTATAAGCAGTTACTACCTATAATTACTTACAGCCCCTTTGTATTCATGGGTTCCACATCCATGTATTCAACCAACTATGGATTAACAATATTTTTTAGTTGCATCTATACTAAACATAGACTTTTTCCTGTCATTATTCCCTAATCGTAACAACTATTTACATAGCATTCATATTGTATTAGAAAGTATAAGTAATCTAGAGCTTATGTGAAGAGTACCAAGAGGATGTATATAGGTTGTATGCAAACACTATACCGTTTTATTATATAAGAGACTTGAGCAGCCTCAGATTTGGGTAACCATGGGAGGTCCTGGAACCAATCTCCCACAGATACTGAGGGATAACTGTACCATCATTAGATAACAATGCAGCCCATAGAACTAACAGTGACTCAAAGTCTATGAGTATCTTATGAAATAAATGTGACCTTTAAAATCACATTCTAATTGTCCATTCCAATGGGCACAGTTCATTCTCTATCTCACATAGCATCTCCACAGCCTAGAATATGCTACTCCTTCCATCTCAAACCTATATCATTATCATTTGTTACCTTTTTCTTATCCCAATCGCACTCCACACTCAACATACACAAAAACTCTATCTTCCATTGCCATCATAATTTTTTTTCAAAAATTATTTCCTTCAAAAATTAAATATAAACCTCCTAGCATGGCTTACAAGATACCATCAGTAATTGTAACTAACTATTGCTGTTATTTACAAATACTCAGTACATACCAGGTATTAGCAAGATTTATATATGTATTATATCATTTAATTATTGCAAAGCTCTATGGAATAGGTACTATTCTTCCCATTTGTTAGCGATCTGGACTACAATTCTTCAACTTTCCTTTTTAGTGGCCCTGAGTGTTACCTGTACTTGAGTTCTGGACTTTAGGAGGCTGTTGGCCTCATATGCCCCTAATATGCTATGCTTTTAACCATGCAGTCCCTCTGCTTGGAAATCATCAAATCAATCTGAATTACTTATACACAAAAATCAACACTCAACCAATCATCATGACCCTGGAAGTCTTTCTAATTCCTCCAGATTGTTTTGTTACCTCCTTCACAAATCTGTATACTCCTTTTAGTAAAGGAGTGAATATGTGTAAGTCTGCCTTCATGTCAGTTAGATACAAAAGTCTCTGCTCCTATGAATAGCAAGATAACCCTGATTAACTACAAATCATACTTTCCTATGGGACTATTGGAAAACAGTTGAAGCAAGAAAGCCTTGATCAACTGAAATGCCAAAGAAGAATATTTCATCACTAAGCAGAGAATTGTGTCAGTGTCCTAGGGGTAAGAGTTGGACACAGTTGAGAACAGCTGGAGGAAGAAGACTGCCAAAGAGACATTACTGGGTCAGAAAAATATTTGGAGAAATAATGCCAATTTTTTTTCAAAATCAATTAAATCAACCCACATATCCAAAAAGCATTTATAAAACGAGGGAGGAAGGAGGGAGGAAGGGAAGGAAGGAGGGAAAGGGAGGGGAAGAGAAAGGCGAAGCAAGGCAAAGCAAGGCAAGAAACCTAAAAAATGATGTTACATATAATGGTGAAATATTAAATCACCTTCCTCCTGTTTAAAAACAAAGTGTGAATATTTGCTCTCACCATTTATATGGATCGTACTGGAGTTGACTGCCAAGGCAATAAAGCAAGAAAAATAAATAAAAGGCATAAAAAATAAAAAAGAAGAAAAAATTTAGAAGTCTTTATATAGTATATGATTATATAACAAGAATATCCCAAAGAATCCCCAAAGGCGGAAAGACTTAGCTTGAATAAATAAAAATCAGCAAACTCTCAAGGTATAAAGATGCTCATGGGATAGAAGACTATATTGTAATGTCAATTGTCTCCAATTGATCCTCAAATTTAATGCATTTCCCATCAAAATCCTAGGAGGCTTTTTTTGTAGACATTTGCAAGCTGAGATTAAAATTTATATTGGCCTGGAAAAGACAAAATAATCTTGAGAAAAAAAACAAAATTAAAGAACATAGACTCACAAACTTTAAAACTTACCATAAAATTATGGTGACTCTTAAAGTGTGGGTATAAACAAATATAGACAAATGGATTACTTGAACTCAATATGAAATTCACAAATAGACTCACACATCTATAGTTAAATGATTTTTGACAAAATATGTCAATGTGATTTAATGAGGAAAAGGAAAGGCTTTCAACAATGAGTGTTAGAACAATTAGATACTACTCAGAAAAAAAAATCATAGCCTTTATCCTCATCTCACATTATACCCAATAGTTGTTCCAGATGGAATGTAGGCCCCAACATAAAAGCTAAAACTAGGGACCTCCTAAAGGAAAATATATTCTCAACATGAGATAATCAAAGATTTGTTGGGAGAATGTCAAAATAAATAAATACATAACCATCAGATAAAACTTTATAAATTTGACTTATGCTCATCAACAATTAGTTACCTGATTGGGGATATATATCTCCCACAAAGATTTACATGCAAAACATGAAAAGAATTACTATATATCAGTAATAAGAAGACAAATAATCTCATTAAAAGATGTCAAAAGACTTGGACAGTTAATTTACAAAAAAGAATACACAGTGGCTAATAAGCATGACAAGATGCTCAACATCATTAGCTAGCATGAAAATGCAAATTAAAACCACATTGGTATACCACTATACCCACTACGTACTCTTTACAATGACTAAATTCACAAGACTGGCCATACCAGTGGTCACTGCTGGTGGAAATGTAAAATGCTACAAACATATTGGAAAACAGTGTGGCAGTTTCTCATAAAGTTAAACATATACCTGGTTATGACCAAGAAATTTCACTCCTAGATATCTACCCATGGCAAATGAGAATAAATGTTCACAAAAAAGACTAATATAAGAATATTTATTGCTACTTCATTCATATTGCAAAGAATAAAAAAGGGTTCCAATATTTTCAGTGGAAGAATGAATAAATAAATTATAGTAAATTTATATAATTATACTTAGCAATAAAAATAAATGAACTACTGATAAACACAATATGAATCTCATAAAATTATATTGAATGAAAGAAAACAAACTAATCAAGTTCATACTGTAAGAACAGGTAAAAGAAATTTCCATAAATTATAGAGATTATCTAGGAAGGATTGTAGCAATTTTCTATATTTTGTTTAAAGTGTTGGGTGTCTGGATATATACATATGTCAAAACTCATAAAGCTACACATCTAAGAATTGTGCATTTTAGTATATTTAATTATACTTCAATAAATATTTTAATATCAAAAAAGTAAATGAATAAGTGAGAAATTAAGAAATCAACAAAATTTCACTGTTGGCCACAGTAGTCAAGCAAGACCTCATGAAGACATTCAATTGTATAAATGAGATTTGAGTGAAAGCAAAGAAGTGGATAATCACCCCCATATGAATAAGGACAAGAGAGAGGATCATGAAAGAGAAAATATAAAAATATACCTGTGTTAGTCAGCTTTTTGTCCTGGTGACCAAAATACTTGACATAAACAACTTAAGGAAGGAAAAGTATATTTGGGATCACGGTTTCAGTACATGGTCAGCTGGCTTCACTGATTTGGGCTTGAGGTAAGGCTCCACGTCATGATAGAAGGGCATGGTCGAGTGACATTCTCATCTCAGGGCAGCCAGGAAGCAGGGAGAGTGAGGAGAGAGAATAGTGTGTGCATGCAAAGGGGTTGAGGACAAAAAAAAATCCTCCTGGGGCACAGCCGCAGTGATTTATTTTCAACGATGCCCCACCTCCTAAAATTTCCACCACCTCCCATAATGCCTTCAAATTATTAATCCATCCATAGATTACCTGTTGATTGATCTACTGATGAGGTTAGAGCCCTCATAATCTAATCATTTCCCCAAAGCCCCACCTCTGAGCATGCAGCATTGGGGACCAAGCCTGCATGAGCCTTTAGGGGATATTTCATATCCAAATATAACAACACCTCTAATATTTTCCTCCTCCCTTCTACCATCAGTCAAAAGCTATAGAGCATTGAGACATAAAAAAGATCAGACTTACACCAATAACCACTAGTAAGGTGCTCTAGGTTAGCAACTCAGGGTATCTGAGTCTGCCATGAGATGAAAGGTTTGTAACTGACTTCATCTAAAGGTGAGAGTGGGGAGGTCCCTTCTTTCTTAAAAGGAAGGAAATATCTTTGCTACCTACATTGTGCTCCTTAGATTTGGTCTCAGCCCAAATAACCTGGAGATCAACATTTAAAATTTTACTTCAAGGCAAAACATGGATGTCCTCGGATGCAGTTGTAGCTCAGTTGGTAGAGTGCTTGCATCTCATGCACAAAGCCCTGGGTTCGATTCTGAGTACCACCAAAAAAAAAAAAAAAAAAAAAATGGATGTTCTTGCATCTCAGACTTCATTTCCTCAAGAAGATTAGACTGTTGCAAGTGTCCTGGGAGTTGACTCCAGGCCTTGACAGTTCTAAGATAAATTTAGATGTTGTTGGGTCCTGCCAACAGAACACAGGGCTCTGTACACTTCCATCTGGAGGTAAAACCCCCAGTCTCATGAGGATGGTGTTCCAGGGGCTATAAGAGACCCAAGAACAGTGACCTAGACTGTCAGATGAGATGTGGTTCATCACACCCAAAAGGTTGAAAATAATGGGGCGGGGGTGGGTGGTATCTCCTACATTTCTATTTTTACATGTAGGTCAAATACAAATTTTAACAATTAAAAAATAAATAAATAGGGTTGGGGGCGAAGCTCAGTGATCAAACACATACTTAGCATGTGCAAGGCTCTGAGTTCAGTATCAAATTCTAAATAAATAAATGAATAAATAAATGAATGAATGAATAAATAAATAAATAGGAGATTTCTGTTTTTAAAGAAACTATGAAGAAATATTCAGAATATTTTGTGGCGATGATTTTATCACCTAGAAGTTTTCTGTCTTGGCCTTGCTTACCCACTGATAGGAGGTACAGAACAGTGAGGGGAATATTTTTCCTTTCTCTGCTTCATCCAGGAGTTGGATTACAGTCACATGGTTCTAAAACTGTGGAACCAGTGGATTTATATTTTTAGAGGCAACTGGCCGAGTATACATGGAAAAGAGGTCAAAAGTGATAGGAGTAGGCAGCAACCCGTAGTCACTTTTTTCCCTAGTGTCAGCTTACTTTGCAAGTGTTTGCCATGTAAGCATTTCTTGTCTCCCTTCAGACACAGAGAAATAAGGCAGGCAGTGATTAAGTGCCTGGCACAAGTCAATCCAGTAGGTTACTACCAAGGTTTTAGAATCTAGTCCTCCTAACTCCAAATCCGTTCTCCTGCCTTCAACCACAGCCATTTCCTGTTCAATCACATGTACCTTGTTAGGGATTACGGAAGTGAACATTTGGAATTCAAATGCATTTTCCTCAACTAGCACAGTGACTCACTAGAAATAATTATGATAGCAAAATACATTTATATCATCCAAAGAAAAGACACTGACATTTCCTGCTTCCTTGCCTAACAGTAATTTTGAGTATCTCGCCATAAGTAAATGAAGTTAATTCTCAGAAATGGAGAAGGATATAACCGAAGCACCCCATCTGAGACCAGATGCATCATTACAGAAGGCAGAGAGAGTCACAGTAAGGAAGGACATTCATATCCCATGACAATAAACTCCAGAAGGATAACCATGGAAGTCAGGCCATTCATTGCCTTGGGACAAAACTATTCCAATTCTCTGTCTTCCCCTGAGTCTATCAGCATCTGTACTCTGTGCACTCAGCTCAGAGAGAAAGAACGGATGCAACATAGAAAGACTCTCACTCCCATTACAAGAGTTTAGCTGGAGAGACAAATAAGTAGGTCATAATGCTGGGGAAATCAAAGAAATGCCAGCTCTTTTCTCCTGCCTTGTAGAAATTGGCAAGGGGACAGAGAAGAAGTGAGACAAGTCACAGGGGTCAACAGCCTTTTCTCTCTATCCACTGACCTGAAGAATGGGGATATTAGATATATCAAGGGGAGAACCAAAGGCAAGGTCATTTCCCTTGGTTCCTGTGTCAGTCATCTGCTGTAACTGAATAATATAAACTGGAGCATTTTAAAGAAATGAGATTTCGAATGCAAGTTGGTGCAACCACTATGGAAAGCAGTATGGAGATTCCTCAGAAAACTTGGAATGGAACCACCATTTGACCTAGTTATCTCACTCCTTGGTATATACCTAAAGGAGTTAAAATCAGCTACAGTGACACTGTCACATCAATGTTTATAGCAGCTCAGTTTACAATAGCTAAGCTATGAAGCCAACCTAGGTGCCCTTCAATAGATGAATGGATAAAGAAAATATATATACCCAATGGGATATTATTCAGCCATAAAGAAAAATGAAATTATGGCACTTGCTGGTAAATGGATGGAACTGGAGACTCATGCTAAGTGAAGTAAGCCAATCCCAAAAAACCAAAGGCTGAGTGGTCTGTCTGATGTGCAGATACTGACTCACAGTTAGGGGTCAGGGGGAGAGAAGTTCATTGGATTAGACAAAGAAGAATGAAGGGAAGGAAGGGGGGATGTGAATGGGAAAGACAAAAGAATGAATCAGACATAACTTTCCTATGTTCATATATGAATACACAACCAGTGTAACTTCACATCATGCACAACCACAAGAATGGGAAGTTATACTCCATGTATGCATAATATGTTAAAATATACTCTACTGTCATGTATATCTAAAAGGAACAAATAAAAATAAATAAATAAAATCAGACACACACACACACACAGGAGGTTTTTACACTTACAGTTTTGAAGGCTGGAAAGTTCAAATTCTAATAGCAAAATGTAATGAGGTCTTTCTTGCTATTGGGATCTCTGCTGGGTCCCACATAGATGCAGGATATTAAATGGAAAGCATCCCATCTCAGGCCTCTTTCTCTTCTTATACAGCCACAATCCCATTGAATTAGGGTCCCACATTTATGGTCTTATTTACTTTTAATCACCTTCCAAAGTTCCTTCCTTCAAATGACATAGTTGGATTAAGTTTCAAGCAACTTAATATCTCCCAGTGGGAATTAAATTTCAATATCAGTTTTGGTGGAAACATTCAAACAGTATAAGTTCCTTTGCATGTTGGATTCCAGGAGTGTGGGACAAACTGACCTTGGAGGAAAGCCTGGGATGAACCACCAGTTCAGATGTCTGACTTTAGAACTCATAGAAATGCTGGGTCACCTCCTGTGAGAGCTTATAGTTGAGTTATCAAAGGTGAGGTCAAGAGAATGGATCACAAGTACTGGTAATATAGAGGAACTTTGGCAGCCACAGAAACACTTGGAAACCCCAAATCCAGTTTTTCAGGCCATAACTTTAGCGGTCCATCAGGAATGAGCTAGTACAAACAGAATCAGTCAGAGGCCATTTTTGCACAATGTGATGATGATACATAAATCCCTCCCCAACCTCCACTGGATGATAACTTGAGGGGAAAAGCCTGAAACAAGCTTCAGAGACTGATCGTTTTTATTTAAATGACACTAATTCCTTTAGAGACCATTTAAATTGTATCAGACTCAAATATTGCGACAGTGTGGTAGACAAAAATCAAAGAAGAATTCATTATACAAAAATTGAAGAAGCTCTATTCTCTTCATTTAGCTGTACCATATGTTAGAGCTGGCAAATATCCAGTGTAGTAGGAGGTCCACCTCCTAATCTGTTATTTTCCAAGAATACAAGTAATATGTACCACATCAATATCTTATTCTTTTAAAATCACATCAGAAGGGTGTCTGCACACCTTGGAATACTGTTTTTAAAGAGATCCCAAACTGAGATGTAATGATGTCACAGGCTTTACTGATCGAGCAAAGGGATCTATCTCAACAGTTTAAAAGGAAATGGAATAAAATGCATCAAATGAAAAACCCTACAGATTTACTTAACTCTCATTTTAATTCTGTCTCTTTTATGAAATAAAATTGTTATATAGCCCAGAAAAGTCTTGACAAATATGGTAATATGTATTCAATATGTTCAAATCTCCTTGCCAAGAAAAAAAATATATACCTTCCAACACAAAAATATCCTGTCCATGAGAAAAGCCAACCACTGTGACTGGTCTTACAAGAATTGCAAAAGATGAGAAAGGTTTCAGAAAAAAATAAACATAGTCATATGTAGAATAAATGTTCAAAAAGGAGGAGATGGTCAATGCTGTGAACTAGAAACAAGTGATCTTGATCGGTCCTAGACTGGAGAGTTAGGGCTGGTCCATGCTCCCTTAGCATAGGAAATGATCAGTTAAAACCAACACTGGCTCACTATGCATAAATCTTGCCAGACTGGACTTCTTTTGTCCTCTGTAGCAATGATACCAGACTGAATAGAAGCATGCTTTAGGAATTCAGCACTTAAATTTTGGCAATAGATTTTGCATAATATATGAGAAGGAGAAAATGAGGGCAAGTCCCAGTGCCACAGATTTGTGACTTATCTGAGTGGTGATCAATGCCAACCATAATGGAGGTTCTGGTGTGGACTGTGCAGTTTCTGTCACATACCTGATACTATTTTTTGAAGTAATGATTTGAAGGGAATAGTAATGAAGGTTTATGAAATCCATGTGACATGAAGCTTTAAAGGGACAGGAAGTATATTTGGAAACAAGGATCCAAAAAGATTTCAGCAGGCTAAAATGATAAACAGGTATAACCCAATTTATATTTAATAGTTCTTCTCTTTGATGTTGGGTCCTCTGCATCCCCTCTAGAGAAAGGTCAGCAACAAAGACATCATGTCAGTACAGAAGACAGAATGACATCAAGTTCAAGAGTTCTAGTTTGGGGCTCAGACCTCTTAGGCAAGTCTCTACTTGTTTGAGCCTCTGCCTATCCACAATATGGAACTAAGGATACTTGCTGCTTTATTGGGTTGATGTCAGGATTAAATGAGATGCAAAAGATGCAAAGTATTTAGCACATTGCCTTGTCCATAATAAGCACTCAGCAGATAATAACTATATACAGCTCTATATACACACGGTGGCTTAGCAGGAGCATGTGTGAAAAAGTCCTGTGGTTTTAATAGACTCCAGGTTCAAAATGAGCCAATGATCTGATGTGGTCTCCAAAAATAACTGACAAGACTTCAGCTGTCTTTAAAGAGCCATGGTAGGCTGACTAAACGGTGTGACAATTCTTGCTGGATTCTGCAAGGACAGACCACAATGGAGTCCCATGTTCTGCTCCCAGTATCCTGCCGTTAGAACAGACTTTATACACTGAAATCTCACCCAGTGGGGGGAGTCCAGGACAAGAAGAGCACTTACAACCATGGCCTATGAAGAACTGGACTCATCTAGCCTGAACTGAAGAATGCTTAAGGGCATCAAACAGCTGCTTCAAATATTTTTAGGACAGTCACATGGGAGAGGAATTAGTGATCATCACAAGGCCAAACTGGCATTAAAAAAAAAAAATCTTTCTACATAGGAAATGCCAGGGGCTTGGAAGGGATAAAAGTATAAATCATAATAACGAAATAAGAGTTTTCACTCTACCCTGAACAAAAATCTAGTTCAGCCCTGGGCCATTTTTTGATCATTAAGCACAGGGAAATGTCTCTCTGAAAAAGATCTTTCCAGAGATTTTGATCGGATGTTCAACTTGGTATGCAACACCACCATTCCATTTCCAGGACAAGAAATTGAAATAAAGGAAAAGCACGTCAGTACCAGTCACGTTCTGTGGGGAGATTGGAACTCAGCACTCCATTTTCCTCCCCCTCCCGTCACTGATGGGCTGAAACTGATGGGCTATTAAGTCAATAGCAATCTCCTTGGAGTTAGGAACATGGAAATGGCTTTGGATGACATTCTTCCCTACCACCCTGCCTCTGTTTAAGCTGTATTTATATTAATGCTCTTAATATTTAAAACTTGACCCTACAGAAGAGTATGAAGAAAGCATTTTTGTGGACAGATATGTAGCCAGCTACCACGAGGCCCAGAGCAATACACAGTGACTTCACCTGACACGTACATGGTTTCTGGAACACCATCTCAAATTCTCATCTGTGCATTGCCCTGGGATTCTGTTTTAAAATAGGCTATATTTTTTTTTTAAAGAACTGGAATCAGGTGATTTGTATTCTGGTCACAATACAGGGCTTTGATGGAACAGGCTCGATTTCTCTCATCTGATCACTGCATCTAAATGAGAAAAAACGGAATCCCATTCACAATGCAAATAATACAGAAAAGCAGAAATCATTCTCCCTTATAATCAAAACCAGAAAGCTGTATTGTAGCTCTGTACCATTTCCGGAGACTATTAACTCACTGCTGAAAGCCTGTCCTAAAATGAAAATCTAGGCAGCATGACATTGTTTCTGCTAAAGAACCACTTTGTGTTAGCAATTCATTTCCAAAGTCAGGGATGAAGTTGACCGACAATAACTAATTTGGGCACTTTGTTCTGGTCACATATTTGTTTAAGAATAAAAAATTAACTTCAGACAGTACCAGTCAGAAATTAAGTAATTAGGACAATGCCTGCCCTGGTGACATTTATTAGTGATGGGAATTAACATGCTTTCTTCAGTTAATATTATGTTTTATAAACACTATGAACTTCTCGAGGTAAATCTAACACTGTAATTGTTGATTCTGAGTATTTAAAGCATTGTTTGAAGAGTTTCCCCAGGGATTCTTTTTTCCTCCCTTCATTCTTCCAACAAAACATTATTTGGCAGGAAACTTCAAAGGATCCAACAGTGATTTTCAATTATATTTATTATTAGCTCCATAATCAGCCAGCCTATTAAAAAGAGCAAAGGCAGGAACTTGGACCGCTTGGGAATTGGCATCAGGTTTCAAAGTGACATTTGGCTCATATAGATGGTAACATATTTGATGAAGATTTTTATCCCACTTCTCTTTTGTTTTGTTTCAGTTCTCTACCAGTGGTTCCCAAGTTTCAGATAGCACTGTTGCCTTCATCCAAGTGTAAAAATCAAATCAAAATATTTTAGGTATTTTCTTTAAAAAAAAAAAAGTATCTCCTAGGTCCTTACACTGCCTATTTATTTGTCCTGGGTTTTCTCTTTGATTTTCAGATTTGTTTTAAAACATTGCTAGATTATTTGTAATGTTAAATAAATTACACTGCCTTAGATTGCAATGATGACTGCTATTGATATAATAAAACAAAAAAATTTTTGATAATTATAGGTCAATGATATCATCCTCAATTGAGAATCCTAAGTAAATATGATCAGTGAGTCAAGAGGTAACACATACTTTTTTCAGGGTTTCAAATGATGATTTCTGAGCACCATCTCCAAATTTCACCGGAGACACCACTCTTCATCTCCAGTCCTCACACTCGGCGTCATATCCCTGCTGTGAGTCAATTTCCCCAAGAGGGGTTGAAAATTTATTCCAAGGAGAAGAGGATGTTGCTTATACCTACAGCCACATCAATCAAATGCTCTGGAATTCAAAAGAACTATAATGACTTCATTCATGGCAGAATGTTATGTTCTTTAAAAATCCAAGACAGCATTGTCAGGGTGAGAGCACAGAGCAGACACACCGGAAGATGCCAGGGAGAGGAAGGAAAGGGCTCGAGGTTGGACTGGACAGGGGAGGTCTCGTGCTGGTAGCCCATCCAGAATAGGACAGATTTGGCTCTTGATATCTATTTCTCTGCAGTCTCCCAGCAGAATAAGAGCTTCCGTAATCTCTTTCACAACCTCCCAGTGATTTATAGCCACAATTGGCATCCTTATCACTGGACAAGACCCAACAACCACTCTCAAACTTGGCCATGGCCTTGCTGCCGCACTACACAGGCTAGTTACAAATTGCATACAGCATGTGATCATCTATGGGCTCAGAGTGAGTTGGGCACATTAAAAATGCAAACAATGCCTTGGCTTTTATTTGCCGCAAAACAAATTCTCAGAGATAGCCCCCAAGATCAAGAGCCCTTCCATCCAAGGTGGCTGCCACTGACCATGGTTTTACAGGCAATTCACACTGTTAGTTCTGCAGATGGGCTGGGGCACACACACTAGAGGTGGCTTGTTGGGTCCTATTTTAACACTGGCCTCTTTATAATGTTGAAACTAAGCCTTAGCTTCTCATCTGATTTAGTTCTTAAAATGTGATATAGAATGTTCACTGATTCCTGAAATAATATTTTAACATTCTCAGTTATAAAATGATAAGGACAAGGGTTCCTTCAGAAAAAAAATCTAAAATTATAAGATCTATAAAGTAACGGTGATAGATAATTCATATCACTGTAAGACACATTACATTTTTAAAGTTATATCTCCTGCTTTATTGTGTCATTGTGTCATTACAGACAATGATATTATTTACCATAGATATCTACATTCGAGTAAGGAAAGCAAGTTTGATTAAAAATGAAGATGCAGAAACTCAGGTTAGCCAGAAGCCAGTAATTTTCCATCACAAATCAAAACCCAATAGAACCACATAGAGAAACTAACCTCTTTCAGCTCTTTGTGGTCTTTCTTCACTGATATTGATGGTGAAGGTCAAGAGCATTGGTCAATTATGAAAAGCAAGAGCAAAAGAAAAAGTCAAGTGAAATTCTACTGGTTCAAATAGTTTATGACCATATAGAAATATGCTTTTTGAATAAGATTAGATTAGTCAACTTTTCATTTCTTTGACCCAAATACATGACAAGAACAACTTAGAGGAAGAAAAGTTCATTTTGGCTCATGGTTTCAGAGGTCTCAGTCCATGTTTGGGACTGACTCCATTACTCTGGGCCTGAGGTGAAAGTAGAACATCATGGCAGAAGGGCATAGCATCTGAAAGCTGTTTAGCTCATGACAGCCAGGAAGCAGAGAGGGTGGGAGGGAGGGAAAGGGCCAGAGAGAGGATAATCCTTCTAGTGCATATCCTCAGTGACTTAGTTCCTCCAATTAGGATCCACCTCCCAATAGTCCATTCAGCCATCATTGGATTAATCCACTGATGAGGTCAGAATCCCCATGACCTAATCTCTTCCAAGAAAATTTCCATTTCTGAACACGTGAGACTTTGGGGGATATTACAGATCCAAACCATAACAAAGACCATCAAGAGCTTAGCTCAACCAACAGACTTCTCACCTTGGTTTCATCAAAAAACAAAACAAACAAACAAACAAAAAAACTCACCATGATCTGCAAAAACAAAGGTTCTCTGAATCCAAGTCTCATCTCAACCAATAAACAGGTCCAATGGCAATGCAGTCTCTGATAAGAGTTTGGGTGTTAAATATACGCCAAAGGCCATGTGTTAAAGGTTTAAACTCCAACATGGTACTATATGGAGGTGGTGGAGACATAGTGGCCTAGTAGAAGGTCTTTACGTCATTGGTGAGGGTGACTTTGAAGGAGATTGTGGAATCCCAACACTTTTTCTTTTATTTCCTGGCCATTAGATAAATAGTTTTGCTTTGCCACATGTTCCCCACCATGACTGGCTACCTCGCCAGAGACCCAAAGCAATGGGCCAATTGATTGAGGACTAGAATCTCTAAAACTGTAAGCCAAAATAAACCTTTTTATCTTTATGAGGTGATTATCTCGTGCATTTCATTATTGTAATGGGAAGTTAACAACCTCTACAGAGATCCAAAAGCTGATACATACATATTCATACATAAAATCTATGAATAAGATAAATATAAAGATATAAGAACCAAGAAGTTGATGAGGGCTTAATATTTCTGGTTCGCTGAGCCCTCTGAATGAAAGGTACCATATGAAAGTGTAAGTTTACATTGTCATTACTAAATGTCACAAAATTCAAGCTTTCTCCATCTCTCAAAAAGTGACATTTCTTGAGAAATGTTTCTAAGCCTTTACTGGTCTTGAACTTGACAAGAAAACCTGAGCTCCTTTTTCCATGAAAACACAATACATTGTCTCTACATTTGGCATATTTAGTTTCTACTGCTTCAGTTTCCGAGATTAGCAATGCAATTGTAGGCAGTTCCAGTGGAAGTTATTCAATGCTTTCATTGTCTGTCGTCTGAAAGCTACACTGAGTGAATTTGGCCTAATACAGTAGTGTTGGAATCCAGTAGTTTCCTTGCAGCAAATGGGAAAATAATTTTTTTAAGTTGCATACAAAGGCTGTGACTAGTTCCACAGTTACCACTGTAAAATGCAGTATTCTTTACCCATATAGAGACCACTCATTTAATTATCTCGTGCATTTCAGGATTTTCATGTCAAATGTCCATTTTTTAAAATAAATAAAGGTGGTGGGGGGGAACTGAAGATGTCTTTCTTTATAGGATTCTCACGTAAAAACACACCAAAACAAAGCATTAAAAATCACTGCTAAGGGGCTGGGGTTATGGCTCAGTGGTTGAGTGCTCGCCTCGCATGTGCAAGGCCCTGGATTCGATCCTCAGCACCACATAAAAATAAATAAATAAATAAAATTATTGTGTCCAACTACAAAAAAAAAATTTTTTTAAATCGCTCCTAAGTTACAAAATATTTTCAAGATCAGATAAGGTTTCCCAGGTCAGGGAGATGTAAAAGAAAACATTTTAGACCTTAGTGGGCTTCCTGGGAGTGAAAAGGCAATGTTGAGTCCCCTCTGTGTACCTGTGACACTCTTCTCTTATAGTAGCCCTGGAATTTTTCCACAGTCTCTAAGCTCATAAATGATATAGTCAGGAGTCTAATTTGGGTTGTCAATCCTTTTGCTCAGTTACCATAGGCCTTACAGCTTACTTTGACTCTGCCTCTAATGTTGACTTTCTCTATAGCCTCTAACCCTTCTGGAGTTTTCTTCTTATAGAACTAATTGAGTTGACAGATTTGAAGGAGGCTGGGATGATCCTTGTCAAGTCTGAGAGAACCCACATCACAAAATAATATGGAACAGAAAAGATTTGCATTCCACAACCCATGCCTAACTCCACGGTGAAGTCATAGAATTCCCCCTTCTCTCTACATTTAGGTTAGCTGTGACTCTTGGAAGTCACAAACTCCATTTTCTTTCTCCAAGATAAAAATTGAAGCAATAGTACTGGGTTCTGAAGAGCTTAAGGAAACACTCTCTTAACCAAGTGGAAATAGAAACTTCAAACCAAACTCTCGCATGTTGATGTATGCATGTTGATGTATGCAGTACCACCAAAATTCTTCAAACCATATGCAGAATTTTCTATATATAGGGTAGCATGATTATTCTCCAAGAAGAATTTTACAAAAAGAAATTTTATACAGAAAGAATATAGAGGGGTAGAAAGACAATTAAATTCTGAAAGAGTTGAGCTCTTCTGAGAGCACAGACCATGGTCATACAGTGTTGAATCTGATAGCAGCAAGCTCTTTCATGAATCTCTGCATGTTAGGCTCAGCCAAGAGTGCGTTTCTAAGTCCTTCTTCAGTGCCAAATGCTACCCAAAAGAGTAAGAATATGGGAGCCCTGGCCTCTCCTCCTTCACCGCCTGTTCCTTGATGTAGCACCTTCTTTGCAGAAGCCTTCTCTGCCAGCAGCACTCTCTGTCTCTGGACCCCCTCCATGGAAGAAAGCAGAGGATGGTTATTCTTTGGGCACGTTTTCATACTGTCTTTCAAATCAGTATTCCCAGGGTAAGATGAAAAAATGATCAGCTTTCCTAAGTATAGCTGCAAATAAGTGATGCCAAGGGGCCACAGCATAGTACCTGCTGGTAAGTGATACCTTGCTATGGGGAATTTCTTGGCCTGGTTGGTGTCACAAACCCAGAGGTCCAGTTCCAATGTCAGTGCACCCAAGGTAACAGCTGGAGGGTTGCCATGGGATTCACCTGTCAGATTTACCCCTCACGTGACTTCCTTCTTAAAAGGAAAAGCAAGTCAGCAGTGCCATACCATTGCACGCTTTGGAAGCCATCAGTAGGAACCCCAAAGATCCCCTCAGGAGCTATATGTTTACCTATTCCATAGGAGGACCATATGAAAGTGGGTACATCATTCATCATTAATGTATAAAATAAATTCACATTTGTTTTTTTTTAACTTTTAAAATTTATTTTTTGGGGCTGGGGATGTGGCTCAAGCGGTAGCGCGCTTGCCTGGCATGCGTGCGGCCCGGGTTCGATCCTCAGCACCACATACAGACAAAGATGTTGTGTCCGCCGAAAATTAAAAAATAAATATTAAAAAATTCTCTCTCTCTCACTCTCTCTCACTCTCTCACTCTTTCTTTAAAAAAAAAAAATTTATTTTTTAATTGAAATATATCATTGTATGTTTTATCTTGTACAATATGATGTTATGGTCTGTCTATACACACACACTGTAGCATTGTTAAACAGCTCCTTAGCAAATGATGTTATGAAATATGTATATACACAGTAGGATAGTTAAACTTGACTAATACATGCATTTTCTCACATAGTCTTGTGATAGCACATAATTTCCATTCTCTTCACATTTTCAATAATACATTGTCATTAGCTATAGTCACTTTGCTATACAGTATATTTCTTGAAATTTATTCTTTCCACTGACCTGTAGAATTCTTTGACTAACATCTCCCCATCCCCCATCTCCCATCTCCTCCCTTACTACCTGAGCCTCTGGCAATCACCATTACACTCTCTACTTCTATTAGATCAACTTTTTTAGATTCTATATATGAATGAGATCATGCGATATTTGTCTTTCTGTGCCTGTCTTATTTAGCTTAGTGTAATAACCTCTAGGTTCATCTATAGTATTACAAATTGCAGGATTTTATTATAAATTCACATTTGTAAAAACTATTCTCACTTCCAAGTTCTTCCACATTTGCGATTGAAAAACTAGAGCAAGTTTGATGAAGTTACAAAATCAGACTTTCATTCCAGAGATTTCTGCAAATTATGTGTCACTACTTGTGTCTAACTTCCTCTCAGTTATATCAGAAATGACCTGATCGGTAAAGAAAAAATGTCTTTTGTTGTTGTTGTTTTGCTAAATTTTTCATTCTTGCCAACCTACAGTATAGATTGCAGAGACTCAAATGGTCAGATAACATCATCCAATCATAACTTCTTGGGCCCAGTGACCAACTGTGAATCCAACTGTGGGCTGCCTTCAGCACAGATGATTTGGTTGTCCATGATCATTAGATCCTGAGCAATGCTACTGATTATGCAACCAGTTTATGATGTTTTGACCATGATTTTGGCTATAGTTAGTTTTGTACAGACTTATCCAGATATCATAACTGAATAATTTACTTCTTTGTTAGGAGGAAGCATCACAGCATAGTAGACTGATTGAAAGATAAACACAAACACCATGTCATTTAGGGTAGAGAGTTCATGCAGAAAATCCACCCTCAGCTGAAGCGATGGCTGCTGTTTGGCTAAGGAGGGAAGGAAGGTGTGCTCAATCACACTGCAGAAGACACCACAAGGCCTAAGGCCAGGACCCTTGGGAAGGAGGTAGATAGATTTATTTTTTGCTGACTGAAATACTTTCCTATGTGGTAGAATTTCATCCTAATTTACTATACGACATCATTTTCTCTGTTTCTCCTGCCAAATCACTTATCCTTTGTATGGCTTTGTCTTGGAAGGCAGTTCCCAATTTTGAAAATTATATGTACACACAGATCCGTATTCACAAACATCGGTGCCCAGTCCTCCATACTGGGTCCTATGCCAAAGTTCTTGCCAAGAGAGTTGCTGTGAATAATTAAAGAAAAACAAATAGAGATCGAGAGAGTTTGCCATCTCAGGATTGAGAAAAGAAGATGTGCATTGACAGTCACATTTCTAGGAAGCAGTCTGAGATGGGGTACAGTGGATTTACGGGGGATCAAGAGTAGCAGGACTGAGCCAGGCACAGTGGCACAAGCCTTTAACCCCAGGAGCCTGAGGCAGGAGGATTGCAAGTTCATAGCCAGCCCCAGCAAAAGCAAGGCTCTAAGCAACTCAGTGAGACCCTGACTCTAAATAAAATACAAAATACGGCTGGGGATATGCCTCAGAGGTAGAGTGCCCCTGAGTTCAATCCTTGGTTCCCTACCCCTCCAAAATAAGGTAGCCGAACTAGACAAAGGAATAAGCTGGGCAGTGATGCAGCTACAACAGAGGCTTCTGCCCAGCCCATAGAGGAGCTCCAGAGCTTGACTAGCCTTGCAGATCTATAACAATAAAGGTCTATCAACAACTAAAAAAAAAAATATTTTTAAAACAAATTATGCAAGAACTTCCTTAGAGGATCAATTTAAAGGACAGATGAGCCTCGTCTGTTCAATGTATAACTTGATTTACCAAATGCAGCGGCATGAAGAGAACGTTCCCAGGACCCCCCGCCCCCCACACTCCATTAGGCTGAATAAGCACTTCCCTGTAGGTGATCTGTGCAGCCTTCACAGAGATCGTCATCTCGGCTTCCATGAGGTCAAGGTTTGTCCTTCTTTGAAAGCAACTCCTGGTCTGACCCTTGGAAAGTTACCACTCTTGACTGACGGCAATTTCAGATATATATACTTGAAAAACCACCTTTTTCCTTTTTATATTGGTGTTGAAATGTCACTTTTCTATGACAGGGAGAAAAAGCACGGAGAGCCTTTTCTTCAGAGGGGACCTAGAGTTCTGACATGAACATGGCTTTGGAGTCAGGAACCTGCTTTCCAAGGCTGGCTCTCCTTTCCACTAGTTCTGTGATCTCAAAGCCAATCCCTTATCCTCTCTGGACCCTACTCTTCTCAACTCACAAGTTGATCTGTTGTGGAGACGGGGTTAATAGACATGACAACACATTGTAAATTGGAACACACAAGTAAGTGTCCTGTTACATCATGTTAAAGCTGGAAGGAAGGCTAGCATCATCTTGGTAAGTTGTTCAGTGGCTAAATGACTACCAGGAGCCCCACGGAGGTCAGAGGACTCGCCTAAGATGGCACTGTCCTGTAAAAGGCAGAGCTGGGGCCAGCATCCCACTCTCCTGCTCCCAGGCAGTACTTTTCCACACAGGCCTATTTCTGATCCCTCTTCCTGCTCAGTTTTCCTGTTGCTCTGTCCCAGAGCCTTCAGGAGGATTACAGGGGGCTGGGGATATACCTAAGTTGGCAAAGTGCTTGCCTCACATGCACAAGGCCCTGGGTTCACCAACACCACCACCAAAAAAAAAAAAAAAGGATTACAAAAGGCACAATATTTGCTGATGCTTTGAGCCCATGTACTGGAAGCAAGACACTCTTCAGATGAAGAACTATTGTTCAAAAATGGTCACCTGGATCATTATGCTAAAATGCACCTTGGGCTACAGGAAAGAGGAGGAAAGGAGCTCGTCTCATATTGGTAATAGAATCACTGAGCATGCACATCCATCTGGGTACGGGGCTGTCACAGAGGGAGACAGGGAAAGAGGGCAGAGGAGAGGGAAAGAGAGCCTCTTTAAAGAGCAAATTACTGTGGCATGTATTTTATATTATTTCCTGCCCCACTTATTTAATCAGTCCAAATTGAGAGTTCTTGTAATTCCCCAGCATCAGTGGATAAGCTCTCAGCATCCTCAAGTGCTGCAGGGCCTGCAGTTTTTCTGCTCTTCTGTAGGTATTCATTTCCAAAATTTCATTACCATCCCACATGTGAGTCATTCACTCCCATGCATGCCATTTACAATATCCAGCAGGAGACAGCCCTGCTGGCTGAAAAGGCTGAGCCTATTCATTTGGCACGTGGAGGACTCATCAAAGCGACATGGGAGAGAAGCGTCCAGTGGGGTCCCCCCCAGGGGAGCAGCAGAAGATGTGACAGCAGCTGATCTCCACCTACTTCACTTTCCTCCCCAGGAGGGCTCTTTAATTTTGCTGTAGGCTTCATGCAGGGGAGTCCAGGGGAAGTGCTGTTGGTAAGAAAGAAGACAGAAAAACTCCTTTGGCAGGATAATAAAAAACTTAAGCTGATTATTGTTGAAAAACAATCACACAAGCCCTATGCAAGAGCTTCTTTGATCAGGAATCAGAGGATTCAGGTCTAGCCTTGTTTTTGCCATCAAGAGCTCACGTGACCCAGGGCAAGTTATTTAACCTTTCGGAGACCTCAGTGTCTCTTGTTAAATGAGGGTCGTGCATGGTTTTGTCCACATAGTGTGAGGAATTCAAGTAGAAGTGAGTTTTCAAAGCAACCCCAATAGGTAGTTGTACAAAAAGTCAATATCCATATCCCTCTGTTCTTTCTGCAGACAGACATGGGGCATGCCACCCAAAAATAAACACAGCGATACCAGTAAAGCATACAGCAAAATAAAGGGGCAGGGATGGGTAAGGAATGTGATGAAGGATTTCTGTAAATGAGCCTTACTATCTACCTTATCCTCTTTCTGAGTTTGAGTTTATGGGTCCTGGTTGGCCTCATGTAACATACATTTGCAGAGCAACTCTTCATGTGTTGTATAAGAGGTTTAATTGTTTGAATAATTGGCCTCTCTCAGAGAGTACTGACCACAGGATAATACGTACGTTTGGATGTCAATGAAGATGACAAAGGATGCGAAAGAAGGACCAATCAGAAGAGACACTTAAAGTTATATCAATTGGGAATTCCACCAGAAACAGAAGTACACTCCTAGGGGGCTGAGCCCAAAAGGGAGTATTCACCAAAGATCTGGCAGGGACCAGGGAGATGTGGGGATCATGCAGAATCCCATAGCTAGGAACAGTGCAGCTCTTACCACTCCAGGGCTAATGACAGAGGGAACGCACAGTCACTGGAACTCTCACTGACAGTTTTGTGAGAAGCTTAAACTAAGAGTGGCCTTTAGTCCAAACAAGCAGCCATCCTGGGGTGCCCGACTAGGGAGGAAGCAGTGAACTAAGACCCCAATATCCACCTCCTTCCCCTCTCTAAGCTACTTCTAGGCCTCTCCATTGGGCAAGAGATAATGGAGTCCATTTATGTGGGCCAAGCAGCTCAACCTCCTGCCCAGAGAGCAGGTAGAGAGAATTTCTAGAGGGCAAAAGCAGGAAAGATGTTCAGGACACGGTGCCCCAAGATTTAAGGATCAGGCCCCACCTATAGGTTCTTTATAAACTCTGTTAAAAAATTAAAAAGCACTGGACAAGCCCAATTGAGGAAAGATTCCTGAAATTAGTCTTCACCTATATTTTAAGAAAGAAGGGCTTGTGGCTAGGGGAGGGCCAGAAGTGACTGGTGATGTTGCTAGCATCTTCAACAGTTTTTGCTATATTTTAAGGCTGCTGTCCAGAATTCAGTGAGGCCAAAAAGAAAAGACAAGGTAGTTCTACATTTCAGGGACTTTTCTCTATGTCCAGGACTGCAGCTATCTGAAGGCCACTTGGCCGTCTCCGAGGGAACAGAGGATAAGTGAACGCTGCTTCACCAACTGTAGTGCCAGACACTTCCCGGAAGTAGTGGCTCCAGAATCACATGGGACTTGCTGTCTGAATCCTGGTTATGCCACTAAATAACTGTAACTGTAAGCCTTGGCAATTGAAATACCTCCTTCCTAGTATTTGAGTGAACAGTAAAAAAGAAATAATGCTTATATATTAGTAAAAATTTTTCAAGACAAATAATAGCCTCTGATTATGATTAGCTTGGGGTGGGGGGAGAAGTGCTATGGTTTAGATATCATTTGAACATGTCCCCCAAGAATTCATGTGTCAGAAAAGTTGGTCTCCAGTGCAGTGATGGTAGAAAGGTGGAACAAACTCTAAGTGGTGCAATCTAGTGGAGGTGATGAGGTTATTGGGGTGCTACCCTCAGAATAGCTCAAGGTAATTCCCATGGGACTCCCAAGTTAGTCCTTAAGAAGGCAAATTCTTGTAAATTCAACCACCTACATGCTTGCTTCTTCTGCATGCGGCCATTTTCCTTCCTAATTCTCTGCATGTTGTGATACAGCTGAGGGACCCTCGCCAGAGGCCAAAAAGATGGGGCTGTCTCACCTTGGACTTTAGGCTTCCAAAATTGTGAGCTGAAAAGCCTCTTTTCTTTATAAAGTACTTAGCTGGTCTTTCATTATAGCAACAGAAAATAGACTAAGCAGGAAGGGAAGAAGGGAGGTTGTCTCAGTGTTCAAGGAAGATCTTAAGAAAGAGAGTGATGCAAGTGCCCATCACGTACAGACCTCAGCGTAGCTCTTTTTTTGTTTGTTTTTCTTTTTGGTACCCAGGATTAAACTCACAAGTACTTAACCACTGAGCCACCTTCCCAGTCCCTTTTTTATATATTATTTAGAGACAGGGTCCCGCTAAATCGCTGAGGCTGGCTTTGAATTTGCAATGCTCCTGCCTCAGTCTCCCCAGCCACTGAGATTACAGGTGTGTGCCACTTGGCCCAGCTCAATATAGTTCTTAATAACCTTCAGCTTGGAAAACTTCTGAGCAAGTAGAAACCAGGACGACTCCAGAACACCAGCAGCAATAATTGTGTTGCTTCTGGAATGTATGGGTGTGTGGCTCAGTTTCAGTGGCTGTAGTCCTTCACCTCTTCATTCCACATGCAAATTCCAGGGAGCTAAATTTCACTGGCTCAGCTTGGGTCGGGTCAGTCAAGCATGGTCAGGAGGGAGAGAGGCCTCAATGGTCATGCAGTGGATGTGACTACTGAAGTCTGAATTTGTGTTTCTAGAGGGCAGTTCTGGGGACAAAGAAATGAGGATGAGCCATGCATCTCTCCTACCTATAGGAAAGTCAGAGCTAGGGCCCAACACAGAGACTTCCTGGGTGTCAGCTATTACCATTTCAATGGTTGTAAAACAGGTACCATTTGCAATGGAAGTTTTTTTTCTCTTGACGATCTTTGGAAAATTATCACCTATTACTATTAAAAGTTTTTATTTGTCCTATTTCTCTTGTTAGATTATAAATCCATGTAGAGAGAGACCTTTTTATTCCCCTCTATATCTCTAAAACCTCATTATTTAATGTTTTGTAAATAGTGGATGCCTGATAGATATGGCCTAACCAGTAAAATTCATTAATCTCTATTGATATCAAAGCTACTATAAGCAAAATGTGCCTCTACTTGCCCTTCCTTGACCTTAAACCAAAACATAAAATCGGGATCTGTTCACTGAGCTAGCGATTTGGACTCAAAGAAAATTCCTCAATATTTTAATTTTAAGAAAAAAATTCATGGGGCTGGGGATATAACTCAGTTGGTAGAGTGCCTGCCTCACATGCACAAGACCCTTGGTTCAATCCCAGCACCCCCCAAAAAAAATTTAATTATATTGAACCCCACCCAATATCTCAAAAAACATTGAAAGTAGCTTACCATAAATGTGTATCCTGCCAATTTAGATCAAGTAGCAGGAGTTTCCTGGCATGATATTGAAAAGTTTAAAGAGAAAAAAAATCTGATACTGAGAAAATGCCATCATTGATTATTAATGTCTGGGATGGACAGAAGGTTGGAAAGTGGTAACAGGTATCAGGAAGAGCTCCTGAACAATAATCAGAAATGGGAAGAAATATAAGAACCAGAATCTGCACGGAAAAAAACTAAGATAAATTTGAAGCAAGAACAAGACACATTATTATAATATTATCCTCAACTTGGAGATGATCCAAGGATTGGTTGAAGGCAGATTATGTCAGAGGAAGATTAATGTATACAAATATTGCCTTACCATTAGACATCATCAACATTATTCTATTTAAACAACAATAGAGCAAGAGATGATTGTCAAGATTGCAGCTAAGCACTTTGTTATCCACAGAGAAAGAGACTGTTCTATTCCCCATATGTCTCTATAAACCTATAATTCAATATTTCATAAATAGTGAGTCCCCAGTAGATGTGGCCTTTATCCTTTAAAATCATGAGTTTCCAATCTGGCATTTAGTTGGTGACTGAATATGGTTACCTTATGTGAGGTTAGGCTTCGGTTCAACTACACAAAACAGAAAACTCAGATAAAAGTAGCTTAGTAGAGAGAGGCTTACTGTATTTTTCTTCCCTGTGTACATACCAATCCAAGGTGGGTATGGAACTCCACAGGCATCAGGAACCTGGTCATCTTCTATCTTTATGTTCTGCCTTCATCAGCAGAAGGTCTTCAATGTTGCCTCATTGCCCACGACAACTGCTGAAACTCCAGCCATAATGTCTCCATTCCAGTCAGGAAGAAAAAGAAAGGAAAAATATCAAGTGGATATGTTTTCCAGCTGCCAGCCCTGTTTTAAATTGTTTCCCCAGAACCCCCAATCATTGGCTTTCAATTACATTCCATTATCACCTCAAACAGTAAGGAAAATTAGGAGCACATTGCTATCTAGAGAGGGGAAAATGGGTATTTGACAAACAGGCTACTAAGGCTCTCTGCCTACTTTGCCTACAAGAAACAGGCTACCTCTAAGCATTGAGTGAGTCCACTGGACTGTGCACTCTATGAGAGTAGGGGTGGTGTCTGTTTTGCTCACTGTAGACCCCATCCCCACCTGACCCAGTGCCCTGCACACTGCATGGAATAAAGAGCAAAGGTCAGGCCAAGATTACCCACAAGTTAGTGAAACAGATTTTGGGATCTGCAAAACAGAGGCCATTGGCTGTAGGGAGAGGGAGGTGGCAAGAATTGCAGTTTTCTAGTTGGCATGGTGTGGAGATCAAGACAACATAACTAATAGGGAACTGAAGCAGAGATGCAGAGTGGTTGTCCACAGAAAAAAACACAACAGGATAGCCACGCAGAACAGTGGGATAACTCCGTCCAGCCAGGGGAGTGGCAGAATGTGCCTGTTCTTAACCTCCTCAGATGACCACATGCGTATAATCTATAGTCTTTGTAAAATTGTTTCTGTTACAGGCTGAACAACTAGAAAAGAAGAATGCATGAGAACAAATCACCTCTGAGCAAGCTTAGTTGGCTCAAAATCCCACTGAAAGTGGGCAGGGTATTGCCCAGGCTGGCCAGCGTGTGCTACAGCCCTGTACCAATGACTCCAGGCCCAGCAGCTACAAGACCTCTTTGAAAATTAGAGCCAATAGAAGACACAGAAACATGGGCTTTTTAAACCTGGTGATATGAAAATCTCTACTCCCTTCTGGTGATAATAATCAGGGTTTGCATTTGATTTTGTTTGTTTGTTGCTTTGCCTCGAACAACTGCATTTGGGGTAGAATGTGCTGGTTGTCTCCCTAATCCAGAAGTCATGCAAAATTAAAGACAAGCGAAACATTTGGAAACATTAGAGATATGAATTGTTCGACTGAAGCCTGACATCCCCATGGCCAAAGCATTGGTTCTTGGCTCCTCTTTATTGTCTGAACAACTCGAAATTCACCAGACATTATTTTGCTCACAATTATTTGGACAGCATTCTCCTTCCAATTATTGCTTTGGTGAATGTTTTACAAAGTTTTTGAAATAGGAACAAATTTGATTTATGCATCAGAACATAACATCAGCCAGTTGATTTAATTACAGGACAGAAATTCATATGGGAATGCTTAAAAGAAATTTCCACTGTCAGTTTTGAAAAACAAAGTAAATTCAAAACTTTAAATCAAAAGAGATCCATAGTAAGCTATGAAAGGCTATTGTAAGGCCAGCAATATGTAACTTATCCCCTTTATTACCACTCCCCAAACATCTTGTTATTAAAATGTTTCGAAAATATTTTACTGTCTATTTATTTCCCACATTCAATTACAACTTGATGGATTAGTTTCATTAAAAAGTTACGATAATTGGGATAAATATTCAATAATAGTAGCAATAATAAAATACACAAAACCCAAATAAAATAATAAATACAAGAAGAAAGCAACATAATACCCAGGGTAGAAGTCCTTCATTTTCTACCTTTGATGATTCCATTGCTAATTTGCTTTTGCTTTCTTTTTAGTTTCCTTAGAATTTAAGGGTCAAATATTTAAGTTAAGCAATTCCTGGCGTCTACCTTTGTCAGTTAAGATAGCCATTATTCAGCCTTGTTTTTGCTAACAACCCTTTAAAGATTTGAGGACATAATTGTCCCCACCTCATTAATTTCCTAATGAGCAAAGAATTATTCTAAATATATTGAGATTTCCAGGCATTTTTTGTTTGTTTGTTTGTTTAAGAATTGCCAGTTAGGCCTTGTGTCCCATGTCCAAATCCAACTTTCAGGACATGAGCATCCAGGCAGAAATAGTCCCACCTGCCATTAGTAATACCTGCCAGGTCATGCCATCCATACCTTATAGAGCTGGAAGGAAACCAATAGGTTGAAGGTCTATTTGTATTCTGAGATCTCTAGCCTGACTCTCTTTGATGTTTCTCTGGGTGTCTTTGAATATGTAATCCCTTTCATTGCCTAGACCATAATATCTCATAAACTTTCCAAATGAATAACTACTGATATACCCAATGTGACATTTCATATTACCTTTTTATAGGTGGATTTATGAGAGAGAAATAGACACCATATTAGAAAATTTGGTCCTGCACATTTTTTAAGCACTTCAAGATTAGAGTACAAATGTAACCAAATGCCTTTTGCCCCCATGAAAGCCTAGAAGGATCCAAACTGCCGCAGTCTGGCTGGGCACAATCAGGAGCCACTTGTCAAAAGAAACTAACTTTATTTTTAGAACCACACACGCCAAACAAAACAGCCTCTCAGGAAAAATCCTCAGAGCCTCAACTGCCACCACCGGCTTTCCACAAGCCTCTCTCTCCCACACAAGCCTCTC
>NW_025999925.1:3760189-3844092 GCF_001458135.2 Marmota marmota marmota | reverse complement strand
CCACCTCCCACAATCCTCCTGCTCTTGAGGCCGATTGGCTGGGTCACGTGGGCGGAGCCAAAAAAGTCCCCCAATGAGCAGCTCCGTGGTCTGAAAGGGCAGGGAAACAGTCCAATGAGCATCACCGCAGAGGAGCCAATCAGCTAGGTGTTGCTGGGGCCGAGGAGCCAATCAGCTAGATGTTGCTGGGGCCACTGTGAGCCAATCATCAGCCGGCAGCTGGAAGTTTGCTGGGGCCCCTTCGGCTGTGGCTCTCAACACCAAACTTTATTGCTATACTCAAGAACTACTTCCAAAGTCAGCCAGGGAACCAAACCTATACCCCTAGGCTGAAAGAAAATGACATTTAAATCAATATCACTCAAAAGAACTTCTGCTTTCTCACTGCTTAAGGACTTCTTTTCAAGGGCTGGGGTTGTAGCTCAGTGGTAGAGCTTGCCTTGCATGCATGAGGCCCTGGGTTCGATCCTCAGCACCACATAAAAAAGTAAATAAAAATAAAGATATTGTGTATATCTACAACTAAAAATTGTTTTTTTTTAAAAAGGACTTCTTTTCAAAACATAGTTATAAGCTATAACCCACTGTGAGCTCCCACTGAAGGTACAGATAGAATTTTCAGCAAATATATCACTTAGAAAACCAACTTTGTCACAATAGCACTGTTCTAATTCAAACCACAACTCCTTCTCTAAAATAAAAACCTGTCTTGTATATGCAGAAACAGAAAGTGCAACATGTTGGTTTCTGAGCATCTGCCACTCTAGTCTCTTTTGAACACTTATAAAAAAACAAAAAAACAAAAAAAAAATGAACAAAAGTCCAGTTCCTTCATGAAGGCTCCCCTACCTTGGCAGCAGTGAGGCCCAAGTTCAAGGCCACCAATCCAGAGATGCTAGCACCACACAGCCCACAGTAATCCACTGTGAAAGAAAACTATCAGTGTGAACTTATCATCCTTTATCTTACTTTTGTTTTATCCTATTTTATCTGGATTCTGTAGCATATCACACATTTAAGATACTGTATTTATTTTTCTTCTTTCCATTGGGTTCTGTGTTCCCTACCAATGACAACAGTTTCAGCTCTTAAAGGATCTGAAGTGCTTGGCTACAAGTTTATTCTATGGAAAAGCATTTAATACAGGAAGAATTTGGATCTCCTCATTCTTTCATTTGGGCAAACCAAAGCAAACTGATTTAAAAAAAAAACTTGCTAATAACCACTGTTTATTAGCTAACACTTCCTTTGCCCTCTATCATTCTCTAGTTGAACTAAATGCAATAGACAGGGAAGGCTCGGGGCTCTTGTTTAACAGGAGTAGCTGTTGCTTATAGATTATTTCAATAATCTGGGTGATCCAGGAACATAAGAATATTATATGCATACACTTGCTTCACTGGAAGGATTTTTTAAATTGTTTTAAGTTATAGATGGACTCAATATCTTTGTTTGTTTATTTTTTTTAATGTGGTGCCAAGGATCTAACCCAGTGCCTCACACATGCTAGACAAGCACTCTACCACTGAGCTACAACCCCAGCCCTGGAAGGATTCCCCCACCCTTTTTTTCCCCCAGGAAATCTGAATAACCATGTTTAATTCCTGGCAAAGAAGTCAGGTTCTGGAATCTAATGGTATGAACTCAGATCTTAGCTCCACCACTTCCATGAGGGATGTTGACCTCAATTTTCTGATTGGTGAAATAGTTACCATCATCATCGGATCCCACCTGGAGGGGCTGTAGAGAGGAGGAGAAGGAAGAAGAGCTCAGTGTGGATAGAGGAGGTGGGAGGAGGGGCGGGGCAGAGACCTCCCTCCAGAGCTTCCTCTTTTCAGACTCTGGCCCCTGAGTGTCTGTCACCCCAGTTGTTGTTTTCCTGCTGCTCTCTTAATCCAAGAACTAATTGCAAACATCGCAGAGCAGAGAATTGCTCTGTTAGCCCAGCATTTGTGTCAGCAGGTCGCGCGGGGAATCCATGTGCTTTGGCAAGTCCAGTTTATTTCATGCACAGCTTGAAACTTCTATTTAAAATATGGGGTTGCACATGGGCTGGGTTTCCTACGGGAGGAGGCCTTCCAAGACTCCACTTTGGCATCTTACCCACTTTCCTATTTCTGCCTGGAGGCTGTTGACAATCATAGTCATTCCCATGACTTCACAGTCAACCTCTAATTCTGGCTAGGTCCTACCATGCGCCGGGAAACTTTCCTTGTCATATACTTCACATGGCATCGATTTGTATTCTTTGTTAAACTATTCTTTTTAACTCAGGGAATTTAAGGGAAACTCAGGAATTTAAGTCACTTGCCCAAGACCACACAGCTAGGAATGAACTGGGCGCCTATTGGAAGTTAGTCCTGAATAGTTACTATCAAGGAAGGCAAATCACTGATGCACTGGAGGTAGGCGAGTGCTGTGTTAAGAAGTTTAGTGAAGCTGGGCCCAGCTCAGGGGAGTGAATGACATTAACAATGAGCCATGTCTGCTTGGGCACGACAGGGAGAAGCCTGCCTCTGGCCAATCCACCAGAGTCTACTTACCGGAGGGGAGGGGTTCATTCACCCCCTCGGACACTTCTTTATACCCTCTAGCGATATTCTGTTTCTTTTTATAAGCAGAGTATATCTCTTGTTTGAAGCTTTTTAGCCCCACTAAAGGAGTCTTTTCTGCAATTCTCTTTGCTCAGGGCTGATCTTTCACCTGGGCTGCAGGGAGACCAGCAACAGCTAATTTCACACACCTCCTCTAACTCAGGGCAGCTTTCCTTCCTACTAGATTTGTGGCCTGGGAAAATTACTTAATCTCTCTGATTATAGTTTTCTTATCTTTCTTTAAAAGAGAGAGAGAGACAGAGAGACAGAGGAGAGACAGAGAAAGGATGTGGGTGTATGTGTGTGTGTGTGCATGCGTGCAGAAGATGAACAGAGATTCTCAACCCTTCCTGCACTCAGAATCACCTGGGAAGCTTTATAATCACACCCATGTCTGGGTCCCTGTTCAGATCTGTTGAGTCAATCTCTGGAGCTGGGCCCAAAGATCAAAATCACCCAGATGCTTCTAATATTCAGTTATTGGAAGCAGAAAACCACAGAACAACCAGTCTAATATTCAAGGAACTAATTCATATCTATTCAGTCTACGGCCATACCACCTGAACGCGCCCGATCTCGTCTAATTCATATCTATTCAGTAAACTAGCTAGTTTTGGGTTCATACCTCTTTTATGGGCTAATTAGCCCCCTTGTAACACTTGCCTACACATTTTTTAAAACACAGCTTTTAGACAGGTTTTAGATATAGGAATTTTCTCATGGAACTGTTACAAAATTATATTGGGTTTATTAGTCTTCTGGCTTTTGCAAAGTATAGTATTTTGATATGGCTTATAATTCACTGTATTTGCTAAGTCAAGTGTTTCTCAACATTCCATCTCCAGAGCATCTACGTCACAACCACCTGACATGATTCTTTAAGAAAAGCAAAGATTCCCAGGCCCCCTGAGACCTACTAGATCTGAGCCTCTGGGGACAGTGCCTGGGAGTCTCATGTCTTTTAAGAAGCACCTGTAACAATTTGTTAGCACTCCAAAGTGTAAGAAGGATTCGCTTGTGTTTAGACTAATTTTTACCTGACATTCACCATAGCACTGGGCACACATGATAGTCAGTAAACACCATCTGAACATTGCCATTATGAAACACACAGACCACCGGTGTTGTATTTGCATATATCTACATATATTTTTAAACATATGCTTCCACATTGACTTAATAGCCTTTACTAAGGAAACCACTCTAGTTGAATGTAACTGCTCAGCGTGTGTTTAGGTTTGGTTTTCAGTGTTCCATCCTTTTTAATCATTTCAGCTAAATAACATAGATCTTGATATCAGGCCCAATGGGCTGCTCTCTGCTGAGGTGCCTTGTAAACAGGGTTAACCTAGAGGACATTTTCCCTGTTACACAGACCAATTGTCTTGGGGGTCAGAGTAGTGGTGGATAATGAGGCCCCCGAGAGTTGGGTTTGAAAATAGAAGCTTCGATGTGATGTTCAGCTCTCCACTGACCTACTCAGAGCTTAGTCCTGCTCCCTGAATTCCTCGATTCTTATGTTTTCTTACAAAAAAAAATCACGAGAAACTGGTCTCGAAAGCCCAGGCATCATTGATGAGCCAGTGGGTACACAATCTTTTGTATAACTGATATAAGAGCCCCATTTAATGTACACATCAACCCTTCGTTACATTAGTAATGATGAGTGACTTATTTTGGTAAATCTAGAATTCAATATGGTATTTTCTAAGATCAGGTAGACTTCACTACAAAGGCAGTCAGGAAAGTGGAATTTACCTGCAGCTGAGGATGAGGACGAGGGCTTGCTCTCACAGAACACCTTCTTTCCAGGAGGAAAACCTCTCTCTTCCTTGGACTGTAGGACCATCACTGTGCTACTGTAGGTTCACGATGATGTCAAAGGCTGGCTTCTTCTAGAAGATGACTAGCCATCCCCAGCTGACTCCATGAGATCATATTTTCCTGTACCCATCAGTTCCTGAGATCATTTTAAGTCACTTTTTTTTTCTTGAATTAAAAAAGGAGATAATTTTTTTCTGAAAGGAGTCTCACTTTATACCCTATGAAGCAAAGAAACGAGATCACTGATGTTATGATCCATGCATATTTCCAAACACATTGCTCTTGGCCAACAGATTTGCCCATTCAGAGACCCCTTGATTTCAGTCTATGGATACTCAAGACCAATAGTATCTGGGTGAGGACAAAATGAGCTCATTCTCCTGGATAAAGGGAAAAAACCCAGCTTGCCGATTCTGTCCCTACTTCCACTCTAACAGTGTCATGATTCTTCATCACAACCATGAAAGTGTGATGTACTTTAGAGTTTAAAAATCACTCTGTAATATTATAAAGATAATAATAAGTAAGAATGATTTCATAAAGTCATTGTTCCTAGAAAAAAAGTCCATTATCTTTAAAACAAACAACAACCAACATTTTATAGGATCATGCACCAGGAAAATTGCAAGTACTGGGACTGGGGTTGTGGCTCAGTGGTACAGGGCCCGCCTTGCCTGTGTGAGACCCTGGGTTCAATCCTCAGCACCACATAAAAATAAATAAGTGAAATAAAGGTATTATGACCAACTACATCTAAAAACAATATAAATATTTTTTTAAAATTGCAAGTACTTCTTATGTATTATTTCATTTAGTCCCCATAGCAAATCCGACAGTGATACTCTTAATTATCCTAGTCTATAGAAGAAGAAGCTAAAGCACACAGGTAAGCGACAGCTAGTCATGGTCAGAGACCAGTTTAAATAGGTCTGTCAGATTCCAGAGCCCATCCTCTTACCACATGATAGGTTAGGTCATTTTATAAGAATGATATTGCATCAACTGACATTTGAATGCTAGGTATGGGTCAGATAAATTGGACACACTTTACATGTAATAATTCACCTTTACAGGTAACTATTATTAACACCAGTTTGCAGATGAAAAAACTGAGGCTGAGAAATGTTAAGCAACTTTCCCAAAGTCTCAGGACTAGAAATGGCAAAATCATGTCATAGGGTGGGTTCACCTTGACCTTGTCCATCTCCCAGGCAACTGTGCTCTGATGGCTATGGAATGGCTGTCCAAAGTAAGAGTTACAGAGATTCTGTGTTGTACAGACATCTCTCCTGAACACCCAGGAGGGACAGGGCTCCAAACTGAGAAGGGCTCTGGTGGCTGAGACAGAACATGAGAGAAAAATAATACAGGGCAGGAACCCGAGCAAGAATCAGAGGGTCAAAGGTAAGATTGGCTACAACAAAGAATGTGTGGACAGTGGGCACATCCAAGAGCCTGGGTAGAGGGAAACAACTGGATCCAAAGCAAGAGAATTTGAGTCAGGGAAGTAAGACAGAATGGGCAAGTTTGGACAGACAGCCATGGGTGAGACTCTGAGTCTTGAAGAGTGGAAGCAGAACCCGTGTGTGACTTGGAGACAAGGTAGCCAAAAATGCAGTGTGATGAGGGACAGGGACGCACCCCACCACAGCCCTCATCCAACTCCTAATTTACTGAGTTAACCGATCTCAGACTAAATCAAAACCACAATCCTGATGGGCTTTATTTCTGATCTCTTCCCCACAGAGACAAAGAAATCTATGGTCCTCCAGCCCAGAGCTTCCTAACATCCACACTCGCCATCTCAATTTACTTGGACTGTAACAGCCATCCACTGAATTCATGGAAGGTTTTTGTTGTGAGAGTGTCTTGACTCTGGTTAGTGTCTTCAATAAAACATGTCTCACTTTGTTCTCTATCAGTCCATCTCCCTGGACACCCACATAATCATCCTTTTGTAAACAAAGCAGGCTTTGAAGCCACCAGGAGTCCTGCAAGGCTGAGTGAGATGAGAATGAGCTGCAGGCTCCCTGGTGTGAACCAGAGACTGTTTTTTCTGATTATGAAAGTAATGAGTGTTCATTGTAGAAAATACACCAAAGCTTCAAGAAAACAACTGTTATCCAACAGAGATAACCCAACAATATCTGGTTTAGAGTATTACAACATAGGCAGATGGTAGCTATTTTTTTTGACTTACGACATTAAATTATGTGCAGTTATATTTCCTGATTTTTTTTTCAATTGACGTAGATCAAAAGCATGTTCCCATGTCAAATCAATATTCACCATAAGCATTTTTCGTGATTGTATATTGGCAAATCCTACAGTATGTCAGGGTTTCTTACAGTCTTATATCAGGCTGCTGTGTTTGCTCTGTGCTACATATTCATATCCTACCCCCTCAGTTTCCTCTTTAAACTTTCTGAAATTTCAGACGCTGCTTCTAAGATCCAAAAGATCTTACTAAATTAGTCCTGGGAAATGGAAATTCTGGATTTTATCTGGAACTCTGCCATGGTTCCCCAAGCAGCTGTGGCCAATCTTCTCTGTGTGTCATCCCCCACATCTGTTACATTACGCTGTCGAATAGAAAGTAGGGCAGTATGGTAAATGAGAGGATTCCTTCTGGCCAGCCACGGTACTAAACTGCAGAGCCCAAACCAGAGTGAGAAGAGCTGGTGACTTCTATAGAGCAACTATCTTATTAAACTATACCAGGCATTGTGTTAAGCCCAACACACACATTTTTAATTGGTTGTTCTCAATATCCTAGTGAGGCAAGAACTATTATTATTCACCTGTGGCAGAAAGGGAAACTGAGGCTGGGAGGTTAAGTAACACAGCAGAAACTGAGCAAGCAACTTGATGGAGTCAAACCCAGCCCGAGCTCGTGGACTGTGCTGATGAGTCTGTGGATATAGCTGTTGCTTTGCGAAGGGAAAGCGCACTTCCCCAAAGACTCTGTCTGGTCTCTGGGGCCACTTCCTGTGAAAGAGCATTTGATCAGCTGCTTTTCAAAGATAACACACTTGCACATTTTAGAAGCCAGTGAAAGTTCGTACATGAGGCAAATCTGTCGAGCGTTCAAATCAAGTAGGAAGGACTAAGAACTGTTGTGTGTCACATGGAAAGAAAAATGGCTTTTCAGACAGAACTCTGGAAAATTAAGATGACTATAGGATCCAGTTTGAAAAAGAATCTCAGATCCTGACATATCTGCTTGCCCTAGTCTTCATTCTCCTTCCTGAATACTTTAATCACAAAAGCATAGAGCTCTTTAATATATTCCCCTGTATTTCTCCTCCCCTGCACAGAGAAATGGTATTTTGAGTCTTGGTAACCACTCCACAAACACGGATCTATTTTTGTGACTCCAGACAAAGCCTTCCATATTCCCTCCCCATCCCCTCCTCTGCTGTCAGTCCCTCACTCCCACCCCCACACAACAGAGAGCTCATGAGGAGGTCTCAAAATAGAGAGGACCCCCCCCTTGCCTCTCTTCCCTGCCCCCACCCGTCACGATGACTCACACATACCCAGAGCACAAGACAGAAGAGAGCTCATCCCAAAACAAGCCTATTGTCACACTCTGTCCTGAGCCTTTACAGCCACCACCCCAGCCTGCCCTGTTACTGTCTCTGTTCAGCATCCTCCCACTGTATTCTGGAAGGAAGAAAATGGAGATGAGATGGCAGTGGCTTTGGCTTGCTGGGACCAAAGGTGTACTGTCTGATTCAACAGCCATTAGCAACATGTGGGTAGTAAGCATTTAAAATGTGGTTAGTTCAAATTGAGGTGCTCTAGATATAAAAGCTGCACCAGAATTCAAACATTTTGTATAGAAAAAAAATATATAAAATATCTCAGTAATAATTTTTAATTGAGCATGTATCCAAATGATGATATTTGATGATATACTGATGATAAATGATGATATACTGAGTTAATAAAATCTATTGAAAAAATCAAGGTTAACTGTTTCTTTTTACTTTTTTTTTTCATCTGGCCCCTGGCAACCATTCAACAGCATATATGGCTTGCACTGCATCTTTATCAGATTTCTATTAGGCTGCACTGAAGCTATCAGTGTTTCTACTGATAAGTGAATAAGGTAGGACTTGACTGTGTGGCCTCTGCCTCTACAGTGGTGGGGCCAATCAGTCCTTGCTTCACCCAGCTGCTGTCTGAGTGGGGTCGGACCTGATGGATTTGAAAGGAACCCATCCTAGCGTGTAACAATCCCAGGGCATTAGTCTTTTTCTGGCTTCCTTAAAGAAGAGGAAGGACACTGTCCCCACTGCCAAAAGCACTGTCCTTCCTCAAGGACACTTCTATGTGTCCCACCCTGTCCCTGCAAACCCCTTCCCTTCCCTCTTCCCAAGTCAGAAGACCACCTCCTAGGGAAGTCTATGCAGGGGAAAGACTGCCAGTCCAATGGGATGTGGAGGAAGACCCTTTAGTGGTGGCTTTGGGTACCCCACACAAGCAAACTTTAGCCAAGTCCCATCATCTTCTGATATACAGAAAGAGCAGAGAGGATGGTAATATCCAGGAAATATGACTGAGCAACCTTCTCCCAAGCCCTACCCTGAAAACTCCAAAGGAGTCTTCAAAGAAAATTCCAAAGAAGCTTGCCTCCAGGAGCACATTGCTCCAGGGACCACAGCTGCAGTGTAAAAAAATGTGATGATCACTGAGCACCAGGGTACAGTGTAACACAAAGTGTGGTCAGACAGGAACAACATTAGAGATGCAGATTTATGGACCCCACCCCAGATTTTCTGAATTAGAATCTCCAAGACTGAGCTCTAGGATGTCAAACAAGATCCCTGGGTGACTCAGATGCACACTAAAGTTGCAATAACACTGCTAGAATTGGTATCCACTGCTTCTGCCTAATCATATCCATACCCACTACTCTTCTCCCAATAACCTCCTTTGGTTTGCCTCAGGAAACCACCCTACTTCCCATTCTCAAGTGAAGGGCTGGAGTGAGAATATTAACCAGTTGCCTTTATGCCAAGAAGGACATGTGACCCAGTCCTGGCCAATCAGGGCATGGCATCACCCCAGCCAATGATTGGTTCAGATTTTTGTCTTGTGACACAAAACAGGCCAATCATAGCAAATGATATTTAATTTTAGGATCTTGGCCAAAATCATTTGAAGAGGTAGCCATGATGTTTTATATTAGTTTCACTGAGAAAAAAGGATCTAAACCCCATAGAAGGCATGAGGGAGGGAAGGAGGGAGGGAAGGAGGGAAGGAGGGAGACAAGTGCTCTCTGGATTCTACCTTAGTCAGTTTTTCTCAGGGCTGCTGAGTTTCATTTTCTGTGCACTATATCAACCCAAGGGGCATCATTCACCTCCTGATCATTTAGGTTTGTTCATTTATTATAAAGTTTTCTGGCAGATAGCAGGATAATATCTTGAGGAATATGTATTTTTCTAATTTCCAAGATGCCATGGGGGTCAGTAGTGGCCCAGGCTCAACTCCCCAATTTTTTTATGTATCAGTAAATTCTCTTTTGGACTTAAGCTGGTTTGATTTACCTGCCACTTATAACTAAGAGTCTTGATCCTACTGTGTGCATCACACAAGTATTGGGATAGGGAGGTAGAAAACATACAACACTCAAACAATGGGTTGACCCGCTATCTCTTGAAGACATTAGGTTGGACTAACATTTCCTCAGCTGGGCAAACCCACAAACATCTCCAAGCTCTCCTAGGACCCAGGAGATTCTGAAGGTGTGGAGTCTAGGCATCTGTCATCATTTTTCTTTCCTAAGCCTTCCCTAACACAAAGGTTTTGGTGGGATTAATTTATTTGATCTGGATGATGCCCAAGGTCTTTTCCAGGCCTGTGGCTCTAACATCTGGTGCTTCATCAGTTCCCTCCCAGACATGGCTCTAGGGTCAAGCAAGCCCAGAAGATGCTGCTGAAAAGGAGAACATCCCCTAGAGGTGAGTGTCCTCCTTAGGCTGCCATCCTTCTAGCATGGAAGATTTCCAGTGCCAACAAATTTACCTCATTTCTAACCTCCTTAGAGACCACAGAGTGATGATCAGCTAACCTGTTCACAACCTCTTTTGTGAATATTCACCCTAAAGACCAGTCTTCAAAATCCAGCCTCTAGATGTGGGGAAAAAGGTACACTCATACTTTGCTGGTGGGACTGCAAATTGGTGTAACCACTATGGAAAGCAGTATGGAGATTCCTTAGAAAACTTGGAATGAAACCAACATTTGACCCAGTTATTCCACTCCTTGGCATATACCTGAAGGACTTAAAATTAGCATACTATAGTGATGCTGCCACATCAATGTTTACAGCGACTCAATTCACAATAACTAAGTATGAAACCAACCTATGTACCCTTCAACAGATGAATGGATAAAGAAAATGTGGCATATATACACAATGGGATACTACTCAGCCATAAAGAAGAATGAAATTATAGCATTTTCTGGTAAATGGATGGAACTGGAGACTGTCATGTTAAGTGAAATAAGCCAATCCCAAAAAAACACAAAGGCCAAATGGTGTCTCTAATATGTAGATGCTAACACAAAATGAGTGGGGGAGGGGATAGAAATTCATTGGATTAGACAAAGGGGAATGAAGGAAAGGGATGGAGGATGGGAAATGGAAACACAGTAGAATGAATTAGACGTAACTTTCCTATGTTCATATAGGAATACATGACTAGTGTAACTCCACATCATACACAACTACAAGAATGGGAACTTATATTCCATGTATGTATGATATGTCAAAATACACTCTACTGTCATGTATATCTAAAAAGAACAACTAAAGTAAAATACGGCCTCTAACAATACCTGTGTGTTGCCTGACTGCTCAGTTTCTGGGGCTTCACTTTATAAATAATAGGAATCCTGGGGTTTCATGTGTTACCAAATTGGCTCCCCAAGAGTTTTCCAGGAGGAAGTGCTGGGTATTAGTGTAGGGGAGATGTTTTACAATCAGTCCTGGGGATATCTATCTGTCTCTATCTATCTATCTATCTCCCCCCGCCCCGCCATCTCCCCATCTTAGAACTTCAAGTCAGAGACTCTCAACCTCCATTTCTGTACCTGAAAATATGTAACTTTGGCTGCCACCAGGGTTGTTGTGAAGACTACAGACAGTAATGGGACACTTTCAGAACACAGAAGAGGCTCAGCAGTTGATAATAGCTAATAATAAGAGGTGTGGGCTCTTGTGTTCTATATTACTGGAAAATGTATTGACCCAGCCTCTCCAGAATGGACCAAATGTGCTCAGGTATGGAGAAGCCAATCAAGGAAGAAAGAGAAGGCAGGTTGATAAAAAGCAGCTTGGATTTATAGATTTGAAGTCTTCAAAAAGAACTATTACTTGGTTGACAGGGAAAGAGGACATTTGCTCAGCTCAAGAGACTGACTAAATGGAACCTGAAATATGGATTCTCTCTTTGAACAGGTGATCCATCAAGAACTTAATCACAGAAAGATTTCAGGAAGAAACATCTCCCAAACTGGCCAAAGCTAAATTCTCCATCTTCTGCATGCAACTGCTATTACTTACCCACATAGTATATGTCCTCATTCCCGAATGAAACTTGTGTTAACCACACTTGAGAAAAATGTTTAAAGACTATGTTAGTAACTTCATCCTTCAGGGGAGGCCCTCCAAAGCAGAAGGAAGAAATATTGGGGTTATACTGCTAATCTTCTCTTTTTAACCCTCTAGCTTGAAACAAGTTATTTCACATGCCCAGCTTGATTAAAACTAGAAAATGACAGTCTGAACCAGATGATCTCCAGGGCCTCTTTCAGCTCTGACAGAAGGCGGAATGCAGACTTCTGAGGAGGGGCTTGTCCGCATTCCCAACTCTGCAGCCACAAGGAGCCCTTGCCCCGAGCCAGAGAACACAGCCTCTGGGACACACACATGTAGGGCCAGCTATACTCTGCTCCCTTCCAAGTCTGTTTCCACTTAGCTCACGAGGGACTGCCAGCCAGAAACCCCTTTCGTGCAGACTAGCACAAAGCACATGAAGGCCTCCCTCTTGGGTTCTCTCCACAAAAAGATGGAGCTCTGGGCTAGCTTCCATTACCTCTTCCCTCCCCTATTTTCCTGCAGTCAACCACAGTCTAACACTTGCAGCTCAAAGCTTTAGAAGGGGCAGCTCCCTATGCCAAAGGCCATCCTGCTTTCCCCAGGACCATGCTCCTTTAAGGAACACAAAAACCTTCCTTTTAAGGGCCTCTGAACAATTTCCCTTCTTTCTCCCCTTAGAGAGAGGAGTACACACAAGCTCTGTATAGACAACTGCCGGGCAGGTAGTCCCAAATAGCAAGGCTGGAGCAAGCCACACTCCAGCCCACTTTCTTTGAGAGCCCAGATTGTGCAGGGTTGGGCTCTCATGACAGGCTGAGTCGGTCCTTCCTCAGCTGAAGAGAAGGAAAGCTGAAGATTGAGAAAGTCTCTTTCAAGACTCTTGCATCCCGTCTGGGGCCTCTAGAGCAGAGCTGGGAATGGTTGGTTGTTATTACTTGGATTTAGGACTTCTTCTCCAAGTCCTGCTCTTCCTAAGAACGATTTTGAATAATGCCGCAGCTGGATGCAGAACCGGAAACAGGGATCCAGCAGAGATGCCAGATGGAAAAGTTCAGGGGGGAATTAGGCATGGCCTCTCCATACTCTTTTGCCCTGGGACTGTCAGCTGCGTAGAAATTTCCTTAGGAACTGCTTAACATGGCCCTAGGGTTCCACTTCTCCTTGGCTGGGCTGTTAGACTATCCATATAGGTTTTTAAGCAGATCTGAGTTTCAGGTAGAGTGTTCCATATTTTCCCTTCCTTCCTGCTATCAATCAGTATTGCAGTTTCCCTTTTCTTTTCCCTGGACTGAAACATAAAACCACAAGCAGGACCTCAAAGATATTGGTCACACATGTTCATAGCAGCATTATTTGTAATAGTCAAAAGGCAGAAGCAACCAGAGTGTTCATAGATGGATGAGTGAATGAATAAAATTCAATGAACTATTGGCCTAAAAAAGAAGGAAATTCTGATGAGGCCACAGTATGGAAAATATTGACAATATTATGAATATGAAAACATTATGCCAAGAATAATAAGTCATATATAGAATGACAGATATTGTTATATTCCAATTATATAAAGTGCATGGAATAGGCAAATCCACAGACCCAAAAAGTAGAATGGAAGTTGCTATGGGCTGAGGGGATTGGTGGGAATGGGAATCATCTTTTAATAGGCACAGAGTTTCAGTTTTACAAGATGAAAAAGTTCTGGGGATTGTTTGCACAACAATGTAAAGGTACTTGCTGATACCAAACTGAACACTTAAAAATGATTATGATGGTAAATTTCATGTTGTGTATATTTTATGACATTTCTAAATATTAAAATTAAGAAGAAAACAGTGGTGGAGTGCGCAGATGAAATACACAGGAAAGCAAGGCCAGTGGATGTGTTGGCATGTGTCTCCACTGTTCTAATGACAAGGCCACAGTGTCACTAGAAGTACTTGACACCTAAGTGTGTCCTGGGGCTGAGCCCTTGCAAAGAGGGGAGATGTCTCTGCCCCAGAGCCCACAACCACATTCCCTGTCAGTCAGAAGAGGTTGGCCCGTTTTGCACCTAGGTTCCACCTGGATGGCTGAAGCCTTCGCCATGCAAGATACCTGAACACACGCCCAAGGGAGTCATCACCAGGATTCAGGTATGACTGTCCATGTGTGTTAACCCTGTAATAAGAAGAGATGGAAAACAGCCCCTGCTTCAACACTCACTGGTTCACGCCTACAAAGAAAGTCACCCCCGAGAAGCATATTTTTTCATCCTGACATCCCAAACCAAGGCACTTGTGGGATGCTATTCTTCTTCTCTTTCTTTTCATTCTCACTTTCTTGTTTTCTTTCCTAACTTCCTTCTCTCATACTCCCCAAGCTCTAGAATAGAATTGTTCAAGACGGGCAGGTCCTGGAAGCAAACTACCTAAATCTGAATCTTGGTTCTGCATTTTATTCACCATTTTGATGTAAGTTCAAACCTTTCCATAATTCATCTTTGCAATGGGATTAATGATACAGATGCTTGTTTGAGTTTTGGGAGGATTAAATGAGATTCTACTAGGGAGTCTTTATCCTAGAGCCTGTTACTCTTTCCCCTTCCCAGTCAGATTCTACCCATATTCTAAGAACTAGTGCAGGCCCCTTCTCCTCCTTAAAGTCTTCCAAGAGCCACCATGGGCGAACAGCTCAGCATGAACTCTCCCTTAACACCAATTGTCTGCACCCTTTCCCCTTGTAGCAATCCCTCAGGGGTTGATCCATCAGACCTGTCCACACTGCAGGGTGGAGTGGGTTGAGAGCTGTCATTCTTAGAACTCCCAAATACACTGGCTCTTGGTTTGTTCTTAATAATGTAGGATTTGAAACATGGCCTTGTTTATTCTTGCAGTTGAGATTAACTTCATTTGTGTTCTATGAAGTTGAGGGGTTCAGAAAAGACTTTCCCTCCTAAAACTCTGTAAATGTGAAGAGGGCCTCTAGAGTTGGTCACTTTGGTTTCACCTGTCACCAGGCTGCCTTTTTGAAGCGTCAGTCTTTCCTGTGAGAGATGCCACATTCACCAGACCCGAGTGATTTCTTGATTTTTTTCTGAGACCATCTTTAGAATTGTGAATTTACTGTGTTTGGAAGCAAGGATTCAGAAAGCAAAGGAGATGGATTGCAGAGAAAACCTGACCTACTTTTAAAATTAATCCATCTGTTCATTCTGCCAGATCGAACACTCACTAGTAAACATTTCTTGAACCTTCGCCACGTGCAGGGCACTGTTTGCTCTGGCAGAAATGGTTCTACTCAACAGCTCTCCTAAAACCTCTGAAAAGGCATTCTCCAGGCTTTCCAAAGCTGCCTCCGCATCCAGAGCACCCAGCGCCTCAGAATCAGTGCAAGGGGCGCCTCGCTCACTCTTCCTCCCGAGGGCAGGGCCCTTTCCTAAAAATGGGTTCAGTCATTCCTTCCCTCTCTGATTAATCTCTTCGAGTAATCTCCACCCTTCCTCAGGCTCTCCTCCCTGTCCCCTAAGGGCAGTAGGAGACTCATAAGCTGCCTTAAGTCTGGGAGGATGATCTTGTCCCTCTGCCAGCTCTGTTGTCAGGGTGATAAACCTATTTCACATCACAGTTGATGCACAGCCTGGCTTGGCATCAAAATACCCACCCACTGCCCTGGAAATGCTGTGCAGTGTTGATGGGGTGTTAGGGAGGAGCACATTCCTCCCCATGCTCCTCCTCCTCCTCCTCCTCCTCCTCCTCCTTCTCCTCCTTCTCCTCCCCATCCTCTTCCTCTTCATTATCCTCTTTCTCTTCTCTCCTCCCCCTCCTCTGCCTCCTTCTATCTCTATTTCCCAGGAGCCCACCTGCCTGCTCCCTAATGGTGGGGAGGCCCGTGGCTCTCCAGCACATCTGGAGACTGGGTACCTAGATCTGCCTAAACTATTAGGAAGCCCTCTGAACTACCAAGGTCACATAACTGACATAGCACTGTTAATAAATGTGTAGGTATTTTTCTCTCCTTCTGACTGACTCTACATCTATCTCAATTGTTTGCAAACTGAATGAGGAACAACATTATTGACCTTCCTAAAACTCCAACAAGGCCCTCCTTCCTAGTACCTACGGCCATCAGAATTCAAGGTACTATTCAATGTACTACACTGAAATGGCTTCAGTTTCTCCCAAAATGGGAAATGCTACATACTATACCCTCTTCTGGGGTATTCACAATGATCATGACTATATTAAAGGCACTTGGAAGCCTGACAGTAAAAAACCAGCTAACAAAGATCTTGCCAAACTTTTTTTAATGGGTGTATAACAGTTTAATCTATTTGATCTTAAACTCCCTCTCCCCCCCAAAAAATATATTTATAACAATCCAGGAAACAAGATTCCACAGTAAAAACACTTTTGAGAAGTTTGCATATGCCATTCCTTCCTCCCGGAATGTCCTTTCACATTGTCCCCATGGTCTCATACACTTGGGTTGCTGGGTACACCAAGAATTCGAGGCCCTGGCCACTCTATTTGGGCCGTTTCTCAGGGCTGCATTTGCAGTGAGCAGTCTTGAAGGCTGAGGCCTGGTATGCAGAGCAGGCTCACTACACAGGAGGAGGATCCTCCATGCCCTGTGTTTCTGCATGCTCATCACAGGGGCACCAGGAGTCCAGGAAAACTGGAACAACGTCCTGCTCCGGCTGTTTACTGTACCATGACTCCTCATCTGGGAATCTCATCTCCTCCTCTAACATCCAGTAACTGGCTGACTCATTAGCTCACAAGCAAGTGAAAATCCCTAACACCTACACCCACATTCTCTATCTGATAAACTCCCTCTTCTTTTTTTTTTTTTTCTTTTTTCTTATTTTGCCCCACTGAGGATTGAACTCAGGGCCTTGCACATGCTGAGCAAGTGCTCTGCCACCAAGCTACATCCCCAGCCCTTCCTCAGCTTAATAATCAAACTAAAACTCTACCTCACCTGTGGAACCCTCCTATACTTTCCCTTGTCTGGACCCCTGTTACCCCTTCATGCTTATCTTTATTCAACATATGATTATACTGAATTCTAATTATTCATATAGCATCCCCTACTACACTGAGAGAGAACACCTTTGGACAGAGATTGTATTGTATTCTTCTTTGATACCCAATATAGTATCTAATAGATAACAATCACCTGATACTTTTTTTGAATTAGCAGATGTTGCTGTGGACCTACTATGTGCATAAACAACATCAAGAGAGAATGAGTGAAGTGGGTGCTTCAATCTGGGTTTAATTGCAGATTACAGAAAGCACTCTAGTCGGTTTATGCAGAAAGAGATTTAATACAGGGAATTAGGTGCTAACAAAATTCACCGACCAGGCTAGAAAAGAAGACTTTAACTGGAGCCTCCAGAAAGGTCCCAGCAAAAATAACATGACAAGAAGTGTTACTGCTTCTGCAGTCAGGAAACTCCAGCATCAGAAAGCTGTTGTTCCAGCTGACGGTTCTGGGCCTTCTCAGTCTGCAGTGATCCTTGACCAGCAGGAGCTCCTCAGCACCCCAGAGTTATAGACCCAACCCTGAGATCTTAGTACCAATGCCTCCACGATGGGGCTTGCCAGCAGAAACTGCACAAGCATAACCTCTGTCTCACCTGCATGTGCCTGATCTCTCCAGCATGCATCTTTGGGGTAGGAGCCAGGTCTTAAGAATTATACAGGAATAGATTACACAAGAGCTGAAATACCTAGGAGTCCAAGAAATATATTCTTTAGCACTATATTTGGTCTCTATTATGTATTAAGCCATGCTTAAAGGGGTTGGAATGCCTCTGAGAGAGACAATTGTTAACATAGCCACAAGAAGGCCTTTCACTGTGTATAAGTGAAGTCTAAGTGATGTCCCACTGAGTAATCTTTATGACCAGGTGGCTCAAGTTGCTGTTTAATTAGTGGAGAACTGCAAGACAAGTCTGAAACAAGCTTGCATGTCGTCTAACCAAATGTTCCAGGTGAAGATTGAGGGCATGTGATCCTCATGCTGCTACTCAAGCCTTTGATGTGACCTCACTCCAAGGACTTAGGACCTGGATGTTTCAAAGTTAGAATTACGTCTGGCACCAAACTATGAGTCTTCATTAAACAGTTGTCATTCGGATTCACTCTCCTGGGAGTAACTTGTACGTACCATTGGCAAATACCCCAATGTAAAAACAGTTCAGTGGAAGGAAGTGTCCCACCAGGAAACAGCAATAGCCATTAATGGCCACAACTGACTTACAGCAAAAGGCACAGCAAAGAGGAACAAATCCATAGTTGGACCCACGCCCAGCTCCCCGCCATGTACCTCTCCAGGAATTGCCTTTCTCTGAGATCACATACTACTGGGGAGAACAAGTGAGCCCCTAATGGCCAGCCCCCTTGTCTTGAAATGAGTGTTATGGTTTGGTTCTGGAATGTTCTGCCAAAGCTCATGCATTAGGCAATGGAGCAATGCTCAGAGGTAAAAAGATGGGATTAGCGAGGGCTTTGACCTCACCAGTGGGTGAATCCATTGTTGATGGATTAATAATCTGAATGAGTTTATTGGGAGGTGGTGAAAACTACAGGCAGGTGGAGCAAGGTTGAGGGAAATGGGTCACTAGGGACATGACCTTGGAGACTGTATCTGGTGCCTTCCTCCCTGCCCCCTCTCTGCTTTCCAGCCGACATGGGCTGAGAAGCTTTCCTCTGCTGTGTTTCTGCCTTGGAGCCAGCTGACCATGGATTGAACTGGGAGCCAAAATAAACTTTTCTGAATTAGAGCAAATTGTATTCTTGGCTTGTGCAATTTTTTTTTTCAAAATGAATCCCAATATTATGTATAACTGTAAAGCACTGATTAAAAAAAGAAAATGATTCTTTAGAAAAATAAGTATTTTGAAAAATAAATATTTTCCCCTCTCAGTTATTCTTGTTGTGTATTTTGGACATAGCAACAGAAAGCTAACTAACTGAGTAACCTGGAAGAGCCCCCAGATGAGAGCTCTCCACCAGATCAGCAACCGCAAGACATTTCACCTCCTCCCTCTGCCCAGTCCTGCAGCTTATGCTTCAATGAGCAGTGATCTCCACTGCAGAGTCTGGTTCCCAGGGCACCAGACCTAATGCAATATTCTATTAAAGAAATGCAATGAAGACTAGCACAGGACATCTGTACGAGGCTGTGAATGAGTGCTCCATTGCAGGAAGAGCCATCATGAAGCAAGCACAAAATCACACCGACTGAGTCCAAGGGAATCTACAGAGCAGAGAGTATAAATGGCCCATAATTGTTGACCAGTCCCAACGTTGTAATCTAGATTCGTCACTTATCACCTCTAACACCGCAGAGTCTCGGTCATGACATCACAAGACAATCATGAAATGTGTTGTTAAAAATACTAATGCCTAGGCCTCATCTCAGACCAACTCAATCTCCTGAGGTGAAGGCTTGCCATTAGTCTTTGGTAATCACTTAATCTCTCTGGGCCTTGGTTTCCTCATCTGTTAAAAAGGCAATAGCATTCAGCCTTCCTACAGGGCTGACAGGCATGTACCAGCTTGTTTTCCTTTTGAATGTCTCCCCTGCCTTCCTACCTAACAGAATGATTATGAAATCCAGATGTTCACAATGAGGTTGCCAAAGCATAAGTATTGCTCATGTTGTCGGGTACTGTGTTAGTCAGCTTTCTAAAATACCTGAAATAAACAACTTTCAAGGAGGAAAGGTTTATTTTGGCTCATGGTGTCAGAGGTTTCAGTGCATGGTCACTTGGCCCTGGTGCTCTGGACCTGTGTCAGCACAGTGCAGTAAGGAGGAGGCTTGGCAGAGGAGGCTTCTCACTCCATGGTGACTAGGATACAAAGACAGACAGAGAGGAAGGAGCCAGGGTCCCAATGTCCCTTTTAAGGGCGTGTCCCCAATGACCTACTTCTTCCAATGAGGACCTACCTCCTAATAGTACTGTGGGCTGAGGACCAAGCCTTTAACATATGGGCCTTTAGAGAACATTCTGGATCCAACTATCACAGGTGCCTTCACATCAAGGGCATCCTTTCTACCATCCCTCAAGATGAAGGTCTTCCTAGAGATTTTCTAGGATCTTGGGTGAATTCAGCATGTTCTTGGACAGAATTAATTAATGTTTCTAGGAAATTGATCTCCTTTTTGATATGTGGTAATATGAAAACTAATACAAGATTTTTTAATCAGCAAAAAATTTGTTCAAAGCCATTTGTCTAATTTAGGACACACTATTTTGCTTCCAAGACTACTTGAGCTCATATACCATCCTCACATCTTCACTGTGTGACCTTGGGGAGGCCACTGAAACTCCCTTGCCTCAGTTTCTCCACCTGCAAAATAGCATCACCTTCCCCATAGGAGTACTGAGGGGATTAAATGACTCTGCTTGTGAAATATTTGCTAGAGTGATTGGCAAAGAGGAAGTACTTAATGAACGTAAGCTACTTTCATCAAGTCTTGAAATGACTTAAAGTGTGATAAGTGAATTTTAACATTCTAATTCTATTAATATGATTAAAAATATAACCATATGGGGATATGTAGATTGGATTTTAAGCATTTTTTTCTAATAAGAAAAAAGGGTGAATCAGGAACATCACCTAACATCAACAAAGCTGAAATAAAACACCTAATTCTCAGAATTTAATCATTTGGTTCTAAGCCTTGGAGAGACCAGGACTTATGGGTATTTCAAGTTCAGCTGTCTTATGGAGGTCACAGGAGAAAAAGGCAGATTTGTTCAGGTTATCTTGGAATTTATTAAGAAAGATTAATGGGTGTCTTATGTTTTAATATTAAGTTCTTATTTGTTGTATTTTTATGACCTTCATTTCTTGAGGTTTAGAGGAAAATAATTACATTTGTTTCTGCATTGTCCTCTGTATCAACTGAAAATCAAGCTCAGCTACTGGTAACTGAGACTTAAAATGTTGGCTTAACTCAAAGAAGAGGTTTCTTTTCCCTTTATAAAATAAGATGTCAAGTTATATAGTCCAGAGCAGACATGATGACTCCAAAATGTCATTAGGGACCTAGGCCTCTTCCATTTCCAGGCCCTACCATCATAGGGTGTGATCTTTGTCCTCAGGTTTACAAGATGGCTACTGGAGTTCCAGCCCTCACATTAGTGCTCAAGGCACAGGAAGGAAGATGCCTGCTGGATGATTCAGCTCCCTTTAAAAAGCTTTCTCTGTAAGCCACACACAGTGACTTCCAATTACATTTCATTGCCTCCCATTACATACAGATCTATGCAAAGGAGACTGGCAAAAATGATGTCTGAGTGCACACCCTTCCCCATTCAAAGATGCAGTGATTCCATTAGTAAAAAAGGAAGGAAGGATTGTACTGGCTAAAGGCCTAGCAAACTTTGCTGCAGACAGCTTTTCATAAACTATTGTAAAAAAAAAAAAATTTAAAAAGAAAAAGAAAAAAGGAGGAGGAAGATGAAGAAGAAAATACCTCCTAGCTTACCTTTTTGGACTTTGATAAGCAACCTGAGGCCAGGGACTCTGCTTCCTTCATTATTGTACCCCCAGGACCTAGCTCAGTACCTAGCACACAGTAAATGCTCAATAAACATCTGATGATTAGACTAAAGAATGAGGTCTAAATATAAATACTAGGACTGAATTTACAGGTTCACATGAAAATCTGTCCCCTGAATCTGGATACTTGGCCTTTAAAGAACTATTCTAGCCAATTTTAAAAATGTGGAAAGAGAAAATAGATGATAGATAGATAGATAAAAGAAAATGAACAAACGAAAGAATTATTCAAGCAACAACCCCATAAGAGAGAGTACAGTTGTCCTCGGTATCTGTGAAGGGCAAGTTATAGGACTGTCCTCCCCAAACACCAAAATCCAAAAATGCTCAAGCCCCTTACATAATATGGCTCAGTATTCCTCTATAACCTACACACAGACTCCCACATATTTTCAATCTCCTCTAGATCACTTATAATACCTTATACAAAGTAAGTCCTATATAAACATAAGGTTGTTACACCATCATGTTTAGGGAACAATGACAAGGAGAAAAGTCTGTATAGGGTCAGTAAAGATGCACTTTCTTTTTCAAGTATTTTTAATCCACGATTGGTTGAATGTGTGGATTTGGAACCCACAGATATGGAACATGGACTGTACTATAATTGTACTTATTCTGTACATGAGCAAACCTGGGCTAAGAGAGCTTAAGTAAGGTGCCCTATGTGAGACATTCTCAGGCTAAGACCTCCCCATCGCCACCAGATATCTGCCAGCAAGGCCAATGTCACTGCGGGGCACAAGGGAATGATCCTAGATAGATTAGCTAATTTCCTTCCTATTTCACAAACGAGAACACTGGATTCCCAGAGAAGCTGGGCATCGTGTGCAAGGCCATAGAGCTCAGAGAGAGGAGAGTGGTCTTTAGAATCATGTGTAACAGCTCTTGTCTGAGCTGAATAAGACCCAAAGTTCCCTTCAACTCCGTCCTCTCCAGGAATCAATGTGATTGTCTGGCATCAGACTTGGACGAGCTGTGAGAGGCTCAAGATACACCCTGGCCAACAGGTTCCACTCCTTCAGAAGCCCTTCCAGCATATTGGGGATGGAATGTCAGATTGTAGTCAGCAGATTTCAGCAGCATTGGAGGGAAAGGAGGCATTCATGAAAATCAGGGAGTACAGACATCATCAGAATTGTCACATGCACAATCATGCCAGCAGCCTCTAGGAGCAAGCCCCTCGGCTCTGGTCCAGGGTTGGGAGCTGTGATCACTAGGAGGGTGAGCAACCATCCTGATTGCCCAGGACTGAACCAATTTTAGCACTGAAAGTCCTACAACCCAGATCCTGACAAAGGGATCACTTGGTCACCCCAGTCTACTTCTCTGTTGTTTCTCTTAGATCACACATCTAAAGACTTTCAGTGGACACTGGGAGAATTGGAGAATAGGAAGAAACCTACCATGTTGGATCCAACCCAACCCATTTGTCAAGTTCCAAGTTGATGGAAAGCACCATGCTGGGTCTTTCTTGAACCTAGAACCACCATTGCTAGCATTTGGGTGGCACTCACCGAGCGCCAAGAGGGAATGATTTCATATAGTGAATGTGTGACCCTCACAACAAGCTGAGAAGGCAGATCCTACGGTTCTCCCACTCACAGAGGAATCGGGGGCACAAGGATGTTAGGGAATGTGCCCAAAGTTCACCAGTTGTTAGAAAGTAGGTTTGGAACAGGCCGACTCCGGGGTCCCAGCACTCCCTTCAGTTCTTCGTGGAGGCAGATGAGCTCCACCTCTTTACTCAAGAAGGATGCATTGGGCAGGAAGAGATCAAAGCTCAGACCCAACAGGGAGCAGCAACAGTGGCCTTGGCTGAGGCTCTGTGGGTCAGGCCATCAGCCTCTACATCAAATGTCTGTTGTAACCCGTCATGGTAAGTCTGTATGGTGCTGTGGTCATGCCCACACATTTCACACAGGCAGGCTGGCTGGAAGAGGCCAAGCACCTCTCACAGTCACACAGGGGTGCAGCTGGGGCGCAGATCCACAGAACCACTCCAGTGAGAGGCCACACTGCAGCTTGGGCAGGAGCTCCCGCCTCCACCCAGGCTGGGTAAGGGCCCAACCAGAGCTACAGAAGGCTCAGCACATCCAGCTGCTTCTGTCTTAATTTCCCCTCGGAAGAAGAGTTCTCCAGTATTGAGTCGGGGGCTGGATTTTGCCAATGGCCTCAGAGCTGGAGGTGGCCACCATTTTTTCTGCAAGCTAAGAAGCCAAAAGCCACACTCACAGAGCTCCTCAAGGGAACACAGAATGTTCAATTCTATCGTCATGTGCTGGTCTTTCCTTTGAGGACAAATGCCACAGCACAGTGCTATTCTGGGAAGCAGCTTTCAGCACCCACCCCAGCCTACTCTCCTATTGTTGCTGAGCGCTTGCTGCTCCAGAGAAGGGGCGAGGACACGTCATCTACCTCCACATGGTCGGCCCTAGAGGAAGGAGGCCTTGTCAGGCCAGCTCCTCCCAGAGCTGCCAGACTCGGGTTATTATTACTGCATAACCAGAAAGCACCCACAGCACACCTGTGTTGCAGACATAACTGGTTCCAATGTCATTCAAGGGACAGATGCTGAGGGAGCTGTTGATATGCCCATAGCCTTCCTGGGTGACAGCGCGTTCTGGCAGCTCCGACCTCCCGTCTGAGATCCACGGACCACAGAAACATTTTCTGAGAGAATCTCGCTTCTTTTACCAGCTCTTGCTTTGTGACAGTGTCCCTGAGGCTCCTGGATGGCAAGCAGGGTTGGTTCTAAGAAGGACCACTCCATCCTTCTGAGGTAGGCTGATAAGAGGTTCCCTAGAAAACAAAGCAAACCTGATGTGTCTCTTACAAGCAAAAGGGAGAGCGAACCCAAAGCAGAGGGGAGGTTCACTTCCCCAGAAGTAAAGTCACCTTCCTGAGTGAGCATCAAAATTTCCCAAGCTGCTAAGGCCAAGAAGGCCCAGTATATATTGGAGTTAGAGAATCTGGTAGGAAATCAGTAATGACTGTGATGATCAGGACACACTGGAGCTCGTGTGGAATGATAATGATTAAAATTAGTCATCATCTTTGTTTACCACCTGCTGGGCACTGATCTAACCACTTTCCATATGCACTTGATATTTGTGACTATCCTGGGTGGTATTGTTATCATCTCCATGCTGCAGATGTGGCACAGAGAGATTAAGTTACTTACATCAGATCACACAGCTAGAAAGTGACAGAGCTAGGATTTGAACCCAAGAGGTCTATGGAAAACTGTGAGAGTTCCAAGTAGGTGACAGATCGGAGGGTGACACCAGATTCTCTGAGAAGACACTGGTCCCTGAGTCTCTAGAGTGGGGACCTGTTGTTGGACACCCTGCCTGTTGTAGAATGTGGGTTCTGATTTTCCTCTGTTTTAACAAGGCCGCCTTTGGGCTCTATATGCAGGTTGCCTGCAGGCCCCAAGGACTGCTCAGCGAGACAATTCCCCAGGTTACTAGCTGAAAGCTACAGTAAGAAAAGTGTGTCATCTCTGACGCAAAGTGTCTGACACCAGAATCACCTGCAAATGTGTTATGTTACCCTGCTTTACCAGCCAGGTCAGACCAAATTAAAGGTTTTCTCCACCTGTGCAGAGGAGGTCAGCGAGCATGGTTCACCTGTCCGGGCTGGATTGAAGAGTCCTAACTCTGCAGACCTCAAGGATCCACTTTTGTCTGTCTATGTCCTCTCCTCACTGACCTCCTCCCAGATCAGGCCCCAATACAGTGGGCCCCAGAGAGGACACGGCACTTCTTCTGGCCCAGCTCAGTGTTCGCAGGTGTGATCAACCTGATTTACACCCACCGCTGAATAAGAAGTCCATTTGCCTGAAGAAAGAACCCCCAAACAGAAGCAGTGATTGTGATCTATCTCTAAATTTAAAAACCAAGTTACAAAACAATATGTAAGCTATAATGGCGTCTGGGGAGAAAAGAACTGCAGTAACAATAACAGCTAACGTGAGGCAGGTCGTGCAGGAGTAATAAGCACACTGAGATTTTTTTTTTTTTTTTGGCAGTATTGGGGATTGAACCCAGGGCTTTGTGCATGCAAGGAAAGCACTCTACCATTTGAGCTATATCCCCAGCCCTAACACTGAGACTTTTTGAAAGATGAAACAAACCACCCAAACCATCCACGATGAAACCAGGAATTGAACCCAGCCTGACTGATGGCAGAGATGCTCTCCTTGACCAAACTCCAGCCAGGCTCCTCTGAGCCCTCACTCCTTGACTATGCCTAAATTTTGGACCATAAACTCTTGAACAAAACGCTAACATAGCCAGGCACAGCAGTGCACACCTATAATGCCAGTGGCTCAGGAGGCGGAGGCAGGGAGAATTGCAAGTTCAAAGCCAGCCTCAGCATCTTAGCGAGGCCCTAAGTAACTTAGTGAGCTGGAATGTGGTTCAGTGGTTAAGTGCCTCTAGGTTCAATCTCTAGTACCCGCCCCCCCCCAAAAAAAAAGAAAGAAAGAAGGAAACACTAACATGGCTTCTAACAGCTCAAACTGCACCGCTAGGATGAACATGCCCCCGTCTAAAACTCCTGCCTGAAAAACCACACAGCTGCCAAAAGAATTCACAGTCCATTCCAGGCAAACCCTGAAGACAGGGCCCCTGTCTCCCAGCATGGACAGGAAGGGAGGAGCCTGACTGTCAGCGCAGCTTAGCAAACCCAGGTGGGTTCCACATGCACCAACCACCCCCCAACTTCTCTAGTTTTTCACTTTCTTAAACCTATTAAGCCCTCGCTCACCTCTCTGCTTCCTCATTTTTTTTCTTGAAAATATCTAGTCACCTCTGTACAAACTGAAGTTCAATCCAACTGTCCTCTTCTCCCTATTGTCATAGCATCTTACTGATCAAGACCTGCCCTTTCTGCTTTAACCAGGGTCTGCCTCTGTCTGGCCTTAACAGTGACCGTGTGCACTGTTCACAGCCCCATTTCACTGTCCGGCCTCCACCACTTCCGAGGTGTTAGAATCAGATTATTCTTTTTGCTTTGTGTATTTCCCAAATTTTACACACTAAGAATACCTCACTTCTGAATGAAAAATAAAAAGTAGAGATATGTTTTTAAATAAGAAAAACAAGGGCTGGGGTGGTAGCTCAGTGGTGGAGCACTTGCCTACCACGTGCGAGACACTAGGTTTGATTCTCAGCACCACACATACATAAATAAATAAACAAATAAATAAATAAATAAAATAAAGATATTGTGTCCATCTGCAAATTAAAAAAAGAAAAACAGACATAGGACCCTAAAAGCCATTGATTTCTGTAGCTCACAATCAGTCATCTAGACCCTAGGCTCTGCCACCTACTGAGATCATTACACAGGTACAGGAAGTCTCCCCCTCTACTGTCCGCCCTCCTCTGCTCCTTACCACTGGTGTGGCCTTCTGCTACCCCACAGCCCTTGGCAGGCAGCCTCCCCCATCTGACTGGAGTAGCAAAGCCCATCTTTGCCCTCTTTGAACAAGAGGGCAACTGCCACCCAACTGCCCCTCCTTTTAACTGCTTCTCTCATGTCTTCCGGGACATGGATGACTGACAAGGTAGTTGATGGGACAAGACTGAACAGATTTTCCAGGTAGCCATGTTGTGTAAAGGGTTTTTCCAGACATTGGACCAAAATACCAGAAAATAGCATTAGTCTGAAAGTACTACAACCTCACCATCCTCAGCCCTAAGGAAACCCAAGAGAGGTGTGTAACTCACAGCCAGCCAGTGTGCACGGTGAACAGCATACTCTTGTGTGTTCCCAGTGTTAGGAGACAATCCCCTGTCGATGTCTTGTTTCTGCCCATCTTAACAAGCAAGGCACTGACTGCCCTTTGTTCTAAACTACATTTTCAAGAATATTTGTATAATGAAAAGTTGTGGAAGACAGGGATAGCGTGTCCCACCAGAGCAAAGAGCAGGTTTGCCCAGTGCCCATTATAAAAGATGTGGGCTCCTCAAACTCAGGATTCTGTGTGCAGTGCAACCCACTGCCGGTGTGGGAGTCATTTGGCCTTATTACTATTATACCGATTTCTCTGTTCAGGAGTCTTGAGTCTTCTCCCAGCACCCTCAGCCCTAAGGAAACCCAAAAGAGCTGCCTCTGCACTCTGTAAACGGTGGCAGGCTAACTTGTTAGCTTGTAAGGAGGGTCAGATTCCTAACCCTTCAGCTCGTGCCACTTAGCCAGTGTGTTGTAACATGGATACTCTGCTTCTCTGAGCATTGGCACTGTCTATTCCATTTCCTCAGCTGAGTACTCTCCTGTTGCCATTATTTTCTTTTCTGTGGATGGTTTTAATGAATCATGACTGAAAACAGGGTATACAAGAAACCATGCTTAATCTGCTGAAAGTAAATAAAGGGGAAATTCCTCCAACCAAAATGATAAGTATAATGGTAGCTTAAGTTTCCTTCATGAAAATTTTTAGGAAATTAACAGTGCAGACAAAAGGGAAAAGAGGATTCTTTGATTTAAAACACACACACACACACACACACACACACCAAAACAACATTAAAATACTACTGTTGCCAGGGTGGGATGATAAACAGTTACAAAAAGAAATAAAGAGAATGGCAGAGCAATGGCCCACATATACACTGAGACTGCATCCTCTCTGGGATGTGACATGAGGACCAAACAACACTGATTTAACTTAGAGCTTCCATCCCCAGGGCTGCGTTTGCTAAGCAAGATACTCTTAGTTCATCATATGGCATAGGTTACAAATGCCATAGAAATTTATAAGCTGGAATTTATTCCAGATTCCAGTCCTATAAGAGGTTAAAAATTAACCATAGCCAGGTGCCTTGGCACACACCTATAATCCCAGCAACTTGGGAGGCTAAGGCAAGAAAATCGCAAGTCTGAGGTTAGCCTCGGCCATTTAGAGAGGCCATAAACTAAAACTTAGTGAAACCCTGTGCCAAAAAAGGACTGAGGATGTGGCTTCATGGTGAAGCGTCCCTGGAGTCAATCCTCAGTTCCAAAAAATAAATAAATAAAATTTGTTCATAATTGTGTAAATTTGGCCATATTGAAACTCTGTCCTAAAAAAAAACTGCTGGGAGGGAAAAGTAATTATAAGGTTTAGCCAAAAACATTTCACACAATTATTCCCTTTAATTTTGCTTTCAGCCATGGGCAGTAATGACCATGCTACATATAATAAGCCCTGAAAATAGAGCATTCAAGAAAAGAGTTTAGTAATCAAAATGCATGATAAAATTAATTTGACTCAAATTTTCCAGTATAAACAATCATTGTGCTACCTGGTGACTAGGGATAAGCATATCATATCCATTAGTATGGATGTAATTAGTATTGTTTTGTTATAAAAGCCAAGGGTTTACAGTTCTTCCCTTTTCTCTCATTTCCACCATCCTTCAACCTCATACATCAAGGACACAAAAGGGCACACAGGAAGTCTTCCCTACCACAGGATCAAGCTTTTAGTGGCTGGAGGAAAGCCACCCAATTGCCCCTCCTTTTAACTGCTTCTCTCAGGAATGGACACTGCAGTTGTGTTTCTGATGGGCTCAGGTGCCCTCAGGGAGAAGGGAGGAATCCAAGCTTAGGTTGTGGGGCTGTGAGACCCACCCCAGATCCACCCAATTTAGTCAAACAGAACAACAGAAGCTCTAACTGGGAATAAAGAGGTGAATTCTCAGAGGATAGAGGTCCCCAGAAAGAGAGGAGGTGGGAGAACCTTAGAATTCTTTTCCAACTTACCATGCCCAGTGCAACTAAATCACCATTCATATTTTCTCCCTCTCTCCCTCTCTCATCACACACACAGACTCTCTCCAACCCCGACCCATGCACATTTACCTTTGTGACTGCCAACACCTGTGACACGCAGGCCTGTAAACATTTTCAAGAGAATCTTGTCTTACACACTTCTGTCGAGTTTCCTGAGAACTGAGAAGCCCTCCCTTACTGCCCTGTACATGAATGTAACACACAATGACTTACTAAGAACTGGCTTTCAAATCCCCATTCTTTTTATTTAAAGAGACTCCTCCTGATCGTCTTATTTTTGCATTATTACAGCTTTATTAAAACATAATTCCCATACTATATAAGTCAGGGTTGTCTAGAGGAACAGAATCAACAGGAAGTATGATTATAAAAAGGGAATTTATTAGATTGGATTACATAACTAGAAGCTGGATAGTCCACAATGGCCTTCTGCAGGCCGGAGAACTGGAGAAAGCAAGAGCTGCGCAGTCCAAGAGGCTGAAGCCTCAAAACAAGAGAGATCAACAGCACTACATTAGTCTGAGACTGAAGGCTCTGGAAATTCCCTGGAGAATCACTGGCGAGTCCACTTTGGAAGAGTGAAGAAGTGAGAGTCTGATATCCTTAGGCAATTGCAGCAGCAATCAAGAACCCCTTTAAGAAGAATCCAGCTTGCATCGGGGCTGCTTCCTTGTTCTTTTAACTTTTATTCTATCCAAGCCGTCCTCCTATTGGATGGAGCTCCCCATGCTTAGGGATGGTCTCCACTTCGGTTCGCTATCCAACATGCCAATCATTCCTAGACACAACCTCTTTGACACCCCAGAAGCCTCTTAATCATCCGCATCTCTTAATCCAATCAAGTTGACAATTCAAATTAACCATTACACATACCATGTGATACACTCATTAAAAGGCACAGCGATTTATATTCAGAATGGCGTGACTAGGATCACAATTCATTTTAAACATTTTATCACCCCCCAAAGAAACTCTTATAGTCACTCACCTTTGTCCTCCAATCTTCCACTTCACACCCTACCCTAGCCCTAGACAAACACTAATATCCTCCATCTCTATGGATTTTTTCACACTCTGGATTTTGCATAGATGGGACCATATCATGTGTGGTATTCTGTGACTGGTTTCTTTGACTAGAATAATGTTTACAGAGCCCATTCATGTTGTTGTAAATATCAGTACCACATTTGGGTGTGCTCCACTTTGGGGTCCTTTTGAACAACGCTGTTATGAGTATTTACATACCACTTTTTGTGTGGACATTGCTTTTATCTCTTTGGGGGATACCTAGAGTGGAAGTGCTGAGTTATATGGTATATCTCTAGAGGAACTGCCAGACTGTTCTTCCAAGCAGTTACAGCGTTTTACCCACCAGCAATGTTTGAGGGTTCCAATGTATTCTCATAAACACTTGTTACTGTTTGTTTATTACTATCTTAATGGGTGTGAAGGGATATCTTATTGTGACTTCTATTTGTATTTTTCCCTACTGGCTAATCCAACTGAGTATCTTTTCTTGTACTCATTTACCATTTTTAGATGTTCTTTGGAGTATCTATTAGATTTTTTTTTAATTATAGGGAACCCTGTGAAGGTAGCTCTTTCTCTTAAAAGAATTACAGCAGATATCATCAGGTCAGGCTAGGAAATTATTGTTTTCCTGCTGAAAATTTGCCACCTCCTTGAGCCCTTGGTTAGCCATCACCAACTGCATACCAAATTGGTACTCAGGAAGAACAGCAGAGTAGCAACCTGGAAAGCATCTCCTTGCCTCAAAAATCTGGAAAGGTCCTCTGTTTTCTCAGATTTCACTTCCAAGTTAGGTGATGAGAATGAATATTCCATTGGAGACACAAGTTGCCCAGACACAAGTTTCTTGGATCCCTTTGTATTCTGGAATACGTGTTCAGTACCATCTCCAGTTGTTTCCATCTCTAATACCACTCTTTTGTGTGTGTGTGGTGAGGGGGGCATTACCGGGAATTTAATTCAGGGGCATTTGACCACTGACCAACATCCCCAGCCCTATTTTGTATTTTATTTAGATCTGACTTTCTAAGTGCCTCGCTTTTGCTGAGGCTGGCTTTGAACTCGAGATCCTCCTGCCTCCGCCTCCCGAGCTGCTAGGATTACAGGCATGCGTCACCATGCCCAGCTCTAATGCCTCTCTTAAGCATTACACAGGATGAGAATCACCTCGTATGTTTATTTAAAAATCTATCTTCCTCAGTGTGTTAGTCAGATTTTCATTGCTGTGACCAAAATACCAGAGGAAAAAAAATCAACTTAAAGGAGGAAGATTCATTTTGGTTTATGGTTTCAGTCCCTGATCAGCTGGTCCCATTGTATCTGGGCCTGTAGTGTAGTACGTCATGGCAGAAGGGAGTGGCAGAGCACAGATGCTCACCTCAGGGCAACAGCTCAGAAACAGAACAGGAGGGAGGGAGATGCCAGAGACAAGAAATACCCTTCCAAGGCACCACCCCAATGACCTACTTCTTCCAACTAGGCCCTACTGCCTACAGTTTCCACCACCTCCTAATAATGCCAACAATTTATTAATACATCAATGGATTAGTCCATTGATGAAGTCAGAACCCCAATGACTTCCCAAGAGCCCCACCTTTGAACGTTGCCGCATTGAAGACCAAGCCTTCAACACATGAACCTTTAGGGAACTTTCCAGATCCAAACCATAGCACTCAGTCTTACCCCAGAATGGTAAATGCCCTTTAAACAGGCAGCCAAGGTGATTCTGAGTCAGGTGGTTCCTGGACCTGTTTTGGCAAGGTTGCCCTGAAGGTTACCCAAGGACTCTGATTTGTTTTTAACTCTATTCCTTAGGATGGCTTTCTCAGGACAAGGGTGAGAAGAGGAGATGAGGGTGCTAGAAGCTGAGCATGGGAAGTGAGATGGGAAAAAAGATTTTGGCAAAGAACAGATACAAGACTTCTTCAGATAGGGAGGAAGGTAGAGAAAAGGTAGCCACATGTAAATATCAGTCATCTTATTATTTATCTGTTTTCCTTGTATCAATTCATCTAACATTGCTACCTCCTTTAGCCTTACCCTGAGAAATAATATCCAGTTTAGTTATTTTTTCAAATATGCATTACAAATAATCTATAAGATTGACATTTATAAAAATGTCAACACACTACTAAAGTCTTTGCAGACCTACTAGTGATGAAATCACCCTCCTTAAAAAAGTTCCCTGCCCTCTGCAAGGTTCTAGAAGGCAGACATGACATTTTCTCCCTTGGCAAATCCTTGTGATGCCCATTCTTCATGTTACTAAGAAAGTTTGTAAACAAAAGCCTGTGTTCTAGAGTCTAGATTAACCTCTTGACTACCTTCTGACTAGGGCATGGCTCATTAGAGGTTGGGAGTCGGGAATGATTTGATCTCAGAGTTTGCACAGACTTGATTGCCACTGTAAAATGCAAATAGGCTACAAATTAAAAATTAATGCAATCTCTCCCAAGGGTATTAGAATTAAAATCAGAGCTCTACTCTTTGTTTTCTTTAAAAGTTCAGGCTTTCACGTAGGGTTTTAGAGTTAACAAAGTATTCCTGATATTCCAAAGTGAATACATTCAAGACACTTAGAGGAAATTTCTTTGAAGTGGAAAATATGCGCAATGTAATCTTTTTTGCAAGGTTCAAGTTCTGTGGTTAATACAAAAGAATGTGTTCATATGAATTTTAAATACGTCTTTATCAGTGACCATTCCTCTTCCAACAATTCTTAATAGAAGAGACAATAATGAAGCTGCCTGTACATGCAATAGTAAATTCATATCTCAGTGTGCCAGGAAATAATGCATCCATAGTTTGCAAATGCAAATTTAGGGGAGTCACTAGACTCGGTAAATAAAGATTTATGAGATTGTCTCATTAATATTTCTTGGAAACCAGACATTGCACAAAAGTAGTGAAATGAAATCCTCTATAGCATTTTGAGCAACCAGCTCATAATGAGATATGTAAATGTTGCAAATCAGAGAGTATATGATAATGTTTTTTATACTAATAGGAAAGCTCAGTCCCATTTATGATATGTTTGGTTTGATTTGTTGAAGGAGTGCTGTATTCACACCAGTCGCCATTTTGCAGGACATAAAATGGAAGCATAAATTGATGCTTCTTTTCCTGGCTTAATGTTTTCATTGTGCCAATTGAGTAAACATCCACAGGGAAAATACAAATGCTTTAGGCAGAGCAGAAATTTTGCATTTTCATCAAAGCCCTAGCCTCTTTTGTTCATGTAGCTAAAAGAAAAGAAGTATCTGTATGTACTAAAAACACATTGGGAATGCAAAGCCCCAAAGAACACACTTAATTTTTAAAGGATTTTTATTATATTTTGCAATATGTACGTGTGGGTGAGCAAGGTTTCAGAACACAAAATGCCCCACCAGGACTAAACTAGACCAATTACTTAGAAAAAAACACAAGCACACATAGGATTTGGATTTCTGTAATGTTCTACATAAGCAGTCATTATCATCCTAAGGATGTTGGTGATTTCTTGAAATGTGCTTATCCTGAATCCTTCAGGGTATCTGTGCCTAAACAAATAAAATTCTCATGTCTAGGGCTTCACTTGCCATTTCTCTCATATTTTTCAGGATCAGTACCCACTAGCACACAGATTTCATCGACCTTAAAAAATAGCTAACTCCACTTGGATAGGCAATTCAGGGGAATCAGAATTGAAAGTAAAATCCTTATTTGTATAATTGCTTGTGTGGCAGAATAGCTTGACTGAAAAATTACCCTGGGCTCTTTTCTCAGCAAGAGACTCAAGAAGAAAGTCTGAGTAGTGTTACTCCCTCCCCTATTCAAGGCAGGAAGGGCTTCCCTTTCCCTAGGGCATAGTACAGAGACTTTGGATTTATTAATATTAAATGAAAAATTCTAGAAATAAACAATTCATAAGTCTTAAAATGCTCACTGTTCTGAGTAGCATGATGAAATATTGTACCATCCTGCTCTATCCAACCTGGAAAGTGAATCATCCTTTGTCCACCTTAACCATGTTGTATATGTTACCTGTCTGTCACTCACTCAGTAGCTGTCTCAAGAATCAGATTGACTGTCACAGTATCTCAGCGCTTGTATCCAAGTAACTGATTTGACCTAATAACAGCCCCAAAGCACAAGAGCAGTGATGCTGGCAATTTAGATATGCCAAAAAGGAACCATAAAGTGCTTCCTTTAAGTAAAAAGGTGAAAGTTTTTTTTACTTCAGAAAAAAGAAAATTGTGGGGAAGAGTAGTATACTAGAAGGTACTTTTAAAAGAGAGGCCACATTCACATACTTTTATTACAGTACATTGTTACAATTGTTCTATGTTATTATTGGTTGTCATTGATCCCTCACTGTGCCTAATTTATCAATTAAACTTCATTATCAGTGTGAATAGGCAAAAAACTATAATGTGCTTAAGGTTAGGTGTCATCTATGGTTTAGACATCTGTTGGAAGTCTTGGAAAGTATTCCCTGCAGATAAGGCAGAGGGGACTACTGTACTGTTATGATTTGTGTATGAAGTGTCCCGCAAAGACGAATGTGCTCAAGGCTTGGTCCTCAATGCAGCAATGTTCAAAGGTGGAGCTTTGGGAAAGTATTTGATCTGACCTCAGCAGTGGATTAACCCATTGATAGCTGAAAAGGCATCAATGGCAACTGTAGGCCTTGAGAACTGGTTGAAGGAAGGAGGTCACTGGAGGTGTGCTTTGGAGAGGTCGTTCTTGTTCCCATGCTCACCCCGCACCTCTGCTTCATAGCTACCATGAGGTAAACACCTTTCACCATGATGTCTCTGCCACACCCTTTCACCATGATGTCTCTGCCTCCCTATTGGCCTAAAAGCAATGGAGCTGACCGTGGATTGAAGCCATGAGCCAAAATAATCCTTTGCTCCTTTAAGATGTTTGTGTTCAATATTTAGGTCAGAGCAATGAAAATCTGACTGATACATGAATTTATAACTTATTGAGCATTAGATGTTATGTACCAGGGTTTCAGGATCTCCTCTCTACTGTTCACACTTCAGCCCTTTTTAAATCATTTAACCCTTCAGATGCCTAAAATTTCTTTCTCCTAATCTTTTCCTCCCTCCCAGTTTCCTGAATGAGCCCACCACAAGGCCTTCACATAATGAGAGCAGGGGGCTAGTTCAAAGGGATGAACTTAGACGTCAAAAACCATCAGTTATCACCCTGGCTGTGGCAGTTGAGATGTATTCCTGTCTGTCCCACTGCCAGTTTTCTCAGCTCCAAGGGACAGTGTCATGCTAGGACATCTCAAAACCCCACTCCAGCCTGGACTTGATACAGGCACAGCTTGCTTAATGAGCCCAGGACGTACACCTGTCAGTTCTTGATTTATGGCTAAGCACACTATTTGCTCTGAGTACTTTTAAACATAGATATTTGTTTCAGCTTAAGACAGGATTTTTGTGTAGCTACTCCATTCTGTTGCCTTGTGTAGCCTTAGAGATGTCACTAAGCCTATGAAAACTTGGAGAAAAACTATATGGAGCCCTGCAGTTTGAATCCTCAGAGTGGACAGTGTGCTGCACACTGGAAGGGAGGGCTTGGTGGTGGCACTGTTACTTAACACCCCCCTTCTTCCCTCCTTTCCTTCTCTCTTCTCCCCCACCCCCACCCTTGCCACTTTCCTTCATCCATTTCCACCCTTGTTCCCTTCTTTCCTTAAGTATTTACTGAGCATACATAATATAGAGTCGAATATCATGGTAAACAAAACAGAAATGGTCCTAACCTTCAAGAAGCTTATAATGGTGAGGGAGATAGATATTATGTCTGTGGAATGAATATGATTTGGGTCATAATACTTGGGCATAAGAAATGCCATACTATCTTTAAAAATCAAATTAATTTTAGCCTAAGGAATAAAAAGGTAGGGTTAGGGATAGCCTATCTCCCTCACCTGGGACTCACAAATTTAAGAGGTTTAAGAGATCCAAGCACTTAAGAAATCAAGGAAACCTGAGAAAAGGCCTCTGACCTTTAAGCTCTTGGACTAGTCATGTAGCAATCCCAGTTGAGACCTGCCGTGTCCAAAGAAAATTGAAGATTCTGTAGCTCTTGGCACTCATTCTCTTGGAGGTGCAATGCTATAATGGATTTATGTTAATTTACTTGCAAATACTTCAGTTTGAAGCGCATGATATAGATAAATAAGTCCATCTGAATTAAATAATTAAAGAAGTTCATCTGAATTAACTTTCCTCTCAATTTTGCTATGGACCTAAATCTTCTTTAAAAATATATATACTAATTTTTCGTTATAAAGAGAAACTACCAAAGAAAACCTAATGGATGAATTAAGTAACTAATTAGACATAGTTAATGAATTAATTCATTAACAATAACTTAAAAGAAATTATATACGATGCACATAAGACCAAAAAAATGCATACATAAATATATATTTATATTCTTCGTGATTAGAAATTAAACTCAGAAGTACAGAGAAGAGAATAAGAAGAATCAATATATATCCTCTCAGAGTTTCAGACGTTGTAGATTATAGAAAGGATAAAGGAATACGACATTTGTAGAGTTTGTGGGGAATTCCAGAATATTCCATGAACTCTCCATTAAGAAACATAATGAATTCCAAATAAGGATAAAATAAATAAAAGGGGTATAAAGTTTAGGTAACTCATCATAGTAAAAAAGAAGAATGCTTCAGATAAAGAGATCACTGTGAGAGCAGCAGGAGACAAGGTAAATATCAACAAAGAAGAGACAAGTAAACTGATCGCTGCCTTTTCAAAAACAGTGGTGGAAGCCAATGTGAGGGGATTTCTCCAAGTGCTGAGTGAAAACTCACAAATACGAACCTGGCATTTTATCCTTCAAAAACTGACATTCACAAACACGATAAAAATATTTCAGAAGATCAAAATCTGAAATCCTCAATACAGAATTTCTAAAGGGCATACATCAAGGAAAAGGAAAGTTATGCCAGAAGAAAGTCTGAGCTCCAAGAAAAAATGTTTTTTAAAAAATAAATAATATGATAATCATATAGGCAACTCTAAACATTGACAAGTTAATATTACCTCAGCTATAATGTGTAACTCGTGGACTAAAAAGGGACCTAAAATACCAGGGAAAGAAAAAAACGGAAGAATTCAAAGAGAAAGGATGATGGGGCTTTCAAATTTCTAAGGTTCTTTATTTCTTTGAAGGAAGAAAAACTTAAGCAACAAAAAGCACATTTTATTAAAATTGCTTTCCCAAATAAATCTATTTGTATCTTTGAAAAAGAATGGTTAAGATTTTCAAGGATAGCTACCAAAATTACAGAGGATCACCAAAGCCAGAGTTGTTATTTAAAAGAAATTATATCAATATTGTTATTATACCATATAATACAGTTATATTATTATATTAATATAGTATGTTTAATATATTAATACAGTATAATATTCAAGCAAGAAACTAATATAGTATAATATGTGTATACATAGAATGAAGCCAGACATTCCAAGTATGGAAAAGATTTAAAAGACACTAAGGATAATAATAGCTTTATTCCAATAAATGTGAAAATGTAGACAAAATGAAAAACTTTCTAGAAAGATATAACTTACCAAGAGGGAAAATCTGAATAGTACTGTAACACTAAAGTTGAATCAGTAGTTAAAAGTCTTCCTCCAAAGAAAACATTAAACCTATATGTTTTCAGACAAATATTCAAGGTACAGATTTTTCTAATTTTATGAATAGGCTAGTATAACTTTAATACAAAATTTAGATGAGGCTGGTACAAGAATGAAAAATTATAGGTGAATAGCATTTGAGCAAAAATCCTGAAAAGAATATTAACAGACCAAATTCAGAGGAAATAATAAAGACTGTCTATATTTACTGAAATGTCTTTTAGAAATGCAAGAATACTTTAACACTAGAAAATCTATTAATTCAACTTACCACATTGACACATTAAAGTAAAAAAACTGTATGAATACCACAATGAATGCAAAGAAAATTTGATAAAAATACTATATTTGATTTGCTAAAAACTTAGTAAACTTGGCATAGAAAATAAATTCTTCATTATTAATCTATTAAATAATAACTACCAAAAAGCTTACAGCCAACACTTTACTCCCCTTTGAACAGTTCCTCTGTAGAGGCATCTTAACAATCAGAAACAAGACAAACTAGAAATACTTTGTAACCTAAAGTTTAAAAAAAAGAATGCCTTCTATTTTATCACTTTTATTCAATATTAACCTGACCTATGTAGTAAATAAAGAAAAAGAAAATATAAAGTGTAAGAATTGGAAGGAAGAAACAAAACTGTCATCATTTTCCAATGTTATAATTTCCTACATAGCAAAAACTACACTGATTTTTATTTTTATTTCTGTCTTTTGGATACAGGGTCTCATTTATGTTTCCCAAGATAGTCACAAATACACTACTTTTTAGAATTAATAGAAGTGTTGTGCAAGGTGCTTTTACATACCTACAAAATAATTGTAAAAGTTTAACATACAAAAATAATTGCACTTCTATACATTTGTAATAAACGCTTCAAAATGTAAATCTTTTAAGTTACCATTATTCATTGTACTGTTAATTCTACTTTTCTATATATTTGAACTTTTTTAATATTTATTTTTTAGTTGTAGTTGGACACAATATCTTTATTTTATTTATTTATTTATTTTTTAATGTGGTGCTGAGAATTGAACCCAGGGCCTCGCATATGTTAGGCAAGCAGCTAGGCAAGCAGTCTACCGCTGAGCCACAACCCCAGCCCCTATATTTGAACTTTTTAAAAAATAAATTAGGAAGAAATAGTGAACAAATGATGATCAAAACAAAGTAGAGAGATAATATTGACTGTAGCCACACACAAAAAAAAATGAGATACCTAGGAATAAATCAAATAAAGATAGACAATCAACCTCAGTGAAGAAAGTTACAAAATTTTATTTTGAAAGTCATTAGGCATAACACAATAAAATAGAAATCCATATTCATGGATGGAGACTCAATATCATGCAGATGTTAGCTGTCCTCTAGTTGGTCTGCTTTGGTTGTTGAACAGAGTCACCTATTCTGGTAACCCACACCCTAGACACAGAAAAGCAATTAAGGCCAGCTTCTTGCACAGAAGACACCACCTTCCCTAATCTCCAGGAAAATTTCAGCAAATATCTCTGTGTGTTCCCATTTGTGCATGCCTCTCTTACAGCGGCAGTGACAACACATTATAAATTCTAAGCCCAGACATTATGCTTAGGGAAGGGTTCCTCAGCCCTAGCACTACTGACATTTGGAACTGGATAATTTTGTTGTGGGGACTGTCCTGTGCATGATAGAATGTTTAGTAATATCCTAGGCCGCTACTCACTGGATTGCAGTAACACACACACACAAACACACACACACACACACAGAGTTGTGAGCATCAAATATCTGTAGACATTTTCCAATATCTCCTGCAGGGCAAAATCACTCCCAGTTAAGAACTATGTTTATCATGCAGTGTGACAAAGGAGTACATTTCCTGTGGACATTTCTCCCTTATTCACCTCTTTTTCCACTGAACTTTCTTCAGTCAGTTGCCAAATACTACATCCCAGATGCAAAAAAGAAAAGAAAGAAAGAAAGAAAGAAAGAAAAAGAAAAAAAAAAAGCCATCAGAATTGTACCGGACTATTCAATAATAATATGAGCAGCCAGAAGATAAAAAGGGAATGCCTTTTAAATTGTAAGGAGAAATTATTTCCAACTATAATTGAGAATGCCAGTCTTCATAACATTCTTATTTCTCCTCTCTAAATGAAATACGTGCAGACTCATTTCCCAGTAACTAGGAGGTCCATGTGACTGAATTTTGATCAATGGGACATGGAGAAAAGCGTCATACACTGCTTCCAGGCCAGTCCTCTGAAGACTTTCCCATGAACCTTCCATGTTTTCTTCCCTTGTCACCTGCAGAGTTTCAGAAAACCTAGAGGAAGCTCCAGTTCCTTGATGGAGCCTCCAGATGGGAGAAGCTTAGATCCCTAAATCACCATTTAAGAAGCTGCCCGTGAAACATCTGTGCTTAACAATTAGTTGGGCAAAATCTTTTTGGTGTTAAATGACTGAAATTTGAACAGTTAGCTGTTCTGACTAGTGCACCAACCTGAAATTCAGGACCATCCAGACCATCAAATAAGGAGAGGATAAGTGTCCAAAATTTACCTTCTCTACACCCTTCCTCAAAAGACAAGTAGAGGTACACTCCATCAAAATAAGGGAGTAAAACAAAGAAGTTGTGCAATTTGAGTGGCTAGGAACCTGATCCAGGAGTCAGATGAAGGGAATCCTCAGGATGATGGCCAAGAAGAATCTGAGGATGGTAACTAGGCAGCAGACCTGGAGAGCGACCAAAAGAGATTAAAGCAAAAGGGCAAGGGTTTCAGAAGGAATTAATAGATTACCTTAAGTCTTTGGTTATACAGAAATGTTTTGTATCTGGAGTTATATTACTAATGGATGCATATGAAACCAAGGAAGGAAACACCAAAATAGAGGCAATCAGCTCCAGGGAAAACAAAAAGTTGAACAAAAAAGGAAAAGTAATCAAAAGACACTTTGACACTGAGTTTTAAACAGTACTTAAGTATTCATAATAATGTTTATCCAGAATACTGACTTAATCCCCAAATTATTGTACATGTATATTGGGAGGAAGGAAAGTTGGGAAAGAGTGGGGTGCAAGGGGTTAAGCAGAAAAACACGTGACAGGTAAATTCTTATGTTCTGCAATAGGAAGTTCATGAATAATGTCTAAAATTGAAAAATCATAAAGTAGCAATTGTAAACATGCTATTTAGAAATGCTGAGGCAAACTGATCCCCCACCCCAAATAAAAAGATATAATAGCTAAAAGAAGTAGAACTGGTTGCTTAGGGGAAGAAGAATCAGGGTAAGAAAGTTGGAAAAGGAGCTGATATTCTTTGTAACTAAGTGGGAAAAAAAAAAGCAAATTATAAAACAGTATTATATGATGTGGTGGTTCATAACATGATTTTTATATTATATATGTGTCACTTTGCTTCAAAATTAAAATTTAAGATGAGGAAAGATAAAGATATTTATAAATGGGCAACTCATAAAGGAAACATAGTAAGGATATCAAAACTGTTTACTTTTAAATCAAGGAAATAGAAAGTAAAATAAGGTAATATTTATTTTTACTTATCAAACTAGAAAAGATTTTGAAAAAAGAATGACAACATTCAATGTTGGATGTGGAAAAATGTGTACACTGCCATATAAACTTGGATGACCTTTTAGGAGGTCAATTTGGCATCTGTAGTCTATCACTCTGCCAAGCACATTCCAAATATGCATTGCAGATATTGCTTATCAATCATGAATTTTTCCAGCTGAACTTAGAACAGAGCTTTCAGAGTTTTTCCTCAATGCAACAACACTCCAGATAGCCTCAATCAATTGATCAGGATTCAAATGTAAAGTTAAACAAACCTATTTGCCATCCTGGGATAAAAGTACAATAGTATCATCTTAGCCAAAATTCACTAGGAGATAGTGTGTGTGGTCAGAGCTTTTGTGCTACTGTTTTATTGAAAGTGCAACCTGAAGGAAGCATGAGTGAAAGAAACAGGAAAGAGGGAGACCCAACACTTGTGGCGTGTGAAGCAACAGTATTGTTTGCTCAAAATGTGTCCTAAGAGATGGCATGCAACCCTGCTTGTCAGGACGTCCGTTGGATGGGGAAAGGATGAACAATTCGTCTGTGAAGGGCATTAGCCCCCTCCCACCTATCTGGATTGACCTCTCCAGGTGGCTACTGGAAATGCCACAACCTCTACAGGGGTCCGCTCCATGCAGGTGGCAGCAGTAGCCCCGGGTAGAGTTTGTAGCTGGCGCTTGACAGGGCAGCTCCATCAGGGAAGCAAGAAGAAGCAATACTCACAAGATTTGGGGTATTGCATAACTGGGTTTGATAGCTGTTTAATTTTTGAAAAAAAAAATGTAAAGTCTGTGCATGATATTATCACATGTATATATTTGCACAGGGAAGTTTAGAGAGATTTAGCTAAAAATACTTACAGGGATTACATCCAAGTAGTTTGTTTCTTTCTTTCTTTCTTTACTCTCCTTCCTTTCTGCTGCAACATGCTTTTATTTCCTGTATAAAATGAAGGGAGATAATAAGGCACAGTGGCCCACAGGTGTAATCCTAGCAATTCAGGAGGCGGAAGCAAGAGGATAGAAAGTTCAAGACCAGACTCAGCAACTTAGCAAAACCTTGTCTCAAAAAGAAAAAAACAAAAAAAGCTGGGGGTGTGGCTCAGTGGTAAAGAATCTCTGGGTTAAATCTCCAGTACCAAAAGAATAGGGGACACCAGAGATATTCTTCCCTCCTCTCTCTCTCCCCCTTTCTCCCTGCACCCCCCCCCACACACACACACGGGAAGACCATGTGAGGACACAGAGGCAGCCTGCAAGACAGGAAATACGTCCTCATCAGAAATAAAACACTGCTGGAAGCTTGATCTTGGACTTTCCGGCCACTAGAACTAAGAAAATAAATCGAAGCCACCCAGGCTAGGATACTTTGTTATGGTGGGCCAGCAGACTCATGTACACAGCAAAAGATCTTTAAATGTGCATGCCATTTATCCAGGCGATCCCACTTCTGGAAATTTAGCCTAAGGAAATAAATAAAAAGAATTTTCTTCAAAATTTAGCATCAGTGGAAATTGACAGAGAAGCTACTAGTAAGAGGGTAAAATATCTGCTGGGTGTGGTGGCACACGCCTGTAATCCCAGTGCCTCGGCAACTTATGAGGCCCTAAGCAACATAATAAATAAAAAAGGGCTGGGAATGTGACTCAGTGGTAAAGCACCCCTGGGTTAAGTCCACAGTATCAAAAGAGAGAGAGAGAGAGAGAGAGAGAGAGAGAGAGGAAGTATAATATATGTATAATATAAATATATTACATATTAATATATGATATATAATATATGACATATTTATATAATTATAATTTTAAAATGTTATGTTTATATAATATAAACCAAGGGGTACAAAACATCATGAAACCTTTTATGCTACATTTTAAATGGGGAAAAAAAGCAAATTATAAAACAGTATGTGTTGGATGGTCCCATACTTATATGGTGTGGTGGTTCATAACATGGGCGTTGAAAGATATCCAGAGCTCAATTCATATGTACCAGATATATGACTTTGAGTACATTCCTAATCAGTGCCTTAGCTTCTCCATCTATAAAAGGGGGATGACATCATCTACCTCACAAAACTGTTGTAATGATTAATTCAGATAATGAGGACATTACATGAAGGGCCACTGAAAGTAGTGGCAGCAGAGTGGGTACCACTCAGGGTGACACTCATCAGGATGGATGAACACTCAGTAAAGTGGCTGCTCCAGATGCAAAGAGTCAGAGGATTTCAGACCTGGGTCCAGCTGCCTCTGCTAAGTGTGTGACCTTGGGCAAGTGACTTCACCACTCCTAGCTTCAGGTTCTTCATCTATGAAATGACCTTCTGACTAGGTGATCTCTGAGGACCCTAGTAGCTCCAATCTCAGAGGATGAGAGTCTGTGTCTTATCAGTGAGAGGAGATATCATAGCTTTAAGCAACTTGGGGGGTGGGGGACTGTAATGCCCTGCACACTAGCATCCTACTTCTCTGGAAGTCAGCAGTATCCTTTGCTTTCTGTGTAAAAGGAGACTTTCACATTAGACAACTTCTGCTTCCCACCCACTCCATACCCCACTCCCCACCCCTGAGACAATGGTAATAGTTTTCCAAACCGCTGAAAACAAAAATACATCATGGCAAAAAGCTACTAAGCATTCAGTCTCACTCTTAAATTAATTTTTATTTTAATGAAGCCCAATAGCAACCTCATTTACTTGAAAAATAGTAACACTTACATGGGAGACACTTCATTTATCTCACCCACCGGCATGCTTGATGCTCTTGCAGACCCCTCTCGGCCACTCCAAGACACACCATTTGCGAACCACTCAGACAGAGGGCAATTTGGGAACCCTTAGAAAGCCTCCCCAGAGAAATCAGGGAAGGAGATCTGCTTCCTGTGCCTGTTTCCAGGTTGACACCAAAGCAAGAAAGGCCATGTACTTGTAGCCTCAGGAAGACTGTCATGGTTAGAGCATCAGCAGCATATAGATACCTCTGTCACACCTTGGGCATCCAAGGAGATGTGTGAGGTGAGCCCTCTGCTCCCAGCCAAGGCATTCCTTCAGCAGAGCTGCAAACAAGGAAAAGTAACAGATTAGGTGGTTTCCTCTTTAGATAACCTTCATCATCAAAGAGAAGTGTTAACCTTGATTCAAAAAGAGACCATCCCTTGAGCTGACATCTCACTGTTCATCATGGTGGCCAAGTGTGCAGCGCAACAGATGGTGCGGAAACCATACTTGAAAAACCGTTTCCAGTCACTACCTGTCCTTCTCAGTTTCCTCATCTGAAAACTGAAAGTGAAGATAATACCAAACTCAGTGGGTTGTTGTCAATAATCTCCTGAAGAACTCCAAAGTACTAAGGAAATGTTCATTGTTATTATTACCAACCATACTGTGAAATTTTTTCAAGTTAAAAAAATACTTCTTGGGCTGGGGGTATGACTCAGTGGTAGAGCCCTTGCCTGACCCTGGGTTCAATCCCAGTGCTTCTAAGCAAAACAAAACAAAAACAAGCAAAACTTGTTCCTCTGTCTCTACAAAAGCTTGGCAACCCACAGAGAAAACCAAAAATGACCAATTTAATCCCCTGCAAAACCCATGCAAGTTTGTCAGTCTGTCAAGGTATCTTGTGTGCATAAGAATGATCTTTAGAAGCCCCAAGGTTGTTTGTAAAATCTCGAGTGTCTGCTTGCCTGGAGCCATTTTAGATGAGCTATTCAAAATGCATCTGAGAAATCAGTTTGCTCTGATAGCCTAGAATAACAAGAGGGAGGGCTTGATTTCCCCTGCTGGAGAGCAGACGGATTCATTGTTGTCTACCTTCCCATAGATCACATATCTTGTTGAGAGCCACAGCCCAAGGGGCCCCAGCAAACTTCCAGCTGCCAGCAAACTTCCAGCTGCCGGCTGATGATTGGCTCACAGCGGCCCCAGCAACATCTAGCTGATTGGCTCCTCAGCCCCAGCAACATCTAGCTGATTGGCTCCTCTGCGGTGATGCTCATTGGGCTGTTTCCCTGCCCTTTCAAGAGCAGGAGGATTGTGGGAGGTGGAGAGAAGCTTGTGTGGGAGAGAGAGGCTTGTGGAAAGCCGGTGGTGGCAGTTGGGGCTCTGAGGATTTTTCCTGAGAGGCTGTTTTGTTTGGCGTGTGTGGTTCTAAAAATAAAGTTAGTTTCTTTTGACAAGTGGCTTCTGATTGTGCCCAGCCAGACTGCGGCAATATCTAGCTCTTTGTTCATACTTAACAATGACTTGAAGCTTGAAATTTGTGTTCAAATTTATATGCTAGGGAAGAATATGTTAGTTACTTTACAAAAAAAAAAAAAAAAAAACCTCCAAGAGCTCACAGGCAGAAACGAAACCAAGCAACTCAGTTGGTATGCAGTCTTTTCTAGAATGTAAGGGCATATTTATACTTTCAGAAGAAATAATTTAAAAATGTGTAAGTTATTAGAAGTGGAATCTTACTTAAATGAATCTTCAGATTTTACTTTGGTCTCTTCTGCTCTGACTAGATGACAAAACACTTCCAATCCAAATCATTAATTACTGTCCAATTAGAATCTCAAGCATCTTGTTAACCAAAATTTGAGAGTGTTGGGTGCACAGAAATCAGACCTAGAGTGACGCCATGTGAGCCTATTACATCAACTAGAGAATGTGTGTGTCACCTCTCTGACTCCCCCATTTCCTTGTCCATAAAATATGAATAAATGCTTCCTAACAGAATGAAGTGAGAAGATGTGGTGAAAAATTATAATTGTTATAAAATGTTAGTGATTATTGTTGCTATCATTAGAACTTTGTTAGAATAAGAACTGCTGCTTGCCCAATTATTCTGGGAGGCCCAAATGCAATGACTGATAGAGGCATTATTGTCCCTTCCCTCGTCACCTCAATGCAGAATGACACCCCTAGGAAAAAGATGTGTGTATTCTGAAATATTTACAGATGAGATGATATGAAATATGGGATTTGCTTCACAAGTAAAATGCGAATTGTAATAGGATGCGAGCTATAGGCTTCCTTGGAGATAGATATAGATATGGAAATGAAAATGGAATTAGATGTGAATGTTGATATAGACTTTATATAGACAGCACAGAGATGGATGCAGATTATATCTAACAAGAGCAAAGCAATTATGTCTGGGTGTAATAAGAGAAAGGATTTTTTTTCACCTTCTTATTTTCTGTCATATCTCCATTTTCCAACTACTTTATAATGAACATGTTTACTTCATCAATTTTTAAACGTGGTCTTTTTTTTCATTTTTGCTTTTTTTTTGAAAAAGACATTAGAAAAAAAAAAGCTTTAGTTTGCAATGTTCACAGTAAGAATGTGAAGCATTACCTCCATACTGTCTTAAAACTAATAAGGCCTGGGGAGATTTTCACTTTGCAGGGGCTGATCCCTCCACTTGGATCAGTCTCCCTGCTCCACCCTGCTGGCCTCTTCAAACTGCAGTTCTCCACCCGCCAGCCCCTGTAGATGAGTGCCCAAATGCACATCCTCAGAAATCTCCTAGTAGCCTACCAGATAAAGCTCCTGGTATAATAATTCCTGACACAATTTTATGATTGTATATCCTTTTATTGGGTATTGTCTGGGCAGTCCAAGAGACTCTGAATGACAGGAGACCAACACTATGACTGCTTATTGCTGTGTGCCCAGTGCCCGCCAAGGAGCTGGCACAAAAGTGTGCATCAAATGATGCAACCAAGATCCTTGCAGGATCCAAGCAGACATCTTCACCAGTTAGATTCATCAGACACTGAAGCAGAGGACAGGGGCTGTGTCAGCAGGCATCAGGCGGCTGGCATGTCAATAACTACCTGCCTGCTGTATTGGAAATGAATACTGAAGCAGCCAAGAATGATTTCTCTTAAAATTCAGAGAATTCCTCCAGGTGAGCTGACTTGAAGATCTAGACCTTGAATACTAAGCCCTCTCCTGCTCATGGGGAAACTAAAGTCGGAGAAATCATGCAGCCAGTAGTAGCAAAACCAGGTCCCCACCGTCAGGTGAGTGCTCTCTCACCTGCGCCTCAAAGCCCCCATGTGAACAGCAGTGTGATCCAGGCATTCACAGGTTGATGGCCCCAGAGGCTCTCCTTGGCTTCTGCTTACACGGGAGTCTGAAAGCAAATAAATAGACTGCCTTTTCCAGTGGCCTTTTTATAGGCTGTTTATTACATAAAATACAGATTCGCACCTAGTTTGACACCAACATTCCTTTTATTGCAGAGCTCTCTCTAATCCCAAACCAATATGAAACTCACTTCCTTCCTCCTACTGCTCTACCAGGCAAATTGCCTCTTGTCCCTCAGAGCCAGGTTTGAGTTAATCATCACTCTACTTCTTTGATGTTTAATCATTATATTTAAACACATATTAAAGGTCTGCGGTAATAATTACATTTACTGAGTGCTTACAAAATGCCAAGCACTTTTCTAAACACTTTATGTGATGTGAGTACTCACTGTTCACAACAACCCTATAAGAAAAGTGATATTATGCCCATTTTAATGTGCAAACTGAGCCACAGAGAGGTTGGAATAGCCTGCCTAATTAGCAAGTGGTGGAGTTGAGATTGGAACCGTTCCAGAAGCAACAAACTTAAGGACACGTGGTTCATTCTGTCGTTGTTATTAAATTAGATAGATGTTTATCCCTGCATTATGTATTAGCACAGAGGTACATGGTCCAAGGCTGGGATGAGTTTGGGGGGAGACTCTTCCTTTCTTAACAGGTGGCTTTTATCTCTAAGTCCAAGTCTGTTCTGTTCATTGCCACTGCCCAGTGAGTTGGAGCTGGAGGGAGGAAGAAGAGGCAAGCTGCTTCCTTCTCACTGACACCTTTGCATTCTGAAAAACTTCAAACCTATAGGGAAAAAATGAACACATTTTTAAAACAGAACCAAGAACAAACTTTTCACCTGGCTGTTAACTGTGGGCATGTGCCTCATTTACTTTCTCTCTCCTGGCCGGTTAGAAACAATATAAATGAAAAATATTTTATGTGATGAAATGTTGTGGATGACTCTATTTTAGTTTTGTTTTTGTTTGTTTGTTTGTTTGGAATTGGAGATTGAACTCAGGGGCATTTTACCACTGAGCTAATCTACAGCTTTTAAAAATTTTATTTTGAGACAGGATCTGGCTAAATGGCTGAGGCTATCCTCAAATTTGCAATCCTCCTGTCTCAGCCTCCTAAGTAGCTGGAATTACAGGTGTGCACCTGGCTTCATTTTTATTTCCTTTATTGTTAGAATGTTGTTTGTCCCACAAAAAAAGTCACTACATATGTGTATCTGCACATACCCACACACATATATATTTATATATAGTTTTGGGGTTTTTTTGGTACCATAGATTGTATCCAGGGACACCTAACCTCTGAGCCACATCCCCAGCCCTTTTTTATTTTTTTATTTGAGCCATGGTCTCACTAAATTGCTTTTGTGCATGGCGAGAGAAAGGGATTCAGTTTCATTTTGTTGCATATGGATTTCCAGTTTTCCCAGCACCATTTGTTGAAGATGCTATCCTTCCTCCATTGCATGCTTTTAGCCCCTTTATCAAATATAAGATAGTTGTAGTTTTGTGGATTGGTTTCTGTGTCCTCTATTCTGTACCATTGGTCCACCCGCCTGTTTTGGTACCAGTACCATGCTGTTTTTGTTACTATTGCTCTGTAGTATAGTTTGAAGTTCCTCGGCTCTCCCTTCTCCCACTATCCCCACTGCCATTACCCCTACCCTCTCCCACACTGCAGATGCCACGATCTGCCTTTCTGACTCATTTGGTCCTTTCGCATAAAGTCCTCCTATATCGTCTTCTGTACCCCTAGCCCAACCCCAGTCTATCCAAGCTTTTCCCACCATGTCTATCTCAAAGCTTCTGATCCAGACTGCCCAACCTTCAGACAGAGCACCCTCCACGCTTCCATCTGCCCTGTTCTCTGCCTCCTGTTCAGAGCCCAATTCAGGTCTCTTCCTCTTGGAGACTCTTCCTAACTGTTCCTACTGCACTGAGTGTTCCCCTCCTTGAACCATTGAGTGTTTAACTCTCCTTTGCGACATTTTCTACCTCTCCCCTTTGTTTTATCCTGTGCATCTCTAAATGTGCTCTGAGCTTCTTAAAGACAAGAGGCAGTGATTTCTCCTTTCTCATATTCTCTGTGACACTTATCACAGCACTAGACACATAGTAGGTACATAACTCAAACTATGCAGACTGCCCGATTATTCAGAGGATAAAAGAGATCAAAGAAAGCAACTGTGTAAGGGTGAGAAATCACTGGAGGTTGACAAACCCACTTAGGGCCTCTTGAGTATGGCTGAGCCAGTCTTCAAGATGGTTTTAAATAATGAGCTCTAAGTGGTGAAATAAAGGTATTGTTCAAGATAAAAATCTGAAATAAATGAAGAGTAAGTGGGTAAACAGCTGCTGTCATATGTTCTGCTGTGTCTTTGATGAGTTACAATTAAAAATAGCCCTATTGCATAAAAAAAAACTGGTGAATTCCCTTTATTGTCCCCTTAATGTGTTACTAAGGAGTTATTGGTATCATTTCATGGCTCCAGCACAAATGCCTCAAGGATTTATTGCTGGGTTCACATATCTGCTCTTTTATGGATTTTTTTTTCCAAGAGGGGCTTGACTATGGGGCTCCCATTATATGTCCCTTGTGGTGGGTTGGCGAGAGCAAGCTGCATCAGCAAATGGCAATAAAGCTCACCAAGGCAACAACTGTTACTCACCAGCATAGTTTGATTTAGAGCGGAATGTTTCTAGATGGATTCTGATGTAACCCTTTTACTTCCATCTCCCAACAACATTGAAATTGAAAAATCAATTACAGCACCAGGTTTCATATCTTGCTGAGCTTTGCTGGTGGAGGGGGAGTTTGGCAACACACACACACACACACACACACACACATTACTTTTTAGACAGAGACAGCGACCTTTTGTAAATAACTATTTTAAAAAAATGAGAGAGCTTCCTGGAAGGTAGTTGGTATATTTAATTAAGACAAATTACCAAAAAAAAAAAATACTGTCAGAAAAGGCCTTATTTATTTAAGGACTTAGTAACCCTTAAATCACAAATGCTTAATTTGTTATGTCAAGAGGCTGTCAATAAAAATCAGTTGACTGGGGTGGCTAGTCACAAGTGCATTCATCAATCCCGGGCCTTTAACCAGAGGCAGTGGTCAAATCTCATTAGCCGCTGTCTCCAAGAGGAGGGACACCATCTCATCAGTTACCATTATTTTGTGACAAACTGTACAAAAGAGAGCTTTAAATCCATTGCAGCTCTGAGTCCAGGAAGGAGAAGACATATATCCTTGGATATCAGCTGCGACAGAAGAAGAGTCTGCAGAAGGCAACAGGACAATTGTATGTGGATGGGCCGCGTGACTGTTTTGTTTTAAACCAGCCAATGATTGCAGACTTCTTTCAACAGACATGACTTGCCCTTTTTGGATGTTTCCACTCTCTCTGACTCCATAGAGAACAAAAAAAAAAAAAAAAGAATGTGCTGAAATTAACAAGAATTTCATGACCCTGTAATTAGATAACTTTTTCCCATGAAAATCCAACTCCTGAATCACTAAACAGATAGGATACTATATTCAACGTGCATCTGTCTATAAAATCACACAACAGAAACAATACCTTTCTAACTATGTAACTAATAGAACAGGAGAAGTATGACCCACAGCAATCAGAAACCGTCTTTCTGTATTTTAATATTCTCAGGTGACCTTCTTTTCACAAAATCAACATGTCATTTGAGCCAATATTTTTTTCCTACATTATCCAACTTGTATTTGCCTAAATAACTACCAGTCTGAAATCTGTAATGGACTACCCCCAAACAGATGCTTTAGCAAAAATCTCATTTAGTCATTAAATTGTCCGTCAACCTAGAGCAGGTCTGCCTGAACTTTAATGCATTTATATGTCACCAGGGGAACTGGTGACAATGTAGATTGTGACTCAGGAGGTCTGAGATGAGGCCTGAGATTCTGCATTTCTAACAAGTTCCCGGGTGATGCTGGTGCTGCTATTCACACACTGGGCGAAAGTCACCTTAACAATGTTCTCTAAAATTTCCAACAGGAAATTAAAACACAGTTACATAATTGCCTGTGATTTGGTTCCTGAAAGATATCAATGATTATTTTTAAAGAGAAGTCTATTTTAGACAGGAATTTAAAACACAGACATAGTCTCCCTAAGCGCTATCTCCATGGGTAGACATCCAGTCAGATTTCACAGAGGTCCTTTCAGGTCGACGGGTATTGACTTCAGAGAGTGATCCAAAACAGAACACACACAGACTCATTTAAAACAAAGTCCAAATCCAATACTCTTCCCCAGCCGTTCTATTGATGACGGCTTGGCTCTTTCTTTGCAGTAAATGTACATAAACAAATCGAATATGCTTTCCTTATTTTTGAAAATCTCTTCTTGAGAATAAGATTCAAGTTCATTTGCTGAACTATAACTGACATGCTTAAGTAAGATTTCTATAATTATTAGAGGTAATTCCCCTTGAAAAGTATTAGCCTGGTATAGATTCAACTGTGGACATAAATGTTAAAGGTTCAGAATATTCTAGTTCACCTTTAATGATCTTATAGTCCAGTGTTTAATAGCTATTTTCTTCTGAAGAGTGCTATTAACACCCCATAATCATCCTCCCACTAACTTTCCTGAGTTTGGTAAGGAAATGGGTCTCCTTATAGATCTGGATTTGCAAGGCTCATACCAAAAAAATGATTTAATTTTTCTGTAATTTGGGTAAGGAGATACTCAGTAGAACATAGTAATAACTCAGATATAACTCTCTTACTAAGTATAGCTAAGCTTACTAAAGCATAGTTAGCAGGCTAGCAGACAGGAGAATAATTTCCTATGCACAAAAGGAACACTGTAGTAGAACACTCTGCAGATGTCTATTTGACATCTATCGTATTGATACTAATGACACTAATAATAAATAATGTTTTTAATACACCAGAGAGTATTCTAAACATTTTACATATTCATCATTATTCTTTACAGCAATTTTATATGGTAGGGACTATTATTACCCCCCAACTCACAGATAGAGAAAAGGAAATACTGAAAGGCCAAATAATTTACCCAAGATTAAAAACTACTAAGTAGTAGAGCCAAGATTCAAATCCAGATGTGCTAACTTGTGTTCATACTTTCTCATAGGCCAGATACCATCTAAGAAAATGATGATTGAGACAAAAGAAGCTCACGGTGACAAATGTGCTGTATCCATAACACCTTCCACTAACGTCTACCCCACTCTTAACCATAGTAGTCATTAGAGCCTTCTTTTTGGCCTCAGAACCCTTCTTAACCCAGTATTTGGCAGCCAATATCAATCATTTGGAACTGGCACATGAATCAAAATGCATTTGCCACTCCCAATTGCATTAAGCACAATCATTTACTAATCCCTGAATACTTTTAAGTTTTTTTGCAACCTGGCACAGGTTAAAAATGAATTCACATGCATATGTAAAAAGGGGTACATTTCTAACTAACCTCTATCTCAGCCTCTGTTTAATTACCTCCGATTCATACATGGATCCTGCCTGCCTTCAACAATTTTCACATCAAAATCCTTTTTGCCTTATAAATCAAAGCCTTATAAAGGCTTTACTCTTTCTTTAACCTAAGAATTTGGGAAGGACCTATAAGTACTCTGAAATATGACATTATTTTTAAAGCTGCTAGCTATAGAAAAAAATATAAGTTAAATTCCTATGTACTAAGCATAGTAGTACATACCTGTACTCCCAGAAACTCAGGAAGCTGAGGCAAGAGGAACATGAGTTTGAGGCCAGCCTCTGCAACTTAGAAAGACCCTGTCTCAAAATAAAAATAAAAAGGGATGGGGGCAGAAGCTGTCCTAGATTCAATTCCTAATACTGAAAAAAAAATTCCTATGTCCCAGGAATATCAATGCTTGCGAATTATTAAATTTTTATTGTTTTAGAAATTATACTGAAAATTTACATTTTTATAGTCTTTGGAGAGGGAAACTTTCTCAAGTATAACCAAAGTCCATAAGCAATAAACATAAGCAGTGGTAGACTGCTAGCCTACCATGCACAAGACCCCACCCAGGGTTTGATTCCCAGTACCACACACACACACACACAAAAATAAACACATAAATAAATAAAGATTTTGCTACAAAATTGCAAAACTTCTGTACTATGAGGATACTATAAGCAAAGCCAAAAGATCAATTACATCATCTGGGCAGCTGAAATAACAGTGGCCACCTAAATCTGAATCTTCCCAAAAAACTATACAAGTCAACAGGAATAAAAACATCCATAAATCCCACACTTTCATTATAAATAGAGGGTTATTAACATTACAAACTTTAAATTATCTGTTATTAAGAAAAAACATCAATTTAAAGCCGTACTATATCTAGATCTTCCATGATAACCTTCCACAGAGATCAGCCGGGAGAAGGAGTGGCTGCAGAAAACCTGAGCAGAAGATTGAAGATGGAACTGAGCTAAAATAACTCCCAGAAAGAGGACACCCATCTTAAGTGTCAAAATAATGAAAGAGAGTTCTGGTGGATGAGGGTACTGATTCCAAGAAAGAAACCCAAGAGAGACATGGAGATTTGAGGAGGCTGTTCTGGAAAGTCTGGGGAAGAAAAAGGCAAAAGAAAAGTAAAGACAAGTTTTGAAGACTAAACAGAGAAAGAAAAACAAGCAAACAAACAAAAGACTTAGGAATCTGCAATACAAAAGAAACACCCCTCAAAATAAAAAACAAATCAAGCTGGGTACAGTGGCACACACCTGTAATGCCAGCGGCTGGGGAGGTTGAGGCAGGAGGATGGTGCGTTCAAAGCCAGTCTCAGCAAAATCAAGGCACTAAGCAACTCAGTGAAACCCTGTCTCCAAATCAAATACAAAATAGGGCTGGGGATGTGTCCAAGTGGTCGAGTGCCCCTGAGTTCAATCCGCAGTACCCCATCCCCCCCAAAAATCAAAGGGTACACAACTGTTAATTGAGCTAAATGATTATTATAGGAGTCTTATCTTGCACGTTGTAGGATATCTGGCAGTACCTGTGGCCTTTACCTCTTACTAGATGCCATTAGGCCTCATGCCTATACACATACACACATACACTCACTCAGTTATAACAACCAAAAGTCTCCAGATCCTGGACGGCAAAATCACATCCAGTTAAAAACCACTGCCCTAGAGCAATTATTCTTGAATTTCTGATTGGTTTATTTGTTGTTTGATGATTCTTCCTTAAATGTTTGTCTTTTTCTTTTTATTTTTTAGCAAACTGTTAAAGAACAAAAATGAAAAGGAAAAGAAGCTCCATCCCTTAATTCAGTTATTTATTCAACTAATTCTTGCTGAATGCCTATTAGGTACCAAGAATTGTATAAAAGATAAATAGATAAGACAGTCAAAATCTGAACTTTTGTACTTTCCACATTACTTAATGTAATCTTATTATGGTTTGTTTAACTTCTCTAGTTCTAAGAAACTGATGTCATGATGATTTCTAATCTAGTATCCTAACGCACAAGCAAAACATTTCATACATGTCATTTGATGGAATTGTTTAGAAAACTTGCTGTGAATATTTTTGGCGCTATCATTAAAATTCTTCACTGCTGTCTTGCTACAATAATGATGTATAACAAATAACCATAACATCTCAGTGGCCTACAATAGGCATTTATTTAATTTCTTATCTATGTGTTGGCCAGAACCCAGCTGACCTCACCTGGGCTCAGTTGAATAGCTCTGCTCCATATTCCTCATTCTCTTCCTTCCACTAGGGCTAGGCACATTCTCCACAGCAATGGCAGAGGCAAAGAAATGCAGAACCACTTAAGTCCCAGACTCAGAACTTACACACTGTTGTTTCTGCTCTCTTCTCTTCAGCCAAACACACTGTCACAGGGTATAGAAAATTTACTCCACCCCATGAAGGTGAAGAGAACTATAAATTCAAATAGCTAAACACCCGGATGTGGCAGTTATGGGAAGATTTTTTTTTAAAAAAAAGCCAATGCTGCCATTTATCCCAGTGAGAAAAAAAAATAAGTTTTATTTTATTGTCTCAGAAGTAAGATTTTTAGGCACAGATTCCTAAGTTAACTGGGGTCTACAATAGCAGAATAATAATCTTTCACAACATGGAAAAAGGTTAAATAAGCCATCAACCTCAGAGGAATTATTAATTCAGTGTGTTTTTATTAGATGGCAGCAATACAAAATTTATTTCTATTACAGCAACTCATTTCTAAAATACCAACATTTCAATGATACATGCCAATAAATGACTTTTACTTCATTATATTTTATATATATTATAGCCATTTTAAGCAAGCAACTTTTCAGATGTCATTATTCATATTCTCTATTTATTTTTAAAAGGAATTTTCCTGAAGCATACACTTCTTAAAGTCAAGTACTAATCTTCCAGATGTAGATTTCTACATGCTGTATACTCCAGGGGGGAAAAAATAATTGGATTGTGCTTTCTCATTCATGACCATCTAAATATTCAGCTTCTGAGGTTACATTTTAGTGTGTTATTTTTTTATGTTTTATTCAGGACACAGTGTTCCAGCAAATATCACCAACCCAAATCAATGGCTTATACCGACATTAACTATGCCATCAGCATGCTTATTCTCCGAAAAGTTCAGGGGGAAGCTATCAACAAACCTGTGGAGAAAGCCTTGTTGCTTTTGAAATAAATGATGAAAGAGGCACCAGGAATAATTTAAAACTTTTAGGATGATGAAGAGAAAAAGGAATCTATGTATATCCAGTTTTCTGCCTGGCCAACAACAACTCTTCCAACTTCCATATGCCTGGAGCTGACAGGGAAACCAAGTTGGTGGCATTTTCCACAACAATCGTGCTGCCATTCCTTTTATCTCTGGGACTTCAATGCTCATAATGTAATGTGCCCAGCACCTAGGAGCCCTGGTCTCTCATGGTGTCCTCATCACCACGTGCCATGCAGGATCCTAAGGAGGAGCACTCCCAAAGAAGCAGCAGGAAAAGATCAGTGACTCACACATGGGGACAAAAAAAAAAAAAAAAAAATGAACTGGACTTATTTAAGGATTCTGGTAGGCCTAGAATCTAAAATCAGCAGGAACTAGAACCTCCTGTAAAGGTCGGGCGAACGTCGGAGAAAAAGACCACCAAGAGACTGTCTCATGCAACAGCAAAGGGTTTATTGGGGGTCCAGCATGCTGGGGCTCCAAGCTCACCTCGAAGGGGTAAAGAGCCAAGAGCCCCAAGAACAGCTTGAGCAGAGCTTATGTACATTCTTTGGAAAGGGCAGGGACTTCACATACAGCATAGCAAATCATCACACGCCGCGGGAAAATCAAACAACAACTCTTAACCATGATTAGTACATTCACTGGCGGGAACAAGTTGGGTAGGGGTGATTGGTCAGCACAAAGAAGGGTATACATTCGAACTGATTGGCTTAAGTCCTGAGGTGTGTATGTGCTGGACTGCACGGTTTCTGGGTGGGGAGGGGGTTGTTTTTTTACAGAGCAACCAGATGGTCAGGGGAAATTTCAACATACATTTCAGCGGCTTTTCCGGGAGTTGTTTTAAACTTCCACATGAATTTCAGGTTCCAAATACAACTTAACAGAACTTAAAAATTTTACAGAACTTGAAACAAATCTTTTACATTTCAATTTCTTTAACCTTTCACTCCTAATTTTGTTTATCTCATTCATTCATTCTTATATTTATCCATATGGTAAACTATATCTCAAGCACTCAGCTGATGTAAAGATGAGTTGCCTCAAAAGCACAAGCACAATTTAACGGGAGAGGGTCCAAGACATACATATTAGTCGATGATCATTATAATGAGGGTGATGGGCCTCCCAGCTTAAGGGTCTAAAGGGTGGGCTCTGTTGAAGTGAAAGACAGAGGAACATGCTGAGGGAGGGAAGACCTTAGGGGCAATATGATGTGTGTAAAGATGAGAAACAGGAATTTAAAGAGAAGAGCAACTGTGTAGGCAGAGGCCTTCCACCCTACCCTTCTGGGTTCATGCCCAGGTTCTGAGGAAGAGAAATACATGAAAAGCCAAAAAGGATTTTGTGGATGACATCTCTTTAAGAAACCAAAGCAACAGGGCATGTCTTTGGGGAAAGTCGTTTCCAATACCCCCCCACCCCCACCCCCTTTACTGCTAGATCACAAGGTAATAAGGAATGAAAGTAGTGACAGGGATGAAGCAGCCAGAGCCACCTGGGACAGAAGCTCACAACCGTCAAGGCCAAGTGCCAGAGCAGCTCCAAGGGGCCTTTCCCTGGGAGATAAGCAGATGCTTGAGCACAAGGCAACACCCATGGGACTCACTCAGTCAGTCGCTGAATTTGTCCGAATGCAAATATGTGATCTTGGAATTATAAACATTTTGGTGATTATCTTAAATCAACTACTTACTCGCTGTGTTATCTTGAGCAAATTACTGCCTCTCTCTGGAAATCTTTTTTCAACCATTAAATAGAGATAATGATTTCACTCCTAGGGATTGGGATTGTTGTGAGGTTCACCTAGCATATGACAAGTACTTAAACAAGGGAAGTTATTTTTAAAACATGATTACTATTAATATTATTATTACCCAGGGATTTAAGGGGACCTGAATTTCACAAAGGTTGGTGAATAAAACTGAAAGAAACGTTGCTTAGAAAGTGTTATTGAGATACAGTTCTACCCTCAGCTGTTGTGCCCTGGAAAACATCAAAAGACAGTAAAACTGAGAACGTGGCTTTGGGCAGTTTAATCTTAGCTCCTCAAGCCTCAGCTTCTTCCTCTACGTAAATGAGTTTTAGTGATATCTGCCTGAGGTCTCTCACGGGGTTGTTGTGAGCTTCCCTTTCAACACAGGCATGGAAAGCGCTCTGTGACGAACCGTTCACATGTCACTGTTGCCAGCTGCCATCTGTCTTGCCAACTCTGCCTCATGCAGCTCTCAGACCTGAGAAAACTCATTTTCAGGCTATTTTCAAGTCTGTAAGTTGCAGCTGCTCAGGGTTCATCGATCCATGGCTGGAATGTTCTACACACTACCCATTAAAGCTGTCCCATGCAGAAGGCCTGGGCTAGCCATCCCTAGGTTGTGGCTCGTGTTGCTCAAGAGACCAAAGGTAAATATCTTTTTCCCACTGTTTCACTGTATTTACTCCCCGTTGCCTGACTACCTGCCTCCAGATCAGTAATAACCTCTGAGCCCTTGAGTATATTTATTTTCCATCTGCTACCTCCCTGATAGCAACAACATCAATGCACCCCTAAACATCCAGATCCTAGAAATTACAACCCAACAAAGCTCTCAAAGCAGCAGGGGTATAATTTTTCCCTAGGATTCTCACATAGTGGTATGATTCTATCCCTCAGAAAACAACTTAAAATCACCGGGCTCCCTTACCTTGCCCAAGTGCATACATATATACAAAGCTGTATAGACCAAGATCCAGGTTTCTGCCAGTCCAAAGGGAAGAAATAAGCTGAAACTTCCTTAAGAAGGGCACATTGGCACACACCTGTAATCTCAACAACTCAGGAGGCTGAGGCAAGAGGATCACCAGTTGGAGGCCAGCCTCAGCAACTTAGCAAGGCTTCCTCTCAAAATAGAAAAGAAAAAAAGGGTGTAGCTTAGCGGTAAAGCATCCCTAGGTTCAATCCTCAGTACTGTATAAATAAATAAATAAATAAATAAATGTGTGTGTGTGTGTTTCCTGCCTCTTCCACAGAAAGTTTTGTGTGTGTCTGTGTGTGTATTCATATATGCATGTGTTTATATGTGTGTGTACATGTATCCCAATAACTGCCCTGAGTGTGGTGCTGCATATGCAAAACGCACCCAAATGGGAGCATTTCCGTTCCTCCTAGTCCTACTCTGCAGTCTTCCATTAAGCAGAGTCTCCTCCTGTCAAGCCTCATTCGGAAGATCTCTCAGGAGAGAGACACACAGAGATATAAACATGCCAAATATGCCCCTAGGCTTGGAAGGAAAAGGGGCACTACCGCTTCCCTGAGAAGGAAATGAAATCTAGCTAAAAGATAAAAAGGCTAGAACTTCAAATGAAATTAAAATTTGGAATTTGTAGGAGAAGCAAAATTTGAATAAGAAATGAAAAATGCAAGAAGGGAGAATGTGCAGGCTTAGAAAATGGAAATACAGAAGCAGGAATAATAAGCCCAAAGAACTTTATGCTTCTATAGTTTGAAGGAAACATGACGGTTTTGGTGCAGCTATTTGGAAGCAAAAAAAAAAAAAAAAATACAAGAAGGAGAAAGCAGGATGATAGAATTCATGACCAGAGGTGCTGAAAATAGAAGAGTTTGGAATGGAATTTGGATGGATGAGGAGGGCAGATTTATAAGAAGCTTTTCCCAGTCATTCGTGATATTGAGAGAAACAGCAGACAGCTATTCTCCAGGAGAGGATGAGCTTAACTTTCAATAGGAGGGATTTGGAATAGACATTCAAAAATATCCTCAGTATAAGTGATGTGAGAAAAATGTGGAAACCCCATCTCTCAAAATATTAAGAAATAATAAAGATAACCACAGTCTTTTAGTAGTGGCTTAAGGGCAAACCTGGATACCTCAGCTTTCAAGGATACACTTCCCTTAGGCAACTGTGTTTCTATGCTGCTTTCTTCAATGCAATCTGTCTTCAGTATGATATACTATAGAGAGATTTTCTTAGAAGTCTTTGGTATTTACTGGCCTTAACTGTCCTCAATCTGTTTCTTAAATCTAGCTTGTTCTCCTAACCAGCATCCCAAATTCTCCTTAACAAGGGTTTCCATTGCTCTTCAACAGCAAGATCCTGTTCTTTCTCTCTGGATCCCCAAAAAGCGCTGTGCTTGGCACATAAATAGTACTTGATAAAAAGTCCTCAAATAATGTTCAGTTGTGAGAAGTAAAAAAAAAAAGTTCAATGAGAGTCATAGAAACTTAGCAACGCCAGGGAGTAACAGATTGTTTCCTGCCTCTTCCACAGAAAGTTGGTTGATAAGTCATCACTTTCACCCACATGCTGGTTAATTTTGTGTGTCACTCTGACTGGGTTTAGGGGTCGCCAGAAATAGTGTTTCACCAGCTCTCTGGGGACCATTTCTGAATGAGTCTGTGAGGGTGTTTCTCAGAGAATTTAGCATTTGAGTCAGTAAACTGAGTAAAGAAGATCTTACTCATAGAAAAGCAGGTGGGCATCAAACTGTCTCTTGAGGGTGCAAACAGAACAAAAAGGAGGGGAAAAGGTGAGTGCACTCTGTCTCTGAGCTGGGCCTGCATCTTCTCCAGCCACCAGACTCCAGAACCAGGGACTAGCCAGCCATGTAATCCCAAAACCTGTATCTCCCAACCCCACATCATCCCTTCCTACTCCCATTTTTAGGACTCAAAGACTCCTAAACTGGAAGTCAATTGTAATTTATATGCACATATATAAAATTTATATGCATATTTATATATGACTGCATTGGAGAAAAATTAGCACAGACACGGAGTTGCACATGGATAGACTCATCCTTGAAATCTCAGGTATCCATGTTTGCCCTTATGTCACTGCTAATTTATATAGATAAATTGATTCGGTTTCTTTGACTAATACAAGCCATGGAAAGGCCATGAGACAGCCGATTAATTGAACCTGAGAATTTATGACTGTAAATATTTAAGGGAGGGAATGGACATACAGGGCCCAATTTGTCTTGAACATTCCAATCTGGAATGCCTAAGATTACCCCAGAGAAGATCCTGGGGTCCCAGAAAGTGAGTGCTACAGAGACCAGCACCAACCTTGGGCCTGAGCTTCAGACCTCAGACCATGCAGCAATGTAGCTCCTCAAATGCCACTTGTCCCCAGGCCATTGTCAGGATTTCGTCTTATCTGCAATATCACCTGATTATATCAGTATTTATTACTATACTATATCCATGGTCAAAAGAAAAAGGTGAGAGAAAAATCAGACAAGCAATGTCTTTATATTATCTTTAAGTAAATAAACCCTGGGGATTTGTTTATTTTTATCCTAAGTAATAACAGGTGAGAAAGCATGACTTTGTGTGCTGATCAGTTTTTTTAATATGTACCTTAGCATAAATACATAATTTTAAAAAATAAAAATAGGTATGAATGAGCTAATGTTCCAGTTTGGATCTGGAATGGCTCCCAAGGTCCACATGTTAAAAGCTTGGTCCCCAACTGTGGCACTATGGGGAATGGAAGTTTTAAGAGGTTCGGCCTAATCAGAGGTCTTCAGGTCACTGGGGTGTGAAGGGGATTGTGGGTCCCTGATCTCCTTCTCTTTTGGCTTCCGGGCTCTCCACGAAGTGAGAGGCTTTGCTCTGCCATCCACTCTTACCATGATGTGCCACCACACACCCAAACCGTTTGGGTTAGAAAAGAGGGGAAGAACAATCACATTTCTCTTGATACAAGCTGCTCTCAGCACTGGAAATGTTGATTATCTTGCACAGTGAGCACTGGCTCTTACGATTCAGAGTCCTGGTCTCTGATTCATGGTCAAAAGAAAAAGGTGAGAGAAAAATCAGACAAGCAATGTTAAGAAATAGATATATACTAGGGTATGAATTACAGATTCTTATAAGATTCAAGGACCCGCAGAAACCCAGAAAGGGATTCTCCAATGAACAGCTACGAGCCACTGAAAATTACCAAGTCCATTAAAGCTACAGAATTAAGTACAGGCTTTGAGGCCAGCAGCATTGATTCAGTATAAAGTAACCTAGTTTCAGTTTGACCATAGTGCCGGGATGTGCATCTTTTGAAGCAAAGAGCTTTTCCCAAGTTAGATTTCATCTGTGAAGCAGTAGGATCAATCTATTTATATCAAAATGTTATTAAGGAAAACATGTTTTCAAAATTGGGTTGTGTGGCCTTGACTTCTTCAAGCTGATTAGATTCCTCACGGTGAAGACACATGCCATGAAGACTAGACATTTCTTGAGCCAGCTCAGTGGGAAGCACAGGTCAGAGAATCACAGCATGATTTCAGAGTCCTCAGTTACATCACAATCTGCCTCATCTGCACAGCTTGGAAACAATACCACAGTTAAGGTGACCCACTGGCCAGAGATTCTTGGTCACAGAATTCTATGGGTCCTAGCAGAGGTTCCCTAAATCCCTTTGGGAAAACAATACATTCTTATATAAGAGGAAAGAGCACTTCATTAGGGAACTTGATAAGGGCTAATGCAGAATATAGTAGTATTCTAATTTATAAATTCCTAATATTTTGGAAAGTAGGAAGCTCTCTGCAGATGTTAATAATGTGTGATTTCAGGAGACATCATGTCCTCAGATGGCACCTCCAACACACTCACTGTTCCACTACAACGTCTCCAGCAACACAGCCTTGCTCAAAGAGATTAGAGAGATCAGGAAACCAAGAGAGGGACCGTACGCACTGGAGGCTGGTCCTAAAATAAAACTCAGCAACTAGGACATTGGAATCTAGCCTTGGTGTGAATGTCCTCAGATTGAGTTTCTAAGAGACTTATGTTTTTTATTAGACCCTCAAGAGACACTGGATTTAGATATGTTGATTTTATTAAATTCAAGAACATTGCATAATTTTTCTTTGAGTGCAACCAAGGTAAGACCATATTATATCATTTAGAATGGGACATAGTTCCATGTACTGTCAAGAATCTTTATTTTAAGCCCCTGCTGTCTTGTATTACTGTTACAATACACATAACTTTCTTATTATGCTTAGCAGCCTCGAATTCTGTCATGTTTAATATATCCGTGTTTCTGGTTTCTTTATGTGTAAACCAACTTAAAAGGTCATAGCAGGACAATTGAATAAGAGATGTGGTTTTAAAATCTTCTTAGTATTCTCTGAGCTTATGTTTCCTTCTTTAAATTCTTTTCTCCCAGTTTAGAATCAATCATCCTTTCCTTTTAGATAAAGGTGTGTTTTCCTTCTGACTTGTCTGGAATGTAAAGCTATATGATGACTGTCAGAATCTTCTCCCTTGTTGAGGAAATAGGTGATTCCTCCTTTATATACATTACAGAGAGTTGGGGTCCTATTAAACACAGAGTGAGGAAATTATATTCCCACAGTTGCTTAAAATCTAAAATCACACCATCTCCATTGCTCCCACTGGAGTGTTTTGGTTCACAGGTTCTCCTTTTCTGTGCCCTCGCAGTCTGGAGCATGAGGGTTTGGACAGAGCCCTGGAGATGAAGTTGGACCATCTATGTTTGAGTTTTGATTCTGGCTCTTTTTTATTGGCAACACAAATTGACTCCTGCAGAGCAGAAGTACTGCCCCTTTGCCCAGACTCTTGGGAAGCTCAGACAAGCTGCCATGGTCAAGTACATGTAGCATGCAGAGCATCACACACTTCAGGGATTTCAAGAGAAGAAGAATAGCCAAGAGAAAGGAGCACACAGCCTGCAGCCATATGTTTGGGTTCAAACCCCAGCTCAGCTCCTCACCCTCTGTATATGCTGAGGAAAGCCATTTCTCACCCATGAAAAGGAGGTGCTGGCAATAGTGCCTGTGTGATAGGGGGCTGTGAGAAAGAGTTGCTACCTGGAAAGGTCTCAGAAGGATGCCTAGACCCAGAGTCAGTGCTCAGTGAACGTCAACATCCTATGAGAGCCTTCCATCTCCTGAGTAGTCAACCAATCATCAAATATTACCCATTCCTTTTTCAAAGATGATTCCTTCCTCTCATTCCCATCACCTCCAATTCAGGCCTCTACTGTCCCATTCCTGTGCCATTGAGCTGCAGCATTGCTGAGCTCTCTGATCTCCTTTCTTCTTCTAATCCCTCCTGAATCCAGCACCAAATTGATTCTCTCAAAACATCACTTTGTGGCTGGGGTTGTGGTTCAGTGGCAGAAGACTTGCCTGGCACATGTGAGACACTGAGTTCAATCCTCAGCACCACATAAAATAAAACAAAGGCATTATGTACATCTACAACTAAATTTTTTTTTTCCTTCTGTTCAATGTATCCTCCCTTTTGGGCGGGATACATTAACAGGAGGCAGTGTAGTACAGTGGTTAACAGGAGCAGTTTGGATGTTTGACAGGTGTCAGTTTATCTCCTGGCCCCACAAATTGCCAAGCACATGACCTTGGGCAATTTTTATTCCAATTCTGTGCTTTTAGCAAGGGCACTCAATATAGTAGGAGAAAAATCCATTTTACATTACTTTACATCCATTTGCAATAAACTTATTGATTGGGGGGGCTTTAATTGCTTCTTAGTTAATTAAGGTTTTGCTATAAAATGTGAATCAGAACTCAAAACAAAATTAAAATTTTTCTTCTTTTATCCCAGTACATTTTCTTTTCTCTGTGAAAGAATAACAGACTCATTAAGAATCTCATCAGGGACTGACAACCTTCTGCTCACTGTGAAGGCTAATTTCTTTATTATGTTTTTACTCTTCACAAAGTTAATCTATACTATACTATACTTTCTCTTTCTCTTCTCTTCTCTTCTCTCTCTCTCTCTCTTTCTCTCGTCATCTAAGAACAATGACCCACCCTTCACATTAGCCAAAGCAGAATATAGGTGACTCCAATATAGGAGCAGAAGACTCTGCATTACTGTAATTTGGAGAGTAAACATCAGGAGTCCAGGGAAAGGAAGTAAAATCAAAAAGAAGTTACATAGAGCTGGGCATGGGGGTACACGCCTGTAATCCCAGTGGCTCAAGAGGCTGAGACAGGAGGATCATGAGTTCAAAACCAGTTTCAGCAATGGAGAGGTGCTAAGCAACCCAGTAAGACCCTGTATCTAAATAAACTACAAAAATAGGGCTGGGGATGTGACTCGGTGGTCAAGGGCCCCTGAGTTCAATCCCTGGTACCTCCCCTACCCCCCCCCACCAAAAAAAATTACCTAGGCCAGAAGACTATCAATCAATCGGGAATGGGGAATATGGAATATTTGTTTATTTTGTTACCCCCACAAACATGGAAATGTAAACAGATTGCTAAACTGGCTTCTATAGCAAAGAGAGCACAAAGCCAGTGCTTCCCTCCTCAGTTCTTCTAGATCTCTTCCTTGCCATCCACTGAAAGAACTTTTGAGTTTGATGCAATCTGCAGTGCTCAGAAACAAGCTTACATCAAAGTCTTCCTCTCGCCATGTCCAACTCTGGAGTCCTAGAATCAGAGAGCATGGGTCGCCCTCTTCCACTCATCTGCCCTCCCATCCACTCACCTCCTGTTGCTCTACCCTTTTCTTCTCCCCCTCCACCCTTTCTCCTGTGCCCTTACAACTCCTTTTCTAGTGTTTAAAAAAGACTCCCCGATACTTTCAAATATTTTGTTCTATCTTAGTGATTTTCACATTAAAAGTACCTCCACCCTGCCTTTGCAGAATCTGACTCAGTCAGGGGTCTAGCCCTGGCGTGGTTTTTTTGTTGTTGCATGACTTAATCTCCTTTGGTGACTCCAGTGTGCCTTCAGGCCTAGAACCACTGCCATTGGTGACTCAGATCTTCCATGACAAGCCCATTCTATTCATGGTGACTGTAGTGGGAAAAATAATGGTTCCCCAAAGAAGTCCACATTCTGAACCCTGGAACCTGTGAAAATGTGACATTGCAGATATGATTAGGTTAAGGACACTTTGATAGGGAGGTTTCCCTGACTCATCGGGGTGCGTCCAATGTAATCACAAGAGTTCTTTTGAGTAAAAGAGGGAGGCGGGTGAGTTAGGGCCAGAGTGACACAGTATGAGAAAGACGCCACCAGCTGCTCTTGGCTTGAAGATGGAGGAGAAGCCAGGGAATGCAGTCTTCCTCTAAAAGATAGAAAAGGCAGGAAAACACATTCTTCCCTAGAGACTACGCCAAGGAACACAGCCCTGGTCACACCTCAATTTTAGCCCAATGAGACCAATCTATACTTCTGTCAGAATTGTAAGATGGCAAATTTGCATCATTTAAAGTCAATAAACTTATAGCAAAAAGAACCAAGTACCTGGCTGGCTCAAGCGGTAGCGCGCTCACCTGGCATGCACAGGGCGCTGGGTTCGATCCTCAGCACCACATAAAAATAAAATAAAGATGTTGTGTCCACCAAAAACTAAAAAATAAATATTAAAAAATTATTTCTCTCTCTCTCCTTTAAAAAAAAAAAAAAACAAGTACCGTGGCTATAAAAATGAAAAGTATGTACATATACGTCCGTGCATGTTTTTGGGTTTGAATTAAGGCCACATCTACCACAGTTATTGTGAGATAATCACTCTTGATGATGACCTTGAGTCATTACAATATCCTGAAACATCAATGAAAGGATAAGCAGTTGGACTCCAGTACTTTATTTACTTCATCATGGGAGGAAGGATACTAAGCAATTTATGTCCCAAGTAGATATAGTGTGATAAAGCACAAGAGTCTGGAAAAATACATAAAACTTTGGGATCAAAGTCAAGGACTTTGAGCCTTGGAGACTCAGGACCTCTCATACATTGGTCACCAGTCCTTTCAATCTGATATACCTTCAGAAGATGTGAAGATACTAAATGGCACCAAATTTCATTCTAAGACCTTGAAGATAAGGGCAAAAGAAAACTGAAAGAGGATAGAAGTCCTCACAGTGTCTACTCTCAGCAGGCAACAGGTGCAAAATAATCAGATTTGCCATATTGCCTGGATTAATAGTGTAACGGGCATCTCCTTTGGGGCATTATGCTAAAAGATGTTTACTCCTTTTTTTTCCAGACTGTTGGGAGGAGAAGGAAGGAAAAGAAAAACCAGTAGTGAATTCCAACCTATTTTTAAATGATTTATGAAATACTAAAAGGGAATTTGGGTTAGCCCAAATTTGGCCAGACATTTTATAGAATCAATCTTCCTCAATTTCCGAACTTTCTGATCAATCAGTATTTTAACATACAGCTTACTGTTTAGAGCTTTAAAAATTCTTTTCTTTTAGCTACTATTTCTATCTACTTTTTTCTTTCACCTCAAGATCTGAAGCAATTGGAAGAGACAAAAGAACGGGGAAGATGAAATAAAATGGCACCTTCGTTATTAACTGAAGAGCAGCCTCTAGGTGTGGTAAAAGAGGGAGGCAGGTGAGTCAGGGCCAGAGTGACACATTATGAGAAAGACGCCATCAACTGCTCTTGGCTTAAGAAGGCTTTCCTAAAAGGGCATGGAAGAATTAAGCAGAGTGACCCACTCAGCTGCTGAAGCCTAGGAAATAATGATCCACTCCCAAGGACAAGAGCTGCCCACAGTACCATCACAATGAGAATCCAGAGAAGGCTGAGAGGCACAGATGCCTTTCTCTACCTCCCCAATCAAGTAAGTCATTTGTTGCAGGAAGAAGTAAGTGAGGAGGCAAGGGGGCCAGGAGGGTTAGGAGTGGAAACTCTTGGACATGGACTCCTGAAGAAAAGGGAATATATATTCTCCACCTGATAGTTAATTCTAAATGATAGCAAATAAAGTTATGCTATAATTAAGCCAACTAAGTAATTACATCTAGAGACATCTGTAAGCAAAAATTAGCAGGAACTAACTAAAGATCCATCACCCCAGAGCAGAGTGGAATCAGCAATCTGCATCTCAGTGTGATGAGACGCTGGCTGAGATGTGTTACTATCAACATGGTGTGGATATTGACAAATAATGTCTGCGGACTTCAGAAATTAGAGTCAGCTCAAAGTTATCCCCATAACAAAATGATTTCAGATTTGAATGGGAGAAAAGGGGGAGGAATTACAGATAGCGTTCAGAAATTACACATAGACCCGTCTGCTTCATCTGTGAAAAAGTTCATAGTGAGAAATGTTAGATGTAGCATTAGTAGTCATGGCAATTGTGAATAACTGAAATGCTCGTGAGTTATTTTTATAATTCTATTTTTTTCATTTTACACAGGGATAAATTTGATTAAGCAAATTAAGTTTTGTGGTTTTTTTTTAAGCATGAATATCAACATGCCACCTGGGAAAAAAAAATGACCCTAGAAACATCTTTCAGTTAGTGACAGAACATCAAGTAAAAGCAGACCAGGCAATGAAACATGTGAAATCAAGAAGGATATTAAAGGATATCCTCACAAAAGATTAATGAATACAGTATAACATATGTTACACAGTATAACATAAACAACAGTGTAGTTTTTTTTATTACTCAGTGGTACACGCTTGCTCCTGGGGAATCGGGATCTAGAAAAATCCTTAACATCAAGGTAACATTTTGTAAAATCAAATTTGCCCTCCATATTTATTTTTATAAGACAATCATTTTGAGACTTGTAATGGCTTATTTATTCATTTGCTTATAAAATGAACTAATACATGCTTTTATGAACACTGTGACCTCCACAAAAAGATCGACACTTTTTCCTCTACTTTTCTTACACCAACCCCCAAATTGGTGAGGTTGGTCCAATTCTCTGAATACTATAGAAGATGCTTTCTAATTACCGAGAACCAAAGTAGCAAAAATGAGATCTCTTCTTTTTTTCCCTGAAGTTACCCTCAGTCTTCCTGCCACACTCCCTTTATCTTCTTGGGAAAGTTCTAGGTTGGATGGCCAATTTGCCCTTAACAAATCAGAGTCATTGCTACATGATTGTGATGTAGGAAAAGTAACCACCAATCAGAGAGAAGCCCCAGCAGTGTGATTGTGACGTGTCACTATAAGTAGGAGAACTCCTCCAATTCTTGGGCCCTTTTCTCCATTCGTTAACTGATAAGGAAAGCAACATCTACAATGGCCAGACGCACCATCCATAAGTACAGTTACTGCAAAGGACATCTGAGTCCCATCTCCAGAAAGAAGTCAAGTTCCAGCACCAGTTTGAGCCATAGAAACTATTCACTCTACGTAAACAGGGTCCTTAAAGAAGTTGTTCCCCAGAGGGGCATGTCATCTCGCACCTTGGATTTCATGAACACTCTGATCAATGACATCTTTGACCGCATTGCTAAGGAAGCCCACCACCTGATGCATTTCAGAAAACGCTGTACCCTCACCCCTGAAGACATTCAGAAGGCAGTATACATGCTGTTACCTGAGAATCTAGCTAAGTACGCGGTGACTTTTGGAAGTGAAGCAGTGGACAGATTTGTCCGCTCCTGAACTACCTGTACCAACTTAACCGAATCTTGGGGAAAGTAAACTTACTACCCAACCTCTCAAAGTTGAATTCACTCTTCTTTTTTATAAATAGTGGTATTTCCTAATATTTTCCTATTTCTCTTCTCTCTAGAGATTCATTACTTTCTTGCTATTTTACCTTTAAAGTTAAAGTTAATTTGAATAGATTTTCCTGATACCTGCTTTCTGTCCAAACTCCAGTCAGAAACTGTTTTTCTTATAGATATCTGAAGCTTATCATATAAATTCAATGGTTATTATATTTTAAAGATATTGTTGCTGGGTGCAGTGGCACATGCCTATAATCCCAGTGGTTCAGGAGGCTGAGACAGGATCTCGAGTTCAGAGCCAGCCATAGCAAAAAGCGAGGCACTAAGCAACTCAGTGAGAGAAACTGTCTCTAAAATAAAATACAAAATAGGGCTGGGAATGTGGCTCAGTGGTCGAGTGCCCCTGAATTCAATTCCCCGTAACCAAAAAAAAAAAAAAAAGATATTAACTATGTACAGGGTTATTTGACCCAACTGTTTTGAACACCAGATCATATGACTTTGAATTTAGGAAGACAAACCTCTTAATTAGAAATATACCAGCACTGGGCTGGGGCTAATGGCTTAGCAGTAGGGTACTTGCCTGGCATATATGGGGCACTGGGCTCAATTCTCAGCACCACATATATATAAAGGTCTATCAACAACTTAAAAATTTTTTTAAAAAAAATATATATAGCAGCACTAATGATATTTATCAAAAAGTGTTTTTTACCTAAAACTTCATTCAACCAATTTAGTTCCTTAATGAATGCTTTATAGAACATCTTAATTATTTTCTTTTTGCTTAAATTCTTATTTCCTGAATTTTCAATCAGCTCAATTGATTTCCATGTAAATTTTATCTTAAAGACTTGGTTTAGGGGGGTTGGGGTTGTGGCTTAGAGTTAGAGTGCTCGCCTAGTATGCATAAGGTACTGGGTTCAATCCTCAGCACCACATACATATAAAAGATATTTAAAAAGATTTGGTTTAGGGGCTGGCCCAGTAGTAGAGCACTTGCCTAGCATGTGTGAAACACTGGGTTCAATTCTCAGCACCACATATAAATAAATAAATAGAAATAAAGGTACATCAACAACTAAAAAAATATATTTAAAAAAAGACTTGGTTCGCTGAGGTTAATGGTTCTACATTCATAAGAACACTCATGAATTTACACTCAAGTGATGAAATTTAAGAACTTTACAAAGGCTCAAGAAGATCTTTACCAATCTCCTACCTACTATCTTTGTTGAACCACCACGCAAAGAAAAGACCACCGACTCCAATTTTAAATCAAATTAAAGCAAGCTTGTATTGTGTACACAAAGAAAGCTGGTCACCAGTGACTGTCTCTTCCTAACCCGGGCTAGAGATCAGCACTTCAACTCTCCAGGAACAAGGTTTTATAGAACAAAAAGTTGCAAAGAGGGAGTATTTTCAGAACTCACAGATAACAGGATTTTGACAAGCATAATACAAAGGCAGATAGTAGGTTAATGATCTACATGGCATGACATTTCAAGGTAGGGAGTAAATTCAGATTCCAACATCAGAATTTATGAGGCGCTGCTGAGGTTTCAGAGAGGGTTATCTGGTCAAGGAGAGCCTGGCATGGGTGAGTTCAGAGCATGGACAGGAATTCCAAACAAGTTTGGAAATCTCAGTAATTTATAGTAAAACAGAAATTAACTTTTCATGACTTTGTGATGAGATGGCTCCCAATCTTAAAATGGAATTAGCCTGGGTTCATCAATCTTGCGTTTTCTTTCCTGTGCTTTTTTCTTTTCTTTGTCCTTTGATACCTATGTATGTGTCTGTAAACAATGGGTTTAATTTTGCTTATGTTAAAACATAGGATCAGGGCTGAGGCTATAGCTCAGTGGTAGAGCACTTACTTGTCTTGCATGTTTGAGGCACTGGGTTCGATCCTCAGCACCACATAAAAATAAATGAATAAAACAAAGGTATTGTATCCAACTACAACTAAAATATTTTAAAAAATAAAGGTATTGTGTCCATCTACAACCAAAAAGATATTTTTTTTAAAAAACATAGGATCATACATGTGTACTTTCACGCCTGCCTTCTTTCCTCTAAATGTACACTTCTATGATTTGTACTGATTGAAATCTGTAGCTTTAGATTGTTTCACTCCTATGCTATATAAGATTCCATAACATAACCATGTCACAATTTATTATCCATACTCTATTGATGAAGTTTGGGTTGATTTCTTTGGGGGAGGAGGTCTTTTTTTTAATTTGTTCTTTTTAGATATACATGACAATAGAGTGTATTTTGACATATCATACAAACATGGAGTATAACATTCAAATTAGGATCCCATTCTTGTGGCTGTATATGATGTGGTCATGTATACCTATATGAACACAGCAGTGGTACGTCCAAGTCATTCTACTCTTTCCTATTCCCATCCTCCCTCTCTTCCCTTCATTCCCCTTTGTCTTTTCCAATGAACTTCTATTCTCACCACCACCACCACCTTATTGTATGTTAGCATCTGCATATCAGGGAGAATTTGGCCTTCATTTTTGGGGGATTGGCTTATTTCACTTGGCATGATAGTCTCCAGTTCCATTTATATACTGGCAAATACCATAATTTCATTCTTCTTTATGACTCAATAACATTCCACTGTGTATATGTATATCTGTATTAACATTTTCTTTATCCATTTATTTGTTGAAGGGCACCTAGTTTGGTTCCATAGCTTGGTTATTGTGAATTAAGTTGCTTTAAACATTGATATGGTTGTTTCACTATAGTATGCTGATTTTAAGTCCTCTGGGTGTATACCAAGGATTGGGATAACTGGGTCAAATGGTGGTTCCTTTCCAAGTTTTCTGAGGAATCTCCATACTGCTCTCCTTAGCAATTGCACCAATTTGCAGTCCCACAGCAATGTATGAGCGTACCTTTTCCCCACATCCTCACCAACATTTATTGTTTCTTGTGTCTTGATAATTGCCATTCTGACTGGATAGAGTAAGATGAAATCTCAGTGTGGCTTTAATTTACATTTCTCTAACTTCTAGAGATGTTGAACATTTTTCCATACATTTATTGATCATTCATATTTCTTTTTTTAATTTTTTTTATTATTGGTTGTTCAAAACATTACAAAGCTCTTGACATATCATATTTCATACATTTGATTCAAGTGGGTTATGAACTCCCATTTTTACCCCGTATACAGATTGCAGAATCACATCGGTTACACATCCACGTTTTTACATATTGCCATACTAGTGACTGTTGTATTCTGTTACCTTTCCTATCCTCTACTATCCCCCCTCCTCTCCCTTGATCATTCATATTTCTTTTTCTGTGAAGTACCTGTTCAGTTCTTTTGCCCACTTATTGATTGGATTTATTTGGGTTTTTTGGTTTTGGTTTGTCTTGGTTTTGGTTTTTCTTGGTGTTAAGTTTTCAGAGTTCTTTATATGCCCTGGAGATTAATGCTGTATCTGAGGTGCAGGTGGCAAAGATTTTCTCCTGTTTTGTAGGCTCTCTCTTCACATTCTTGATTGTTTCCTTTGTTGTGAAGAAAGTTTTTAGTTTGATAGCATCCAATTTATTGATTATTATTTTTACTTCTCGTGCGTAAGGGGTCTTATTGAGGAATCCAGTTCCTAAGAGAACATGATGGAGAATTTGGCTTACTTTTTCTTCTAGTAGGTACAGGGTCTCTGGTCTAATGCTTATATCCTTAATCCACCTTGAGTTGAGTTTTGTGCAGCCTGAGAGATAGGAGTTTAATTTCACTTTGCTACATATGGATTTCTAGTTTTCCCAGCACCATTTATTGAAGGAGCTATCTTTTTTCCAATGTATGTTATTGGCACCTTTGTCTAGTATGAGATAACTGAATATATGGGGTTATCTCTGTGTCTTCTATTCTGTCCCATTGGTTTTCATGTCTGCTTTTGTGCCAATTCAATGCTGTTTTTTGTTACTATAACTCTGTAGTATAGTTTAAGGTCTGGTATTGTGATGCCTCCTGCTTCACTTTTCTCACTAAGGATTGTTTTAGCTATTCTGGTCCTCTTATTTTTCCAAATGAATTTCATGACTGCTTTTTCTATTTCTATGAAGAATGTCATTGGAATTTTAATAGGAATTGCATTAAATCTGTAGAGTATTTTTGCTACTATGGCCATTTTGACAATGTTAATTCTGCCTATCCAAGTACATTGGAAATCTTTTTATCTTCTAAAGTCTTCTTTAATTTCTTTCTTTAGTGTTCTATAGTTTTTATTGTAGAGGTATTTCACCTCTTTTGTTAGATTCATTCCCAATTTTTTTGAGGCTATTGTGAATGGGATAGTTTTTCTAATTTCTCTTTCAGCTGATTCATCATTAGTGTATAGGAATACAATTGATTTATGTGTGGTAATTTTGTATCCTGCTACTTTGCTGAATTTCTTTATGAGTTCTAGAAGCTTTCTGGTGGAGTTTTTTGGGTCTTCTAAATATAGAATAATGTCAACAGCAAATAGGGATAATTTGAGCTCTTCTTTCCTATTTTTCTTTTTTTGGTCTAATTGCTCTGGTTAGAGTTTCAAGGACAATGTTGAGTAGAAATGGTGAAAGAGGGCATCTCTGTCTTGTTCCAGTTTTCAGAGGTAATTCTTTCAATTTTTCTCCATTTAAAATGATGTTGGCCTGTGGTTTAGCATATGTAGCTTTTATAGTGTTGAGGTATATTCCTACTACCCCTAGTTTTTCTAGTGTTTTGAGCATGAATGAATACTGAACTTTGTCAAATACTTTTTCTGCATCCATTGAGATAATCATGATTCTTGTCTCTAGTCTATTGATATGAATTATGCTCATTGATTTCTATATGTTAAACCAAACTTGCATCCCTAGGATGAACCCCTCTCCATCATGGTGCACTATCTTCTTATGTTTTTGTAGGTGATTTGCCAGTTATTTATTAATAATTTTTGCATCTATGCTTATCAGGGATATTGGTTTGAAGTTTTCTTTCCTCATTGTGTCTTTGTCTGGTTTTGGTATCAGGGTGATACTATCTTCATAGAATGAGTTTGGGAAGGATTGCCTCCTCTTCTATTTCATGGAATAATTTGAGGAGTATTGGTGTTAGTTCTTCTTTGAAAGTCCTGTAGAACTCAATTGAGAATCCATCTGGTCCTAGGCTGTTTTTTATTGGTAGGCTTTTGATAGCATCTTCAATTCCATTGCTTGAAATTGATCTATTTAAATTTTCCATGTCCTCCTGATTCAATTTGGGTAGGTTATATGTCTTAGAAATCAATGTCTTCATGATTTTCTATTTTATCAGAGTAGAGATTTTCAATGTAGTTTCTGATTATCATCTATATTTTAGTTGTTGTTAGAGTCTGTAAACAAGTCAAAATAACACCTGGCATTTTGCCAGGGAAATGTTAGAGTTCGTAAACAAGTCTGGATGGTGCCTGGCAAAATGCCAGAGGGAGTGGTTTGAGAAGTAACAAAAGCAAGCCATTAAGTGTGGAGATTCCTTATTGGTTGACTGATGTATCTAGTTTATGCTAATTAGATAAGCTGTGTGGAATGTATAAATACTGCTCCTGTCCTGCAATAAACGGCTCCTACTCCTGCTGTATCAATGTACACAAGTTATTCGTCACCCCCCGGTTATTTTGCTGCAGCCGGACTGCGGCAAGTTGTGTCTGTGATGATACTTCATTTTTCGTCATGAACTTTAGTAATTTGAGGTTTTTTCTCTTTTTTTCATTAGCTTGGGCAAGAGTTTATCAATTTTCAAATAACAAACTTTTGTTTCATTGATTTTTCAAATTGTTTTGTTTGTTTCAACCTCATGATTTAAGCTCTAGTTTTAATTGTTTTCTGTCTTCTACTGCTTTTGGTGCTGATTTGTTCCTTTTCTAGGGCTTTGAGATATAATGTTAGGTTATTTATTTGGTGGATTTCTATTCTTTTAATGAATAATGTCAATGCAAAAAACTTCCCTCTTAGAACTACCTTCATATTGTCCCAGAGATTTTGATATGTTGTATTGATACTCTAATTGACCTATAAGCATTTTTTTATTTCATCCCTGATTTCTTCAGCCATCTAGTCATTCAATAGCATATTATTTAGTCTTCAGGTGTTAGTGTAGCTTCTATTTTTTATTTTATCATTGGTTTCTAATTTTATTCCATTATGATCTAACAGAATGCAAGGGTTTTTTTTGTATTTGTTAAGAGTTGCTTTGTGACCTAAAAATGTTTAGAGAAGGATTTATGTGCTGCTGAAAAGCAAATGTATTAAGTCATTGTTGGATAAAATATTCCATATGTCTGTTAAGTCTAATTATTTGTTGTATTCATTAGTTCTATAGCTTCTTTATTTAGTTTTTGTTTGGAGGATCTAGCCAGTGATTAGAAAGGCATATTGAAGTCACCCAGTATTATGTGTTGTGGTCTATTTGATTCTTGAAATTGAGAAGAGTTTATTTATAGATGCTCTACTGTTTGGGGCATAAATATTTATCGTTATTATGTCTTGTTGATAGTAAGCAGTATAAAATGACCCTCTTGGTCCCTTCTGATTAACTTTGCCTTGAATTCCTCTTTATCTGATATGAGGATAGAATCTCCTACTTGTTTATATAAATAATAATGAATAATATGGTTTTTCCCATCATTTTACCATACTTGTTTATATAAATAATAATGAATAATATGGTTTTTCCCATCATTTTACCATCAGTCAAAGGAGACAGCACATTTTTGTTGGGTTTTATTTTTTAATCCAATCTGCCAGTCTATGTTTTTTGATCAATGAGTTTAAGTCATTTATGATCAATATTATTAATAGAGATATTATTTTTATTCCCTGTCATTTTGATCTATTTCTGGTTTTTACTTTGAATTTGTTTCTTCTTCAATGACTATTCTTCTAGTATAGTTCCTTCCTTTTCTGGTTCTCACTTTTTTTTCATTTCTTCTTCATGAAATATTTTATTGAGTATGTTTAGTACAGCAGGTTTTCTAGTTGTGAATTCTTTTAACTTTTGTTTATTATGAAAGGTTTTCATAAATTCTGAAGCTTAATTTTTTGGGTTTAGTATTCTTGGTTGGCATCCATTTTCTTTCAGGGCTCAGTATATATTATTCAAAGACCCCCTAGCTTTGAGGGTCTGAGTTGAGAAATCAGCTGAGATACAGATTAGTTTCCCTCTAAATATGGCCTGTCATTTTTCTCTGGCAGCCCTTAAAATCCTTATTCTGTATGTTAGACATTTTCATAATAATGTGCCTTGGAGTAAGTCTGTTGTGATCTTGTGTATTTGGGGTCTCATATGCCTCCTATGTTTGATTTTCCATTTCATCCTTAAAAACCTTAAGGTTTGGGAAATTTTCAGATATTATTTCATTGAAAAGATTGTTCATTCCTTTGGTTTATATCTCCAAGCTTTCATCTATCCTGATAAATCTTAAGTTTGGTCTTTTCATGTTATGCCATATTTCTTGGAAGTTCTGTTCATAATCTCTTAACATCTTTTCTCCCTGGTCAACTTTATTTTCAAGATTATATATTTTGTCTTCATTGCCTGAAACTCTGTTTTCCAAGTGATCTAATCTACTGGTGAGTTTTCCAATAAATTTTTAATTTGGTTTATTAATTCCTTCATTTCAAGGATTTCTGAATGATTTTTCTTCAGGATCTTTATCTCCGTATTGAAGTGATCTTTCATTTCTTGTATTTTCTCTCTAATTTCAATTCTTATCTCATCTTTTACTTTGTAGATCAGTTTAACCATGAACTTTCTGAATTCCATCTCTAACATTTCCTCTACTATGGTGTCAATGGAGTCTGTTGTTGAGGTATTCTGTGTTATTTTGGATGATTTGTTCCCTTACTTTTGCATATTGTTTTCTGTGTCTACCCAGTTATCTGGATGGATCTGAAGCTATAGAGTCACTACCTTCTGTGTTACTAGTACCTCACAGATTGCAGGGAGAGCCCAATGATAACAAAAATCTGTGCAAACAATGTACAGCAATTGACTAGGTACTTAGTTTCTATTTTGTTATCCACAGTGCTAATTGGTACAATATGTAGAAATAATAGGATCAGCAATTTCCATCAGTAAAAGCAGTAAATAATCATGAATAATGTCTGCCATAAAATCAAACAATAGATGTTATCTATGACTTCCACTTTGTTAATTATTGTTGTAACATTGGTGATAGGGGCAGACATTATACACATCAATTAATATTAAGAGGTGTTAAGGATAGAGTTGAGTATGAGGAAAGAAGAAGAGATAGGAAGGTATAAATGTATTTTCAATCTCAAAGGGTGAATGGGGAAGATATAGTGGTAACTTAGGATATGTTGTTAATGAGAAAGGGGAAGGAAAAAATAGAAGAATATAAAGGAGGAAAGAGAGAATGGAATTCAGCTGTCAGCAAAAGAAAAAAGAGAGGGCTGGGGATGTGGCTCAAGCGGTAACACGCTCGCCTGGCATGCGTGCGGCCCAGGTTCAATCCTCAGCATCACATACAAACAAAGATGTTGTGTCCGCCAAAAACTAAAAAATAAAGATTAAAAAAATCTCTCTCTCTCTCTCTCTCAAAGAAAAAGAAAAGAAAAAAGAAAGCAGAAGACAATGGAGATAAAGTAGAGGCAAAGACTACACAAAACAAAATCAAAATATGATAATCAAGAACCCTAACCCTCAAAATACAGAGCATGGGAAAATAACACTTTCAAAAAAAAAAAAAGACTAGAAATGAGGAGAGAGAAATGAATATGTATATGCATTGGAATCCTTGAATCAATCAATACCTATTCAAATAAAGCAAAAACCAAATATAGAGAAACAAAAACAAAAGGCAAAACAACGGCAGCCAAAAAAAAAAAATTTAAAGGTGAGGGGAAAGAATCTTGGTGAAAAGTCAGTCCTTTCCACTATGGTGGACAAAATAGTCAATGAGTATGTGTTTGTTGTCTGTGTCCAACTGATCTTGTTTCTTCTTGAGGTCTGAACTAAGCGTGGGAACACGGAGTAGGAATGGACTGTGGAGTCCACCCTTTTTATTATGTTACTCATCAAGTTGAAGGTTGGGGTTTAAAATGTCCCAACTTCCTTTCTTGGGAGATTGGCGTGGGTGGACAGGCCACTGGCTGGGCAGGTTGCCTGGCAGCAAGCTCTGCAGCCTGGGAAGTGGCTGTCTGGGCCAGGCAGTATAATGGCTTTTGGGGTGGACCTAGCCGGCCTAGACTGGGCAGGCCCATGACAAAGCAACTGGCTGGGTCAGAAGGGCCTGGCTTCAAAGTGGTGGGCCAGGAAGTCCGGGCTACGGCCAGGTGGTAAAGTGGCTAGTTGTGTCTGGTGGGCCTAGATGGCCTGGGCCAAGCAGATGAGGGTCAGGCAATGGGCCTTGAGGGCCTTCAGCGAAACGTGGGCCTTGTGGCAAAGCGGTAGCCTGGCAGGCTTGGCTATGGGCCTAGCAGGTGGAGCAGTGGGTTAGGTCAGGAACCCAGGTTTCAGGGAACCTGGGGACTGGGGGACCAGAGGGCCCCAGTGGGTGCCAGACTGGTGCCAGCTTGGGCTGTCCCAGGGACTGGGTAGCCAGGCAAGTTGAGAGAGCCTAATGCCCTCATGAAGCCAGAATTAGACCCCGGCAGTCAGTATAGATAGGTAAATTGAGTCAGGCCAGATCGAGGAAGACAATTTTGAGTGAGTCCGGGAAGTTGGAGACTGTCCCCTGAAGGACTGAAATGTTAATTCCTTCAGAGCCCTTCCTCTAGCCTGTTGCCAGGGTAACCTGTCCCAGGAATTGCCTCTCCTTACAGGAAGCCATAAGGTTGTTAATTAATGTGGCCTTGGCTGCTCCATCCTGCTCTTCCCCCTTCAGTCCACCTGTTTCCCACCTTTTGGCCAGCCCAGGAGCATTTCCTAGGCTTAGTCATGCATGCAGGAAGGAGAGAGATAAGGAGAAGAGGGCTAGAGAAAAAAAGAAGCCTAAGACATAAAAAGGGCAGAACAGCTCGCTTCTTGGGATTCCAGGATACCAGCTAGGGCCCCCTTCCCTCTCCAGGGAGAAATCTATGTTACTCCTTTTTAAATAAACCCTGCTTTATATGCTTGCCTTAGAGTGTTTCTCTAATGTTCGAAGTTCAACATGTGAAGAAGCAGGACACTGATAACAGGCGGTATCACTCACACCCACCCTTGTGGCTTCCTGATCCACTATAGCTGGCCTTGATAGCCCCTGCAAGCTGCAAGACCCTCAGGGTTGGGGAGAGCTGGGGACTTTCTAGCCTCTCCAACTTGTGTTCCCTTGGGTAAAATGCTCTCCGTTTCTGATTTTTGCACAGGTTTGTTAGGCTCAGTTCTGATTTCTATTTTCTTTTTCTTTTTTTTTTTTTTGTCTAAACTATTATGAATAATTGCTGCTATTAAGAATGAGAGTTGTAGCTGGGCGCAGTGGCGCAGTGGCGCAGGCCTGTAATCCCAGCACCTGTGGGGGCTGAGGCAGGAGGATCATGAGTTCAAAGCCAACCTCAGCAAAAGTGAGGGGCTAAGCAACTCAGTGAGATCCTGTCTCTAAATAAAATACAAAATAGGGCTGATGATGTGGCTCAGTGGTCAAGTGCCGCTGAGTTCAGTCCCCGGTATACCCCACCCTCCCCCCAAACGAATGAGAGTCATAAAAACTAAAATAGACAGCATCTGGAACTCTCCATATTTTAACTTATTTAATCTCCACAACCTTGTGAGAATTAAATAATTACCCTCATTCCACAGATGATGAACATGCAGCACAGAGAACAAAGTGACTTGTCTGAGGTCACACAGCTGTATAAGTGTTGGAGTGAGGATTTTATCGGGTTAACACTCTGCTGTGAACACTTAGCCACACACTGTGAACATTTTTGTACAAGTCATGATGCACAAAAGAATTTCCCTAAGAAAAGTATCTGAGAGTGGAATGGCTAGATCATGGATATCCCATATTTAACTTTCTAGGTATTGCCAGAACGTCTTCCAAAGGTTTACATCAACTTACATTTGTAATAGATGAGAATAATTTAGTTTTTTCTAGTTACAAACATAAATTGCCTTGAGAAAAAAATAATGGTTTATTTTATGTATATGCTGGGATTGGAACCGAGGCTGCTGTAGGAGAAGGCCTCTTCATTTCCCACACAGGACCCAATTCTGTTTCTCCTGGGGTTGCTCACTTCTAAATTTTACTTGTCAGAGCTTCAAGAAATAGACCTGACAGGCTCCACTCATACTATGTGAGTCAGGCCCAAACAGAGATTGTTAGCCACCCTAAGGTTTAGCTAAACTTAATCAGATGCCCACATCTGTCTGTGAGTTATGGCTGGGTGGCAGAAGGGCCTTATGGTTTAATAGAGGTCAGAAAATTATAGTTTGCAGCTTAAAAAAAATTACAGAATCTTTTTGTATCGTCCCAAAAGCTAACTGATGGAAAAAAAAAAAAAAAAACACTGGAAGACATATTCGGGAGGTCTAATGTGGCCCACAAAGCCTGAAAGTCAAACACTGCATAATGACACTTTGGTCAGTGATAGACCGCATTTATGATGGCAGTCCATTAACATTGTAATGGAGTTGAAGAATTCCTATCCCCAAGTATTTTTACTATATTTAGCAATGGTTTAGATACATAAATATTTACCATTGTGTCACAATTGGTTAACATGTTATAAAAGTTTGTAGCCTAGAAGCAGTGGAATATACCAGATAGCCTTGGCATGCAGTGCACTATACCACCAAGGTTTGTGTAAGCTCACTCTCGGATATTTGCACAATGATGAAATCACCTGGCAATGCATCTCTCAGAACACCTGTATTTACTATTGAAATCATCTAACAATGCATTTCTCAGAAGGACTGTATTTACTAACTGGCAGTTTATAGATAAACAAGCCTCTGGCTTGTACATGCTGCTACTTTTGTAGGGGTTGTAACAGGCAGGTTTTCTAAGCCTTTGCCTATTCAGTTCTGTTCACAAATATAAAAAGTTCAAACCGGGAGTGATTGTGCACACCTGCAATCCCATGACTAGGGAGGCTGAGGCAAGAAGATCGAAAACTCAAAGCCAGCCTCAGCAACTTAGTGAAGCCCTAAGCAACTTAGGGAGACCTTGTTTCAAAATAAAAAATAAAAAGTGTTAGGGATGAGGCTCAGTGGTTAAGTGGCCCTGGGTTCAATCCCTGATACCAAAAAAAAAAAAAAAAAGTTCATGGTTCACTTTTCAAATCATTGGAACCAGGAAGACAAATACAAATAGTATTCAATAATCAGAGTGATGGTTTAATCACTTATACAAAGTATTATATATTGAGGTGCTAACTTTGAGTGAAGGGAACTAGGGAGCTTTCTGCATGTTATTCTTTCCAGTTTTTTTGTTTGTTTGTTTGTTTTGTGTGTGTGTGTGTTAAAGCATTTTTAAAAGCATAGAATTTCAAAATAAGAACAAAATTCTTGAGCAAAAAAATCTCTTGATTTGGATTTTGTTTCAAGTATATAAATTGGTTTCTGAGTATATAAAGGCATGCATATAAAAATGCTGTCTTGCAGAATATTTTAACCATTTTTATTCTAAAATACATGTGACATAAAGTTTACCATTTTAACCACTTTAAGTATGTAAATCAGTGGCATTAAGTACATTCACACTGTTAGGCAGCAACTACCACCATCCATCTCTAGAACATTTTCCCAAGCCAAAACTATACCAATTAAACAATAACTCCTCATCCTTCCCTCTCCTAAACCCTGGCAACCCCGATCTACTTTTAGTCTCTATGGATTGATTCTTCCGGGTACCTCCTGTATGTGAAATCTTATAGTATTTGTCTTTTTGTGGCTGGCTTATTCACTTAGCATAATATCTTCAAGGCTCATCTATTTATGACACATAATAGAATTTTCTTCTTTCTAAAATATTCCATTGTATATACATACAATATTTTCTTTATCTATTCATTTATTGGTGGACATATGGGGTTGCTTCTGCATACTGGCTATTGTAAATGGTGCTATGAACACAGTATACAGGTGTTTATTTATGTCACAGCTTTGAATTCTTCTGAGTAAGAACTGAAAAGTAAAATTGCTCAATCATACAGTAATTCTTTTTTGTGTGTGTGGTACTGAGGATTGATCCCAGGGCCTCACACATGCTAGGCACATGCTCTACCACTAAGCTACACCCCTGTCCACATATGATGATGCTAATTTTGATTGTTTAAGAAACTGCCATACCAGTTTCCATAGTAGTGGTGCTGTTAGACCAGGACGCAAGAAAAGACCACTGACTCCAATTAAAATCAAATTAAAGCAAGCTTATTATTTCGACCGGCCGGGCTGCCTTTCCCTCCCAAAACGGCGGGAACAAGACAGCACCCCAGCTTTCCTGAAGCCCAGCTTTATAGCCCAGAAAGTTACACAAAGGGGTGTTACAGATAACAGAACTCTGATAAGCATCACACTAATGGTAGTTTACATTTTTTGCTGCCCCAACATCAGAATTTATGAGTACCATTAGAGCCTCAGAGAGGGTCGTTGTCTGGCCAGGGAAGGCCGATATTTATGAGGTGTCACTAAAGTTTCAGAGAGGGCTGCTATCTGGTCAGAGAGCCAGGCATGGGTGAGTTCAAGGCACGGGCAGGCATTCCAAGCAGGTTCAGAATTTGCAGTAATTTGTAATAAAGCCGAAATTATCTTTTCATGGCTTTGTGGCGAGATTGCTCCCAATTTTTTTTTTAATTTTTATTGTTGGTTGTTCAAAACATTACATAGTTCTTGATATATCATATTTCACACTTTGATTCAAGTGGGTTATGAACTCCCATTTTTACCCCGTATACAGATTGCAGAATCACATCAGTTACACATCCATTGATTTACATATTGCCATACTAGTGTCTGTTGTATTCTGCTGCCTTTCTTATCCTCTACTATCGCCCCTCCCCTCCCCTCCCCTC
>NW_025999925.1:3743443-3758901 GCF_001458135.2 Marmota marmota marmota | reverse complement strand
TTTTTCTCCATTCAGAATGATGCTAGCCTGAGGCTTAGCATAGATTGCTTTTACAATATTGAGATATGTTCCTGTTATCCCTAGTTTTTCTAGAGTTTTGAACATAAAGGGATGCTGTACTTTGTCAAATGCTTTTTCCACATCTATCGAGATGATCATATGGTTCTTATTTTTAAGTCTATTGATGTGGTGAATAACATTTATTGATTTCCATATATTGAACCAGCCTTGCATCCCAGGGATGAATCCTACTTGATCATGGTGCACAATTTTTTTGATATGTTTTTGTATCCGATTCGCCAGAATTTTATTGAGGATTTTTGCATCTAGGTTCATTAGAGATATTGGTCTGTAGTTTTCTTTCTTTGAAGTGTCTTTGTCTGGTTTAGGAATCAGGGTGATGTTGGCCTCGTAGAATGAATTTGGAAGTTCTCCCTCTTTTTCTATTTCCTGAAATAGCTTGAACAGTATTGGTATTAGTTCTTCTTTAAAGGTTTTGTAAAACTCTGCTGTATACCCATCCGGTCCTGGGCTTTTCTTAGTTGGTAGTCTTTTGATGGTTTCTTCTATTTCCTCGATTGATATTGGTCTGTTTAGGTTGTCTATATCCTCCTGACTCAATCTGGGCAGATCATATGACTTAAGAAATTTATCGATGCCTTCACTATCTTCTATTTTATTGGGATTGCTCCCAATTTTAAGAAAAGATCAGGTTGGGTCTATCAGTGCCTCCTCACAGTCCCAGCAGCATTGCACAAGGGTCCCGTTTCTTCACATCCTCAACAAGCCTTATTTACTATATTTTTGTTGTTTTGGTAATGCCATCCTAATGGGTATAAAGTGGTAATTCCTGTGGGTTTTGATTTTCATTTCTTTAATGATTAGTGATGTTGAGGATATTTTCCTGTGTTTATTGACCATTTGTATTTTTTTAAAGATATGTCTACTTGAATCCCATTTCCAGTTTTAAGATCATGTAGTTTGGTTTTGGGCTGGTGAGTGTAGTCATCCTTCAGATTCTCTGGATCCTGATCCCTTCTCTGATATATGATATGTAAATGTTTTTCTCCCTTCCCTTGGGTTGCCTTTTCGCTCTGTCCATAGTGCCGCTGAACAAACAAAAGTTTATGATTTTGATAGAATCCAATTTGTCCATTGTGTCTTTGGGTGCTTTTGCCCTTGGTGTTAAATGCCACCATTTTTTCTTATTATTTTATGAGAAAAATATTTATAACTACATTAATAATTTTTAGTATTTTGAAATCAATTCATAAATATACATAGATTCTAGAATTTGAAAAGAGTTTCACATTAGCTGATATCCTGATTTTTATCCTTCAGAAATATATATATTGTTACATCAATAGGTGTCACCAGCTGGCCGGGCTGGTGAGATGAGCTGGGATCAAAGGAGCTAGCTGTATCAATAACTAAGAAAACAGCAAAGAAACCATGCAGCCCATGAACATGAGTTTCTAAGAAGGAGGGCAGGACATCTTGGTGACCCCAAGGGTCAGCTCCACACTGGGTAGTGCTGGAAAGAGCAAGAGAGTGAGCACAACCTGAATCCCCCTATTTACTGGGGAGAAGACATTCGATAGAATATTCTAGCCAAATAAAGCAAGGGGTAGGATTTCGAAAGGTGGAGTCTTGCTTGGTGATGTCTTGTGGTCAGCGGATTGATTGACATCTTGGCAAGTCACACCCATCACAGGTACTGTGTGGGATCATGGGCGCAGCTAGAGGAAAGACACATTTGCATTGCACAGCCCAATCAGCACACAATGCCAGACCAGTCCCCACATACGCTCAAACGTGCATAGCTCACACACCCAGCCCATGAGTGCATCCTTATGATCAAGTTCTGATGAATGAAAAAGTATGTGCAACTTCTCTCGGAAGTATCCTTAAATAGCAGCCTGTAAAAGGTCGGGCGAATGTTGGAGGAAAAGACCACCAAGAGACTCTCATGCAACAGCAAAGGGTTTATTGGGGGTCCAGCATGCTGGGGCTCCAAGCTCACCTTGATGGGATAAAGAGCCAAGAGCCCTAAGAACAGCTTGAGCAGAGCTTATATACATTCTTTGGAAAGGGCAGGGACTTCACATACAGCATAACAAATCATCACACGCCGCGGGAAAATCAAACAACAACTCTTAACCATGATTAGTACATTCACTGGTGGGAACAAGTCGGGTAGGGGTGATTGGTCAGCACAAAGAAGGGTATACATTCGAACTGATTGGCTTAAGCCCTGAGGTGTGTACGTGCTGGACTGCATGGTTTCTGGGTGGGGGGGGGTTGTTTTTACAGAGCAACCAGATGGTCAGGGGAGATTTCAACATACATTTCAGTGGCTTTTCTGGGAGTTGTTTTTACAGAACTTGAAACAAATCTTATCCTTTACATTTAAATTTCTTTAACCTTTCATTTCCCACTCCTTTTTCTGACTACTTTTAATCTTAAAAGTAATAAATCATAATCATTGAGGGGTTTCACATTCCATTTTTGTCAGTGAAGCGTATTGTTGTCTGATTACCATGAGTTTTACCTGTCCAATCTGAGCCTGGAGAAAGGAAACTACACGGTTAAGCAAACAGGGTCCTACAGTTAGCAATAGCATGAGGATGATTAAAGGACCAGCTAGGGCTGATAGGAGCGTAGTTAACCAGGGGGACTGGGTGAACCAAGACTCAAACCACCCTTGTTGAGTTTCTCTCTCTGGCGCTCTTCAAGGCATTTTCTTAATTTACTCATGGATTCTTTTACAACTCCAGTATGGTCAGCATAAAAACAACGTTCTTCCCTCAATGCAGCACAGAGGCCCCCCTCCCTCATGAAGAGGAGGTCTAACTCTCGCCTGTTCTGTAAAACAACTTCAGAGAGAGAGGTTAAGGATTCCTGCAAAGCTGTGATGGAGGTTTCTAATGTCTTTAAGTCTTGGTCTATTGCTGTCTCCAATTGGGCCATTTGTTGTGACCCACGGATCATGGCAGCAGTTCCTATACCTACTCCTGCAGCAGCTCCTATCCCCAATAGGATGGCTAAAGTAAGGGTTACAGGTTCCCGGCGGAACCAGGTTTTATGCCCCCCTATTTGATCTTCAAACGAACCTGCGTCATGATAGAGCACTCTGGGAAACATCTGCACCATTACACAATAATTTACAGAGCTGTCAAATACCTGAGCTGAAAATCAAGGAGTTAACCCTGAGTCACACGCCCACCAGGTTCCATTTTCAGGGATAAGAAAGCCCTGTGTGGTGCTGATTTCTTTTATCTGGGTACATAGGTGTTGTTTACTTTTAGGTGGGGACCCTAGACATAGGCCTGCCCCGGTTACTTCTGGGAGGGTTAACTTAGGATTTTTACCCCAACTACAGGAGGAACTCTGTGCTTTTACTGCATAAGTCCCATCGATTGCTATCCCTTCATAGTAAAGGGGAGCAGCGGAGAGACAGAGCCAGCAAGATTGAGTAACGTCTGGTTGTGTGGAGTTCAGTGCCGCATAAGCTCCTATAATTAGCCCCCAGGGGGAGGGGTTGGCCTCGCCCTGGATTGGGGAAGTAGTCAAAGGTGGAACTTGGGTAATGAGGGATGGTGGAGGGGCCTTAGTCTTCGATGGGGTGGTAAATTGAGGCATGGGAGATTTTGGAGGCCTGATCCCTGGCTTAAGGGGATTGGGTCCTATGGCTGTGGGATCTAATTCTCTTTTAAGCCGGATGGTGAACCAGAGACCAAAATCATACCCCGCAGTATAAAATCACATCCCATAAGTGTTCCCTGAGATCCATGACTGGGCATAACCTTTTCCTTTAGGGGTGAAAGTTATATTTAGAGGGTTACATAGGGTATTGGAGTGACATCGGTTATATAGAGCGGGAGCCCCATTTTCTGGGTCTCTTTCAGGAGAGGAACAGCTCTCAGAGTTTATCTGGGTGTCATTTCTTCCCACCCGGATGAAACTGTCAGGGGAGTCTGGCTCCCACCAGGCTGCCCCTGTTTGTTCACATCCCCATGACTTACAGTAAAAGTCACTTTGCCCCCCTCATAACCGGGACTGTTTGCGGTTCCGATAGTCTGCAGGACAAACGTAGTAATCAAGGCTGGCTAACCTGCATCTGGCTTGTGGAGAACTGCAACCAAAGGTTCCTGAGTCTCTTGTGCCTGACGGGATTTTGGTGGGATCTTCTACGTCAGGGATATCCCAACTGGGGAGACCTATAGCAAGCTGACAAATGTCCGGGTGAAGAGATGGCCACCAAGTCCATAAGGGGGCTGTATGTGAAATGGACCACACTACTTGCCCAGTAGGATTTATAATTTGCCATTGTTGCTGAACAGGCTCATGGGGATTAGGACTGCTGGTGGTCAGGGGGAGAATCCATAGCTCCATCCACACGACGGACACGCAATTTGAAAGGGTTACCAGTCTGTTCCAGTTTCCAGCTGGAATCTGGACAGGGTGCAGGCTTGAGATGGGAGGCATGGATCCAGGAAGCGATCCCGTCCACTTACACAAAGAGACGGAAGGAGTATTTCTTGCACAAAACAGTGCATAAGGTAGGAGCATAGTCCAATCTTTTATGCCGGTCTCTAAGCTTAATTTTGTTAAGGTCTCTTTGATGGTTCTATTCATTCTTTCTACCTGTCCTGAGCTCTGGGGTCTATAAGCACAATGTAACTTCCAATTAATCCCCAGAGTCCTGGCCAATCCCTGACTTACCTGGGCCACGAACGCCGGTCCATTGTCGGACCCTATTACCTTAGGCAGGCCGTACCTTGGAAAAAATTTCTTCTAGGATCTTTTTGACCACCACCTGAGCCATTTCTTTCTTCGTGGGGAAGGCTTCGACCCATCCTGAAAAAGTATCCACAAAGACTAGGAGATATTTAAGTCCATACCTTGCTGGCTTAATTTCAGTAAAGTCCACTTCCCAGAATTGTCCTGGTCTGGTTCCCCGTAGGCGCTTTCCTGCAGGAAGCTTGGATGGATAAGCATTAACTAATTGGCAAACTCAACAGGTTTTTGTTACCCGCTCAGCTATTTCTTTTTGCTGTGAGTCACTCAATGGAAAGCTCTGTTTTTGGTCCTTCAGGAATGCCTGCAGTTTCTTTGAACCAAGGTGAGTGAGTTGATGCACATTTTTAACATAGTGTAGGGCTTTCTGAAATTGTAAGCTAGGCTCAGTGAAGTCATGGAGTTCAGTATCAGTGTCCTCAGATGATAAGTTGCCTGGGTGTTCCGGCACAGCCAAGTCTCCTGATTGTTGTTCCCCCAGTATGGAAAGGGTTAACATGGTTACTCCATTTAGGGCTGCCAATTTAGCTTCCTCATCTGCCCTTCTGTTTCCAACCGCCACAGGGTCATTTCCTTTCTGGTGCCCTGGACAGTGCACTATAGCTAGTTCCTTAGGGCCCTGCACTGCTGAGAGAAGGCGGAGAATCTCATCCTTGTTCTTTATTTCTTTCCCAGCCAAGGTTAATAGCCCCCTTTGCTGATAAATAGCCCTGTGTACATGAGTGGTAGCAAATGCATAGCGACTATCAGTGTATATGGTGGCCCTTTTGCCTGTTGCTAGTTCCAGTGCTTTCGTGAGGGCAATCAGTTCTGCTCTTTGAGCAGATGTTCCTTCTGGGAGACCAGAGGACCAGATGACATTAGTTTCGCTAACTACTGCTGCTCCAGCTTGCCGCTTACCGTCCTGGAGGAAGCTGCTACCGTCCGTGAACCATATGACTTCAGGGTGAGGCAGTGGCGGATCCTTCAAGTCTCGTCGTATGCTGGTTTCTTCTGCCAGTATGTGTTGACACTCATGAGTGACGGGTCCTGATGATTCTTCTGGTAGCAGTGTAGCCAGGTTGAGCAGGGCAGGGGGTCCCAGCGTTATTCTATCCTTGTCGAGCAATAGGCTCTGGTAGTGGGTTATTCTAGAATTTGATAGCCATCTGTCTGGAGGCTGGCGGATGATGCTCTCTAGGGTATGGGGGGCTATAATGGTTAGCTTCTGTCCCAGCGTTAATTTATCAGCATCTTTTATTAGAAGGGCCGCCGCTGCTATAGCTTTTAGGCAATGGGGCCACCCGCTAGCCACTGGGTCCAGTCTTTTTGATAAGTATGCTACAGGCCTTTTCCAGGGCCCCAAAGTTTGAGTGAGCACCCCCCCCCCGTGCTATTCCTTTCTTTTCCTCAATGTAGAGAGTAAAGGGTTTTTCTACATCCGGGAGTGCTAAGGCCGGAGCAGATAGCAGCGCCTTTTTGATATTATCACAAGCTTGTTGGTGCTCAGGGGTCCATTGGAATTGGGCATTCCCCTTTAACAGCGGGTATAGAGGGGTGGCCAGAGACGCGAACCCAGGAATCCACAACCTGCAAAAGCCGGCAGTCCCAAGAAACTCTCTGAGTTGTCTCTTATTGGATGGGGGCAGTATCTGCACAACGGTTTGTTTTCCGGGTTCAGTGAGCCATCGTTTGCCACCCCTAAGAGAATAACCCAGGAAGCTTACTTCTTGCTGGCAAATTTGAGCCTTTTTGGCAGAAGCCCTATATCCAAGCTGAGCAAGCTCGGATAATAGGGCTTGGGTCCCAGACTCACAGTTCTCCTTGGTGTCAGCTGCCAGTAACAGATCATCCACATATTGGAGTAAGGTGACTTCGGGGTGCGTAGTTCTGAAGTCATTGAGGTCCCTGTGGAGGGCTTCATCAAAGAGAGTGGGGGAGTTTTTGAACCCCTGTGGGAGTCTAGTCCAGGTTAGTTGGCCAGATGTTCCTGTTTCTGGGTCTACCCACTCGAAAGCAAACAGCAACTGACTGTCCTTATGTAGGGGCAAGCAGAAGAAAGCATCTTTTAAGTCCAGTACAGTGTACCATTTCCGCTCTGGATTCAGAGTGCTGAGCAGATTATATGGATTAGGTACCGTGGGGTGAATGTCCTGCACTCTGTTGTTGATCTCTCTTAGGTCTTGAACAGGGCAGTAGTCCCCAGTTCCTGGCTTTCTTACTGGTAGCAGGGGGGTATTCCAGGCCGATTGACAGGGCCTTAGGACCCCTAGAACCAGGTATTTCTGAATATGGGGCCTTATCCCATCCTTAGCTTCTTTGCTTAGAGGGTATTGTTTAACACTGATTGGAGAGGCAGAGGCTTTTAATTCTACTACTATTGGAGGTTGTCTTATGGCTAGGCCTAACCCAGCAGTTTCTGCCCAGGCATCAGGATAATCTATCATCCATTTCTGGGGTAGCTTGCCTGTTTGATCAGTCCTGAGGGGGGTGAAGAGTTGATGTTCATCTTCTACTGACATAGTCAGGGCCATGACTATGGGAGTTTTTACTGAGGGATTTAGAAACCCCACTTGGGGACCATCAGGGTTAAAGGTTATTCTAGCCCGGAGTTTGGTAAGCAGATCTCTGCCCATCAATGGGGTCGGGCATTCTGGGATTACTAGGAAAGAGTGGTGGACTTTTCCCTTTCCTAGGTCATAGTCCTCTTAGTTGTCCAAGCCCGATATTTACTGCCGTTAGCCCCTTGAACCAGAGACCTTTTATTTGATAGGGGGCCCAGTGGGGTCTTAAGGGCTGAGTATACTGCCCCTGTATCCACTTCAAAGTTCACTGGGGTCCCCTCCACTTCAGAAGTTACCCTGAGCTCGGGGAGGGGATCCGAGCCCCGACTTTCCTAGTCATCTTCTAGAGTCAGAACGGCAGGCTGGCGTGGCTGCTTCTTCCTAGGGCACTCTTTGGCCCAGTGTCCTTTTTCTTTACAGTAGGCACATTGATCTGAGGCCAGGGGCAGCCTCTGGCGTGGGCCCAGGTATCCCTTCCTGTCTCCCTGTTTTCTAACTTCTGGCCTATTTGCTGCTGTGACCAGGACCTTAGCCAACGCTTTAGTCTGCCTTTTGCTCCTTTCATCCTCCTTTTGCTCCCTTTCTTTTTCCCTCCTTTGTTCCCTCTCTTCCTCAGTTTCTCTCTTATAATACACTTTCTCAGCTTCTCTGACTAAATCTCTCAAGGTCATATCTTGTAATCCATCTAAACGTTGTAACTTTCTCTTAATATCTAGGGCAGCCTGCCCGATGAAGGCCATTGCAACAGATGTCCTTTGGTCCTCTGCCTGAGGATCAAAAGGAGTATATCTCCTATATGCTTCCATAATCCTCTCTAGAAACATAGAGGGAGATTCATCAGGCCCTTGAATAATCTCCCTTACCTTGGCCAGATTAGTCGGCCGTCTGGCGGCCGCTCGGAGACCCGCTATTAGAGCCCGGCGATAAGTGGACAGATGCTCCCTACCTTCAAAGGTGTTGGGGTCCCAGTTGGGTCGGTTTAAGGGGAAGCCAGCTTCAATGATGTTGGAAAGTTGGGTTGGTCGCCCATCTGGTCCGAGAATATTCTTTCTGGCTTCCAAGAGGATTCTCTCTCGTTCCTCTGTCATGAAGAGAGTCCCTAGGAGTTGTTGGCAGTCATCCCAAGTGGGCAGGTGTGAAAACATCAGTGACTCAACCAAACCTGTGAGTCGGGTGGGGTCCTCAGAAAAAGGGGGATTGTTATTTTTCCAGTTATATAGGTCTGAAGAGGAAAAAGGCCAGTACTGGTAGGCTTGCATTTCTCCCCCATGGCCGTCATCAATCATGGGCCCGTAGGGACAGAGGGGGAGCAACACAGGGGCTTCAGGATTTTCAGTCATTTGCCGCCGGCGGGTTCCTTTAGCCGGCCCAGCTTCCTCCAGGGGAGGAGGGGCTGGGGCTGCTGCGGGGAAGTCATCTAGAGGGCGCGGGTCCGGCCCAATTGCCTCCAACGGTGGAGAGGCTAAGTCAGCAGCGGGAGAATCACTCAGAGTGTGTTGGGAGTTGGGGGGTGAGGGCAGGGGATAAGGAGGGGGAGGAGAGTCCAGTAAAGTTAAATCTTGAGACTCAGGGAGAATGGAGGGAGGAGGGGGAGGAGTAGAAGGTTTGAGTGATACGATCATGGGGGAAGGGGTAGGAGTGGGGGCAGGGACAAGGAAAGGCTTCACCCATGCAGGAGGAGATTCGCAGAGGTCCTGCCAGGTTAAGATATATGGCTGTTGATCTGGGTGGCCATGTGGCCCCGGCTGAAAGACAATATCTCTGACTTTTCAGATTAGAGGGAAGTGGAAGGATCCTTCTGGGGGCCATCCGACTCCAAGGGTGGGCCATTCTGAAGTACAGAGAGTCTGCCAGGTCCAGTGTTTTACTGAAAAAGAAAGATTCTGGGCCCTTGAGCGGACTTCAGTCCAATGATCAAGGGTCAGGGACAGAGGCGTGGAAGTGCTTTGTCCCATAATGGGAGATACATAAACAGTGACAGTAACGACACAGACAATAACGACAGACAGTAAACGTTCAACACGAGTTTGAGACAGAGACCAGAACTGAGTAGCCGGCAAAACCTGATGGGCTGGCAAACCAAATCCGAAGCAAAATATAACCGAGTCAAGGAAACTACTGTTCCTCGATTTCCCGAGTCCTCTGGAGTGTCCCCCAGGGACGTGGCTTGTGGCTCTGTGACACGTCTGTCAGCCACCGTCGGAGACAGCTCACGCTCTTTTCCAGCAGCCACCTTGTCAAGCCCCAACCTGAAAATAGTACCATCGGGAGAGCTCACGCTCTTTACCGACAACCTGAAAATCAAAGAGGCGCCTTACTTACCCCGAGAGGAGCCCGTTGGGGTCTTTCCTCCACTGCTGCTGGATCTCGCTGGGGCCTCCAGATGTAAAAGGTTGGGCAAACGTCGGAGGAAAAGACCACCAAGAGACTGTCTCATGCAACAGCAAAGGGTTTATTGGGGGTCCAGCATGCTGGGGCTCCAAGCTCACCTCGATGGGATAAAGAGCCAAGAGCCCTAAGAACAGCTTGAGCAGAGCTTATATACATTCTTTGGAAAGGGCAGGGACTTCACATACAGCATAACAAATCATCACACGCCGAGGGAAAATCAAACAACAACTCTTAACCATGATTAGTACATTCACTGGCGGGAACAAGTCGGGTAGGGGTGATTGGTCAGCACAAAGAAGGGTATACATTCGAACTGATTGGCTTAAGCCCTGAGGTGTGTACGTGCCGGACTGCACGGTTTCTGGGTGGGGGGGGGTTGTTTTTACAGAGCAACCAGATGGTCAGGGGAGATTTCAACATACATTTCAGTGGCTTTTCTGGGAGTTGTTTTTACAGAACTTGAAACAAATCTTATCCTTTACATTTCAATTTCTTTAACCTTTCACAGCTGAATGCTCTTTTTCCCTTTCCTCTTTCCTGCTAACTAGACTGCAGATGTGAATGCTGGAGCTGGAGCAGCCATATTTTAAACTAGGAGTTAAACCTACATATTAAGAATGGGAGGACAGCAAGATGGAGCATTTGGTCTCTGATGATTGAACTGCCTTTCCCAACCATGACTGCCCGTGTTTACATAAGAGAAATAAAACTTTAACTTATTTAAACCCCTGTTAGCTTCTATCATTCCTACTCAAACCTAATTCTAATAGACATCCAGAAGATTGTGGACTGCTTCACAATGTAGTCAGTCTGAAAATGATGACGCGCTTATTAAATCAAAACTTATTAATCTAGAAATGGAGGATGATGAATGTCTGTGTATTTGGCAGAGGATATTGCTCTAAAATGAAATCTCATGCCATTTAGTAGCTCTTTCTCGGGAATATGCCATGCAGACAGCAAGAGCTTGTTTGCTATCAGTCTGTTGGACATATGATGTGATTTTTGAAACATTATTTAAAATATAAAGATATGTGATAGATTCAAAGAAGGTAAGAAACAGAATTTTCTACTAAACTAACAACATGAGGAACATGAATTTTGTGGTAATTTGAAACTAGCAATGCACAATATCATAAAAGATGCCATATACCAACAAGAAGGACAGTGCTGATTTTGTAATAAAAATCACCAAACAACAAAAGTCTAGAAAATTTAAAAACTCTTTCTCGAAGTTTAGAAAACTTGCTTCGGAAATACATAATGCCATCTCTCATACAGTGTACATACATTTACTATAATTGTTTGAAGACCTGCTATGCATACTGCTAGCTTGTTCTAGTATGAACTAAATGTGTCAGAAGGAGTGGGGAGTAGGTAAGTCCCACTAACTCTAATAGTACCTTATGTATGGTGCTGATACTTGATTCACACATTCAGAGAACATTCACTGCCTCCATTGCACTAAATGCTGCAATAACAAAGACAAGGACCATTCCTTTAAAAGTTTAGAATCTTATGGAAGAACAAACTGAAAATAAAATAAATTATTGGGAACAACGGATATGCACCAAGTGTTCACATTGAGTTAGACATCATTGTAAGTACTCCACATGTGTCTCTTCAATGTAAAGCCAAGGCAATCACATTTTAATCATTTTAAACAGTGAAATAGACATTTAAAAAGCTGGGAAACTTGCCAGAGGTTGCTCAGGTACTAACACAAGAAATGTGATTTAAACCCGCATACTTCAGCTCCAGAGCCTGTAGCTTAAACTACAATTCAATACTGTGTCTCACGGGAATAACACTTAAAAGATGCTATGAACATGGGACGGGCAAATTCATCCTGCCCAGAAAGGCATCTTCAAGGATCTGAAGGGTTTAGTCTTGAAGGTTGAGTAGAAAATGCACATTAGGCAGAAGTGATGATATTTGCAAAACCATAGGTTATTAAGCAGTATTCACTTATAATTTCAAGTCAAGTGACAGTCAACAAGCACGAGAGGAGGGATGCTGGGAATGATGTCAGAGAGGTAGGTAAAGTTGTGTGGGCTGACTTGTAACCTGAATTTAACCTCCGTACCTACAGGGAGACCTAGGAAAGAACTTCAAGCAGGAGAAAGATATGATTTTGTTTATATTTTAAAAGTTTATTTTGACAGCAATAATGTGGAAAATGAATTAAAGCAGAGTGAAGATTAGTTCTTCTATTATTGGAATGGTTCAGGAAAATCTCAATAAGGGCCTAAACCAAGCCAGTGGCAATAGATATGAAAAAAGAAGGGAGAAATTTGAAAGATATTTAGAATGCAGAATCCACAAGAGATATGTCCAATGTACGCAATAACAGAGAAATCGCCAACTAAGAATTCCCAGGGCTTTTTAGCCCAGGAGACTTAATGGATAGATCCAGATCATTTGGCACTGTTTACTTAGCACTTCCACATAGCATATCTAGACAGTATGAAAGATGGTTTTAAATAATGACATATAAAGGATAGAACAGGTGCAGAGGATCTGGCAAAGTCAAATGGTCTTGGGCAAATAATTAGTACTCACATAAAACTAAGAAGAGGATAGCTTGAATTTAACATTTGAGATCATTTCTTAACCTAACTCCTTGCTGTGACACACATCAGGTATTAACAGATTTTTTTTCTTACCCTTAACAGCTTATTGTTTCAGAAGACATTTGGCAGAAACAAACCAACCATGGGGAGAAAGTAGCAACCTGTGAATATGTCAGGTTGGAAGATGAGGCAGGTGCTTTCAAGATGAATGGTTCAGAAAATAATTTGGGTTGTCAGCAAAAGGGGAGTGACTTGTTTGGTTCTGGCCTTAGTTTGGAAAAAATCAGAGAGGCACATGTTGTTTTGAAATAGAACATCAATTTAAATCTTATTGGGGATGATGATTCTTCCAAACAGCCTCTTCAAAGCTTAGTGTTTTTTATGGCAACTGATAAAACTATTAGGTAGAAAATCATCCAGAGTATAGAATATCTGAACAATATAATTAGCTAACAGAGTCTAATTGACATATAACACTTTCTACCCAATGACAGCACTTTTTCTCAAATGTTTGAGATAGACCCAAGATAGACCACCTAAGACCATCTCTTAGGCCATAGAATCTCAACAAATTTTTGAAAGTTAAAATCAGAGTATGTTTTCCAAGCATAAAATGGAATAAGCCAGAAATCAATAACAAAAAATATGAGAAAAATTCAAAACACTTGGAAATTAAACAAGACATTTTTAAATATCTGTTATGGTTTGGATATGAGGTGTTCCCCAAAAGATTTGGTTGATACAGGAATATTCAGAGCTGAAATGCTTAGATTATGAAAGTTGAAACCTAATTAGTCTATCCTTGTTTGAATGGACTAATTGGATAGTAACTGTAGCAGGTGGGGCGTAGCTGAAGTAGGTGGGTCACTGGGGATGTGCCCTGAAAGAGTTTATATTCCCTGCCAGCCCTTCCCTCATTCTGTCTCTGCTTTGCAGCTGCTATGAGTGGATCAGCACTCCACCATGACGTTCTGGGTAAGCCTGGGCCCAGAGCAATGGAGTGGGCTGACCATGAACTAAACTCTAAAACCATTAGCCAAAATAAAATTTTCCTTCTCTAGGTTGTTCTTGTCAGGTATTTTTATCACAACAATGAAAACCTAACTAACTCATACAAAATGGAGTTTCAGAGGAAATTTTTAAATTCCACTGCAATTACAATATATCAAAATATGTGAGATTCAGTTAAAGCAATGCCAAGAAATTGAAAGCATTTAAATGCTTCTATTAGAAGCAGGGCCAGGAGGCCCATGCCAATAATCCCAGCTATCCAGTAGGCTGAGGTGGGAGGATTGCCAAGTTTGAGGCTAACCTGGGCAACTTAGCAAGATACCTGTCTCAAAAAAAAAAAAAAAAAAGGAAAGAAAGGTTTTGGGTTAATAAATCAATTTCCTACTTCAAGAGCAAAATAAATACTAAGCCAGCAGAAGAAAGGAAATAATAAAGAATAGAAATCAATGAAATAAAAAAACAGGGAAGCAATACAGAAAAATCAACAAAATAAGAAGTTTGTTCTTTGAAGAAAATCAATAAAATTGATAAACTTCTAGCAAGGCTGACAAAGATGATAAAAGAGAAATATTGCCAATAACAGGAGTGAAATAGGGGATATCACTACAGATCCTCCAGCCTTTAAAAAGATCATAAGAAAATACTACACACAACTCTATGCATATATATTCAACAACAAGAAGACATGGACCCATTCCTCGATAGTCATAAATGACCAATCAGCCTAGAATAAATGGATAACCAGATTAGTCCTAAAACCTTTTTAAAAATAAATTTTTTATTTCAAATCTCATAAAAAAGAAGCCTTGGACTTGCCATTTCTAGTCCAGCATTTGTACATAGCTCAGAAGTGGCCACATTGCCCTAGCGAGTCAAAAACTGAATGCATTGAAAAATCAACAATTTTTCTTAGGTCCACAACATAAGTGAGGTCACAAGGCAAATTACTGTCCCCAAAGTTGTTGAGACAGACATTACAGAGAATCCTAACTTATTAGAGAAGAAGCTGATGAACTGAAAAGTACTGGAAATCATCCTTGGGTAGGAAATCCTGAACTGTAATTGAAAAATTGCTGGAGATTCAGTGTAGACGTGTCTGATGGACAAAATCTCCAGTCCAAGGGGGACTCCAACACAAGTGGGGAGGGGGAATACTTCAGGGGGTTTTACCTCCTGGAGCTCTACCAGCTTCTTACAGTGAATAATGGGGAAAATCCCTTTGTGCATCTTGAAATGTGGGGAGGACCATTTTTAAACATGCCAGAACATTTTGGTCTTCTTAACAATATCTGTCCCCAGGAGAAACCAATCAGAACTTAGCCTGCTGGGGATTTATCAGAGACTAACTGACCTGGGAGTGTTGGGAAAAGTATAAACGGCAGCCATACCCCAGAGAAAAAACCCCAACATGGTGCCTAAGGACCTCTTCTTCCTACCTTCTTCTTTTCTGCAGTGGCGCGAAAAGTTCCCGCCCATGTGAACTCTCCCGCCGGCGCCAATTTCAAATCTCGCTAGCGTGGAACCTTAGCCCCAATGAGAACTAATTCCTGGGCTCCGGAGCTGATATCTGGAAGAACTTGCCAATAAACGGGTTGCCTGCCATTTATCTAAGCTCTACCATCTCCCTCTTAGTTCTATATAAGCACACAGCTTTTTGCAATAAAATTGGAATTCTCCCGGTGAAGTGTCTTTGCATGGGGAATTCTTTCATTCTGGTGCCCCGTGTGAGGATACAGGTGAGCTCTTTCCAACAAGAGCCCCGTCCCCCGCTCCATTCAAAGGGGACACTGGGGGGCAGACTGCCCAACAACCCGGAAGGGAGGTTGGTCAGTCGCCCAGCAACCCCAGCCTCTCCTGGGCTTGGCAGAGGAGGATTGACAAAGCCCTGGGCCTTCCCTCCCGACTATTACCATCAAGAAGCAAGAGCCTAGGGTCACCTTCCTGGTGGATGGATGCTTCATTACCTTCCTCTTGGATACTGGTGCCGCTTTTTCGGTCTTGAGGGAGTATTGGGGTCCTACCACACCCTCAAAAACTCCTATTGTCGGGGTAGGAGGTAAACAGATTTTCCCTCGAAAACCCCCCCCCCTTATCATGTTATATGCAGGGATCCCTTTTGTCCTTCACACACTCCTTTCTC
>NW_025999925.1:3732337-3741148 GCF_001458135.2 Marmota marmota marmota | reverse complement strand
TCCTCATGGCCCTTGGCCTCTTCTCTGTCAGTCCCCCAACATGGAACTTCTGCCAAAAATTGACCTTTGCTTTAATTTTTATCTTCATTCTGTTTTTATTCGCTCTGATCTTCTTCAGGTGCTGGTGATGCCATGTCCAGGCAACGCTTCCAGTATGTCCTAGAGTCTCTGTTATAGGACCAGTGGCTGATACCAACAGTCTCCTCCATCCAGGACTGGTTCCATGCCATCGACAACTTGTGGCTTCAGGGAACTTTCACAGACTTCACCCCTACGGAAGTAGCTGTCTATAGCCACTGGGTTTTATTTCTGGCTGCCATGATATCCCCAGGCCTGCCCCCGGGAGCATTCCTCCACTTCTCTTTCTAGGCCCCACAGCGCCCCCACACAGCAGGAAGCAGCCAGATCTGACCAACGACGCCCCACTTCCTAAGAAAACAAAAAGGGAGGAATGTTGGGAAAAGTATAAACGGCAGCCATACCCCAGAGAAAAAACCCCAACATGGCGCCTAAGCACCTCTTCTTCCTACCTTCTTCTTTTCTGCAGTGGTGCGAAAAGTTCCCGCCCGTGTGAACTCTCCCGCCTGCGCCAATTTCAAATCTCGCTGGCGGGGAACCTTAGCCCCAATGAGAACTAATTCCTGGGCTCCGGAGCTGATATCTGGAAGAACTTGCCAATAAACGGGTTGCCTGCCATTTACCTAAACCCTACCATCTCCCCCTTAGTTCTATATAAGCACACTGCTTTTTGCAATAAAATTGGAATTCTCCCAGCGAAGTGTCTTTGTGTGGGGAATTCTTTCAGGGAGAAAAGAAACACCCACTCTGGCTGACTCTAGTCCTCCTGTCCCATCTAAGGGAAGGAAATAATTAAGAAGTATTTGCTAAATTCACAGTCTAGAAGTACACACTCAGTAAAAGACTGAGGCCCAATCACAGGACTACAGAACACTCCTCCTCACCCCAGACTTTACCACCATCTAACCAAAGTCCCATTTACAGAAATTCCTTCTACCCAGAAAAAGTAATTATGTGCAAAAATATTAATGTCTAGGTCCAAAAATCCCACTACAATACCATATAGGTATAAGTTAGACTGTAAGTTCTGCTAAATTATTTTTTTAAAAAAAGAAGATAAAATTGGTCTAGACAGTATCCATGGGTAAACAACATCATTATGCTCAATTACCTGACTCAAGAGAGAAGCAGGAAAAAATCTGACAGTAATTTGATTTGGGGAGAAGAGAACTATGATAAAATGCTATTATTAAAGAAAAACTGAATGGTGTAGTCTCCAAAGCAAAATGCCTACAGAAACATGAGCATATTAAAAATATGTTACAAAGCCCCAAGGAAAATGCTGGCTGACACATAAGGTGAGGCCTTAAATAAATCTAGAAGTTTTAAGCATCTGCAAATCTCCAAGAAAATCAGGTGTTTTCAAGAATTAGCACAAAAAGAAATCACTAGAACTAGAGATAACAGTCAAGTTTTAGAGGATCTCAAAGTTGAGATGGTACATTGTCATGGTATATGGCTTTGTATTTAGTTTTTGCTCTACTATCTTCTAGAAGGTAGGATCTCAGGGCCTCACTCAGCTCATGACTATAGTTAATGTCTTCATCTGAGTTCCTTTAAAAAAAAAAAAAGATTCTGAGGCAAGACTTTATTGACAAGTGCAATCCCAGGGCAACAAGAATAAAGGCAAAGGTAGCTTTGAAGCAGAGGAGGCTAGGAAGCAAATGTAAGATAATGCATCAACCATGCTGGTTTTACTCCACAACAAGCTTTGACTTGATTGGTGCTCCCACCTGACCATGCAGAATGTGCCTGGACAGGCTATACTGAAAAAAAAAAAAAAAAAAAAAAGACTTAGAACAATTGGAGGGAGATATAGAAAGGGAGTATATCTGCTAGCTCCATCTGGAATCCCATTTATCACTGATCAAATTTTGCTCTATGAGTTTTTTCCCCTGAAAGCCCAGGCTGGGTCCCCTTCAGCAACCACTAGGGAATCAATATCCCTTAGGGCATTGCGCTGCATACACATCTGGAAATGGAAAGAAGGGCCTGAGACTGAGCATTAGCCCCAGGTAAGAGAAGTGCATGGGCCCACAGAGTCCTTTACTGCAGCAGCCTTGGCAAGGTCATAAACCCCACGGCTTCCCAAGTCAGGTGAGGCTAGAAGAATGCATTCCATAGAGCCACTGTTGGCAGATACCTGCAGATAGAAACTTCTGACAGTCTGAATAGCAAACATGAAAATAACAAGTACCAGTATAGCTTCAAAGTCCTGTCTCACCCAACTTCATACAATCTCACTCATTCAGCCAGCTTTCCCACACACACACACCAGCGAGGTAGTGTTGTCTCAGAGAAAGGGCTGAGAGACAAAGGGTTTTGATTGTCAGTGCTCTTTCAAGACTGGATGTTTAAGAAACAATGGCCAGATTTGGGTCAAATTGCTATTCTCACACCTTTCCAATGATTCAGGCAGGCCTCAGAATCCCCCAAACACAGTCCTTCTCCTGAATAGCTGCCTAAGTCTGTTCATTTGCTTGTATTTCATGCAAATTTTGAGTGCAAGAATTTGTAACATTAGTAAGGGCATATTTTTGTGTATAAAATTTTAAATAATTCTAATTCCCTTGCAGGGCATGGTGGTGCAGACCTATAATCTCAACAGCTCAGGAGGCAGGAGGATCAAAAATTCAAAGCCAGCCTCAGCAATTTAGCAAGACTCTAAGTGACTCAAAATTAAAAATAAAAAGGGCTCGGGGGTGGAATATCTCAGTGTTTAAGCACTCCTGGGCTCAATCCCTGGTATCAAAAAAAAAATCTAGTTTTTATAGGAATTGTCAATAGTTGCACGATTTTGAATCTGTTGAGCAATTGTTGAGCAATGCTTATATTATCACTGCTTCCTGGGATGCTTCATGTTGAGAGCCAAGGCCCAGTCAGAATGTCGCCTGGCATTTGCCAGAGAGAATGGTTGAAAGATGACGCCAACGAACCATTGAAATGATGATTTGAGTTAAGCTATATATATAATTGCTGTGATGCTGGATTGATTGAATTGTATATTTGACCTTTACTGTCGGGCAATAGGGAGGCTCTTGCTGCCTTGGGCTCCGGCTACTTTGGAGTTCCCGTGGAGGGGGGTGTCGGAGAGATTGGACGGAGCCCAGTGGAGGGAGTGTGGCCCCAAGTGGTGTGTGCAGTGCCGGTGAGAGTTGGGGAATAAAGAATTGCTGTTTGAATCTACAAGGCTTTGTGGCGGCTCTGTTATTTGTGCCCAGCCAGACTGCGGCAGCTTCAGATGGCAAAGAAGCAAGCCCAACACTGCATTGCAGAATCAGACAGGAGTTATGTGAAATCTTTGAAAACATATATGTAGTATCTACCCAGCATTTTGCTAATGTTATTACCATTTTGCAGATGGTAAGACTGAATGATGGTGAGGTTGAGTTTGGGGCTCAAAGCTCATTCTTGAGTCCTCTCACCCCAGGCCATTTCTACTACATGGCTCTATTCTCCCCAGCTCTGTGGTATCATCAAATGTCATCAGCAAACTGTGTCTTCATACACAGCCCTTCGACCTTGGCTGAGCCCATGCTGTTCTACCCAATGTGTTCCTTTACATTAATGTCAAACTAGTAATGGATATTATTTTTTTATTATTAATAATATTTTTTAGTTGTTGATGAACCTATATTTTATTTACTTATATGTGGTGGTGAGAATCGAACCCAGTGGCTCACACATGCTAGGCAAGTGCTCTACCATTAAGCCACAACTCCAGCTCTGGATATTCTTTTAATAATATAGTTCTACTACCCTTCCTCTTATCTACCTTAAATGGCAGCAAGACACCACTGATTTTTGAAAAAGTAATAATAACAGTCACAGCATAATAATCTAATATTTTCATTTTTAAATATATTCTTAGTTGTAGATGGATACAACACCTTTTATTTATTTATTTATTTATTTATTTAAATAAGGTGTCAATCAGAAGCTGATTTATTATTTAATAAATAATAAAATTTATTTTAATAAGGCAAGGTGCTGAAAATCAAACCCAGTGCCTCACACAAGCTAGGCAAGCGCTCTACCACTGAGCCACAGCCTCAGCCCCTTATATTTTTCATTTATTGAGCATGAGGTACTGTCTTGGAGTCTTAACATACATCACTTCATTTGAATTCTCACAAGAACATATTGTTATTCTCAATTTACAGGTAAGAAAACTGAGGCTCAGCAACATTAAATCTGGATCCAGATTTTTACATATTGACCAAAACTACCCATATTTGCAAAGGACTTTACAATTAAAAACAAATACATGTTTGCTTGGTTCTTTCAACTTGTGCATTTGTTTGTTCATCTTACTCACAACTTATTTTACAGAAAAGGAAAGTGAGAATCGAGGATCTCTGATACCATTTCTAAGTCTTATAACTTCACGTGTCTGAGTCGAGAGTGAGATCTCCAGACTCCTTGGCTGAAGTTCTTTGTATTCACTTCTTCTCATCAGAAACTATCAAATGCTTAGGTGAAGTCAGGACTGCCTGGTTCTGCTATTTGCTAATCTATCATCACAGACACATGTAAAGCAGAAAGGGCACGAGATCAGGAACCACAGAAAGAATGAGGCACCCAAAGAAGGTTTACTGGGGGGCACTCCAGGTTTATTGGTTTATCGGTCCTCAAAAGGATGAGGGTCAGGGAAGTCACAGGCAGGAAAGGCAAGAACAATGCTAACAAAAGAAGCTGGAGGTAGAAGGGCCTAGGCCAGCATCTCACATCAGGTTGACGGAGCTGAGTTTAGGGGCATCGTGTCTGTTGGTCAGGGCTGATGTGAGATGACAGGGTGATTGCCTCAGCCAGCGGGAACCCGTGGTGGTTGGGGTCTTTGCCATGTCAGCTTCTGATTGGCCATTTTGGGTCTCTTCAGCCAGGTGGAAAGTCCCCAGCCACCAGAGCCACCATGAAAGGGGAGGGGGAAGGGAAGGCTGCTGACCAAAGAATACACTCTCTAGCAGGGGAGAGGGGGGTCATGAACTGAAATCGATTTCTAAGTATGACGAGTCTGTCAGGATGAACCCGACTACTCTGTTTAACCAGAAAGCTCTAATAAAAGGAAAAAAAAAGATGATTGTGACAACCCCAAAAAGAAAAGAAACACTATCTAAAAATGAATCCCTACAAATCATATTAAATTAAAAAAAAATCACTTAGCCCAGTTGTGTCCACAAATTTCTGCCCACTGAATTAATGAGAAACACCTGTGACCGCTGATGTAACAGTGATTTTTATGCTGGGCTCTCCTGGACTTCAGAAATGAGACAGAGAACTGAGAAACATATAAGATCCTTACAGAGGTACTGAAAAGAGGAATATAGCAATAAGCCTAATGAAAATAGCTAAGAGCTTCAAGGGAAGCTGAAGGATTATTGAAGGAGAGAAGCTAGAGAAGGAAGCTAAACATGAACAGTTATAAAGCACATTACAATGACATTACCTTCATATGCTGATAGAAATATAAAGTTTTCTTGAAGCGTTTCTGTTCTTTTTTTAGAATAATGATTTATTTATGAGGATTGGATTTTGCTGCATATAATAATAAAACCCAATATAACCGTGGAAATAAGATCAAAGTTTATACTTACTTTACAGAACAAGAGGCCAGATATTGCTAATGTGAAGGCTCCATAATATTAGAGATTCAGGATCTTTCTACATTGATGTTTTGCCATCCATGGCTGCCTTTCCCAAAGTGGCCTCATGGCCCAAAATGGCTGTGAGAGTTCCAGCAATTATATATACATTTCAGGCAACAGGAAGATGGAAGGAGAGAAGAAGGGTCTAGTCCCTGTCTTAAGAGGACTTTCCAGAAATAACTCACAACACTTCCATGTTTGAGCAGAATTGTAACATATAATCATATCTATACCAAGAGAGGGTAACTTTCTTAGTTGGGTGTACTGTCTGCACATAAATGTAGGACTCTGTTCTTAGGGAGGAAAGAGAATGGTTATGGAATGTGCAGCTAGCCGGCTCTGCCTCTAGTGGGTAAAGGGTAAATATAACAACTATAATAATATAACAATAATTTACTTGATTTATCTCCTCAAAGACATCCAGAGCAGGATATCTCAACACCATAAATGAGTACATTTTATATTTACAAAAATTTTTATGTGAAATCAATTTAGATACTTTTGTAACAAGCATAATGGAAATAGATTGGCTAAGAAGCAATAAACGAGAAAACTGATTTTGTATTATACTAAAATCACAATACTCCTCTAATCTGGGGATTGCATTTTGTCCTCAGGTTGTGGTGGCTGGATGTATTTGATAAGAAACCCTTTTACATTTAATGGCATCTGTATTCTCATATTGTTACACTGCCGCTTGCTTCAATTGAACTTTCAGCAGCCTAATTTTTACTTACTATATTCATATTTCAAGCAAGTGCAGCTCAAATTGCAAGGGAAAACTTCATCGAAAATGCTATTTAACTACTACACAATCAAAATATTACACGGAAATGAAATGCTTACCTCTTTCTAAAATCATATGAAAATATATATAAAGGAATCTGGGGGGAGGGGATAAGGTATTTTATGCATGCCTGTGCAAGAATAAATGTTCTTCTAAATAAATATACTTCCATCTTCAATGATGATAATAATGGCTAACATTTATTTATTATGTGCCAAGAGCAGAGTTGATTATTTTATATTATTCATTAAAAAATATTCTTTGGTGTGTTTGTCCTCGTTTGTCCTTTGGGTTCTTATCTTTCATTCATCTTTCCATAAACATTTGCCAAAGGCTGTGTGCCTAAGAATGTACAAAATCATGACAATACAAGGACAAAAGATGGAGACTCTCCTAAGGAGGATCCTAAGATGAATGATAAGATGAGGACATTCTAATTCCTGCACACTTGGCTCTGGGCCAGACATCTGGATTCAAATCCTGGTTCTATGATTGCTTTGTTGTAGGACTTGAGGAAAACCACATGATTTCTGTTGAAAAACCTCTACCTCAGAGCAAAGCCTGTCCAAGGATGGGGGCATGACCCTTGTCCTTGGAAAGACCCACAGAGCACTCCTAGGCACATACCCACCCTGCTGAGTTGTTTATCTACAAATAACAGGAGAGATCTGGTGTCCCTGACTCAGTCAGGCTAGGTGAGGACCCATAGCAACCCCCTAGCAACCACCAATCAGCATGAGACAGGGAAAATACCCGGGATGCCAGATGACCCTCCCAATAGTTTATGGTGGTTGATAACATGTTGGGAAACCATGTAGTTCAGCACGTACTCCCCTCGTGACTTAAACCAATCGTTCAAAGGAATCCCCCTCTTGTATTAACCAATCACCCCTACCCAACTTGTTCCTGCCAGTGAATGTGCTAATCATGTTTTAGAGTTGTTTTATGATTTTCCCGCGGTGTGTGATGATTTACTAAGAGATGCTATGATGTATGTGGTGTCCCTGCCTTCCCCAAAGAGTGTATAAAACTGCTGCAAACCCTGGGCTCAGGGCCTCCCAGCGTCACCAGCTGCTGTGTGTGCGCGCAGAGGACCGAGCTAGCTCGCAATAAACACTTCTTTGCTGCTTATATCGATCTTGGTCTCTGGTGGTCTTTTGGGGGTCCCGAATTCGAGCATAATACTGTAAGTGTCAGTGTCCTCAATCAGATGATTATCTCTATCCGTGTAAAGCACTTAATTCACTGTTTGGCACAAAATAAGTGCTCAATGAATGTTAGCTGTTATTATTATTTAATTATATGAACAATAGCACCCAGGGGGGCTCAAGGAGCACTAAGAAAGACAAATGAACTCAGACATGAGGCTGAGAAGGTATTAAGAAGAAATTATTTCTAAACTGGGTGTTGAAGGGTTCAAAACCTGGCTATTCCCCCAAGTCTCCAACTTCCAAAGGGCAAGTTTCTCTCTCTTTTTTTTTTAACTTTCCACATTTTTATTGATGCATTATAGTTGTATATTATGATAAGATTTGTTATTTTATGCTCATACATGTACCCAATATAACTATCATTTAGCCAATATCAGTCTCCAGTATTTGCACATTTCTCTTTAATGACAAGAACTTGATCCACATCCCTGTAAAAGCAGAAAGTTATCCTCTCATATACAACGGTGGAAATTTGAGTGTATTAGTCAACTTTCCATCACTGTTGACAAAATTCCTGAGATATCAACTTATAAAGAAGAAAGGTTTATTTTGGCTCATAGTTTCAGATCATGGTTGGTTGGCTACACTGCCTTTGGGTCCATGATGAGGCAGTACATCTTAGTAGGCAGCTTGCCGTGAAGAAAAGCTGCTCACTTGTGGCAGCCAGGATACAAGAAACGGAGGAAAGGATCCTGCAGTCCCAGGATCCCCTTCAAGGGCAGGCTCCCCCAGTGACCTAGCTTCCTCCCACTCAGCCCCACCTCTTAAAGTGCCACCCCCCAACAGTGCCACTGGCTGGACACCACACCATTCCCACACGTGGCTTTGGGGCACATTTAAGATCCAAACTGCAGCTCTGAAGAATGATGACAGAGTCCCCGGGTCAGAAGGCTCTTTCTGGATTACTGCTCTGCTCCATGCGTAGCATCTCTGCTCACACAAACTACCTATCCCAGACTCTTTCTGCTTTCCCCATTTCACTCTGGCCTTCAACATGGACAGATGCTCCACACCATCAACACCACCACCACCGCCCCCCCCTGCCCCCCGCCTCCTTCAATGCCCTACCAGCCATAATCAATGTCAAAGT
>NW_025999925.1:3688533-3731338 GCF_001458135.2 Marmota marmota marmota | reverse complement strand
CCGCCCCCCCCGCCCCCCCCCTGCCGCATTAATGCCTCAAGGTCCATCTAAGAAAATATAGTCCCTCTAAATAGACTTTGCTAAAGAGAATAGAGCCCACCCAGAAGGCCGCCCATACAACGACTAGCAGTGATGACTCACAGTCCAAACACAAGGTGACTTCCCTGCTCCCCACAGGTCTTTTCCTGATAAGAGTGACTCCAAAGGAGGAAGGAAGACCTTCTATTGCTAGCCTAAGGCCCATCTCTTTCCTTTCTCAGGAAGGAAGATGCATGACATCCATTTCCTTCAAAATGACTGCTCTCATCCCAAAGATGCCTGGAACACCCTCTCAAGTCCTTAAACGTTTCCACAAGCCAGGGTTGTTCCTCTTAAGTCACTCAACTCCTGTGGAGTGACCCAACAGTCCCGCCCACCAGCTGCTCCAAGCTGACCTGTCTCTTTATGACAAAAGTCCACTTGCCTTGATGGAAGTTAGGCCTGCCTCACCTTCCTGCCCTGGTTCCCAGTCTTCAATGGATGCTGCTTGGACTAGAAGACACATAGCCCTACTAAGGCAATCATTTTTAGGCAAAAGATAACCTAAACCCAAAGGTAGGTGCAGTTTTTTCATTAACTTGCTAATGTACTCTACTTACATTATTAAAGAGACATAGAGTATTTTACTCTGAAGCCTTCCCATTTGAGTTACTACCCTACCTCTGGGTTTTCCTGAGGAAAAAAAAAAATGCACTTATTCTCTGCTTCAAATAGGCAAGTTTAGATTTTTCCATCAATATGACAAGTTTCTCCTTGCCTCTATGCAATGGGGAATTTTAGGAAAAATGTTTTTATTCATGTCTAATGTTATTAAATACCAATAGAATTTTTTAAAGATTTTTTTAACCCTATAATCATTTCAATATATTGTAGAGAGAAAAAAATCAGCTGAGGTAATGGGGTATGCCTAGAACACCTTTCTGGAAACTACAGAGCACATATAAATTATTACCATTATAGCTTTGTTGGGGTGGAAGGAGGGGAGATAAGCTTTAATGATACAAAGAGACTTTAACGCCTGGTGTAGGAGGGATGGGAGGAGAGGAACCAACTTGCATTGAGCCCAACTTGCAATCACTTAGTCTTACTTGATCCTCACAAGCAATCTATGAATTTGACAGTATTTCCATTTTACTCTAAAGGAAACTGAGGCTAACAGAGACTAAGGAACTTTTGCTAGACCACACAACTAACAACAGCATGAATAGAATCTCAACTCCCAAGGGAGGGCTCAGAATGCATAAACAGAAAAGTGGAGGGAAAGGGTTGTCTGGCATGAATCGTGGCCTTCTAAGTAAGGACTGTGAGGCCTTCCCTCCCTAGCCCTGCAGGTTAGCTCAGTCCAAGACCACCTGGTCAGGTTGGGCCCGGCAACTCAACAGTGAGCAAGGCCCCAGCCTCTACCCCCAGGAGTGCTGTCTGTGCCATTGCAGGTCCCAGGTCTGGTAGACCTAGCCTCAACTCTTAAACTCCCACAGACCCACAGAGCTCTATCCCCTCTCCTGCCTCCACCATCCTGTCCCTGTTGCAAAACTGAGGTTCTGCAGGACTTTCTTGCCTTCAATTTCCTTGATGGAGTTTGAGGCCTGACCGGAGCCTCAGCTCACTAACTTCCCTTGGGTAGTTGGACCAATTCCTTGGATTCCAAAACAAGATGCACCCTCTTGAAACCATAGATGGCCTCTTATCACCCTTTCAGTATTGTCACCAGTTAGACACACCTGCTGTGCTGTCTCATGCCTCAGGGGTCCCTTTGGGCAAGGATTCCTGTCACTTCTGAATTATTTGCATTGGCCTTTTGGATGTCGCATGTCCATTAAGTGCTAACTCCTCTGGATCTAGGGCCACCCCGCCCTTCTTTTACCCTCTCCCAAGCCAGTGAACTCTCCATGTCTCTCAGAACCAATCCCTTCTAAGTTAGGGCATAATAAGGATTTACCTTACCATGGAGACCCTATAAAGTTTTTCCCTTGCTGAAAACATGTGGCTGCAAAGTAGGTGACTATGAAGACTCAAGAATATCATAATTCGTGGCCACATGATTGTTTATAGCAGCTCAATTCACAATAGCCAGGCTATGGAACCAACCTAGGTGCCCTTCAACAGATGAATGGATAAAGAAAATGTGATATATGTACACAATGGAATATTACTCAGCCGTAAAGAAGAATGAAATTTGCTGGTAAATGGGTGAACTGGAGATTATCATGCTAAGCGAAATAAGCCAATCCCAAAAAACCAAAGGCCAAATGTTCTCTCTGATACATGGATGCTAGCACACAATAAGGTGGGGGAATGAATAGAAATTCACTGGATTAGATAAAGGGGAATGAGGGAAGGGGGGATGGGAATAGGAAAGACAGTAGAATGAATCACTTTCCTATGTTCATGTATGACTACACCACCAGTGTAACTCCACATTATATAGAACCATAAGAATGGGCAGTTATATTCCATGTATGGTATGTCAAAATATACTCTACTGTTATGCATAACTAAAAAGAACAAATTAAAAAATAAAACAACAGTGTCACAAGTTATCAAGACAAAACTTGACTGGAGAGTCACAGAAAAGAACAGGAGTTCATAGGGCAGGAACCCGTGTCTTTCAAGGATAGATCATAAACAGTATAATATATTCTACCTTGGTCCCTTTGAACACTCATTGTAGGGAAATCAATCACCCTGCATGAAGACACTAAAGTGGTCTAAGGAGTTAGCTCACTAGTGCAATAGGTAGCATGTCTGTGTCACAAAAAGAAAACAAAACTCATCAGTCACTTTTGTAGGAGAAACAATTCATTATTTTGAAAACTGGTAAATAAAGAGAAAGCATCAAAAAGGTTTTTTTTATTTTTATGTGTGCTATACCTCAGACCACAACAAACCATCTTTTTTACAGAGAAACTTCTCTTTATACAAGTAGTCCAACTAATTATGATACGACTTAAATATAATAATTTTGTAAACCCTCATGAAATGATGAATTGTAGAAAATGTTTAATGGTTGCTAACATTAAGAAAGGGACATTAGGGGTTGGGGTTGTAGCTCAGTGGTAGAGCACTTGCCTAGCATGTGTGAGGCACTGGGCTCGATTCTCAGCACCACATATATAAATAAACAAAATAAACTAAAAATATTTTTTTAAAAGAAAGGGACGTTATTATGGTAGAATAATACATAGAAGTATACAAGACCACATTTGAAGTAACCACATGCCAAATAATCAAAGATAAATCTCTCAAGCCTACAGAAATACAAAGAACAGCAGTACTTATTAAATAATACCTAAGTGGTATTATGACTTAGTCCATTTGCACTGCTATAACAAAATATAATAACCTGAACAGCTTCTGATCAAAAGAAATGTATTTCTCCAAGTTCTGGAGGCTGGAAAGTCTGAAATCAAGGCATTGGCAAATGTGATGTCAGCTGAGGGCTTGTTACTGGTTCATGTACAACATTTTGTCTTTGTCCTTACATGTGAGAAGGGACAAGGGGTCTCTGTTGAGCCTCTTATAAGGGCATTAATTCCATTTGTAAGGGTTCTGCCTCTATGATCTATTTACATCTCAAAGGCCTTAGTTCCTAACTCCTTTGCTTATGGGGTTAGAAGTTGAACATGTGCATTTGAGGGGGTACAAACATCCAAACCTTCATACTTCAGAATGCAAGAAGCATTCTGATCATGCAAAAGACCCTCTTTCTTCAACAAACAAATTGTAAAGGAAAACAAAGGGAGATGGGGCAATTATATATTAAAAGAGTCTTGAGAGGCAAAGCAGTATGTGGGCCTTATTTATATTGTGATTCAAACAAACTAGAAAAAAAGACAGAAGTCTAAATGATAACTATTATGTTAAGAATTATTGTTCAATTTTTAGGTGAAATAATGCTACCTACTCTTTTGAAGACACATATTGAAACATTTGCAACTAAAATGAAAGAATGTTTGGGAGTTACTCCAAAATAATCTATGATTGAAAGAGGTAGATGGGGTTTCTAAGAAAAGCCATGAAATGATTGAAGCTGAGTTAATGGATACCTGAGAGGGTTCATTATACTATTCTCTCTACTTTTGAATATGTTTGAAATTTTCCATAACAAAAAGGGTTTAAAAAATACCACTGCAAAGAAATAGTACAATGTACTTCACACCAACAGTAAATGAATCATGTAGAATCTTCAAAAAGTAAAGATAGCATGCATGCATATAAGTAAATTCTTCAAATTTCCTCAAGGTGGTCAGATATTTGGAGATAAAGGACATCATGGCCTGGAAGAAATACATATTTAGGTCAGCACATAATTACTCATCTCTATATTCTATACAAAAATTCATCTTTGGATAGTTGCTCCAAGTACACCAATCTTCATTTAACACCACTTCTGGAAGATTTGCAGTTGCTTATAATACTAATTACAACTTTGAATATCTTGGAACCAATCTGCTTATTCCCAGGGGTATCCCTGGCAATGATAAGGGTTTTTTTCCAGGCATCGTAGCTCTATCTGGGCCCCTGATTTTTTATTTACCAATACTAGAAAGTCTCAGTTACCAAGGCCCCTCCCATCTGGGCTGTAAAGATTTCTTACATGATTTTACAAAGAAGATAAACACCCTGGCTTCTCTTCTGCATTTCTGCTCATCTTTCAAGGTCTTAGGTGCACAAAAAAGATTATATTTATCTGATCAAGGCTGCTAGCCTTGGACCTGAGCCCAGATAGGAGGCAGTGATGGTGAAGAAAAAAAAAGACAATGGTGACAGCAGTAGTGGCCACAGCCGCAAGAAAAAGGAGATGCTCTGTATGTAGGCATCCCTGGACTCGCAGTAGAAGCTGGCTTGCCCATCAGTCCCTGGAACCTGACACTGTGGGGTTGGCACAAATATTAACTCTGACCTGAGTCCAGGACTGGAACTGCTAGAACATAGGCAACAAGCTTTGTTGATAAACTATGACAAAACAAAAGTCCAAACATAGTCATTGCAAGAAAGCATATCAGAGAATCATCAAAGAACTCACGGGGGGCGGGAGGGAGACACAACACTTGCCTAGCACGTGTGAGGCACTGGGTTTGATCCTCAGTGCCACATAAAAATAAATAAATAAGATAAAGGTCTATCCACAACTAAATAATTTTTTTAAAAAAAGAGTTTATAATCACAGGTTCTAAAAACTGCTTCAACATTGCAAAGCACATATCCACAGGTTTAAAATGGAAAGTAAATGTAAAAAAACATGATATTTGATGGAAAAGTACACTATTTCCTTATGAAACTTGAGGTGAACAAATTATTAATAAGGAAGATAATTTTAAAATTATTTTTTTCTTATAATTAAAGGATGCATTGGTAGAATGCATAAACCAGCATTTTGAATTTTATACAATGATGAAGTCACATTTAGTTTCTTTTTTTTTAATTTTTTTTCATAGTTGTAGATAGACAGAATGCCTTTATTTATTTTTGTGTGGTGCTAAGGATCGAACCCAGTGCCTCACACATGCTAGGCAAGCACTCTGCCGCTGAGCCCCAGCCCACATTTAGTTTCTTGTACAACCTCCACAAGTTACAGAAAATGTCAAAATAAATTTCATTGTATAAATTAACATTTAAAATTAAATTTAAATTTATACAAACTTATTGATATGAGAAGTAAATATTTTTAGAAAAACTATTCCACAAGAATCATCAGCTTTACATGCACTAAATTTTTTATTTCAAAATAAGTTATCAGAAATGTATCCCAAATGTCATCACAGGTTATAAAATACTTAAAACAGTTCCAATAACAATTCTATCAGTAGAAAGATCCTTGCCAAAATTTAAATTCTCAAAAATTATTTGCAATCTGTCATTTTCCAAGAGCAACTATGTCACTTTCAATTGTATCATTTGAAAATAAAATTGCTAAAAATTAAAATTTTATCACATATAAAATAAGTTTGTGGAAAAGCAAGACTGAAAAATCTTATGATTAACCAAAATATCACATTAATAATGTATATTATATATTTATTGCATTACATAAAATTATGACCCCCTAACTTTTTTTTACTTTGTAAGTTATGTTGTTACTCATATATCACTATTACCTCTATTGTTTTTATAAGTAATAAACATTTTTAAATAAAAAGCTTTATTTTTAGTATACTTAATGACAATTTTTTCCTATTTTTTGAAAAAGGATCCTGCACTTTCCCTCCCCCAAGGGGTGCTCAACTACTGAGCTACATCCCCAACTCTTTTTTATTTTGACACAGGGTCTCCCTAAGTTGTTAAGGTTAGCTTCATACTTATGATCTTCCTGCCTTAGCTTCCTGAGTAGCTGGGATTGCAGGCATGTATTACTAGGCCTGGCTGCACTTTTATGTTTTAAAGTAATTTTAAACTATGTGAGAGAAGGGGAAACTTATAACCCTTATAAATGTGAACCATTTCTTACAAGGCTGGCATTAAAGAAAGTTCTGCTTAGGCAGGGTGGTGGGGGGCCTTTAAAGACCAAAAATTCCACTATATACACAGCAAGACTGAGGCACCAAACTGTGCTTGTTTCTAGGTCACAAGAGACTTAAGAGGCAGGCTTAGAATGAAATCTCAAGTCTTTCGGTTCTACCTGTACACTTTCTACCATCCGTTCTTGCTGATTATTATCAGTGATCCAGGAAGTTGGAAAGCACTCTGTTTTGAAAAGAAGGAATCTAATACAACTATAAAAGCTGAGATTACAAACAGGTTTGTGAGACAGCCTCAGTATCTACAGCACCACATCTCTATCACCAAGACAAAGACATGTCCAGAGGGCTGGAGTGATGGACAGAAGCACAGCTATTGTCCAGGCCATCTCCAGAAGCAAAAAGGAGATATCCTGCCTTCTCCCTTCCTCTCTCCCTGCTTCCATCTTTCACCACAGATTCTCATCAGCAGAACTGAGCCGAAGCCAAATGATAGAAGAGCCTGGAAAACACGTAGAAGAGTCAGCCCTTTGTGACATAGAGCAGAGCAAGGAGGGGCAAGGAATGGATTTAAAGGCAAACAAGCAAATGACTATAATGCATGAACCATGGCTGATAACTTGGGGTTTGAGCATTACCTGAAAATCTAAGAAGTTCTAGTAGCCAAATATTATTGGACATCCTCAATTATTGAAATAATGCATTTAAAGCCCTTACCCTAGAGCATGGCATATAGCGGAGGTTATGAAATCATCACCACCATCATCATCATAACTATTACTATTAGTACTAATAATAAGAAGGAAATTTTAAAATAATAAGAGAATCGAGGGAGTTTGCCTAAGGATAATGAAACCGCCACTCAGTATTTGAAATAAAAAAAGACAAAGCTGAATTTTTTGCTTACTATAAGGGAGGGCTGTGATGGTCAGTCTCTCCAAGCACAGCCAACCAATGACCTCATATAGGGGTTTTGTTTGGGGAAGGCATGACAAGCCAGGAATAGTCAAACTTTCAAGGTGTAAGTGGACTGACATGTGGAGAGAGAAGCACGGTTACTTGGGTAAGGCTACAGTTGATTAGTTGGCACTCTGAGATGTGTTGATTGTTTTGAGACTGTCCCTGATGGGCTGATTCTCATGAGCGAGGGGCTTGCTGAGGCAAGTTGTTCTTTATTGATTGAATGGGTTTAAAACTGGATCTTGTGGCTACTTGTTTCCACTGGCACAGAAAAAGAAATCAGTTGTTTCCTATATTTATGGGAACTTCCTTATTTTCTTTTCTTCCTCTTGTTCTTCAGTCAATCAAAGCTGCATGAGAGAATTTTGAGTGTTGTGAAAATCTTTACTGTTGTTGATTTCTTTGAAGGTGAGGTTTTGTTGGTGAAGATGCAATGTTCAGTTTTCATATCTGTCCGTGTGATTTTACTCTGGTTTCTGTCTTTGAATCAGTTGCTGAATCATCTGTCACAACAGTGCACAAAAAAGCATGTGAGACTCTACACAATAGACATTGAACAACAGTGAGGCAAGTAAGTATGACTGCAAGGGCCTGGAACTAATTCAGAACCCTGGCCCCAAATCCCCAGATCTGATGATGAAAACAAACAAATCCCCAAGATTTTCCAAGACATTTTAGACAGCCAGATTTATTTTACTTATAGCTTACATATAGACTACTCCAATTCACCTATAGTGATTAGACATGACATGATTAGACAGTATTAGCAATGCTGAAGAATCTTCCCTGGTTGACTAAAAGAAAATGTGTGGCCATTCTGTTACCTATAACTACACACTTGGTTGAAGCTAGTTTGTCTTGCTTCAGGGGTTGAGTTGTATTATGCACCATGCCAGTCAAAATATAGAACGAATTTTTGATGAGTATCTCTAGTAATTTATTTTCTACAAATATGATCATTACTCTCAGAATTCTCTTCCCATAAAAAATTATATACTTTTTACTGTTTCTGAAAGATATAATCCTTTGAGGATATTGAGGAATGGTATTAGTTATGTATTGCTCTATAACAAACCATTCTAAATTTGAAAATAAGAATATTAACACACATAGTTTCCAAGGGTCATGAATCTGGGAGGAGCTCAGCTGGGGGTTCTGAATCAGCATCTCTTATGAAGTCACACTAGGGTATCAGGGAAGGTGTAGCTCTCTGAAGGCTTGAATGCTGGTGTGGGGTCTGCTTCTGAGAAGGTTCGCTCAGCTGGCTGTTGACTGGAGACCTCAGTCCCTTACTGATATTGACAGGATGTTTCAGTTCCTTGCCTCATGGATCACTCTGTGGGGCTGCTCACAATATGGCAGTTAACTTCCCCTACAATGAAAGGTATGAGAAAGAGCAGGGCAGAAAATACAATGTTTTTAATAATTGAATCCTGGAATTGACATACCATCACTATTGCCATTTCTATTAGTCATAAAGGTCAACCCTGGCTCAATGAGAGAGGGGTACAGAGTTCACTGACCTGGATACCAAAATGTGAGAATCCTTAGAAGACAAACCATAAAGCATACCCTAGGAATGACTAATAATAACTAATAATTCAATTGAAAAATTAACTTTGGTTCTAAATGGTGATGTAGTCTGATTTCTTTATAAGAAAAGGAGTGAAAAACTGTATGAAATAACTCAACTTTGGTGGAGCTATAATATATTATACTTCAGTATTGTGTGACAAACACTTATTGCTTGCATTTTGTCATTTCCCTGGTACAAGGACATTTTACTTCATCTATGCATTATATGCCAAAAGTATCATTAGTAAAGTTAGAGCAACATAGCATATATCATTTATCAAAATGCCAAAATAAAAGTAGCTTGAAAGACCTGAATTATAGAATTCAGATGATAATTGTCCAAACAAAGGGTCCACGAACCTTTTCTGTAAAAATTTAGATATTAAATTTTTGTCTTCATGGATCATATATTCTTTCTCAGTTCTGTTGTCATAGCATAAAAGCAGCTGTGGATAATATGCTTTTGAAAAACTGGCTGTGGATGTGTTCCAATAGAATTTTATTTACAAAAACAGGTGGCAGGCCACACTTATTATGCAGGCCATGATTTGACAACCACTGGCCTTAGGCAAGTCATTAATCCTTATATGGGGAATATGATAGGCTAAATCAAAAGTAGACCCCCTTCAAGCTTTAATAAAGGAGAAAAGTGTTGCCAAGAAGATAACAAATGAAAATGTGCAGTGGAGTGTATGATATTTAGAAGAATCTTCTTCAGTAGTCTTGGGCCCAAACTATCTTCTCCCTCTACTCATCACCTTCCTCTGAGGATCTTGGGTAAAACAACTTCTCTAACCATCAACTTCTTGAGGCCCTCTAAAGAACCTCAATCTATAATATCTAATTGGTATAGCTTTTCAGTTGGGTCCTTAATGAGAGGACCCTTTTTTTCCCCATAAGATTGAGAAGGGGGAAAAGGACATTAAATTTTATGAGTGATGGGAAAAGCCTTACATAACTTAAATTTATGAATAGGCATTCTAGTTGAATGTGTCTCTGTTTCATTGGATAGATAATTGGAATATTCTAAGCAACACAAAATCTAACTGTGGTTTTTTTTTTGTTGTTGTTGTTGTTGTTTTTATTTCCACCACTGTGAATGCTGTGGATTTTTGATAAGGAAATAATTTATTCCATCCAGAAAATAAATGTACTAATATTAGCACAAATTCATCAACCACAAAGGAATATATAGTGTAAAATTCATTTGCAGATGTTCAAAGGATCACTTAGAATGTGGTTCTAGTCCATTCCCAACATCCACAATATTTTAGCTTAATTTAGTTATAGACAAGATATAAATTGGCCATGTCTTCTGTTAATACCAGAAAAAAATTCCAATCAGTGTTACATATTGTGGTAAATTTGTCCCCACGGTGGTGGGATGTTTCATGGAGAATCTGGGCAGGTGTTAACTTAAGATTTCATTTGGTGCTATAAAATCTGTTTTGCCAGATCTTACCTCCATAGATCTCAAAACTAGATGATTCCCAGTGTTTCTTTTAAAAAACTGTGCTTCCAGATTCTGTATATCTGCTATGGAATTTTGTAAACTTCCCCACAGATTTATAATCATCTTAAAAGAAAAAGAAGATCTTCCAGAAAGAGGATATAAGATGTAAGCATGAGCAAACCTGTAACATAAGAATGAGTAATTGGGTTCCCTAATCAAGTAGGGATTATGAAGAAGCCATACAGTCAGCAATGTGACAATTCTTAATTTGAGCATGGACAAAACAAAATGAGCTTCTTTCAGAAATTAACAAATAAAAATAAGACTCCATGAAGGTTTTATGGTTGACTCCTAGACCAATCATTTTTACACCAAAAGATTGTAAGTGTAGTGGACTTCCAGCTATTAGTCCTCAAAAATGACTTCACCAGGTTGGAAACTGACCAAGTCTACGTTTTCACATGTTCTATATGGAATACTCCCTATACACTCCATGGAAACAAGAAATTAGGGACAAAACAAAAACACATGAAACAAGACTGTGTTTATATAGACAAACAGCAGCAAAAGCAAGGCAATAAACAGGAGAATAAATAGGTTAATGATTAAAAAGTTATCAAATGGCTTACCTCCAAAACAAAAGGTCTTGTTATCTTGAATTAACACCTAGATCTAATTATTTACTCTATGGTGCATCTTTAAACCAAAAGGACTAATTGTTTTATTCAAAGGCCTGAACAAAGACCTATTTGGCCTCAAATCCTAGAATAACAAAGTAAATTCAGCAAGAAGAACTCAGTGAAAATTGTCAGAGATCAGATTATTATTGAAGCCTAATTTACTTGAGAGAATATTTGAAGAATAAACAGAATTTTGATACAAGATGCCCTGTGAGTACACCTATTGGTCTAATGGCCCCCTGGAATGCTGCCAAACTGAGACTTCAAAACACTTCAGTGGAACCTTGATAAATGTCAAGAAACAAAGAGATCATTATTCAATAGCTAAAATAAAAAGATAAAGCTAACCTTGCTTGTCATAATAAGAGGTGCAGGTCAGGCCCAGTCTTTTCAAGCAGAACAAATGGCTGCTCCTACCTAGTGTATGGAAGCATGGAGTTCAGAACTGGTTGACTCTGAGAAAAGTAAGTAGGTTGACATCATCTGTACAAGTCTGGTTACTCATTGTGAGACTCTTATTGATTGGGCAGCACTCACACACATGCTTATTGGAGTGAGTCTGTCCCTGATTGGCTGATGTTCAGAAGTGAGAGACTGACACTGAGTGGTTGCCTTGTAAAATTGTGTTTACTGAGGCAAGTTGTTGTTTGATTGAACAGGCTTAAAACCAGTTATGGTGGTTACTTGTTACCATGGTTTCAGAATAATCACTCTTTTCCTATGTTTGTAAGACATTTTAAAAAATGTATTTGTTTATTCTAATTTGTTATTCACGATAGCAGAATGCATTTCAATTTATATTACACATATAGAACACAATTTTTCACGTCTCTGATTGTACACAAAGTAGAGTCACACCATTTGTGTCTTCATATATGTATTTAGAGAAACGATGTCCATCTCATTCCACTGTCTTTCTTACCCCCATGCCCCTTCCCTTCTCCTTCCCCACTGCCCAATCTAAATTTCCTCCATTCCTCCCATGCTCCCCCTCAAATCCCCATTATGAATCATCATCCATATACCAGAGAAAACATTTGGCATTTGGATTTTGGGGATTGGCTTACTTCATTTAGCATTATGTTTTCCAACTCCATTCATTTACCTGCAAATGCCATGATTTTATTCTCTTTTATTGCTGAGTAGTATTTTATTGTGTATATATACCACAGTTTCTTTATCCATTCATCTACTGAAGGGCATCTAGGGTCGTTCCACATTTAGCTATTGTGAATTGTGCTGCTATAAACATTGATGTGGCTGTGTCACTATAGTATGCTTTTTTAAAGTCCTTTGGGTTTAAACAAAGGAGTAGGATAGCTAGGTCAAAATGGTTCCATTCAAAGTTATCCAAGTATTCTCCATACTGCTTTCCATATTGGTTGCACCAATTTGCAGTCCCACCAGCAATAGTATGAGTGTGACTTTTTCCCCACATCCTCATCAACACTTATTGTTGTTTATATTCTTAATAGCTGCCATTCTAACTGGAGTGAGATGAAATCTTAGAGTAATTTTGATTTGTGTTTCTCTAATTGCTAGAGATGCTGAACATTTTTTCATACATTTGTTGATTCATTGTATATCATCTTCTGAAAAGTGTCTGTTCAGTTCCTTGGCCAATTGGGTTTTGTTTTGTTTTTTGTTTTTGTTTTTGTTTTGTTTTGTTTTATTTTGTTTGGTGTTAAGATTTGTGAATTCTTTATATATCCTAGAGATTAGTGTTTTATCTGATGTGCATGTGATAAAAATTTTCTCCCATTCTATAGGCTCTCTATTCACCTCACTGATTATTTCTTTTGCTGAGAAGAAGCTTTTTAGTTTGAATCCATTCCATTTATAGATTCTTGATTTTTATTTCTTATTCTATAGGAGTCTTATTAAGGAAGTCAGGGCCTAATCCGACATGATGAAGATTTGGGCCTACTTTTTTTTTTCTATTAGGTACAGGGTCTCTGGTTTAATTTCTAGGTCCTTGATCCACTTTGAGTTGAGTTTTGTATGTGGTGAGAGATAGGGGCTTAATTTCATTTTATTGCATATGGATTTTCAGTTTTCCAAGCACCATTTGTTGAAGAGGCTATCTTTTCTTCAATATATGTTTTTGGTGCCTTTCTCTAATATGAGATAACTATATTTATGTGGGTTTGTCTCTGTGTCCTCTATTCTGTACCATTGGTCTCCAAGTCTATTTTAGGTCTGGAATAGTGATGCCACCTGCTTCATTCTTCTTGCTAAGGACTGCTTTAGCTATTCTGTGTCTCTTATTTTTCCAGAAGAATTTCATGACTGCTTTTTCTATTTGTATGAGGAATGTCATTGGGATTTTGATTAGAATTACAATAAATCTGTATAGTGCTCTTGATAGTATGGTCATTTTGACAATATTAATTCTGCCTATCCAAGAATAAGGAAGATATTTCCATAGTCTAAGGTCTTTTATAATTTCTTTCTTTAGCATTCTGTAGTTTTTATTGCAGAGATCTTTCACCTCTTTCATTAGGTTGATTCCCAAGTATTTTTTTTGAGGCTATTATAAATGGGGTAGTTTTTCTAGTTTCTCTTTCAAAGGATTAGTCACTGACGCACATAAATGCCTTTGATTTGTGGGTGTTGGTTTATATCCTGCTACTTTGCTGAATTCATTTATTAGTTCTGGAAGTATTCTGGTGAAATTTTTTGGATCTTCTAGGTATAGAATTATATCATCAGCAAATAGTGATAGTTTGAGTTTTTCTTTTCCTATTTGTATCCCTTTAATTTCTTTCATCTGTCTAATTTGCTCTGGCTAGAGTTTCAAGAACTATGTTAAGGGATTGGGGTTGTAGCTCAGTGGTTAAAGTGCTTGCCTAGCATGTGTGAAGCACTGGGTTTGATCCTCAGCACCACATAAAAATAAATAAACAAAATAAAGGTATTGTGTTCATCTATAACCAAAAATAAAAAAAGAACTATGTTAAATAGAACTGTCTTGTTCCAGTTTTTATCGGGAATGCTTTAAGTTTTTCTCCATTTAGAATGATGTTGGCCTGGGACTTAGCATAGATAGCTCTTACAATGTTGAAATATGTTCCTGTTATCCTTAGTCTTTCTAGTGTTTTGAACATGAAGGGGTGCTGTATTTTGTTGAATGCTTTTTCTGCATCTATTGAGATGATCATATGATTCTTATCTTTGAGTCTATTGATGTGACGAATTACGTTTATTGATTTCCAAGTGTTGAACCAATCTTGCATTCCTAGGATGAACCCCACTTGATCATGGTGCACTATCTTTTTGATATGTTTTTGTATTCCATTTTCCAGAATTTTATTGAGAATATTTGCATCTATGTTCATTAAAGATATTGGTCTGAAGTTTTCTTTCTTTGATGTGTCTTTGTCTGGTTTTGGAATCAGGGTGATATTGACCACATAGAATGAGTTTGAAAGTGTTCCCTCTTTTTCTAATTCATGAAATAATTTGAGGAGTATTGGTATTAGTTCTTCTTTGAAGGTCTTGTAGAACTCAGCTGTGAATCCATTTGGTCCTGGGCATTTTTTGGTTAGTAGGCTTCAGATGGCACCTTCTATTTCATTACTTGAAATTGATCTATTTAACTTGTGTATACCATCCTGATTCAGTTTAGGCAAATCATATGACTCTAGAAATTTGTTGATGCTTTCGATATTTTCTATTTTATTGGAGTACAAATTTTCAAAATAATTTCTAATTATCTTCTGTATTTCTGTAGTGTCCGTTGTGATATTTCCTTTTTCATCACAGTTATTAGTGATTTGAGTTTTCTCCTTCTCTTCGTTAGCATGGTAAAGGGTTATCAATTTTATTTATTTTTTCAAATAACCAACTTTTTTGTTTTGTCAGTTTTTTTAATTGTTTCTTTTGTTTCAATTTCATTGATTTTAGCTCTGATTTTAATTATTTCCTGTCTTCTACTGCTTTTGGTGTTGATTTGTTCTTTGTCTAGGGCTTTGAGATATAATGTTAGGTCATTTATTTGTTGACATTTTTCTTCTTTTAATGAATGAACTCAATGCAATGAACTTTCCTCTTAGTGGTCTCTTTATAGTGTCCCAGAGATTTCAATATGTTGTATCAGTGTTCTCATTTACCTCTAAGAATTTTTTAATCTCCTGTCTGATGTCTTTTGCAACACATTGTTCATCCAATAGCATACTGTTTAATCTCCAAGTGTTGGAGTAGCTTCTATTTTTTATTTTATCATTGATTTCTAATTTCATTCCATTATGATTTCATAGAATGCAGGATAGTATCTCTACTATTTTTATTTGCCCAGAGTTGCTTTGTGGCATAATATAAGGCCTATTTTAGAGAAGGCTCCACATGCTGCTGAGAAGAAAGTGTATTCACTGGTTGAAGGATGAAATATTCTATATATGTCAGTTAAGTCTAAGTTATTGATTATATTATTGAGTTCTATAGTTTTTTGTTGTTGTTGTTTAGCTTTTGTTTGGAAGATCTATCCAGTGGTGAAAGAGGTGTGTTAAAATCACCCAGAATTATTGTGTTGTGGTCTATTTGACTCTTGAACTTGAGAAGAGTTTGTTTGATGAACGTAGATGCTCCATTGTTTGGTACATATGTATTTATAATTGTTATATCTTGTTGATGTATGGTTCCCTTAAGCAGTATGAAATGTCCTTCTTTATCCCTTTTGATCAACTTTGGCTTGAAGTCTACTTTATTTGATATGAGGATGGAAACCCCTGCTTGTTTCCACAGTCCATGTGAGTGGTATGTTTTTTGCCAACCTTTCACCTTCAGTCTTTGGATGTCTTTTCCTATGAGATGAGTCTCTTGAAGGCAGCATATTGTTGGGTCTTTTTTTTTTTTTAATCCAATCTGCCAATCTATGTCTTTTGATTGGTGAGTTTAGGCCATTAACATTCAGGGTTATTATTAAGACATGATTTGTTTTCCTGGTCATTTTTGTTTATTTTTGGTATTTAACTTGACTTCATTTCCTCCTTTGATTGATTGGTTTTTCCTTTAGTGTAATACCTCCCTTTGTTGATTTTCATTGTTGTTTTTCATTTTCTCCTCATGGAGTATTTTGCCAAGGATGTTCTGTAGTGCAGGCTTTATAGTTGTAAATTCTTTTAACTTTTGTTTATCATGGAAGGTTTTTATTTCATAATCAAATCTAAAAGTTAATTTTGCTGGATGTAAGATTCTTGTTGGCATCCATTTTCTTTCAGAGCCTGGTGTATGTTGTTCCAGGATCTTCCAGCTTTAAGGTTCTGGGTTGAAAAAGCTGCAGATATCCTAATAGAGACCTGTAATCTGATTTCTTTCTCTTGTGGCTTTTTAAAATTCTCTCTTTATTCTGTATGCTAGACATTTTCATTATAATGTGTCTTGGTGTGGATCTGTTGTGAGTTTGTACATTTTGTGTCCTGTAAGCCTCTTGTATTTGATTTTCCAATTCATTCTTCATGTTTGGAAATTCTTCTGATATTATTTCATTGTTCATTCCTTTGGTTTGGAACTCTTCCTCTATCCCAATAATTTTTTAAGTTTGGTCTTTTTATGTTATACCATAATTCTTGAATATTCTGCTCATGGTTTTTTACCATCTTCACTATATGATTAATATTCTTTTCAAGATTATATATTTTGTCTTCATTGTCTGAGGTCCTGTCTTTCAAGTGATCTAAACTGTTAGTGGTGTTTCCTATTGAGTTTTTAATTTGATTTAGTGTTTCTTTCATTTCGAGGATTTCTGATTTTTTTTCCAGAACCTCTATCCCCTTATTAAAGTAAACTTTTGCTTTCTGTATTTGCTTATGTAGCTCTTTACCAAAATGATCTTTTGCTGCCTGTATTTGCTCTCTTATATCATCCTTTAATTCATAGAACATTTTAATTATGTACTGCCTGAACTCCTTGTCTGTAGTTTCTTCTGTTGTGTTGCCCATGGATTCTAATAATGTAGTATCTTGGTTTGTTTGGGGCACTTTCTTCCCTTGTTTTTTCATGTTATTCATTTGTTTTCCCTTCTAGCCCTTGATATTGCTTCTAAGCCCCAGCCAGTGTTCCATGCTGGGGATTGCCTCAACTAAAGATGGCAACAAGGTGTCCCAAGATGGAGGCTGCTGCTTTCAGTGATGGGGTGTCAGATCTGGTGGGGCCAAGCGGTGGCAGTGGGCAGTGTTCAGAGATGCAGCTCTGTTGTGTGCAGTATTGTGGCTGGCGGCTGTCTCCAGACCTTGTGCAGTGTCCCCAGGTGCAGGCTACTGAATGTGGGGGGCTATGGCAGTGATTGCAGTGTTCCAAAATGGAGGCAACCAGGGGATCGCCACATTGGTAGATGAGGATCCACACAGGAGTGGCAGCCAGAGTTCCTGTGCATAGGCAGCAGCCAGAATTCCTGTGTGGGAAGGTGGCCAAGAGTCCTATGCTGATGCTGGGGCCTAGAGACCTGCCCAGCTTGAGGGGGCAGCCGTGATTCCTGCATGGGAACAGCTGTTGGATGTCTTCTAATGCTCACAGAGAAACAGTATTCCCACTGTTTGAATCCTAGGTCACAGAACAACATAGAATGCAACCTCCCTCTAGCCTGCCATTTTTGATCACCCTGAAAGACATTTTTTATTCTCAAGTTCAAGAAGAAGATAAAGAAGGCTAGAGTGGAGTATGAGAAAGATTGGAAGTTACTCATGGCAAAGCATGAAAAAGCTCTATTAATTCACCACTGTGAAATCAGTGCCAGACCTTGGTGAATTCTTCAGTGTGAGTCAGATTTCTTTGTGTAAAGCTGTATTTTGTAAGATTGGGTCAGTGGAAAAAGGGGAAAGGGAGATTCTTCTGGAAGAGCTACAGTTGAACTTGGTACATATTTAGGTAATTTCAAATTTTATTCCCTACAGGCATTAATATTTATTGTACACTCTATTCATTTTTAGGAAATGTATTTGTAAAACATATAAATTTGTTGAAAGGGTATTCTGTATTCTGTTTCTATATTCCCTTTTTTCCCTTTTTTTAATTTGATTGTCATGGCAGATTTATCTTCAAAGAACTCTATGTTCAATACTGTAAGCCATGTCCAGTTTTAATTTATTATATTCTCCTCTTCATTTCCAAGGCAACTGGTCATATTATTATAAAGTTAGAGCTTCATAATAGAACTAAACATTAGAAAAAGTAACTCTAAATTTATTTTTGAGAAAGAAGAAGGAAAAGATACTATCAGTATGATTAACAGCTTGATCTCTAGATTCAAAAAAGATCTGGGTTTAAGTCCTGGCTCTTCCATGTAAAAATTGCATGAATTAAGACAAAATGTTCAACTTCCCCAAGCTTCTGTGTTCTCAGATGTAAAAATAATAATAATTCATAATACTTACTTTATATGGCTATATAGAGGACTAAAAGCAATAAATTATGTAGAGAAGTTAGGATAGTTCCTGGCATATGGTAGATATCTAACAAATGGGATGTATATTTTATCATTTATAGGAAAAAAGTATGAGGGGCTTCATGATAAAATACGTAATGTATGTATCTTTCCTTCCTTGTTTTAATTTGTTTCTGTAGAAATAAAAATTATTTTTAATTTTTTGAAACTCTTTTCGAACATTTATAATGCAAAAATCTACTTGGTCTTCACAGCCCTCTGTAAAGGAATGTATTGATAACTATGTTAATATATTGATGACATTAAAATGCTTTACTTGTATAAGGTAAAAGGATGGAAACATGAGGTCAAAGAAATGTTATGTGTTCATTACATGTAGGCAAGGTATCTTGGAAAGATGGTAATTTATCCTTAAAGAACTTTCACTCTAGCAACACCCAGTCCTTTTAATAGGATAATAATATACAGAGTCGCAGAAAACACCATGAAGTGTCCATTTGGGACAAGGTCTCTTGATGCTTATGAATGGCTCAATATGTAGGGACATAGGGAGGACTGTAAAAGGCTAAATAACACTTGGGTAAGTGTATGGCCCATCCCATTGCACCCTGGAAATAAAAGTTGTGAATAACTCTCGTTGAATAATCATCTACTAAGTGAATAAGCCATGATTTATTTAACCATTATCCTACTGTGGAAAATGAAGCTTTCCCCCATATTTTTCTTTTTACATTATAGATGGCAGTGACACCAGCATTTTTGTACAGAGCAATTTTTTTCTTCCATTGAAACAGTGTGGTGAAATGATAATGAATCTAGACCCCAGAACCACGCAATCTAGCTTCAAATTCCAGCTGTGTCACTAACCAACCATGTGGTTTTAAGTAACTTATTTAATCTTTGTGTCCCTCAGTTTATGCATGTGTAAAATGGCATTGATAAAAGTTCCGACTTTATCTGCCATCCATGAAGATTAAATCATCTCATATATGTAAAGCACTTCATAAAGTATCTGGCGCAAAGTAGGCATTGTAGGCGGTAACTACCAAACTGTTAACATTGAAATTTCAACTTAGGATAAGTCCTTACTTGAAAAGGGCTCTTAATATTCAAAGCTAAGTCACTTTTTAAAACTACTATATTGGATCACTTTATACTGAGAGTAACAGTGCCTGAGTGTTTATCTTTTCACAATTTTATTCACAGTTTATGATTTTCTTATACTTTCAGATTTATTAAGTACGAGACATTACCTTATTGTCTCTTGTTTAGTTTTGTTTTAGGGGGTACCAGGGATTGAACTCAGGGACACTCAACCACTGAGCCACATCCCCAGCCATTTTTTGTATTTTATTTAGAAATGGGGTCTCACAGAGTTGCTTTGGGCCTTGTTTTTGCTGAGGCTGGCTTTGAACTCATGATCCTCCTGCCTCAGCCTCCTGAGCTGCTGGGATTACATACATGCGCCACCACACACACCTGGCCTTATTGTTGTTTTGATGTGAATTTTTTTAAATTGCTACTGAAGATACTCTTTTAAAGTCAATGCATATTGATTTATTTAAATGTTGTTAGTGTCCTTTTGTTCTCTGGGGTTTTGTGTTAAGCTTTTGTTTCAACTAAAGACTAACATACTCAAAATTTCACTACTTCATCTGCCAGATTTACTACAATAATTCCCTCTGTCTCCTATTCTTTTTTTTCTTTGTTTTTAATTTTATAGACATTCAAAATGTTTATATAGCCATGTGTGTGTCTTCTATTTTTTCCTTTTCTCTATTTGCTCTCCTCTCTTTTCTTTTTATCTCTTATAGTTTGATTTGTTAATATTTAACTTCCTGTAGTTTTATCTTAAAGGGCAAAGACTCTGTTAGTCATCACTATATTTACCTGCCTTGCCCAGTCCCAACATGGAATGAGTGGCCAATAATATCTGTGGAATGACTGAAGTAGTGAAGGAACAAGTAAATTGGCCCCAGTAGTTCACAGACCACACAACTCTGTGACTACATAATAAGGTCACATTTCCTTTAATAGCCACATTATAAGAACTGTGAACCTACATTCCAAGTAAGCTATAAGAAATTCATTCTTCCATGGAATTTCCCTGCCATGGGCCTATTACATGTTCCACTAAATCAATCCTCATGATTATTATCACTACTGTTTCTACATCTCATAACTATTTCTCAAGAATGCCACGTACCTCATCAGTTCTTCTTTAAGCACGGACTAGGTTCCTCCTTTTAATTCTCCAAAGCACAGCTAAGACAAGACTAAAATAATTAACAAAAATATACCGCGGATTTGAGTATGAAAGCAGTACAATAGATTCCAACAACTATTAGATGGAGTTAATTTTTGGAAGACCCAATGTGGCAGTGGCCAGCTCACTACTACCAATAGAAAATCTCCAGACAGCTGCACATTCTGAAGTACCAGTGGCCCTAAGAACACCTGTGGTAGTAGGGAGACTGAGAGGAAGAAGTAGAAAAAGATAGAAACAGAGAGAGCCTCTCTAAATCCATGCCATCTCATCTGCCTGTTATGAAGATTAAATGAGTTAAGCAAATTAAAGAACTGGTAAGGGGAATACCCACCCAAGGCTCACACAAAACAATGGTAAGCATCAGTACTGCATTTTTCAGGTCTGAATTATTCTTAAACAACACCATGAGAAAGGCACCAATTGTCAAATGCATACAGTGTTGTGCCACGCCTAGTCCTGGTGATTCCCTTTTATACTTTATGTCCAGCATAAAAAGGTCAGATTTACACAACTCCTTTGTCATGGTCTAGTGTGACAATCTCCTGTAAACAATTATTTTAAACTCCTCTGTCTCTCTCTCTCTCCCTCCCCCCCCCCCCCCCCCCCCCCCCCCCCCCCCCCCCCCCCCCCCCCCCCCCCCCCCCCCCCCCCCCCCCCCCCCCCCCCCCCCCCCCCCCCCCCCCCCCCCCCCCCCCCCCCCCCCCCCCCCCCCCCCCCCCCCCCCCCCCCCCCCCCCCCCCCCCCCCCCCCCCCCCCCCCCCCCCCCCCCCCCCCCCCCCCCCCCCCCCCCCCCCCCCCCCCCCCCCCCCCCCCCCCCCCCCCCCCCCCCCCCCCCCCCCCCCCCCCCCCCCCCCCCCCCCCCCCCCCCCCCCCCCCCCCCCCCCCCCCCCCCCCCCCCCCCCCCCCCCCCCCCCCCCCCCCCCCCCCCCCCCCCCCCCCCCCCCCCCCCCCCCCCCCCCCCCCCCCCCCCCCCCCCCCCCCCCCCCCCCCCCCCCCCCCCCCCCCCCCCCCCCCCCCCCCCCCCCCCCCCCCCCCCCCCCCCCCCCCCCCCCCCCCCCCCCCCCCCCCCCCCCCCCCCCCCCCCCCCCCCCCCCCCCCCCCCCCCCCCCCCCCCCCCCCCCCCCCCCCCCCCCCCCCCCCCCCCCCCCCCCCCCCCCCCCCCCCCCCCCCCCCCCCCCCCCCCCCCCCCCCCCCCCCCCCCCCCCCCCCCCCCCCCCCCCCCCCCCCCCCCCCCCCCCCCCCCCCCCCCCCCCCCCCCCCCCCCCCCCCCCCCCCCCCCCCCCCCCCCCCCCCCCCCCCCCCCCCCCCCCCCCCCCCCCCCCCCCCCCCCCCCCCCCCCCCCCCCCCCCCCCCCCCCCCCCCCCCCCCCCCCCCCCCCCCCCCCCCCCCCCCCCCCCCCCCCCCCCCCCCCCCCCCCCCCCCCCCCCCCCCCCCCCCCCCCCCCCCCCCCCCCCCCCCCCCCCCCCCCCCCCCCCCCCCCCCCCCCCCCCCCCCCCCCCCCCCCCCCCCCCCCCCCCCCCCCCCCCCCCCCCCCCCCCCCCCCCCCCCCCCCCCCCCCCCCCCCCCCCCCCCCCCCCCCCCCCCCCCCCCCCCCCCCCCCCCCCCCCCCCCCCCCCCCCCCCCCCCCCCCCCCCCCCCCCCNCTCCCCCCATCTTCCTTCCCTCTTTCTACAATCCCCCTCCCCCAACAAATATACAAACAGAACTTTGCAAGAATGGTTTAGCCTAGATCCTATTCCAAAGATACACATTTTCCCCTCTTGATTCCAAAAGAACATAAACCACCCGATAAAAACAATTTACACTTCCAAATCAAACTTGTCATCTTACTGGAAACTTAAATTTCTTCCAAAATCAACAAGTGAATACTTGCTCTACATTTATGTAATTAAAAATATCTATTTTAGTGCTTTTTTCCCAAAACAAAATATTCTTCTCCAAAGATGAATCAATAACTTCACCTTTATAAAAAAGAAAACAGCTGACAACTTTTAAATGATTTAATTCCAGTTTTCAAAAAAAGAAAAAAAAAGTAAAATCCTGATGGGCACCTCTTGCAGAATGAATAGAAGTGTAGTGTGAAGTAAAACTCTAAGCTAATTTTTCTCCATAGAAATAGCTTATTTTCTAGGGGCTGGAGTTGTGGCTTAGCAGTAGAGCGCTTGCCTAACACGTGCGAGGCCCTGGGTTCGATCTTTAAAAATAAATAAATAAAATAAAGGTATTGTGTCCAACTACAACTAAAAAAACATTTTTTAAAAAAAGAAATATCTGCTTTTCTTACTAATTCTTAAGTGATAATTCCTTTTCCCGTCATTTGGCTAAGCTGAGTTCATATCTTCAATTTATATGTAAACTAGCTTATATATCCATTTAGTTACCTTTTATTTTATTTTTTACTGGTTCTGTATTATTTCCACTCATTTCCCTTAAAATTCTAGCACCTAGCAAGAATATTTCTTCCTTATTTTTCCCCTCTTATAGTACTGTTTGATTATTCTTCCCAGTTATTTTGCAAAATCAATTTTATAATAATTTTATCAAGTTGTATAATGTATTCTTTGACTTTTAATGGGGATATGCTAAATATATACATTAATCTGAAAAATATCATCTTTACAATCCACAGTTGTACTCTGTCTATACTCATTTGGTTTTTAAAAAATTATTTTATTAAAGTTTATGAGTAAGATCACTTTTTTAGTTATCATTTCTAGTTATTGCTAATGTTTAGGAAAGATAAGCGTATTTGCATATTTATATTTTAATTGCCTATCCACAGAATGCTTTAAATATCCCTAGTAGTTTTATAGTAGTTTAGTTTGTGTTTTATGTTTTTCAAATGCTTTTTTGTTTCCTTTTCCCGTCAGTCTTTAGTTCTCATTTTTAAAAACTCTTATTGTGGGACTGGGGTTGTGGTTCAGTGGTAGAGCGCTTGCCTGGCACCTTCAAGACCCTGGGTTTGTGCCTAAGCACCACATAAAAATAAACAAAATAAAAGTATTGTGTACAACTATTTAAAAAAATTTTTTTTAAAAAACCTCCTTATTGTGATTTAAAAAATTGGGGGTGTAAAATTTAAAAATCATGGTGACAAAAAGCACCTCTTTTTTTTTAAAGGGAAATGTTGCTGAATTTGTGCTCCCATTAATAAAGTCAGCTCTTAAATTTTTTTAAATTCTTAATATTTATTTTTTTAATATCAAGAAAAAGCAGCCCTAAACCCCAATTTTAAGATGTTTTAAGACTAGATGTTGCATTTAATCAAATGTTATTTTTTTACTTTTATTGACAGGATTTTAATTATTAAAGTTATGTGGTTTTTGATCTTGACAATTTACATTTCACTGAGTCATCTGTTCGTTCAGAGAGAATTCCTCTCTGGGAATCAGAGGAATTCTCTCTGAATTCTTGAGTAGCCTTCCATGACTCTTTTTTTTTCCCCCCTCCCCTACAAATCAAACCCAGGGCCTCCTGGCTGCTAGGCAAGTGCTCTACCACTGAGTCACACCCACAGCCACCTCAAATCACTCTTTTTCATATCCCTCCTCATATTTTCTTCATGGCAGTTATCACTGTTATCTTTAGCCTATTTGTTTACATGTGTTTTGTTGTCTGCTATGCAGGGGGTACTCACTGGTATTGATTGCTTTAACATTGATCAAATCGGATCACCGATGTATTAAACTGTGATAGACCCTGATCTATCATTGCAATTACTATCTTGGAGCTGGTGGAGTCCAAATCTGTTCTTATATCCTGACTTTTCCTGCAGTTCTCTTTGAAAGTCATCTCTTTGTGGAATGGCCTTTCACTCAGGAGGGAGTACTGTATAGAATTGACGTGCTTCAATTTCTTTTTTTTTTTTAATATTTTTTAGTTGTCAATGGACCTTTATTTTATTTATATCTGGTGCTAAGAATCGAACCCAGTGCCTCTCATTTGATGAGCAAGTGCTCTACCACTGAGCTACAACCCCAGCCGCCCCCCCACCCCCCATGTGCCTCAATTTCTGAGCTAATATTCTGACCTGCTGCTCCTGGACACAGTGAGATCTGGGATTTATATACACTTTGATTCAAAGATTGTACAAATAATAACTCAGTATCCTTAATTTTTTTAAGCAAAAGATAAAGTATTTCCAAACAATAATGAGATCAAGATAGCTACACTAGATAAGAAACAAGACTTGGATTCCAGCCCGGATGTTTTCATTATTTACTGTGACCTGGGTCAAGTTACTTATCCTCTTAGAGTCCTTCTATGTAAAATGAAAAATCTGCATTACACTTACTGATGCCTTCTAGCTGTAATTCAAAATGAATAATTTATGAGAGGAAATTTATAAAATTAATATTAATAAATTACTATCTAAATTGCAAAATAAACCCTAGTAAACTTGCTATCTTATTATATGATGATGGGATAGCAAGATTTTTACATCAAATCATCTATTCCAATTAAATTTAATGATTTGAAGAAGTACTTCTGCAGTAGAAAACTCTGGGATAGTCTCCCTATCCCTCTGCCTATTCTAGAAACGCTCCTCTCTCTCTTTTTCTTCCTCCTATTATAATGCAGCTGAAAAGTGACCCTTATGGCCACATCTAATCATCTGTGGTCCAAGTATGGGTCAGGACCAGTGAGTCCCATTCCCAGGAATTTGGGGTTCAGATAGGAAAAAAGATGGAAAGCAATTTGGTCCCTAATGCTTGAAGCAATGAGATGTAGACCTTATATGTACAAGGCATACCATGTTCCCATGTAAAGATGATCTGCAGAAACAAGAGGCAAGCAGAGTATCTGACATTGCTGGTTCCTAGGCTAGCTAGATCTCTGTCTGTAAAGTAGGTTATTCAGTTTGTGCTTGAGAATATTCCAGTGAACGTTTTTATATATTCCTCTTTTTGTCTAAGCTGGTCTGAGTTGGATTTTGTTGTCTTCTCTCTTCCCCACTTCAAATATATCAAAAGTAATACAACTTCTATCTGAATAAAATGAAATGGTTCATCTTCAGATAATCTCCCCACCTAGCCTTGTTGTTCTGTGTGACTTCTGTATGACTTCCTTGAGTTTCCTATTCACGTTACTCCTTTCTTTCAGTTTGAAGTTTCCCATTAGCTTAACGCGTGTAAGATAGACTTTGTCCAGCTAAAGTTGACTTGAATGGCTTAGAGATATGTTCAACTGGATTGACTCACTTCTGAACCCTTCTCCCCTTCATATCCTGTTGCAAAGAGTACTCTGTTTTCCCAAAGGAAAACTCAACAGACACAGATCTATTAACTATGTATAGATTTTTGTTGCACTTGTAAAATAGGCTTTAATTGCATCTACTCAGATCTCAAAGTGAGAGAAAAAATAAATAAATAAATGTGTGATAGTTTGTAGGAAATTGTCTTTTGAACCAAAACAAGATATACAACTAGAATCATGAAAAATCCTCAACATAGTAATATGATTGATGGCATCCTGCATCCTCAGCAACCCAAATTCCAGTATTACATCCATTTGTAACTGTGTTATTATGCACTCCATATAGCAGAACACACTCCTGAGAAAGAACACAAATTATTTGAGCAAAAACTGATGAACCAGCATGAAGAAAAGGGGATGGGGAAATGGGAAAGGTTTTTTATTATATACACCTTTATTTTATTCACTTATTTTTATGTGGTGCTGAGGACAGAACCCAGTGCCTCACACATGCTAGGCAAGTACTGTCTACCGCTGAGCTACAACCCCAGTCCTGGGAAAGGTTTTAAAGTTATAAATTAATAGCTTATCCATAACTATTGGTGTATTTTCCTTATATTTTTTGCGGTATCTTGTCTACATATATGTTATTCATAATAAAATTTCCTAATGAGTTTTCTTTGTAATTTATGTGAATATATGCCCTCAGAAAAAAATTATTTCTATTTCAAAATTACTCTTTATTGAAAATTACACCGGATGTTAAATGTCCACCTTTATAATAAATAAAAACAATAATGTAATGGTAAATTTCACTAAAGCAAAACATACTTCTGATAGCCAATATTAGAAAAAAATCAGATTTCAGGATTAGAAAACTTTCTTTCTGTTTAGTCCTAAGGGACCAAGGGATATTCTTTCCCCCCATAGGCAACGAAAGCCCTGTGAAATGCAAAACAGAGTTTTTAATGCCTTAAAATTGATTTCTCTGACTGTACAATCATTACCAGCATAGGCCAAAAATCCAAATTATTACTTCCACATCAGGCCTACTAGGGAAGACAGCCCTCGTTTTAGAATTCTTCAAATCTTCCCTCACAGGCGTGCTAGGAAAAGCATAATCTACAGGATCACTAATTGGTCTTTTGACACACTGCCAATCTATTGACTCCTAAATGAAGAACAACAGTGAACACTAAGGACAAAACAAAAGTAAAGCTGAGAAACATGGTTGAAAATTGAACTAAAAAGGCAGAGTAAGGAAAAAAAAAAAAGAGCCAGTCTAACATACATGTAACTTCAGACCTTCAAAGGGAAAACTTCATAAGTGAATATCTTATTGCTTTAAAAGTTCAAAATACACATATTTATAGAAGAATGGTCCCAAGGTTTCATGGATATTAAGACCTCAGAGTTTCTGTTATAGAAATTAAAAATTATAAATACACTCTCCTATTGCCTTTGTTTCATTTTCATCTCCAGGGTTGATTTATTTTGAATGGTATGACTATAGATATCTTTTTTTTATTATTGGTTGTTCAAAACATTACAAAGCTCTTGACATATCATATTTCATACATTTGATTCAAGTGGNCCCCTCCCATCTTCTCTCTCTACCCCATCTACTGTAATTCATTTCTCTCCGTTGTTTTTTTCCCTTTCCCCTCACTTCCTCTTATATGTAATTTTGTATAACAATGAGGGTCTCCTTCCATTTCCATGCAATTTCCCTTCTCTCTCCCTTTCCCTCCCACCTCTCGTCCCTGTTTAATGTTAATCTTTTTCTCATGCTCTCCCTCCCTGCTCTGTTCTTAGTTGCTCTCCTTATATCAAAGAAGACATTTGGCATTTGTTTTTTAGGGATTGGCTAGCTTCACTTAGCATAATCTGCTTTAATGCCATCCATTTCCCTGCAAATGCCATGATTTTGTCATTTTTTAGTGCTGAGTAATACTCCATTGTGTATAAATGCCACATTTTTTTTATCCATTCATCTATTGAGGGGCATCTAGGTTGGTTCCACAGTCTAGCTATTGTGAATTGTGCTGCTATGAACATCGATGTAGCAGTATCCCAGATATCTTGATGTTTTTAATCTGTAAATTTTGCCATAACAATCTGCATTTTAAAATGAAAACTTTTCTGGATATAATATCTCCATTTTATGAAAGCTGCTGCTTCATTTATAAATTAATTTTGTGCAGAATTTTCATGACATAAAACATGAAAAACTATAAGGTGCTTTCTCAGATAAATTACATGTAATTCCACATGTATTATGATAACATCAAAATACTCCTAAGTTATCAATGAAACTAAATATAAATTTAATTTTAAAATATTTAATTCTACACATTAAGCTAACTCAAAATTGTATGCATTGTAATACTTTTAAAAAATGAAACCATGTTTAAAATATCATTTAATGGCTTTAAAAAGTACTGTGGAAAATTCTGGTTTAGCCAGGCATGTTTGTAATCCCAGTGATTCGGGAGACTGTGGCAGGGGGGTCTCAAGTTCAAAGCCAGCCTCCGCAATTTAAGTAAGATTCTGTCTCCAAAAAAAAAAAAGAGCTGGAGATGTGGCTCAGTGGTAGAGTGCCCCTGGGTTCAATCCCCATTAACAAAGTAAAACAAATTTGAAAGAAGGAAGGAAGGAAGGAAATAAATTCTGGTTTAACTTGTTGGATGTATTTTTCTCTCTTCTTTCTTCCAAAATTACTTGAAAAGGAAAAAAAATTAAAGGTATAAGTCTACAATCATAAAGAGAACTAGAGCGAGACTACCATAGACAAGGAATGCTAAGTTGGTGGAGATAGAAAGCATATTCTGGCTTAGAAGAGCAGAGAAACCTGAAATCAAAGAGCCTAATAATAAATTGAATTAAGCTGATTCTTTCCATAGATCCAGGAAGGGCTCAGTAATTGAAAGTACTGAATAAGACAGAGAAATACAGAGTGGATCTGACAACAAAGAAACCAGTGGAAAAGAACATTGGAGCCCTATCCTATGAAGCCATCTAACCACTTATCTCACCCTTAAGGAGAGCAGAGTTTATCCTCTATGGTAATTGACCAGACAGGCCCCAGATTTGAGGACTTTAGACACACAGAGTACAGGAATGAGGCACCAGCCTGAATACCAGGAACTAATAAGTTAGGCATAATGAATCTCCCACCTCCAGCCCAATCCTATTCCAGGTCCCAGAACATCAGGAGTCAAATATATTCCTCCCAATCAAGACATCAGAGGAGCCTCCTTTGAAGACCCATAGTATTCCCCAATACAATAGCTGTACCATTGCTCTACAAAGATGTTCACAAATATCTCCATCACAACAGTTTTCAATAGCTTGTCAGGCCTTAATCTTTAGGATATCTGAATATTGAACCAAGCCTCAGCAGACACTTAAGGAAAGCCTCCAAAATGAATAGCAAAATCAAAAACAGAGAAGAAAAATAAATTTTGTGAGGGGAAGGGATGCAGTAAATATCTGAGCAATAGACTAAGAGATAAGAGACATTAAGCCAGTCCTTTCCTCCCATGCCTTCCACAAAGATCTAGATTTGAGATCCCTTTAGATATTCTATGGTTTGCCATTATTTTCCATTATTTCTGCTTTGTTGGGATTAAACAATATGCCAAATTCATCTTTTATTTTTAGTAGCATGCAATGCAATATACTTACAACACTTACCAAGACCAAGACATCACTAAAGAAAAAAAAGTTTGCATTCCTCCATTTTGGTTACGCTGTTAAAAGTAATGGTACAATTGGCATCATTTTAAACTCACCTAGGACAAGCTGTTATTTATTCCAAATAATAATAATAATAATAATAATAATAATAATAATAACAACAACAGGTATTTGTTTATAACAAGCGCTTTACAAGCATACCTTCCTCTAATCCTAGGTGGATACCACCATTGTTCTCATATACAAGTGAGGAGACCAAGGCTTCTAAAGGTCAATTGACATCTCCAAGATAGCAAAGCTAGGATTTGAACCCAAATATGCTAGTCTTAAAGCTTTGCCTTTAACCTCCATGTTCACTACTTTTTTAAGATAAAGAAAAAGAAAATTACAGTTGTATTGTGATGATATGGAAGTAAGGGGATTAAATGGTAAATTAGAAAGTTTTGCCACTTGACAGATATGTTCCTCAAAATCTTTATAGATTGAAATTAAGAATAAACGTGGAAATGTTCCAGAGCGAGAGCAGAGTTATTCTCCTAGATTGGGGTTACCATGGTCCAACGTTGGGGTTCCTTGCTGCTGTTTCAAAAAAAAAGCACCCAGCAAGATCAGGGGCTGCCTGGCAAGATTACATGTAAACTCCCATTAATTAAATATGGGAAGAAACATGCATAAAAAATAGAATGTCAGGCTGGGGTTGTGGCTTGGTGGTAGAGAGCTTGCCTAGCATATGTGATGCACTGGGTTTGAGTCTCAGCACCGCATATAAATAAATAAAATAAAGGTCCAGTGATAACTGAAAAAAATTTATTTTTAAATAGAATATCAGTAGTCAATAACCAAATACAACTGGAAAAAATTTTCCCCAGTAATCAAATTTATTATGGAAGCTAAATTTTAATCAGAAGATTGCTTAGTGAACATGAACTTAAAACCCAGAGAGTGCTGGACATGGTGGTATGTGCCTGTTACACCAGTGACTCAGGATGCTGAGGCAGAAAGATTGCAAGTTTGAGGCCAGCCTAGGAAACTTAGCAAGACCCTGTCTCAAAATTTAAAAAAAATGAAAAGGACTGCTGATGGTAAAGCATACCTGGGTTCAATCTCCAAAACAATGACAACAAAACAAAAACCAAAGTCCAAAGACAAGCAAGTTATTCTTAATGACTAGTTTCACTGAGCTAATCATCCATCCATCCATCCATCCATTCATTCATCCACTCAATAATTATGTATACTTCACATTTTTCTTACCACCAGAAATACAATTCTAAGAGACAAAGATGTAAGAATGTTCTCAAATTAATGGAGTCAACATTTTAATAAAAAAAATCAAACAATGATTTTAGACACTGACAAATGTAATAAATAAAATTAAGGAAGGTAAGAAGAGGGTTTGGTAGGGTGGTTAAAGAATTTAGCAGGGTATTTGAGATCTGAAGAAGTAAGATACTCAAATATTTGAGATCTGAAAAGATAAGAAAGCCAAATGGGTTAAATCCTAGAGGAGAACAATCAAGCAAAGAAAACAGCAAGTGTAGAGAGCCTAAGGTGGAAATGAGCTAAGTGTGTTTGAGGAATAGTGCAGATGGAGCCCAGTCAGCAAGTAGAGAACAATACAAGTTGAGGTCAGAAAGCAGGCAAGGGCCAGATCATGTAGTTTCGTAACTCTGATAAGGGTTTTATTCTAAGAGTTATTGGAAGCTGTTCAGGAAGTTTTGAACAGAAGCATAATGTAACCCAGGTTCTAGGAGGCAGGTCTTGTATTTTTTCTCTGGGAGTAGAATTAGGCCTAGATGCTAAGCTAGGGAAGGACATGTGACAATGTCCTAGCTAATGACAAATGAAAGTGCTATATGCAAGTTTCTTAAAGGAGGGGGCATACATCTCTTTTTCTCCTTTCTAATGGCAGCAATGTAGTTATAAATAGCTAAGCTGAAACTTGGGAATCCATACTGAACCATGAGAATGAAGTTTCATATTAAGCATGGAAAAGCAGCAAGATGGAAGAGCCCAGATCTCTGATAATTATGAAACTTCCAGGCCAGTTGTGAACCACATATGCTTACCTGAGAGATACATTCATATCTCGTTACAGGTTTTCTGTCACTTGCAGCTGAATCTAATCCTAACTAGCACACTTATTTCTTAGCTTATTTGAGATTGCAAATGAATAGACATTTTTATTAGAGAAACATCATTATACATAGTATTTGGGTTCATTTGACAAAATCATATGTGCAAGGAATTCCAATCCCCATTCCTACCCACCTTTTCCTTCCCTCCTCCATGCCCCTATTCTCCCTATTCTATTCTTCTAAACTTCTTTTCTTTTATGTATATATAAAAGTGAAATTCCTTTTGATAACTTTATATGAATATAATAAGATTTTGTTAAATTCATTTTTCTTCCCCTTTCTCTTCCTTCCTCACTCTCTTGTTCTCCTCCTTCTCCTACTCTTATCTGTTCCTTTATGATATACCATCCCCTCCCCAACTGCCTTCTTTCCTTGTTTTGCTCTGACTTCCACATATGAAAGAAAATATTTGACCCTTAATTTTCTGAGTCTAGCTTATTTCATTTAGCATGGTTTTTTCAGTTTCTATTCATTATTTCATTCTTCTTTATGGCTGAGAAAACTCCAATGTGTGTGTGTGTGTGTGTGTGTGTGTGTGTATACATTTTCTTCATCCATTCATTTATTGATGGGCATCTGGGTTGATTCTATAATTTGGCTTTGTGAATTGTGCTGCCATAAACATTGAAGGGGCTGTATCACAATAGTATGCTGATTTTAGATCTTTGGGATAAATACCAAGGAGTGGGACAGTTGGGTCATATGGTAATTCCATTCCTAGTTTTTTTGAGGAATATCCACACTGCTTTCCAGAGTGGTTGTACCAATTTGCAGTCCCACCAACAATGTAAGAGTGTGCATTTTCCCCCACATCCTCACCTGCATTTACTGTTATTCATGTTCTTGATCATTGCCATTCTGACTGGAGTAAGATGAAATCTTAAGTTGATTTACATTTCCCTAATTGCTGAATATGCTGAACACTTTTTTATATATTTGTTGGCCATTTGTATTTCTTCTTATAAGTTTCTGTTTAGTTCTTTGGCCCATTTATTGTTTGAGCTATATGTATTTTTGGCATTGAGTTTTTTGAGTTCTTTATATATTCTGGATATTAATCCCCTATCAAAGGAGTAGATGGCAAAGATTTCCTCCCATTTTATAGGCTCTCTCTTTGCTTTCTTTTTTCTTTTATGGCTTTTTTATTTTAAAATTTATTCTAATTTGTTATATATGACAGCAGAATGCATTGCAATTCAAATTACACATACAGAGCACAATTTTTCATGTCTCTGGTTGTACACAAAGTAGAGTGATACCATTCGTGTCTTCATATGTGTACTTAGGGTATGATGTCCATCTCATTTCACCGTCTTTCCTACCCTCATACTCCCTCCCTTCCCCTCCCACCCCTTTGCCCTATCTAGAATTTGTCTAATCCTCCCATACCCCCCATAACCTCATTATGAATCAGCATCCTTATAGCAGAGAAAACATTCAGCATTTGGTTTTTTGGTATTGGCTTACTTCACTTAGCATTATATTCTCCAACTCCTTCCATTTACCTGCAGATGCCATGATTTTATTCTCTTTTATTGCTGAGTAATATTCCATTGTGTATATATACCACAGTTTCTTTATTCATTCATCTACTGAAGAACATCTAGGTTGGTTCCACAATTTAGCTATTGTGAATTGTGCTGCTGTAAACAGTGATGTGGTTGTGTCCCTGTAGTATGCTATTTTTAAGTCCTTTAGGTATAGATCAAGGAATGGGATAGCTGGGTCAAATGGTGGTTCCTTTCCAAGTTTTCCAAGGATTCTTCATATTGCTTTCCATATTGGCTGCACCAATTTGCAGTCGCACCAGCAATGTATGAGTGTGCATTTTTCCCTCTCTTCACTTTCTTAATCATTTCCTTTGCTGTGCTGAAGCTCTTTAAGTTGATGGCATCCCACTTATTGATTCTTGGTTTTATTTCTTGAGTTTTAGGGATCTTGTTGAGGAAGTCGGTGCCTGTACCTATATGATGGAGTGTTGATCCAATGTTTTCTTCTAGCAGTTGCAAGATTTCTGGTCTAACTCTTTGATCCTTTTGATATGACTTTTGTGCAGAGTGAAAGATACAGATCTAAATTCATTCTTTTACATATGAACATCAATGTTCCCATCACTATTTACTAAAAATGCTCTCTTCTCTAACATAAATTTTTGGTACCTGTGACAAGTATCATATGGCTGTAAAAATTTGAGTTGGTCTCTGTGTTTTCTATTCCATAAGTCTTTGTGCCTCTTTTGATGCCAAAATAATGCTGGTTTTGCTACTATAGCTCTGTAGTATAGTTTGAAATCAGGTATTGTGAGGCCTCTTGCATGACTTCTCTTGTTCAAAATTGCTTTGGCTACTCTGGGTCTTTTATTCTTCCCAAAGAACTTCAGGACTGTTTTTTTTCTCTAGTTCCATGAAGAATGTACTTTGATAGGGATTGTATTGAATGTGTATATTGCTTTTGGTAGTATGGTCCTTTTGTCAATGTTAATTCTGCTTATCCAAGAACATGGGATATCTGAGTTCAGCTTATTTCAGGTAGCATGATTTTTCCCATTTCTATTCACTTACTCCATTATTTCATTGTTCTTTATGGCTGAGAAAAACTCCATTGTGTATATATACATTTTCTTAATCCATTCATCTGGGTTGATTTTATAATTTAGCTTTGTGAATTTTGCTGCCATAAACATCGAAGTGGCTCCTAAAGTTCTCGTAAATTCCTTTCTTCAGTGTTCTATAGTTTTCCTAATAGAGACCTTTCACCTCCTTGGTTAAATTAATTCCAAGGTTGGTTGGCTGGTTTGGTTTTATTGTGGTTGTTGTTGTTGGTGGTATTGTTTTAGATTATTGTAAAGAGGTGAGTTTTCCTGACTTCTTTCTTAGCTGAATGACGTTGGAGTATATAAAAGTAATTGATTTATGAGTGTTGATTTTGTATCCTGCTAATTTGCTCAACTTATTTATCCGTTCTGGAAATCTTCTGGTGGAATTTTTTGTTAGAAGATACAGTTAGGATCATGAATGACTAGAAATTTTATTGATTCTTCCCAGTAATACTAATGAACCATACTGGACCTATTCATAGTTAGTAACAGATTTCATAACTTCACAAGTTGCTCATTATGATTCCAAATTCCATTTAGTAAGAAGCCCTGATCTATCCACTGAAGTCTGCTTTTTTTTTCTCCAGTGGATCACTCAGTATTATTTTTATTTGACCCTTTAAGATATGGGGATGCAATTCTGCCTTCTACCCTAAAAGTCTTTTGAAGACTTTGATGGAATTCTCCATTTGTTCTTATCTTAGGACCACACAACAATTACCAATATTAAAATTATGTTGAATTTGTTTCTGGAAAAGTTTTGGTTTTGTCTGACTTTTCTGTTGCAACTTCCAAGGTCATTCTACAGAAGATGCAAAAGTGGTGGGAAGAAGTTGAAGACACTAGAGACAGAAGGCAAAGGGGAAAATCAAAAGAAAGGAATGGCCTTTATTAACTAAGGATCCAAGGATCAGAGTTTTTCGCAGTCATAATTCTCTGAAGAATAATCCAAGTGATTGTTTGTATCAACAGTTTGTTCCTTTTTATTGCTGAATAGTCTTCCTTGGTGGATTACCACACTTTTAACTATTTACTCATTGAAAATGTCTGAATTATTTCCAATTATTATAAAAAAGCTGCTTTAAAAATTCATGTACAGGCTGGGGATGTAGCTCATTGGTAGAGCACTTGCCTCGCACATGTGAAGCACTGGGTTCGATCCTCAGCACCACATAAAATACATAAATAAAGAAAGATACTGCGTTCATCTACAACTAAATACACACACATAATTCATGTACAGATTTTATGTGAAAATAAGTTTTCATTTCTCTGGGAAAAGTTCTCAAGGGTACAACTGCTGGTATCAAAGGATAGTTATAGTTTTTGTTTTTCCCCCAACAGCAATGTATGAATGATTTGATTTCTCCATGTCCTTACCAAATTTTATTGTTGACAATTATGAATTTAATTTCAGCCATTCAGATAGGTGTGTAGTGATATGTCATTGTGGTTTAGTTTGCATTCATTTAATGGCTAACGATGTCCGCTAAGTTTTGAATATCGAGTCAGCCTTGAAATTTAATTACTCTTTTATATTGCTGAGTCCTGTAAATTTTTAAATCCATTTTCATGAGAAATGTTGGCCTGAAGTTCTTTTTTTGTACCGTTTTTGTCTGGTTTTGGTATCAGGATTGGGGTAACTACATAAATTGGGAATAGTTCCCTCCTATCTTTCTGAAAAACATTGTCACAGGCATTAATTCTTTAAATGCTTGATAGAATTCTCCAGTGAAAGCACCTGGAGACTTCTTTTAAGGAAGTTTTAAAATTGTGAATTTGATTTCCTTAGTAGCTATATGGCTATTCAAATAATTTCTTTTACGTTGGATGAGTTATGACCATTTGTATTGTACTATTGAATTTACCCTTTTTTGTTGTTTAATCTCTTTTTTTCTTGGTTCCCAAGTTTCCTATATTCCTTCTTTTGTAATTTTCTTTCTGTTTTAGAGAATTTCCTGTAGCTATTCTTTTTAGAAAAAGTCTGCTAGTGATAAAATATGTTTCCCTTCATTTGAGAATGTTATTTCTCCTTCATTCATAAAGGATATTTTGCTGATTTGGGTTGAGTTGTTTTTCTTCTGAGCACTTTAAAAATGTTGTATCACTTCTTTGTTGTTGCCAAGGTTTCTCATGTGAAATACACTGTTGTTTAGATTGTTTTCCCCCTTATAGTGAAGGTGTGGTTTCTTCTTTGCTTTCAAGATTTTTTTTCTTTGTTTTCAAAGGTTGAACTATAGTGTGTCTTGGCAAGAATGTCTTTGACTCTTTCCTATTTAGGTTTCACTTCTCTCTTTTTTAGAACAACAACTTTATTGAGATATAATTTATATACCATAAAATTCACCCTCTTAAAGTTTGGAGTTTGGTGACTTCTAGTATTCAGAGTGTTGTGCAACCTTCACCATCTAATTTTACAACACTTTCATCACCTCAAAAAGAAACCCTATACCTATTAGTAACCATTCTTTATTTCTCTTTTCCCAATTCCTGGAACCACTAATATACTTTCTGCCTCTATATATTTGGCTATTCTTGACATTTCATATAATTATAGGATGCGTGGGTTATGTAACTGGCTTCTTTCACTTAGCATAATGTTTTCAAGTTTCATTCATACTGCAATACATATTGGCACTTCACTCCTTTTTAGTGTCAATTAATATTCCATTGTATAGCTATATTATATGTTTAATCATGAATCGATTGATGGACATTTCAGTTGTTCTAGATTTGGGGCATTCAAATAATTACAAATAATGCCACTATGAATATTGTGCACAAGTTTTGTGTAGGTATGTTTTCATATCCACTAGGCGTAGAATTTCTGGGAGATACAGAAACTCTATATTTAATAGCTTGAGGAACTGCCACATTGTTTTCCAAAGCAGCTGTAGTATTTCATATCCCTACCAGCAATGTATGAGGGCTCCATTTTCTCCACAAACTTCCCAATACTTGTTCACTGCCCTTATTATTGCTTTCCTAATGGGTGTGAAGTGGTGTCTCCTTGTTTTGATTTGCATATTCCTAACAGCTAATGATATTGAGCTTCTTTTCATATCTTTATTAGTCATTCATATAGACATTTGGAGAAATATATGTATAGATCCTTTATCCATTTTTTATTAGGTTGTCTTTTTGTTATTGAGATAAGCATTCTGTATTCTAGATAGAAGTCTTTTATCCATTATGTGACTTGTAAATATTTTCATTTTCTTTTCTTTTTTTTTTTTTTTTTTTTTTGAGGGGGCAGGTACCAGGGATTGAACTCAGGGGCACTCAACCACTGAGCCATATCCCCAGCCCTATTTTGTATTTTATTAGAGACAGGGTCTGAGTTGCTTAAAGCCTTGCTTTTGCTGAGGCTGGCTTTGAACTCACAATTCTCCTGCCTCTGCCTCATAAGCCTTTGGGATTATTTTCTTTTTTAATGGTGGTCTTTGAAGCGCAAAAGTTTTAAATTTTGATGTTGTCAACTGTCCTTGTTTTTCTTTTCACACCCCCTCCCCCTAGCCGGCCCCCAGTGGCATATCTAAGAATTCTTAATGTCACAAAATTGACTTCTATGTTTTCTTTACATAATTTTATACTTTCAACTCTTACATTTACTTCTATGATGCATTTTGAGTTACTTCTTGTAAATAACATGAGGCAGAGGTTCTTTTGCATGTGGATACTCAGTTGTCACAGCATTATTTGTTGAAAAGAGTAACTTGCTCTCATTAAACTGTTTTGAAACCTTCATTGAAAATTCACCAACTCCTTGAATGTATAGTTTATATCTTTTGCCAAATTTCATAAGTTTTCAGCCATATTTCTTCCAATAGTTTTTATCCCCACCCTCTTGCTTTTCTCCTTCCGAAAGTCTATTGACATGAATATTAGATTATTTGTTATAGGCACTCAGTTCCATGAAACCTTGTTGACCATTTTTTCCACTCTATTTTCTCTTTTTTTAGACTGGGTAACTTATATTCCCAGGTTCTCTGATTCTTTGTTCCCTTTATTCTGTTGTAAACCTAACCACATATTTATTATAATTATTGTATTTTTTTAGTTCTAAATTTTCCATTTGATTTTTCTTTATATCTTCTATTTCTTTGCTGAGACTTTCTTTTTGTTTCAAGTGTTTTTTAAAATTTGTTCTAATTAGTTACACATAACAGTAGAATGATCTATGATACATCATACATAAATGGAATATAATTTCTCATTCTTCTGGTTATACATGATGTAGAATCCCACCAGAGGTATAGTCATATATGTACATAAGGTAATAATGTCTGATTGATTATACTACCCTTCCTACCCCATTTCAAATGTTTTTGTAGTTGCTCAGTGAAGTATTTTTTAAAAATATCTGCTTTAAAATCTTTGTCAGGTAATTCTAACATTTCTATATTTGGGGTTTGTCATTTTTTAAAATGCAATTTGAGATCTTCCTGGTTCTTGATGCATACTTTTCAATTGAAACCTGCACACTTGGGGTGTTATAAGATTTGGGATCTTTTAAAAAATATTCCCTTTTAACTTTTTTTTTTCTTACCAGTGCTATCAGGGTGAGAGGGGTGAGGAAAAGCAGGCACCACCTTATTATTGCCAGTTTGTCAGAGAAATCCAACTTTCCCTCTGATACCCAATGATACCCAAGATGGGAGGTTCCTCATTACTGCCCCATGATGATGAAATCCTGGATCTCTATTTGATACTCACTGATATCATCTAGGCAAAGAGGGGTTGGGTCACCTTGTTAGAGACTGGGCTCTCCATTAAGCCTTTGCTGAGATGAATTGGGTAGGGTTATGATTTTTTTCTGTGATTTTTGGCTGGTGTAAGCAGTTATTATCTAAAAGTTTTCTCTCTGCTGTGCTGTTCCCTTTCTGATCCTTCAGCTACAGAGAACATTGTTTTGATGGGGCTTTTTTTGTCCGTGCCATTGGTATTTCCAAGTTGGTAAGTTCTTCAGCTTCGAGTCTGGGATATATGAGAAAAAAAGCAAACTTAGAGAATTATCATTATGACGTTCCTTGGATCCTGACGTCCCTAGTTAGTCTGTTTTCTCTCCACTGTTTGGAGTCTTCTTGTGTTTTCCCTATATATAATGTTCAGGACTTTAAGCTGTACTCAGTGGGAGGAATAGTGAAAAGCATGCTACTCTCTTTTTCCAGAAGTGCAAGTCTAAGTAGATCTTTTTATAAATCAAATCATATTTTAAACACTAGGAGGCATTAATAGTTAAAGGAACTTTGGAATTAATCCTTTCCTAGTTAATAATAACTCCCTAATTTTTCATTCTATAAATTAAAAATTTATATGTGGGTTTGCTTTAAATGAGAAATACCAATAGATTATTTACATATTTCTGAATATTAACCATAAAAAATCTTCTTTCAACATTTGAGTTAAATTCTTCTGAATAATTACTTTACAAAATATTTTTCCTTAAAGCCATCCTGAAGACATTGCAGCAGAAAGACAATTCTTTAGACTGTCTAGTGCTAAATAATATAATGAGAATCTCATCTTTCCATAAGCATAGGTGGAAACAATATTTCTCAGAAGTATTCTATTTTAGAAATTTGCCTGTATCTAAAAGAATATTTCACTATATTCTAGAGTTTCTACATACTCACTAACAATTGCCTATTAAATATATTTATTTAAAAATTTTTGGACTATCTGTTGGATATATTAGACTATTGGGTTTTTAAAAATAATCATTCCTTTTCAAACTTCCATTCATTATACAGTAAGTAATATTTTCATTTATTTCTCTCTATCTGCCTGGTATTCTGCTAATGAGCCCTTTAAATATTGTTTCTTATTTAATCCTGTTTAACACAAAAGAAAGTGAAGCTCAAAGGGACTAGACAGAAATCGTTCACAAGTAGTAAAGCCAACATCTGCATATAGGTCCTCTGCCTCTCACTTGTTTTGACAATGGTACATCTGACAAGTTAAGCATCTTTTTCTTCCTAGATGAAAGATTATAGGTAGGCTTCCTCCCTTGAAAGCTATTTTGCAACTGCTAACATTCCTTGATTTTTTATCTTGGTAAATTTTTTCACCTAAGGAGGAGACTAACATAGAAATTAAAATGTAAAATAACTATTAAAAAAGTTTTAACAGTTCAAAACAAAGTTTACTATTTTTAATTTTAGTGTATGTCATTTAAAAATATCAACAATTCTTCAAAGTTTTATTACATGAGCATTGTAATACTGTATTTGGGTATGAAGAGAAAACACTACTAGATAGCTGCCATTATATGTGCAAATGGTGCAAAGAGAAAACAAAAAAAAAAGTAGGAAAAGAAAAACAAAATAACACACCCTTATCAATGGTAAGAATTATTGTTAAAAGCATGTATTTTTAATTGTAGTAGAAGATAGGAAAAAAAGACTATATGTGTAAACATTTCTATTCAAAACAAAACTATTTTAACGTTTTCAATTAAGCTTATAAAAGAATATCTAGTTTGCCTAGTCTCGATTTTATATCTGATAATCAAAATTTTTTCTCTCAAAAGATTTTAACCAATAAATCTTGCACATGCCAAATAATACTTCACTCCCCTTCAACTCATTTCAATTATTTCCGAAGTATTAATCATGTGAATTCCTTACTAATCGTTAGTTAGTAGTTCTTTACATGTCATTATTTGCTATTCCTTCTGATTTTTAAAAATACTCCGTTTTTTTTTTTTTTTTTAGTCTTTAGCAAAATAGAAAGCAGACACTTTATGTTCTCTGATTTATACAGATCCCTACTCCACAGTGCAAATTTTACAGTGTGAAAAAAGGACTGTTATTTGGATAAATATACTTATCTGGGTAAATGTCCCTGCTGACATGCTAAACTACCATATTAAAATGGTCACATTAAATTGTTTTCTTAATAACCTATTTGGAGGGGGGTCTCTTCCCATGCACACTACTGAATCCAATTGCTATTAAATTAACATTAGAAAATGTTGAAGTCATAAGTGTTTTAGTTATTTATAATATTTTGTCTTGCTATGTTCAACTTCTCAATGTTAAAAATGGTTCTTCAGTCTCAAAATTTAAGTTAAATAAACTAGTTGTTCCAGTAAAATGGTGGCCAATCCAAATGAAAATTATTAGCAGGCTTGTTAACAAATCAGCTATTTTTCTAGTACTATGTACTGCAGTTTTATCTGGACTGTACCTGGAAGGTAACAATTGCTAAACATCCTCAAAACATATACAGCACTTTCAAGTAAGATAGTTAAAACTGCTGGCATTTTTACACACGTTGATCATGAGGAATATTATCACCGGCATCATCATCTCCTTAGGAAATAAAGACCACCTCCTATGTAAATTTTAAAATATTCATATACAGTAAATTTATATGTAAGAATGATCTGGGGGAAGGGAACCAACATATGTCTATTCATTACCATGATACAATTGGGTATAAAAATGTCTACCTCTCCCATTTTGAATTATTTTCTGTTCAGAAAACAGAAGACATTTTAATTTATGATGGCTGGTTAAGGGGAGAAAGGCTTGTTATTTCTATGAACGAGATACTAGTCTTATGTGAGATACACACCTGGAGACGTAAAACAATTTTATAAATTATTTAGCTGGAACTATATAGTAATTTTGTGCTAGCTACAGCATATCTCAAAAGCCTATCTTGTGTTAAGCAGGCACCCACACCTATCTCCCAATGCAATTTCTGCTTTTTACCAGCGAAGTTGGAATTGTATTATTGTGGGATACGCGGCATGTTCGGTGTTGAATAGGCTCCGAGGGCACGGCTGTCACTTGGGGGTTATGCTGGGGCACAGAAGTTCGTTGGGGTAGGGTCATCCTCCTAGGAAGGCACCGCAAAGGCCCCAGGCAACACGCTTGCAAGCCATTTTTCCCTTGGCGCACGGTGCGGGGCACGTCTCCGTGGCTGTATTCAAGAGCCAAAGCTCCGGCCTGCGCTGCGGCCGCAGGGGGCGCGAGCATCTGTGAGCCCAGCACAGGGTCCAGATCCCAGGCTGCAGAACCGGCTTAGAAACCGCTGTCGCGCGCCGCTGGACGCTGGACGCAGGCACAGAGGCCCACAGGTCCGCAGGCCCAGGCCGCAGTTTTCCCAGCCCCGCCGCGGTTGCCAAGGCGACCGCCGCCGAATGTTCCCGCGGCGGGCCCCGCCCCCCGGCCAATCGGACCGGCGCTCGCCCGAGCCCAGATTCTCTTTGTTCCGCAGCCATTTCGGGCCCCGGACGGGAGGCAGCGCCGCTTCGGCAGAAGGCCCGAGCGTCGGAGGCCTCTGGGATGGTGTGGGACCGGGTAGGTGGCGTGAGGGTGCGCGGCCCAGGACTGGAGGGGCAGGAGCTGTC
>NW_025999925.1:3656337-3688508 GCF_001458135.2 Marmota marmota marmota | reverse complement strand
CCCAACAGCTGCGGGCCGGGGCCCTGGGGTCGGGGTAAGGGCGGGAGGCGACGCTCCTCAGGTGTCCCAGGGCCCGTTATGTGCTGCGGGAGGCGAGGGTCCGCTGCCCGGCGGAGCTTTTGCCCCCGCCTGTTAAGCCCGGCGTTTGCGAGCCCTTGGGCGCGGTAGTGTGCTGCCCTGGGACGGCTGCTTCTCGCCACTGCCGGGCGCTGCTCGACGTGGGCCGGTCTTTGTCCCGCCCCGGCTCCTTGGGCCCCGGGGTCCCAGGTCCGCGCACACCTTGGTTTCAGAGAGCAGATCCCTTCCTCCCCGCTCTTTTTCCCCCTTGGGGCCTCTTGGCTTCACCGCATGTAAACATGATTTTGCTGTCTGTAACTACGCGTTTTGCGTGGTTTTGTGGGTTTTGCACTTATTCCACTCCTACGCGTACACGCAACCGGGAACAGCTGCTGAGGAGCAGACTGGCCGCCGCAGACTGGTTTTGGAGTGGCTGTTTTTTTTTTTTTTTTCCTTTAAAAATGATCTCGTGCTGTTTACCTATTTTAAAAATCAACTGAATTTTGCAATATTGCTTATAATTTAAATCTGTTATCCTAATCACTGATCGATTTGATTCAGCAACGGATATAAATGTAGAAACTTGAAGTTGGAAGCTATCTGTTAATTAATTCTGTTAGTTGTATTAAGAAGCTAACCCCCACTCCCCCAAGAAAAGATAAAAGTGCAAGATGTTTGGTGCAGCAGGTATTTGGATTTTTTACGATTGTAAAATGGCTGTCTAATTGTGCTCATTTTTAAGACAATAAAAGTACTTGCTGGAGCTCAAGTTTCCGTATTATATCCATATTTTCATATTGCAGTAATAAGGAAGTGTATTCAGTGAAACACGGAATTCAGTTTTTTGAGAAAGGATTCTGTTTTCCACTTTTCCCCTACCCTATATCCCAATTGTTCTTCGAGAATGACTGCACCAAGCTGAAACTTGCAACTGCAAAAAAGAAATTAGTTTGAAGGTGCAGATTTGTTTCTTGGCAAATGCATCGAGTTTGACAGTAGAGTTTTTACTTCGTGTAATTTAACTAAAACCTATTCAACTATTAATCCTCCATTTTCTTTTCCTAAAATGATCCTCCAGCTTGGATTAGCCTTGATGTGGTTCTTATCTCTGTTCTTTCCGGAAATTATTCAATTTCCCCACCAAAATATATAGGAAAAAATTTTTATACTCTTACCTCCAGTCCCCAAAGCCATTTGCCATTATATAAGGTGAGCAGAATAAGATTTTGGTAAAAATATTCTGATTATAAAATTTTCCATTATCATCACTGGTTATTATATTCATTGTCTTATGACTGTAGTTTTTCCTAATTATATAATGTTAAAGCTATAACATGAATTCAGTTTTTCTAAAAGCCAAGTGAACTGAAATGTATGCCTCTTCTATTTAGAAAAATTTCTTGTGTTTGTTAATCATGTTGGATTCTACAAACTTTTTTTTAAGGACACAATATCTTTATTAATTAATTAATTAAGTGGTGCTGAGAATCAAACCCAGTGCCTCACATGTACAAGGCAAGCTCTCTATGGCTGAGCTATAACCCCAGCCCCCCAAACCTTTTTTTTTTTTTTTAAATAAAAGATATCAGGTTATAAACCAAGCCATGTGACATAAGTAATGAAATAAATTTATCAGATATGAACTGAAGAGAGGGGAGAGCAGTAAGGGGAAGTTATTTTTATTGGCCAGGGTATAAAAATTATGAATATTCCTGCAATTGATTTTTGAATACCTATTAGTTGAGGAAAGATCTTTTTTCCACCCTTAAATAGTTTGGTTTACCATCAAAAGAGTGAGAAATCGAGAGAGACTCGCTTTATTAATTACCTGATGATATTTCAAAAACAATGGGGAACAATGCCATGTTCAAAAAGGAAGAGTGGAATTCCCCAGGTGTTGAGGCGCTTTCTTGGTCCTATTTAGCCAGTGCTATGGTAGATTTCTGGGAGGGTATTGGTAGATGAGGGGTTTACTGGGTTGCAGAGAGAATGAATACAATGGAAGACAGATGTTTGCAAAAGCAGTAACTATAATTTATAGTTAAATAGGTGGGGGTTCTTCTAAGAGAAGTTCTAAAGCCAACTTTGAGTTACTCCAAGACTTGTATACTAGGTAGGATTCTTTGAAGTACTATCAGTTGGTGTAATAAGTAATAATGTTAGTATTCAGAAGTCTCAATTGTCAAGTAAGATATTGAAATAGGAAATAAGGGCTGCAGATTTGTCTTGGAATTATCTGGAATAGATAAACCCATACAGGAATGGTGGCCACATCTTATTCTGAAGAGGCATTCAATAGCAGAGCAAATATTTGAACTCAGTACTAAAAGAAAACTGGCAACTGAAGATAATAGGTTTGGATTGTTATATGCCTTTTGTTTTAGCAGTACTGGGGAGTGAACCCAAACTCACTCAACCTCTGAGGTAAAATCCCAGCCCTTTCTGTTTTTTTGAGACAAGGGTCTCTCTAAGTTGCTGAGGCTGGCCTTGAACTTGCAGTCCTCCTGCCTTGGCCTCCAGAGTTGCTGGGATTATAGGTGCTTACCACTGTAATACCTATCTTGATATGTTATCCTTTTTAATGGTTAAATCTTTGAAACAAAGCAAAACTTTTTATTATAGTGTAGAGGTTAGAAAAGAAATTTTAGAGCCATACTACTTAGATGCAGATTTTGGTCCCCTCTGTAATTATCTGTGTGACCTTGGGCAAGTTACTTCATCTTGCAATTTTTCATCTCCTAATGATTATGAGGATTAAATGAGTTAATACAATAAGCTCTTAGAACTGCACCTGGCATTGTGATTGTTCCATAAATAATAGCTACTGTTCTCATCAATGTCATTATCATTGTTATTTACTGTAGGAAATAATCATAAAATAAGAATTTTAGAAAACTATTGAAAATAATCATAATAAAACTTGCCAATAACAGGAACAGGACTTTGCAATAATTGCTATTAATCCCTTTGGTTGCATTTTCCTCCAATATATTTTCTGAATTTATTTGATTTTTTTAATACAGTTAAGATTTTGCTATTATGAATAATTTTGTATTTTTTTTAACCTGGCATCATAAGCATTTTATTATGCTATTGACTTATTTTGTCAGCTTTTCTTATGGGCACGTAATGTTTGTGTGACTCTCTCATAATTAAAGAGCTTTTTTTTTTTTCAATTATAAAAGAGTACGGTGAGCATGCTTGTTCATAAAACAATTTATGTGTTTTGTATTGTTTCTCTAAAGTGAAAATATTAGGGCAAAGTATGTGATCATCCAAAGTTTATGGTCTGTATTGCCAAATTGCTTTTATTTAAAGAAATATAAAAATGGTCTTAAAGTAAATTGGAGCAACACAGATTTATTGACCCTATTGAACTGGGGTAAAAAGAAAGAGTGAATTAACATTTTTTTTTTTCTTGTAATGTCTTAGGCATTTTAGCATACATTGTTACTTTTACAAGCATTATTTTTATGCTCCTCTGGTATAAATGGAAGTTACTTCAAATTTTACTTTTTGGAGAAGGAAGATTAGATAAGTACTTTGCCCTCTCAGTGTTCAAGCCTGAATCTGAATCTAGATCTGCCTGATTGAAAGTGCATGCTTACTTTGTATTGCTTATATACTATACATATTCAGAATCTTATATAAGTAATTATAAATTATAGACCACATTATTGAGATAGTTAATTGAGCTGGAAATAATGAAGAGTCACAAAGTTAAACCAGATAGAGCTTTACTTTCTATGTTCATTTTAGGAAAGGATAAAAAGAAATCCTTACCTGAATGAGATAAAATTGTTAATGAATATATAAAGCAGGATTCTAAAATCAATGCAGTAAGTATTTTAGGATGCAGCATTCTTTGTAATGATATCAGTACAAATATGAAAAAAGAAATTATCAAAATTTGTTTAAATTTGGTGACTCAGAGAAGTTAAAGACCCATTAAATAATTAATTGAAAAATACACTTGGTAAAATCCCTGGTAAAGTTGATGAAATTCTTAATGGAGAAATAAGCAAAAAAAAAAAAAAATTAATGGAAATGTTCCAGGTAAGGAGAATAAAGGGAACTAATTTTATACTGAAAAATTAAGCAAAGATAGAAATATAGGGGCTGGGGATGTGGCTCAAGCGGTAGTGCGCTCGCCTGGCATGCGTGTGGCCCGGGTTCGATCCTCAGCACCACATACCAACAAAGATGTTGTGTCTGTCAAGAACTAAATAAATAAATAAATATTTTTAAAAAAGATAGAAATATATACAGATTTTTTTTTTTTGATACCAGGGATTGAACTCTGGGGTGCTTAACCACTGATCCACATCCCCAGCCCTTTTTTGTATTTTATTTAGAGACAGGGTCTCACTGAGTTGCTTAAAACCTTGCTAAATTGCTGAGGCTGGCTTTGAACTCTTGATCCTTCTGTTTCAGCCTCCAGAGCTGCTGGGATTACAGGCGTGCACCACCACGCCTGACTAAAACATACAGATTTGAGTGCATTTTATAATGGACTCTGAAGACTTTAGTAAAATAATTATCTTTATCCTAGATGCATAAATCCTACCATAGATGAAATTGTTCATCTCGGAAAGTCAACGTCCTGTTGCTTTTGTCTTTACTGAGGAAGGCATTAGAGAAGAGAGGTATTTTAGTAAATCATGAATATATACTAAATAAATGATTATGAATAGATGGTATCCACCAGATATTAAAGAAATGAACATAAAATTTTGGAACCATTGATCATTTGTGTTTTTGAAAAATACTCGATAAACTGAAAATGTAAGTTGTTTATTTTAGCTGGAACATAGGAAAAGAGGGAAAGATGACAAACTACAAAAAACTTTGCCGTTTATTAGTGCCAGGATTATCTTTTGTCCTCCATAGATTTTTGTACCAGTGGGGAGAGAGAAGTAAACATTTGAGTGCAGGCACAGGTTTTGTGATATAAATCTGTACAGGCCCCAAGGAGGGCTACCATAGACTCCTTGAAGAGAGTGGAGGAGTGGTGGGCCAACTAGGCATTTCAGGGACCTGAAAAGTATAGAGCAGGATCCACAAACTTTCTCTGTAAAGGGCTAGATAATAAGTATTTTCTACTTCATGGGCCGTAACAACTCTGCCATTGTAGTACAACACAGACAGAAGGTGAGAAAACTAATGGATGTCGCCAGATTTGACTGGAGGGCCTTAGACAACTTCTAAAATACAGTACAGAGTTTGAGGCAGCCTGGGCAACATAGTGAGATCCTGTCTACAATACTATTACTACTACTACTAATAATAATAATTTAATTTTTTCTTTCTTTAAAACACAGCACAGGGGGATTTGAGGAGGAGACAACCTCCTGAGCCTTGTGTTGCCCTAACATGAACCATTTGAAAGATTTGAAATCAGGAAATTTCATTATTTGTATGAACCATTAAGAAAAGAATAAAATAGTTTTAAAGCATTACATATCAATAAGAGAAAAACAATTCAGTTTTTTAAATGAGCAAGTTCACAGAAAAGAAAGTAGAGCTATCAGTAAACATGAAATAATGCTCTACTTTACCAGTAGGAAAATACAAAATAAAGCAGTATTTTTTCTCCTATCATACTAAAATGTTTTGCTAGTATGTTGACACTTTGTAGGGAAACTCTAAATTGGATAATTTGGATAAATCATTACAACTATTTTAATTGTAAAGTAAAATCATGTTTGACCTAGCAGTTTCCATTTCTTAGAGAAACACATGGTATATCAAGAGCTGTTGTGTATTAGGATGTCTTTGTCAGTAACCACGGAGCCTCTGTACTTTCAGATCACTTTTCATTTCCTGCACTCCATTCATCAGAGCCTATTCTTATTGGGTGTGATGGCACACGACTACAATCCCAGCGACTTGAGAGGTTGAGGCAGGAAGATCACAAGTTCAAGACCAGCCAGGACAATTTAGTGAGACTCTTGTTTGGAAATAAAATTTTTAAAAGAAGGCTGGGGATTTAGCTCAGTGGTAGAGCACTTTCCTAGCATACCTGAGGACCTGGGTTCACCCCCAGTACCCAGCCGCATATTCTTTTCCCCTAAATCTGTCTTCTCTGTCTCTGTCTTTTAAAACAAAACAAAACAAAACAAAAAACTTCTCCAACTCTTCAACCCCTTTGGAATTTACTGTCCATCATTTGCAAAATCCAGTCTCAACCTATTCTTAAATATTCCCTTCATTTTCTTTTTCTGATTCAAATCTTACTCTTCCACTGTGTAGTTGTGCCTGGTTTTGTTTGTTTGTGTGTTTGTTTGTTTACATAGCTTTCCTTACCACTGTTCTGGAGATGGGAAAGGTGTCTACCACAAATCTCCTTGCTGCTTTCAGACTGTTCTCTCTCCTTTCTCCCTAAAAATCCTAGACTTTGGGTTATATCATAAAGGCCCAAGTGCCACCCAGAATTTTATATTGATCTAGAATGTATGTGTGTGTGTGTGTGTGTGTGCGCGCGCGCACGTGCGTAATGAATAAAATGGATATATATATATATATATATAAAATAGATCTTTCCAATACCCTGGCCTCTTTCCCTAGACATCTCTTTCAGTGCTCTTCCCATCTACCCTATCTCAGCCAGTCATTTCCACAAAGATATCCTCTTTGTATTGTCAACAACTGCCATGCTTCCAAAGGTACCATTTCATGTTGTTCTACTCTGTGACCAGTGCTTCCTAGTTTTGAAGTTCATTCATAGTGCCTCAACCCTAACCATCTTCTGCTCTGAATGGAATCTCCAGTCCATTGATCCTGTTACTATTGTTCTCACTTACCTTCTTGATATTTCTACTTCCTTTCATGGGGAATTTACTCAGCTTAAATTCCATGGTTAATTGCTTTGGATCTCATTCCTTACTCTTTGCTTGTTTGGCAAGACCAGGGTTGTAGTTAAAACCAAGCTTTTTTTTTTTAATATTTAATTTTTAGTTTTAGGTGGACACCGTATCTTTGTTTTATTTTTATTTGGTGCTGAGGATTGAATCCAATGCCTCATACATGCTAGGTGAGCACTCTACGACTGAGCCACAACCCCAGCCCCAGAAAAACCAAGCTTTTTGAGTGTGCTTGCTTGTGTAGCTGAGTGTGGCCAGAAAAAAGCACAGGATCACACATGACCATAAACCTCAAGTGGGTCCTTCATGCTGCCTGGTGGTCCTGTATTTTCCTAGTCTGTTCACCCCACGTTTCTGAGTGACTATTTTCATGTTTTCTTTTCCTCAGATGTCCTATAACTCTCTTCCCATCCTCACTTTAAGCTAATGACCTTGGTTTCTACTTTGTAAAAAAATTAATTAGAATTTCACAGACTCGGGGCTGGGGTTGTGACTCAGCAGTAGAGCACTCGCCTAGCACGTGTGAGGCGCTGGGTTCGATCCTCAGAACCACGTAACAATAAATAAAGACATTGTGTCCAACTACAACTAAAAAAATATTTTTTCAAAAAAGAATTTCATAGATTCACCACCCCACAAACCTGCTAGTGTATGTGGTAATATGTGCTGTCTTCCTGCCTGTTACCTTAGATTAACTCCTCCTGTTGACATCTGCAATGTTTTGAGGACATTGCTTTAGCCTCTCTTACATCACCCATTTTCTTCTCTTATTGAATCATTTCTACTAGCAACAGACATGTTATTACACTCATTCCTCAGTATGTGTGGGAGATTGGTTCCAGGACATCTGCCTCACAGGGTAGCAAATCCATAGTTGGTAAGTCCCTTATATAAAATGGCATAGTATTTGCATAGAACCTATCAGATTTTTTTTTAATCATCTCTAGATTACTTACAATACCTAATGCTATGTCAATGGTTGTTATAGTCTTTATGGAGTAAAGATAAGGAGAAAAGTCTGTATTGTGTTTCATATAAACACTGTTTTTTTTTTTTCCTAATAATTCCAATCTGCTTTTAGTTGAATCAATGGATGTGGAACCCACAGGTACAGAGAACCAACTATTATTTCTCTTTAAGAAGAAGAAAGCATTTGACCCACTCTTCACTACTCATTTCCCCAATTTATTGGTTTCTTCTCCAGCACTTTACTAATCCTTCTCCAGTCAGGCCTTTGCCTGCACCACTCTTGCAGAGCTGTCTCATTAGGTTTTTCAGTAGCCTCCATATTGCTGAGTGCCAAATGTCTGATTCACTTCATTGTACTTAACCTCTAAGCCACATTTGACACAGCTCTTTGCTCCCTTTAGTCTTAAAACACTTTCTGCATTTTTTCCAGATGTCACACACTCTTGGTTATCTCCTACTTCAAAGTTGGCTCCTTGTAATTCTCCCTTGCTTTGCTCTTCACTGGCCTCTTAATGTTAGAGATCTCTAAGTTTCAGTCCTTTTTTGTTTTGTTTGTTTGTTCCTATCTGCACTTCTTCCATTAGTAATCTCATTCAGTCCCATGGTTTTAAATACCTTCTAAATGTCAGTGATGCCCAAAATTTAGATCTTTTGCCTCTCTCCCTAATTTCAGTCTCATATGTACAACAGCCTATGCAACTTCTCTACCTAAATGTTAAAATGATAGACAACAAACTCAGCATATCCAAAACTAAATTCATAAATTTATTCTCCAAAACCTAACCACAGATTTCCCTATTGCTGTAAATGGCAATTCTGTCCTCTAATTAATTCAGGCCAAAAAGGTGTTACTCTTGATTTTACTTTTTCTTTCACTCTTAAAATCCATTTTAGGAAAAAGTTTTAGGAAAAACTGTTTTCTGTGTCATCAAAATATATTCAAGATCCTACCATGCTTCTCCACAGCTACCATCACCCTAGTCCAAATCATTATCATTATCACCTGTTGGATTATGGTAATATGTTACTACCTGATCTGTCCATTTTATTCTAGCCCCTCCCAGCAGTATTTTCTCAATTCAGTAGCAGAGTTAAGCCTTTTACGAACTAAGACAGTTGTTCCCTGTTATTTTTCTATTCAAAGCCAAGTAGTAGCTCCTACTCTGGTCTTAAAAGTATTTATCCTTCTGTAACTTATAAGTTGAAGTCCTAACATCCAAGGTGATAGGTAATATTCAGAAAAAGGGCCTTTGGGGGTGATTAGTTCACAGCAGTGGAATCCTCATGAATAGGGATAGTGCCCTTTATAAAAATTGCCTGAGATCCCTTGCCTCTTGTCCCTTGAAGGACACAGCAAGGAGCCTTCTGTGTGCCAGAAAGCAGACCAGATTCTAAATATGATTGTGGATTTCCCAGACTCCAGAACGGTGGAATAATTTCTGTTGTTTATATGCTATCTAGTTTATGATTTTTTATTATAGCAGCTTGAGTGGATATTCTCTCCTTCACTCAGAAAATCTAATCCTTAAAGTGGCCAGTAAAGCTCTATATGATCTGCCCAACCTGCTACCCTTTCTCCTTAACTCTTTACCTCATTTCCTACTACTCCTTTCCCTCCTTGCTCATTGGCCTCATTTCTATATCTCTACTATCTGGAATGTACTTAACCATATCTGCTTGGCTTGGTAACCTCACCTCTAAATCTTTACTCAGATCTTACCTTTTTTAAACCCTCTGTTTAATACTACTGTTTCCTCCCGGACCCGTCCTAACCCATCCTGGATGCATTGTTATTTTTTACATAGCACCTACCGAATTCTAATGTCCTATATTAGGGACCAACAAGCTGGACCCCCCATGGCCTATTTTTGTACAGCCTCCGAGCAAAGAATGGTTTTTACATTTTTAAGGTCTGTAAACAAGGCAAAGAATATACAAAACATATGTGGCCTGCAAAGCTTGAATATTTATTATTGGCTCTTTTCAGAAAAAGTTTTTATTTTATTCTCCTTGTTGTCTTTCTCCTCCTCAAGAATGCAAACTCTAATAAGGCAAAATTCCTTATTTGACTTATTGCTGTATCCACAGCAACTATAGCAGTGTCTATAATGTAGTAAGCTTTCAGTAAATATTTTTTAAAAGGAACTTTTGTGGTACAAAATTTTAAATAGGTTGAGTATTCATCATTAAATTACTGTAATTAGTAATGAAATAGACCTATATATAATAGCTTGGAAAACCAAGCTGTATTTTGAAAAACAGTTTGTTAGAGAACAGAAAGAGCTCTCCAAGAATATATATCAAATGAATACCAGAATACCTTGGGCTGGGTCAGAGGGGACAGGATTACAAGAGGTAGTTGAAAGGAGCTTGATTATCATCCATATTGTTTACTTTTCTTTTTCTTTAATAATGAGAAGTAGTCACATTAATTTTTCATTTATAGATTTTTTTTAAATGAAGCAAGAGGAAAAGCAAACAAATATTCAAGGAAATAAAGCAGTGAAAGAAAATGGAGGGTAATGGGGTGAAGAGGGAGGAGCACATTGCCTTTCTAAAATGGCATACCTAACCAGCAATCTGAAAGAAGAGGAGGAGTGAGCAATATATGTACTTGGGAAAAGAGCATGCAAAAGTAAAGGTTCTTAGTTCAGAACAAGCTTAGCATGATCAGGAAACTGCAAGAAAACTGGTTTGACTGGAGAATGATAAACAAGGGGAACCCAGAGACTATAGAGTATGAATCTAGATAGGCATTGGCCCAGATTAGACATAGCTTTGTAGGCTATCAAAGGATATATAATGTTTTATTTTAAGTGTGATGGGAAGCCATAGGAAGATTTTGATGGGAAGACATGATAAATTGTAGGCTTAACTAGATCATTTTGCTATAAAGGAATAATAGAAGACAGGAAATCTATTGTCGCAGATTATGTTCTCAGCATGGCCTCTGGAACTCCCAGGTGGAGGAGGTGAATGGTCAGGTTCCAGGTGTATTTTAAAAGCATATTTTGATACTACTGGTAGACAGTTTGGATGAGGAATATAAGGGAATTCAAGGATGACCACTTAGTAAGGCTTGAACAACTAGATGAAAGCTGGTAGCATTTAGTGATAATAGGCCACTGGAGGAGGAACAGATTTGGGTAGGATGGAAAGGGAAACAAGAGTTTCAGCTTTGTATGGTGATTCATGCTTGTAATCCCATCAGCTTCGGAGACTGAGGCAGGAGGATTGCAAGTTCAAGGTAGCCTCAGCAATTTAGTGAGACCCTGTCTTAAGATAATTAAAAAGGATTGGAAATGGAGCTCAGTGGCAAAGTGCCCCTGGGATTTAAAAAAAAAAAAAGTTCTGTTTCAGCCAGCAAAGTATGAGATGCCCATATGCCCATTAAACAAACAAATGGATATGTCTTGTAAGATACTAGATACTTCAGTGTGAAATTTGGGATGCTGTTTAATGGCACAGGCTGGATGAGATAATATAGGTAGAGAAAAGAAAGGGGGCCCAGGGTACTTAGAGATAAGGGGAGCCAGTAAAGAAGACTATAACAAAGACCAGCTAGTGAAATAAAGGGAAATAGGGAAAACATGGTGTCATCAGCTAAGACGTGAAAGAGTGGTTGCCTGCGTTCAGCACTGTGAAGAACATAAAACGAGGCCAAGAAGAAATCACTGGGTTTGACAACAAGGAAATCCGCCTCCCAGGAGTGAAGTAAAGAAGGGGAGACAAGTTGGGTATGGTAAACTGCTCAGAAGACTTAGACAGGAGGATCACATATTCTACAACCGGCGTGGGCAACTTAGTGAGACCCTGTCTCAAAATAAAAAAAATAATTGGGCTGGGGGTATAGTTCAGAGGTAAAGCACCCCTGGGTTTAACCCCAAATACCACAAAAAGGAGAAAAAAAATAAAGAAAGGTATCACAGTGACTATGCACAATTTTAAAATGTTTCTGTGAGTAGAGGAGAGTAGAGAAATAGAGTAGGTGTGAGAGTGAACAAGGTTAAAGTAGGGTTTTAAAGATATTGTTATAAAATGATTTAAATTTTGCAGAGAAGCTGTGGAAATAATTCCCATGATAATAATTCCCAGAATTCCCATGCACAATTCACCTGGATTCACCAATTTGTAACATTTTGTTACATTTGTTTACTGTCCACTCCTGCCATGCTGTTAATTTTTTTTGAATGATGACCAAAGTAAGCTGCTTACATCTTTGCCTTTTAGCCCTGAACACTTTAATGTATGTATTATAAGAGCAACATATTCTCTTAGGAAACCATACGATATCAATTTTTTTATGGCCCATATTGCAATTTTGCTTGTTGTCCCAGTAACATCCTTTATACCATTTTGTTTTCTGCCAGTACACAATCCAGTGCAGGGTTTTACATTTAGTTGTCATGTCTTTTTAGACACAATGAGGTACTTTCTTTTTATTTTTTAAGCTAGAACTTTGCCATTTGAGAAAAATCCCTTGAGATGTAAGTACTATTAATTATCTCATTTCATAGATCACAGTTTAATTATTTTTCCATGACTAATAAGTGACATAGCCAGAACTCAAAGCTAAGCAGAGGGACTCCAGTATTGCATTCTTAACTGCACTATAGTATCTGCCATGTAGTGCCTGGAAAAATCTAAAATTCCTTATTTGAAGTGGACAGATAAGGCAAAAATATAGACCACAGGCAATGATCCTTATACCAAAAGGAAAATTTTTAAATTTTTTGTAGTGTAGTACTTCATAATGGTAGATCTGTTTAATATGTTATCCTGATAAGAACAGAAGGAAGAACAAGAAAAGTAATAATATTTCAAGTTTTATATAACTTTTTCAGACTTTGGTATAAATAATGTTTTCAGAGTTATTGGTACTGATTGCTTAGAAAGGTAAAATTAAATATTTAGATTAATTCTTTGATAAGATTGAGTTAACAGTATATGGACTTGTTCAAAAGGGTTCTGATCTGTTTTAGAGTTTGTTTCCACTTATAAAATGCTGATTGTCAAGCTCTTATTAGAAAATATTAAGATAATTTAGGAAAAGAGCATTGAAGAGTGAACCATTAAAACTATAGGTGCTCCAGAACAGGAATTAGAATGCTCAACTTGGATTTTTTTGTTTTATATAATTTTCTATCACCCAGTTTTGAGGACATAATGAAAAAGGACTTTCATTGCATAGAAATCCAAGTTATCATCAATTTTTTCTATAGCATTTGCAACCAAAGGTTATTCTTACTATTGAATGTGACTTCTATAAGAAATTATTTAAGGCAGGCACAGTACTGTGCCCTTGCATAGGAGCACATGTATTTGCCAGAGAATCAAGTGACATGTAACTCTTACTCAGGTAACTTAGTCGTCCCAGAACTACACTTGAACAATTGAACTGAGTACAAGTCTCCCTGCAGGATAGGAGGTATGTAGAGAATTTCAGTGGCAAGTATAAAAGAAAAGAAATAGGGCTGGCTTTTTTGTATGGAGTAGAAGCATATTTATTATTTACAGTCAATTGAATGTATTATTTCTGGAAGCTGAAAGGAACATGGTCTTTAGTTGTTTTATAGGTGAGGAAATAAACCAAATGAGTACAAGTGATTTATATGAGATTGCCCAGCTAAGCTTTTCTTAGTACAGAGAATGGAGAGTTGAGTCCCAGAGCTGTAATGAGTATTTTGATTCCTCCTGAAATTACACTGGGCTCATTCTTAGCTCCAAATAGGCTGTGGTTGTGAGTTCAAGTGTCTTCATTGCCTCCCCACATACCATCTTTCTGTTGTCCAACCCCTCACTCAAATAAATAAAGGTTGAAACAGTTGAGGCACTGTAAAGGTGAGGAATTTTCTGCAGTCGTATTTTAGTATAGATAGTAAGCTCTGAATCAGAGAAGTGGTATGGTACTTTAATATTTAGGGTAAGAATTTGATGGAGAAGAATAAGAACCAGTAGTAAAATAAAATGATGAGGCATAAAAAGTAAAAGGCTCTAATAAAAATTCAAGCTTTGTTTTAACTTTACCTTCTAGGGCTTTTGTTTTGGTATTTATACTTGCTGTTCCAGATACACAGCCAGCAATTTTAATTTATAAAACAATATACATATTCAAACTCCATTCTAGTTAAGGTTACGATCCTCAGCAGCCAGGGGAAAATTATTATTTCAGACAAAATCATTTTTTGATTCTAGGTAATACAAACTCCTGAACATCTCAATTTTTTTTATTGTTGTTGATAGAACTTTATTTTTATTTATTCATACGTGGTGCTGAGAATCAAACCCAGTGCCTCATATATTCTAGGCAAGTGCTCTACCACTGAGTTACAACCCCAACCTCCAAATGTTTTTTATTTGAATTCATCAGGTGCATAGCCATATTGAATTATTGGATTTAATAATTTAAATCCTAGGAATTTCCTAGTCATCACTCTCATTCCAAACTTTTTACAAATTACATTTGTAATTTCCAGCTATAAAATACTGCATATACAAGCACCTAATAAATGTTTAGTTTCTATTTAATATCAAGATTCCATAATCAAACTGGATGCAGTTGAGTGTGTGTGTTTATGTCCTAGCTACTTGAAAGGCTGAGGCAGGAAGTTTGCTTGAGCTCAGGATTTTGGGGCCAGCTTTGAGCCACATATTGAAATAGTGAGACCCCTGTCTTTTAAAAGAGAGGTTGGGGGGAATGAGAATCAAGAGTTGGCTGGCATTAAGTGTTTATTAATTGTAAATAATATGGATTAGTTGCTATGTGAAATTACTTTGTAAATTGAGATACCATTAGTAAAGACTTACTGTGTTTGTCCTTAACCGTACTCCAGGAAGATTTAGAAGCTAATTTTGTAAGAAATTAATTCATGTTTCTAAGAATCAGTTAGTGTAGTGTAAATAGTTTGCGCTTTTAAAATAGTTCATTAGACTCCTTATGTCTAGACTTAGAAGTGTATAGTCATGAGTGTGGTATATACCTAAAAAGACTTAAATAGGCACACCGAACTACACCATTCATTTTAAGTATAAATGTACATTTTCTTTCCATCTCTTTACATTTGTTGTATTTGCTTCCTTAGGCAGAAAAATACGTTAAGAATAACCCATTGATAATTCTAACAATATTTTAATCTTAAATGAACAGTTTTATTTGCTATTTTCTTAAGGTCTTAATTTTAAATTATTTATGAAATATGTTCCTAAAATAGGATTAAAATGGTGTATTACACAGTGGTTGATTATTAAGAAAAAGAGTACTAGAATATTAACTTTTTTCAGTTCAGTGTATGCTAAGTGATAAGTTTATTTGTAGGCATGCTTATTTACTTATAATTTATTTCTGCAATAGAGATTTTATTATAATGCTTATGGAATGTAATTTTTTCTTAAAATATTTATGGTTATAACTATTGAGAAAATCTGTTGAATTTATTACTGCAGAAGTCTCAAGAACCATTTTAGAAGAATTACAGGTTTCTTTTCTAAGCTTAAATTCATTTTTATTTGCTTTTCACTTTTATATCTTTGGGTTTTCTTTTATTAATTCTTCTTGGTCCAACATGTTGTTTGGGCTATTTTTTTTCTACATGTTATTTCCAGAGTTGTGCATCAGTATTTTGAAAACTAGGAAATTGATGAAAGATGCTTGTTATTTCTTTTGAAATTCAAATTCAGTGAAATTTTGTCATTTGTTCTTGTTTTAATTTTGTAGTAGTATTACTGTTTCTGTATATATTTGTTAACTATTTACTTTTTTTTTTTTTTTTTTAACCAGGGATTGAATCCAGGGGCACTTAACAACTGAGCCACATCTCCATCCCTTTTATATTTTTATTTATAGACAGGGTTTCGCTGAATTGCTTAGGGTCCTGCTAAATTGCTTAGGCTGACCTTGAACTTACAATCCTCCTCCCTCAGTTTCCTAAGCCACACTATTTATATTTAAATTAGTCAACATTAATTTATTTTTATAACATTATTAAAAATTATTTCCATTCAATATTAAAACAGTAATGACAAATAATCACCTATAGATGATTACCTATCTAAGTAAAAATAAAGCTCTGATCTCTAATATTCAGAACACTGAGAGTAGGACTCTTAAATTATAATATAGCTTTTCTGTTATAATTCTGTGGTTTGCAAAAGTAGATTTTAAAAATAATTAAAGATTTTAAAAATAATTTTGTCTACTCATTCCAGGGACATAATTTGGAAAAAAGTTGCTCCAAGTACATGAATTTTCTAGACACCTCACCCTAACCATAACCTTTAAGCATTTTCACAAAAAGACTTTCTAAACTATGTCATACCTTCCTGCCTTCCTAAAGTGTCTTTTTTATTTTTTTTCCTGGAGGGGTAATTTAAGCTTCTTGATGACTCAGTCATCATTTTGAATAGAAAGCATTGTACCATGAAATAGTGACATTCCATGGGTCTTTTGCCCTGTTCTCTATATAACATCTGATAATAGTACTGTTAGAAGACTATATTGTCATTACCCACCTATAATGCCAGTACTTTAAAATACTGCTAACTTTTTATTTCCTTCCAGTCTTATCCACTTAATAATATGGTCTTTTTCTTATACAAATTTTACTTATTTATAATTATACTCTGTATGCATTTTTTTACCTTTTATCACTTATTGAGCATATGTACTTTTCATGTTATTGTAGAAATCATCTTTTTTATGATTAATGATAGCCCATAAGTTAAATATTGTGTTTTTTTTTTTACTGATGAATTTATTGCTGTTAGAAATAATCCTGGGATAAAAATATTTGAAATTAATTCTTACTTTTCGGGTATTTGGGATTCTTAGACTACAGTCTTGCAAGTGTAATCATGGGGGGAAAGTGTACAAAAATGTATATGGCTCCACATAGATTGCCAAGTTAATTTCCAAAGGGTTGTATTAGTTTTACACTGCCATTGGTAATTTGTTACTGATTCATCATATCCTCAGCAGCATAGGATATTATCATTGTAATATTATCTTTGCTAATTCGACTGAAAACATTACTTCATTATTACATATATTGATTACTTGTAGGGTTCAGCATTTTCCCTTGTTTAATGTTGTATTTTCTCTTGTGAATTTTTCTTCATTGTGCTGTCTATTGGTTCTAAATTAGTTTTCCAGGTTAAGTTATTCATGTATTGCTACCTTATTAGAGCATCTAACTTTGTATTGCTGTAATATGCTTGGATCTCCCTTTTGTACTTTCCAAATAAAGCATATTTATCACATTTGTAGACAGTGCTGCCTCCTGGAAATGCACAAGAGATGTTATAGGTCTTTTGAGATGTGGTGTGTCTTAAGAAGCAAGTATTACCTGAAAGTTAACATTGTAGTGAGGGTAAACTGCTCCTGTTCTATGCTTCCCGCTGGCATATAGGTTTCACAAAATAAATATTGAGGCAGTTTTCCTTAGTGACATTAGTGGCAGTGATTGCCATTCCTCCAAAACCTTGGAAAAGGATAGAGAAGGGATAGAAAGTTGGTGAGAAAGGAATTCTGTTGTCTGTAAAGAAGGTGCACACCTGAATTGGCTGCTGACTTTATTCATGGTTTTCTCTATCCCCTCAGTTTACTCTCCAACGAAGAGAAACTCATTCAGGTTGGCCTAAAAGAAAGGGAGAGATTTATCTTAAGTCATTCGTAGATTAGAAATAGAAAATCATCAGGAAGCAGTACTCACTGTGGTGGATCATACAATCTTGCTCAGCCCTTCCTTCCTTCTCTCGGTGCTGGTCCTTTCTCCTGCTTGCTTACAATTTCTGCACCTGCATTATTTTGTCTTGCTTATAGAACATGGTAATTACCTACCTGCCACATTATGACATTTTAGCTTTTGTTTTCAAAACTGGTAAATGGTAAATTATCTTAGTACTTTCTGTTCATGTTTCCAGGAAAGGAACTTCAGTTGATTTACCTCATCTTTTTGTGTGTGTGTGTGCCAGGATTCATCATATGATGGGTTGAGTGCTTAATCTGGTTTAATCGATTATTTAGGAAATGTGGTCACAAAGTATAAACTTTGCCATTAGACTCTTCCCTGAAACATGGGCTGTACAAGCCATCTAATTCCCTTTAGAAAATTAATGTACTATTAAAAATTCGAGGGGGTGGGGAGAGACTTCATAATATAGAACTAGATATCTGGTTTTTAAAATTAGAAATCATTCTTCCTTCTAATTGTAATATTGTTGATTTGTGGGTCTTAATTTTCCCTTTTTTTAAAAAATAAAAGGATTAGATGTTTCCCAATGTTCTTTTCATTCTGATGATTAGATGCTATTATTGCCATTCTCTAATTACAGTTAAAGTTTACATTGATAAATTCCAATTTTGTGGATTGAGGGGAATGAATGGTGATAAGAACATGATATTCACCTGGCTATTAACTTAGTATCTCTACTTGTATGTATGGTAGATTAGCATTATCCTTGTGTCCAGCATAAGATGAGATTCTCTTATCACATTTCGTTTTAATTTTTATATTCACTATTTTTTTAATGTCTCATTAATCTTGGTTGAGTCTTATTGTTTCTTTGTCCCAAGGAAAAGAAAAAATGATCAAACACTTATAGAATGTATGTTCTTGTATTTTGAACTAAACTTAAGGTTATGTGGTACCATCTGTCATGACATTATTTTCTGCAATTTTTTTTTCCATTTTTGTATTGTCTTTAAAGAATTTTCTTGTGATTTTTTTTACCTCTTTTGCATGCTATGAGCACCACCATTGATCAGCTACTTAGTTTTTCCTTTTATATATTTTTTCATACTGATTAAATTCATATCTGATTTAATATTTGCCACTTGATTTCAATTTTTCTTTGTTTCTCTTATTTTTCCAAAATTTCTCTTTTGGTTTCTCTATTTATTTAGAATATCACCTCTCTTAGTCCATTTCTATTGCTATAACAAAATACTTTAGACTGGATAATTTATAAATAACTTTTTTTCTCACAATTCTGGAGTCTGGAAAACCCAAGAACAAGGCACCAGCAGGTTGAATGTCTTCTGGTAAAGACTCTGCTTCATAACTAGTGTCACTTGGCAGAAGGTGAGTGAAAGGGCCAGATAGGCCCTCTGAAACCTTTTTATAAGGGAACTAATTAATCCCATCAACGAGGACTTTGCCTTCATGATTTAATCACCTGGTAAAGGCCCTACCTAGAGATTAAGTTTTAACATGAATTTTTAGGAAGGTACAAATATTCAAATCATAGTATCATCTCATTTAAACAACAAGTTAAATAGCCCATTTTTGTTGCGTATTCTTTGATCGTCAAAAGTAGAATAAGTAAGCCGGGCATGGAAGCACATACCTGTAATTCCAGCAACTCAGGAGGCTGGGACAGGAGGATCACTAGTTCAAACCCAACCTCAGCAACTCAGCGAAACCCTGTCACTCATTTGGCAAAAGGGGTGGGTATGTGGCTCAGTGGTTAAGCAACCCTGTGTTCAATCCCTGGTACCAAAAAAAAATTTTTTTTAAATAATGTAAGTAATCTTCATTTTATGTTATCTGATGGTACAAAGTGCCTTCGGTAAATCTAAGTTTTAGCGACAGTTCTAGTCGGGAGCGTAGTGTGAAGGCAATATATTCTCGTTTAATCTTCTTATTTTCATTTAGACCCATTTCACAGATGACTAAATTGTGGCTCACAAAGGTTTACTAAAAAAGACAAATTGGGAGAACGGGGATTGAACCCTGTATATATGACTCTAGATTCCATGCTTCCTCTACTCTTATCTTCCCTTTTGCCAGCAACAAGTAGTGTAGAATAGTAGTCAGCCCAGGAAATAAAATTATAAAAATTGATTTCCTTTCATAAGTTTTTTCTGCTGTGTCTGACTTCCCATAATTGGAACCTGACTAATATATACTCTTGTTATGTGTGAGTGAGATTTCAATGAAGAAATGAAAAATTAGATGAACATTCATGCTAATCAGACTACTAACATTTTACCATTTTTTAAACCTTTCTGTTTTACTGCTTAAACTGCTCTCTTTTCTCATTCAGCCCTTGCCAGTGAACATAGTGCTATGTTCTTTCTTTCTGTTTTCACTTGAATCGTGAAATGTTGAATCAACACATTAAACTTAATCAAGGATAGTTTTGGATATGAATGAGAAATCCCAGAACCCTCTCATTCAGAAAGTTAGGAGCAGTCTAACTAACTGCAGTGAAACAGCATACTTGTTACTAAAATGATCTGTAATAGTTATCCCCATGTGCTAATTTTTATACCTTTATTTTACTTATTTATTTCATGTGGTGCTGAGGATCGAACATGTGTGAGGCAAGCGCTTACCACTGAGCCATAACCCCAGGCCCCATGTGCTAATTTTTTCTCTCTCTTTTTTTAAATTCTAATTTGTTATATATGAGAGCAGAATGCAGTTCAATTCATATTACACAAATAGAGCACAATTTTTCATGCCTCTGGTTGTACACAAAGTAGAGTCACACCATTTGTGTTTTCATACATGTTCTTAGGGTAATGATGTCCGTCATTCCACCATTTTTCCTACTTATGCCTCCTGCTAATTTTTTAAAAAAATTATCAGGTTGGTGTTCTATCAACTATACAGGTATGCTCTCACTTCATAAATAAGGACAGTAGATTCTAAAATATTGAATCAAATCTTTTATTGACTTAATTTGTAATTTCTGATGTGTTTCACAGAAAAATATTTGGCCACTTGCATCACAGCAACTTTTACCAGTTCCTTAAATTCAGTTAAGTGCAGTTATAATCAGTGACTTGCCTGGTGCTGTTAGATTTTTAATCATTAAAAGCCAGTATTTTACTGAGAGAGATCATAGTCTTCCAAGAGTACTACAGATTTGTCTCCATCTTTTATACTTGCCCACATATAAAGCAGCAAGTAATAAACAGTGGAGAGCAATGTTACTTTAAGACAAGTCACTCTTTTAATTGATCATATGTACATATTTAATGGACTATGAATTAAAGAAGCAGTTTGGAGTAGAAGAAACATTGAACCCCAAATAGGAAGATATTCATTCCAGCTCAATTCTTAACATTTACTTGCTGAGTGACTTTTAGCAAGTTTTATCACTGATACTATTTCTTCATCTCACAGGGAATTTTGAAAATTAACTAAGATAAAACATGAAGTACTTTGAAAATAATTAAGTACTTGAAACCATTTGGCAATGATCAGACAATATTCTGAAGTGGAATTTACAATCAATACTTAGAGAAGACTTTTTTTCCCCCCTTAAATCTGTCACAGAGGGCTGGGGTTGTGGCTCAGTGGTAGAGTGTTAGCACGTGCGAGGTCCTGGGTTCAATCCTCAGTACCATATAAAAATAAATAAATAAAATAAAGATATTGTGTCCAACTACAATAAAATATAAATATTTTAAAAAATCTGTCATAGAAATAACTATTTGAGTAGAGTTGAGACAGACAATGGCAATAGTCCATGGAACTATTTAAATAAATAATTTGCCAGTTGAATGTAGCAGTGGACAGTTACTAGTAAAGTCCATTGATGAATTCTACGATGCTAAAACAATCAGGAATCTAATTTACTTATTTTGTGATATTGGTTTTAACACATGGACTTCTTATTTTAGGAGAGTTTGCCTTTAGTTTTATGAATGACTTAATATCCATTTGAAGGAAGATGTGGTTATCATTCTCAGCATAAGTTGACTTGCTCTACAAATTTAAATCATATTTTGCCAATCAAAGACCACAATTTTCTAGCTTGTTTACTTTTAATTTATTGGAAATAAATGCTTATGTTCTTCCCCCCAACTTGACTTTGCCTAAGTTTCCTTTTTTATCATAGAACGTAAGTGCAATCCTCACCCAAACTGTCACTGTTAAATTGCAGAGTCAATGAATATTGTACTTACTAACTTCTTTACTAAGTAGTACAAATTATTAAGTAACTTTAAACAATATGTTCTTATGTTTTGGTTTTCATCAAAGACTTTTTTTTTTTTTTAGTGGTCAGTTATGTTTCCATATTAATCAGAGGAGTCTGCATTCTGTTCCTCTTGTCCTGTTTTTCAGGACAACTAGCATACTGCTACTCATTAGAGGAAGAAATAATGAAACTTGTCAGGGGCAGGTATATTGAGTTAATAAGTAGTCCTCATCTAGCTGTAAGTTCTCAGTGATAATAATGTGCAGTCAATGTTGAGAACCATGGAGAGTGTGACCAACTGTGAAGGTTAAATTAGTTGTTGAACCAGGGAGTTAGTGTTTACCGATCAAGAAAGTTGTTCATTTCTTGATGATGCATGGAATGGAAAGGTAAAGAGGAGAGTGCCCAACAACATTCATGGTTGACATACTGTTGAGTTCTTTTAAGGGGTAGTCACATGTTTATGGGGGTGACAGACTGAAAATAATATGGCAGTGTGGTTCAGTGCGCCAGTTTCTGAAGTCAGATGCATTTGGGGTTGAGTACTGGCTTTGCTTATTACTGTCTGTGTGACCTTGGACACATTGCTTAAGTTCACTTAGCCTGTTCCTCTTCTGCAAAAATAGAAATAATAATAGTACATACTCAAAATTAAATGAGATCATGCAATTAAAGAACTTAACATGATAAATAACACACAGAAGCAACTCATTAATGATAGCCCGGTTGCTGATATTGCCAGGCACAATCTAGACTTTGGAATCACAAATCTGGTATTGAATGTACTGTGCCACATACAAGCTGAATAGGCTGCTTAACTTCTTAGAAACCTTAGATATATAAAATGAATTTGATACCAACCTCATAGTTCTGTTGTGAATATTAAATGAGCTGAAGTATAAGAAGTGCCTGCTTACAGATTGGGTTGAATTTTGACATTTTATCAAAATTTAACACATCTTTTGTTACCAAACTTTTTTTTTAATGTTTGTTAGTAAGTTTTTTAGTATTTGTGTATCCTTCTAGTTATCTTAAAGGTCTCCCTGTACTCTAAGAATACATGTATTTATTTAATTTTTCAAGAACCTATTTTCCATTTTCTTTTTTTTTTTTATATTAATTGTCCAGTTCTTAGATGGCAATAAGTTTATAATGCCAGAAAATCAAACTTTTTTAACTTCTTGGCATAATTCTTCCAAGTGATGAATTAGACCATCCCTAATCAATAAATCAAGGATGATTTAAAACCCATGTGTTGCAGGGCATGTGGCCCATATCTGTGATCCCAGCTACTGAGGAAGATGAGGCAGAAGGATCAAGTTCAAGGCCAGTTTCAGTAATTTAGTGAGAATCTCAGCAACTTAGATCCTGTCTCAATAAACAAAAAAATAGGGCTCAGAATGTAGCTCAGTGGTAAAGAACCCCTGGGTTCAGTCAGTCCCCCAGTACCAAAAAACAAACAACAACAAAATGTCCAACACCATGCACGGAGCACATGTTGTCTTCCTTGCCCTTCTAACTGATTGAGTTCATTTCCTCAACTAGCTTGAGCTCAGTAGTTTTGATTCCTCCCCCACTTCTTTCTTGATCTAAAACCTCTGACTACTGTATAAAATCCCTTAAAGGGCTTTCTGGTTCCATTAATTGCTATAGTTTATTTAACAGTCTATTTGATTCTTTGTTGTTTAAAAAATTTCAGTTTTTAAAAGTTATAAACCAGCTGCTTGTAGATTTTCCCTTTGTATCTGAATTTTGGTGCAAGTTTTATTAAATAATTATTTTCTTTAAATACCATGCTCTTTTTAGACCACTGGATAGCTCTGGTATTTTGTTTTGTTTTATTTTTCCTTCCTTGCTCATGATAGCATCTTTTTGTAAAAAACAAGTATAGGAGACATTTACTGTGGAAGTCTGCATGGTCAGTAAGTGATTCAACAAATTTCTTGATTTATCTGCTTTTTAAATGAAAATAATACTTGCCACCTACTTAAGGGATGTTGGGAAGTTTAGATTTAGACTCTTGTAATTCATTTACTCAATGCTACTGAAATATCTCATTTTTATATTTTCATGCTATCTAAGATCTGTTAAGATTTTTATAATACTGAAATATGATTTTTACTTTTTTCTTATCTCTTCACTTAATTATCAAGTATATATTCTTTTTAAAAAAATATTTATTTTTTAGGTGTAGATGGACACAACACAATGCCTTTATTTTTATGTAGTGCTGAGGATGGAACCTGGGTCCCACCCATGCTAGGCGAGCACTCTACAGCTGAGCCACAATCCCAGCCCCAAGTATATAGTCTTTATTATGCAATTTTTTAAATGATTATTTCCCCAGTGTATAGAGATGGATATTTCTATTGGAAAGCCAGTGTAGCAGGGGCCTAGAGAGTGGACTCTGGAGCCATATTAGTTGTGTTTGAATCATGGTCTCTGTGCCTCAGTGTATTTATCATATCCACGTGTATTAGTCATCTTTGTCACTGTGATCAAAATACCTGACAGGAACAATTTAGAGGAGGAAAGGGTTATTTGGGCTCATTTGTTTAGGTTTCAGAGGCTTTAGTCCGTGGTTGGCTGGTCCATTGCTTTGAACCTGAGATGAGACAGAACTTCATGGTGGAGTGGCAGAGGAAAGCTGCTCAGTTTATGGCAGCTAGAAAGGGCAGGTGGGGGTGGGGGCTGGGGGGTGGGGGGGGGAGCTTAAGACAAGTATAATCCCCAGGGACACACCACCAGTGACCTATTTCCTCTAACCATGCCCTACCCACCTATAGCTTCTACTACCTCCCAGTAGTCCATCAGGTTATTAATCAATCAAATGGATTAATCCACTGATAAAATAAGATTCCTCATGATCCAGTCATCATTACCCCAAAGCCCTGCCTCTGGACATTCTGATTTGGGGACCAAGCCTTCAATACATGAACTTTTGGGAGGACATTTCAGATCCAAACTATAACTCCATAGCGTGTGATTAGTATTAATATGTCATAGAGTTGGGCTGGGGTGGTGGCTCAGTGGTAGAGCACTCACCTAGCGTATTCGAGGCTCTGGGTTTGATCCTGAATACCATATAAAAATAAATAAAATAAAGATATTGTGTCCAACTACAACTAAAAAATAAATATTTAAAAAAATATGTCATAGAGTTGAGATTAACTTAGTTAACATGTGTAACTGCTTAGAGTACTGGCTGATAATCAAAAGACAATAGCTGTCACCATTATTGACCAAAAAAAATAGAATTTTAGTCTTTAATATTTAAGGACCAGAATTTTGGCTCTCTGAAACATGACTGTCATTCCCCTAACAAACTAGAGGTCCTTTTTTTCCCCTAGTACTGGATATTGAACCCCTCAGGGGTGCTTTATCACTGAAGTACATCCCTACCCTTTTATTTTGAGAATAGGGTCTTATTAAATTGCCCACTTTGGCCTCAAACTTGACATCCACTTGTCTTAGCCCCTGAAATAGCTGGGATTACAGGTCTGCACCAGGATGCTAGACTTGGAGCTGTATTTGAGATGCAGGTTGGGCAATTAGGTCTTCTGAGGCTCTTCCTGCCCATATGCAGCCTGATACAGTTTCAAAATCATTTTGTTTAAATTTTTTATTTCTTCTTTTTACTTATACATGAATGTAGAATGTATTTTGACATATATACATGGAATATAACTTCCCATTCTATTGTTGTACATGATGTGGAGTTACGCTGGTCGTGTATTCATATATGAACATAAGAGAGTTATGTCTGATTCATTCTACTGTCTTTTCATTCCCATACCCCCTTTCCCTTCTTTCCCTTTAGTCTAATCCATTGAATTTCTGTTCTTCGCTCCTTTCTCCCTCATTGTGTTATCATCTGCATATCAGAGAGAACATTCAGTCTTTTGTTTTTTGGTATTGGCTTATTTCACTTAGCATGATAGTCTTCATTTACATCCATTTACCAGCAAATGCCATAATTTCATACTTCTTTATGGCTGAGTAATATTTTAGTGTGAATATGTACCACATTTTCTTTATCCATTCATCTGTTGAAAGGCACCTAGGTGGGTTCCATAGTTTGGCTATTGTGAATTGAGTTGCTTACAAACATTGATGTGTCCATGTCACTATAGTATACTGAGTTTAAGTCCTTTTCAAAATCATTTTTATTACAAAATTTAGCTGTAGAACAGAAGATGAACCTCTCTTTCCTCATTTTTAATCGAGTCTTTTAAAATATTTTTGTAGTTATACAGCATGCCTTAATTTTATGTGTTTATTTTTATGTGGTGCTGAGGATCGAACCCGGAGCCTCACATGTACAAGGCAAGTGCTCTCTCTGCCACTAAGCTACAGCCCCAGCCCTTTAATCATGTCTTCTATCAATTTATACCCCCTTCACAAACTTCCTATTAGCTGTAGGATCTTTCCTAACAAGATCTATGAAGTCTTCTTAGCGTCTGCCTTCCTTTTATATTTACTTTTTGGAAATTCTTGTAAGGAAGTTCTTTCTTGACTTCCTAACTGGGTTAGCATAATGTCCTTGAAGCCCCACCTGCCATAGCCATTCTTCACTGATGCAAAGTTGTTCTCTGGGAATGTCCTTATGACTGAGATGCTCTTGTCATTTACTGAGTAGGACTGAGGGGGGTCGGGGTTGTGACTCAGCAATAGAGGTCTCGCCCAGCACATGTGAGGCACTGGGTTGGATCCTCAGCACCACATAAAAATAAATAAATAAAATAAAGACATTGTGTCCAATTGTAACTAATAATTTTATATATATAATATATATTATATGTGAATTATATATATGAGAATATATATATGAATTACCCTGAGTCCTGTATGACTTGTGAGTAGCACACTAGATGGTCATGAAAGTGGAAAACAGTATTTTTAAAAGTTTTCAGAACCAAGCCCCTAACTCAGTTTTCACTTATATACTTTTGGCAGGGTTATAATACATATCAAATTTTACCAGGATAAAAAATACTGTATTATTGAACGATGATTGTGCTTTGTTTTGTTTGGAACTCTACCATGAATTGTTCATAATTTTGGGAAGTTGTGTCACTGGTGGCAACATTTATCACATTTATAGTGATTCAACATATAGGCAGAAACATCTGACTGCTTGGCAAATATTTGTTTGCATTTAGTTAAAATGAGAAGGAAAGAAAAGCTGTGAACCAAATGGGGGAAAAGCACTTCCCTTTCCTGGAAGAATACATTTGCTTTTCACTTTTCCTATTGCACTCTGTCATAATTCATTCATAGATGGCACATGTATCTCTCTCACTAAAAGAGAATTTGGTGGGGACAGGAACTGTATTTACTTGCCTTTGAATTGCCAGTGCTCACCAAGCACAAGGTAGTTGCTCAACTTTATATTTATTCAGCTGAATTAATAGCAAAACAATAGTATTTATTCAACAAATTTTTATTTAATCATACTGTGTTAGGCAAAGAGGACAAAAAGACACTGAGGAACACAGACAGACCTGGAAATAATTATAATACAGTTGGACAGTTTCTAGAATGGAAATGGCTGTAAACTATAATTCTGTAATAAAAATACCTTTAAGATCCTAGAAACATGTCACTGAAGAGAAATAGTATTCAGTATCAATCATAATGCCAAAGCAGACTCTCAAGAACTATTTGGAAATACAGTGGATGGAAGTAGCTCTCTAGAGTAGAAAGGAGTTTGCAAAATGGTTGAATTTGAAGAGGGTATTCCAGACATGAAACCCCTATTCAAAAACTGAGCAGAATGAGAGGTGCAGGAAGAATTGTTAGAGCATAAATTTGGGGACTTGAGTTGGAAACTAAGAAATAAACACTGCCCCTAAAGGTGATGGACCATTTCCCCAAGAGCCTTCTTCCATGAATTAGATTTTATCTTGAAGATAATAGAAAACCATTGGCTTAGTTATTAAAACTACCTTCTTCAACTCATACTCTGTTCTAGGTGCTTATAACCCTAATACAGAGTAAACATAGTCCCATTTTATAGTTGAGAAACTGAGGCTTAGAGAGATTAACTTGCACAGGTGAATTGAGAAACTAGGATTCAAACTTGGGTCAGTTGAGCCCATACCTCCTGTCTTGCTATTTAAACTATATATTACATCCCCTCTAGCAGGGAAGAAGCTAGGTATTTTTACTGTCTTCAACTAGTCTTCATTTTTTTTTAAGTTGTTGATGGACCTTTATTTTATTCATTTATTTATATATGCGGTGCTGAGAATTGAACCCAGTGCCTCACACATGCTAGGCAAGTGCTCTATCACTGAGCCACAACCCTAGCAGTAGTCTTCATTCTTTATCATATCATTTTCAATTGCAGCAAATTTAAAATTTTAATGTAAATTGTAAATTAGCAGTATGGGACCTAGTATATGATTTGGTCTTCAGAAGATCCACAGTGGTATCCAGTCACTTATATTTTAAAAGCTGCTTTTTATTCTGGTACTATCTTCTATCCACTTAATTCTTCAAAGAACTGTCTTTTTGCTTAATGCCTTTTTTATTCACCATTGAGTGTCCCAGCCAATCAGCATGATTTGTATATTCTAAAGGAGAAAAATTTGAAGGACTACTTCCTTGTTATTTATTTATGTTCCTATTTTGGGGGACATTCAGCATGCAAAATAAATACCTTGTGTAGTAATGATTTAAAATTGATTAAAAATCAGATTTAAATCTTGATATTTAATATATTATTATATAAATAAATGATTTCTACCTCATATAATAATACTGGTGTGTTGGTTAATTTGAAGTACTTCAGATGTTGTCTAATTAACCTTACAATAGCTCTGGCTACAGAAATAAGATTCTTACTAATTTTAGTGGCTATTAAAATGTAAGTTCAGGAGATGGCTAGTGGTGATGGTTGTACAACAGTGGGAATATACTTAATGCCACTAAACTGTACACAGAAAACAGTGAATTTTGTGTATGTATATTTTATCACAGGTTGGTTTTCTTTTTTTTTTTTTGTACTGGGGATTGAACTCAGGGGCACTCAACCACTGAGCCACATCCCCAGCCCTATTTTACATCTCACCTAGTTGTTTAGCACTTCGCTATTGCTTTGAACTCAAGATCCTCCTGTCTTGGCCTGGCCTCCTGAGCTGCTGGGATTTCAGGTGTGCTCCACCACACCCGGCCTTATCACATTTCTTTTATAAGATGAGATACAGAAGTTCAAAGTGTCCTGAGGTCTCTCTTCAAGTCAAATATTATCAGTCAAATATTTTTGAGAGCCTTTGTTACATATAGTTTGAATCAGATATAGGAAAACACCATCCTATCAACATAATCTGATCAAATTAGATATTCTTAATGCTAAACTATTCGAAAAAGAAAAATAATCCTATTTATTTTAGTGCAGGGATAAAGAGGGAAGCATTGTATGACCTGATATTATGGTGCAGTAATCATTAGGATGGATATGATTAAGATGCTTTTCAAACTTGACCTCTTGTTGGCTCCTGGGTTTATTAGTCTCTGTTCAAAAGTGCAGCAGAACGTGAAAGTGGACTTTCAAATGTCACCTCAACAGGTAGGTTTTGTGCATGGTAGCAGTTCAAACTCAAAACTAAGACTAAGGCCCAGACTCTTAGGTTCCCCACCGCTACTAGTAACAAGAAATTAAATTGTTATTTAAAAAATTCAAAGAACAACCTAGGTGATATGAAATACTCATATTGTTGGTAAGTATGAATTGCATAACTTTTTGGAAAGTAATCTGGTAATAACTGTTAGGTTGACCTGATAATGCCACAGGGTTGCCACTACTGTGTAGGAACAATGATACAAGAATTTTTTTGCTGTGTTTTTCATAGTGGCAAAAAAAGTAGAGGTACTCTGGAAGTCGGTCAGGAAGTGGTTGGACAAATTATGCTCTATTCATTATAAAGACCAATGTGCATCTATTAAAAAGTGAGTGAAATCCATGTGTGTTGACGTGGAATAATGACCACACCATATTATATGTGAAAATGTTGTTGGGCTAGTGTGGTATGAACTATAAAAAAAATTAAGAATAAAAATATACTGTTTGAGAATAGAGAAAGGTGTAGAAGGATTCATATCAAGCTGTTAAAGATGTCTTACAGAGAAGTAAGCTTTGCCAGTAGTATTGAATTAACTTTCCTTGTTTGATCATGTTGTTTGGTTTATAATAATGTGGCTTTTGTTACTTTTTTAAAGTTTTTTAAATTAAAAGATGGAAGGGGAGAAATATGTAGTGATAGAATGGGCACGAGAGAGACTGGCACTAGTTAATGATCTCCATATTAAGCGCAAGGTGTTGGTCACACAGGTGTATTCACTTTGTAACAATCCATCTATTTGTACAAACTTGTGTCTATATTATCAATTAAACATTTATAAAAATTATAACAGCAGTACAATGGAACAGTTATGTTTTTATTTTATTTTATTAACTATGAATAAAGTCAAGCTAGAAACAGCCCCATTTTCATAAAATAGAGTGTACATATAAACAGAATGGAGGCTGAGATAAAAGTACAGCAATATCAATAAATATGTCTAGATGATGATCGTAGTTTTTTGGTTTTTAATTTTTGTTTTTAACAACAATTTAGGACTGAGGACGTAGCTCAGTGGTAAAGCACCCCTGGATTCATCCCTGCTACCCCCTCAAAGAAGAGTTTTCTGGGTTATTTAGGAAGTCAATAGAAGGTGGTAAGCAAAGTCAGATTACAGGATATTAAGCAGAAGATAAAGGTGAAGAAGAGAGGAAAAAACATGAAGGAAAGAGAGGGGAGGGAAGGAAGGAAGGAAGGAAGGAAGGAAGGAAGGAAGGAAGGAAGGAAAAGAAAAGCTAACTAGAGAGCTATATCAAGAAATTTTTCTTTTAACCTTTGCTAGGACTTTTACTAATTTCACCTGTCAAACTATCACGTAAAAGTCATATTAAAAATATCTCCTTTATCAAGTTCAATTTGGCTTTGTAAAATAATTCATGCTTGATACTTAAGTTTGTCGTTTTTGTTTAATCATTTCGCTTTAATAAAAGTGTGTCATTGATATAATAGTTTCAGTTGACTAGCACTTGCAACTTGTAGTAGCTTAAGACACCAGACTTTACTCGCAGTCTTTACTGAATAACAATAGTAATTTATGTGAAGATACTGTAATAGAATTAAACACCATCCAATTGTAAAATTACACTTGCTTTTTTTCTTCAGCCCTAATTCCTTAGTTGGGGAATGTAGTTAGTTCCTGATGAAATTTCACCTACTGAGTTCAAAAGTTGAAGTTTATGAAAGAATGAAATTTTATTTTAGCCAAATTCTACAAAGGTTGCATATAATGTTTTCGAAGTGTGGGTTGTGGTTATTAATGTGGTATCATTAGTTTAAATATTTAATATCAGAAAGAGTAACATTTTTATTCTCACTAGTTATGGTTGACCTGTCAGGGGAATTAACTGCCCCCTCCCCCATTTCAATCATTCGTCTTTTTTCCACCATGTTTACTTAACATAATGACCCAAGACGGATTTCTTCAGGTGTTTTGAAGACGTTTTAATAAGGTCTTGACTTTTGATTACCTTTAAATCAGTAGTACTCTGAACAGAATGAGTTGAGTTGGAGAAATCTGCGTGGCACTAGGACCCAGGGGGCTCCCGTGAGCGGATCTTGGGGCCAGATTGCAAATTCGCGGTGACTCAGTCTGGTCGGCTCCTTGCGCTCGGCGGCCGCGGCGGCAGCAGCAGACGTCGGCGGCCGAGCTGCTAAGAGCAGTTCCGCCGGGCTTCACTGTCCGAGACTTCCTTTGGGGCATCCCAGGCAGGTCCGAGGCGTCTAGGGCGATATGGGGTGGTCGTGGTGGGGAAAGGAGGTTGCTCTGCGCGGGCAGCCCTCCGGCCTGTGCACGGGGAGTAACATTTGCTCCGTCTCTTCCTGTGTCTGGCTTTATTTGCAGCAAACCAAGATGGAGTATGAGTGGAAACCTGACCAGCAAGGGCTTCAGCAAATCCTGCAGCTGCTGAAGGAGTCCCAGTCCCCAGACACCACCATCCAGAGGACCGTGCAACAAGTATCCTTCCCAAGGCCTGCCCGCCGCCCGCGCGGCTTGCCCGGCTCCTCGCGCCCGGGGGTTCGCCGCCCCTCCCCCCCGGCCCGCTCCCGCCCGCCTGCGCGGGAGGCCGCCGCCGCGGCCCCTGCCCTGCGCCTCGCGCACGCGGCCCTCGCGCCCTACCGGGGCGCCGCCGCGTGGGCTCGCCTCCAAGCGGCCGGCTTCCGGGCCGCCGCCCGAGATCGCGACATGTGCGCGGCCGGGCCGCCACGTCCCCGCCCGCCACAGACTTGC
>NW_025999925.1:3588209-3655703 GCF_001458135.2 Marmota marmota marmota | reverse complement strand
TTTTTTTTTTTTTTTTTTTTTTTTTTTTTTTTTTGTATTTTATACTGAAATAACTTCTTCGCCCCGCCCCCCCCCCTTCATTCTCTGATCCTGGGGATTGAACCCAGGGCTTCATGCGTGCTAGGCAAACACTCAACCAACTGAGCTATATCCCCATCCTTTGGCCTTAATGTTTTAAAATTGTTAAATTAATCTTAAGATTTTTATTTTGAAAAATAGTTTTGCCGTATCAAGCATGCTGAAGCTGGAACATATGTTGTGTTGAATATAATTGATCTAATTTTAGGTGTAAAAGCACCTAAGGATTTTAACAAACACTAGTGTGCTTTTGAACTATGCATCAATAATTAGATTTAACCAGATACCTTAATCTCAGTAAAAAGTGGAAAACTAAAAATATCACAGAAAGTACTCTTGATTATTAGATTTTAAAATGCTTAATTTCTTCCTTGGATTACACAAAGAAGTTTCCTTAACTACTATTTGTTCTAGAAACTGGAACAACTCAATCAATATCCAGATTTTAACAACTACCTGATTTTTGTTCTTACAAAATTAAAATCTGAAGGTAAGTAGGGTTTGTGTTGATAACTATTTGAAAGTGTCTCTAAGACACTGTGAAGACATTCTGGGAATTATTTATTTCAAATAATTTCATTTTGTATTAACCACATGCTTAATATACATGTGATATGTAGAGTCTTAGAGTTACCACCTTTAAGCTTTAAAATGTTTAATAAACATTCAGTTGTTCGTGGGTATTTATATAATAAATTCATTCTTTGCAAATGAAGAATGTGTTACAAGTCTACCTTGGGTGTTTTGCTTCATTCCATATACAGAAATATAATAGATTGATTTGTTTCAGTATACAGATTGAAGTTGAGATTTAATTAACTGAATTCATGTTCATTATAAGAAAAAATTAAATAATTTACTTTGGCTACATAACTTTATCAGATAATTATTGATGATCTCTTTAGTTGTGTATGTCTACACTCTTTTTTAAATAACTGTATTTTATTTTTAAGTTATTTAATCAAAAAACAACCAGATGCAATGGTGCATGCCTATAATCCCAGCTACCTAAGAGGCTAAAGCAAGAGAATCTCAAATTCAAAGCTAGCCTGAGCAACTTATTGAGACCCTGTCTTAAAAATAAAATTTTGAAAAGGGTTGGGGATGTAGCTCAATGGTAAAACACTGGACTCTAGCATGTATGAGGTCCTGACTTAAACCTCAGTCCCATAGGGAAACATTTTATAAAAATATGATATCATTCTCTTTATAAATAAACTTGTAACTTTTAAAAAACTTTTAATAGTGTACATGAAACTTTTTCATTAATTTACAATTTTAAGTTCTTAACAGTTTAAAGGCCAACAACTTTGATTTTTTTTTTTTTTTAATGTGACAGTCATTTGCTTATTTCTAATACAGGTAGTATAGCCCTGTGAACTTTATTTCATAAATATTTGTTGAGCACCTCTGTCAGGCAGTTTGAGTACTGAGTATTCCCTTCCTGGAATATTGTTAGACCATAGAAGATACTCAATATTGATAACTGACTGGCCTTTAATGAAAGTGCTGTCCCCTATTGAATGATTAGTGTTTTAGAAGCCATAGTAAAAACACTGCACTTGGAGTTGTGAAATAACGAGTTTTATTTAGACTCTGACACCATTTAACCTCCACTTGCTTCTTTCAGCTATAAAATGCCTGTTAGACGAGATTTCAGTCCAAACTCTAGCAGGTTGTATTTAGATTTTGATATTTCATATTCATTACAGTGATTTCTTTTGAATCATTTTCAGATGATTTGCTGGTTAATTTTGTGGGTTTTGTGATTGAAAAACATAGTAGGGAATTTAAAACTCTAAATCTAGCTTTTGAAAAACTAGGAATTCTCTCAACATATCTTAATCAGCAATAAATGTTCTAGTTTGATGGTATGTTTATGATACATTGTTTATTTATTTTGGCTGTATCAGGGGTCGAACCTGGGACCTCATATGTACCAGGCAAGTACTCTACTGCTGAACAACATTCAACCCCCTTTTTTCTCAATATAAAGATTGTTCCCCGCAGTAGTGTAACACTTGGTATTTCTACTTGTATGGGCCTATCAATTTTTTTCCCCCAGAAGATTAGAACATAGGTTTAGTGTATCTAATTTTCCTTTAAAAAGAATTAGTAATAATGTTAGCATTGTGTCCATTCACATTACAGAAGGAATATGTAAGTAATATCTTTAAATGAAAATGCTTATTTAGTAAATTTATTGCTGAATCATGGAGAAGGAATTCTAGATCTGGAGATCTGAGATGAACTCACTTTACAGATGATCAAATTGAGAGACTATGAAGTACAATCTTAATTTTAAAAGAAGTTGGCTTTTTTAAACATTTGGACAGAAGCTATATACTTTTAATGTTAAATTGTTTCACTTTGTGTTATTAACTCTTGTGACTTATAAAAGTGATGTGTACCTCTTGTAAACAAATATGCACGCCATTTAATTACATGGCTAAATTATTTTGCTAATATAGTAATAATAAGCTTATCACTTGAGGAAGTTAAATATCTGTTCAATTTATTTCACAGCTGTTTTAAACTTAAGAGTTTAGAAGTGTTTTCCTTTTAAGATATTTGCTGAAATGAGTTGTGAATGGAAAGAAATTTTTAGATGAAATAGAGCTCTTAGGTTATATTGCTGTGATGACCCGAATAAGGTTTATGTGCTGAGAAACTTTACTCTTTTTACCTCTATATGTGCTTTATACTTGAAGATTTCAATGGCAGTCAGTTAGGGAGCATAATACTAACTAGAACAAGATCGAGGTATTTACTTAACATATGAAGATGGCTGAAGCAGTAGTATTAATAGCAATCTGTTCAACACGCTGGCTTTTACACCTGCTCTTTCAGCCCTTTCAGAGGAAGGTAATACTGTAGAGTGATTCAGAGTGTATGCTCTGGAGCCAAACTACTGAGGTTGATAATTTGGTTTCCTCACATTGTTAAGGAAGTTGGTCTTGTGTAACTTTGGCCAGGCCTCAGTTTTTTTCCTTATACAGAGGGGTTAATAATATCTGTCTCAAGTTTTTAAGAATTAAATGCAGAATACTTGAAAAGCATTTAGCAGTGTTTAGTACATAATAAGCATTTAGAAGATGTTAACTATTAAATATTGGTGGTGGTGGTGCCAATTTGTAGACCATAGTTTAAATTTATTTATTTAACTTATTTAATTGTAAAATGTTTTTGTTTATTTTGCCTTTTTTTTTTTTAAGGCTCACAGGCAAGTGAAAAACATAAATTATGGCAATTATTATGTGAAAGTAACCCCATGTATTATATTTGATGTCTGTTTAATTTTTAATTGGATATTTTTAGTGACTTAATACTTTGAGATCTATGATGATGTTTATATCAGATAACAAAGCTTTAGTACAGTGGCCATATATAAACTAACTCTTAAACCATATTAGTGGTTCTCAAAAAGGAGCAATTTGGCCTCCCTAGGAGACATCTGACATTACCTAGAAATACTTTTGTATGGCCAGTGATGCATCTAATCATCTTAACAATGTACAGAGTAGTGCCCCACAACAAAGAATTATCCTTTAAATGTCAGTAGTGCCAGGGTCAAGAAACCTTAAACTATATTATAGAGCTATTTTTTTTATAATCGATTTTTTTAAAAACTGGTTATAGCAAAATAAATCGGAATGTTGCAACCAACCATTAAATAAGAAATGTTTTTGAAGTTGTTCCTGGCATGTTTTGAGATGAAAACTACTTTAAAACTCAATGCTATTTTTTATTACAGATGAACCCACAAGATCATTGAGTGGCCTCATTTTGAAGAATAACGTGAAAGCACATTTTCAGAACTTCCCAAATGGTGTGACAGACTTTATTAAAAGTGAATGTTTAAATAATATTGGTGATGCCTCTCCTCTGATCAGAGCCACTGTAGGTAAGTTACATTACAAAAAGTTGACTAATCCCAATTAGATAGTTTTCAGAGGTGACAAATCATTTTCATTGTTCATTTCATGTTAAATTATGATGGAGATGTTTTTATTACCATTAAGTGCTTTTGAAATAGTGTTAACTGTTACATTAAAAGCTCTTTTACCACTGAGACCAAAGTCATTGGTAGTTGCTTAATCAATGTTAGTTCAAGTGGAGCATCAACAAGTGATATTTAGGCCTTTTCTTTGACTCTGCAAGTTGGAGTTTCTTATTGTCTATGTTGTGTAATGCTTTTTCATGCCAAGAAAACCCTCCTATAAAAGCGATCTAAGTATAGAATTCTACATATTTACTATTTTTTTCCACTTGTTTCTAATATTTGTCTCATCTGTACGTAATTCATTGGCAATTTTTAGTCTTTTCTGAGTGTATTCTTAAAGCATACCTTCTATCAGTTCATGTAATAAATGTTTAATTACATTAACTGCTGTAAACCAGTTTGGGAACACAAAACTGGCTATTAGCAAGAACACATATCAATGGGTAGCAGTAGAAATAGGAAGTACTCCAGAGCAGCCTACCAATAGGCAGTGTTTAGTGTGCCGTGGGTTTAAGCAGCTGAATTTTATAAGGACCTAGTAAATTGCTGTTAATCTAGCATGTTGGTCAAATGGAAGTCAGTTAAACTCACTGAGTTTATTTAGTTTTGTATATTATGGTCTTTCAGGTTTGAAATGTATTGTTTGTCTCTTAAAAAGCAGAGATTCATTTGGGAGAATGATTGCTTTGCATGCATAAGGCCATGGGTTCAATCCCCAGCACCACCAAAAAAATTAAATAAAATAAAAGGTGAATAAAGAATTTTTAAGTATCTAGCTAAATCTAAATAAAAAGCAGAGATTCTTTGATTTCCCCTCCGGACAGTCTCGTATTAAAAAGAGTGCCATTGTTAACACTGGCTTCAAATTTGATAGGTAGAAGATAATTGTAGTTTGAGGAAAAGGACTTCCTAGGTAACTTTAACATAACCCTATATACCTTCTCAAGGCTTTACTTCTTGGTAGAGAAGTAAAGAAGGGTAGAGTCTGCTAGCCTTTTCTATATAAAAATCAGGGAGAGAAATCTTCATAAATGTGGTCAAATGGGATTTTAAAAGAAGTAGATTTCCTTAGAAGGCAATTCTGCTGAGAGGAAAGGAGAGGGAGGGCAAGATATAGAAATTAAATACAAAATAGTTTTTCCTAAACTGTATTTCATTATAAACTTATCATTTTGTCCAAACTACAGTGCTTTGTGCCTTAAATTTGAAAGGTTGGAAGTAATAGTATTGGGGAGAGGAAAATTGATATTCCAGGGAATGCTGGATTTTGAGTATGTTTGCAACTGGGTTTTTATTAGAAATGGTTTTTTCTTATACTGGGAATCAAGCCTACAGTATTGTGCATATTAAACACACACACTACCACTGAACTACATCCTTAGCCCAGAATTATTTAAATACTTGAAAGTGTCTTCTGACATCTTATTTTGAAACAAATGAAATTGACATACATAGATGTAATTTTTATTTCTTGGTATTTGTAGGATATGAAAGATTTTTGGTGTTTTGGTTCTGATTTATGTTATGTATATAAATATCCTAATTGTGAGAGACCACACCACAGTTTTCAATATAGAAACCAATGAGGTAGAGTTTTAATTTAGTAATTTGTTTTACTCTGCTTCACTAAAAATGAGTGAATAAACTTCAGACATAACTGCAATATATTCCAAAAGACATTTAATGGAATTTGATAAGAAACAGTTTGGATTGTGAAGGTGGAAGGTGTGGATAGAGGTATAGATGAAACAGTGATTGAGTGTGTATTAATGACTATAGTTGAAGATGGGTAGTGGATACATTTAATTATTTTGTTTTTCAATATTATGTACAGGTTGAACATCCCTTATCCAAAATGCTTGGATTTAGAAGTGTTTTCAGATTTCAAACATTTTTGGATTTTGTAATATTTGCATATACTTTATTAGCTGAACATCCGTTATCTAAAATTTGAACTGCTACAAAATCTGAATCATTTTTTGTTTTGTTTTTGGTTTGGTACTGAGGATTGAACCCAGGGTGCTTTACAACTAAGCTACTTTTTTCTATTTATTTATTTATTTATATTCTTAAGACATGGTCTAACTAAGTTGCAGAGACTGGCCTCAAACTTACAATCCTCTTGCCTCAACCTCCTGAGTCACTGGGATTACAGTCATATACCACTGCAGCCAGCTCAATATCTGAATCTTTGTCAGCATTCAAAAAGTTTTAAGTATGAATTTTTAGATTAAGGATGCTCAACTTGTATATTGGGGTTTTCTATTTTCAAAAATGTCTATAATATTAATTGGATAAAATAAAGCTTATCACTTGAAATAAATGGCTTAGCCAATTAAATTATCTGTTTTATGTTGTTAAATTAAAAATAGATGACTATTGTTCTTTCCCGTGGCCCGTTTTAATGCAGGTTAGAAAAGGTGGTGGTGAAATTGATATACAGAATTCCCTCCTAAAGAGGGGAGTAATTATTAAAGGAGGAGTGCACAGCATTAAGATTCTAAAGTTGTTCTGTTTGGTTTTTGGTTTTTGTCTCATCCAAAGCATCATCTTGGAATCATCAGGAGTTCTTTTTTATTTTTGATAAAGTAAAGCCAGGTTTTTGTTTTCTCCTTTAGGAAAATCGATGAGCTTGTTATTATTATAAATTATTGGTGCTTTCCCACCAATAAATCTGGAAATTTTATCTTTTAAATTAGTTAATCTTAATTCTCCTAAGAAAATAAGTAAAAATATTTTTTGTAGGTTTTTGAAAGGTATCTCTAAGAAAATTGAGAACTTCACTTATCAACCTTAATAGAAAATTCTTGAGATGGGTATAATAACATAAGCATGATACATTATTGATTTAAGTAGAATTCTGTTTGTCTAGACCAGGGTTTTACAATCTCGGCACTTGACATTTTAGACTAGATAATTCTTTGTGGTGGGCTATTCTGTGCATTATAGGATGATAATTAGTGTCTCTCATTTGTACCTATTGGATACCAGTGACAGCAACACCCTCTGTTGCGCCAACCAAAAGTGCCCACAGACAGTGCCAAATGTGCAAATGTGATTGAACTCTGTAAGGATAAGGACCATGTAGGGTTTTGAGTTATCTGTTTTCCTTAACACTAATAAAATGAGGGCTGGGGAAGTGGCTCAAGTGGTAGCGCACTCGCCTGGCATGCGTGTGGCCTGGGTTCAATCCTCAGCACCACATACCAACAAAGATGTTGTGTGTGCCGAAAACTAAAAAATAAATATTAAAAATTCTCTCTCTCTCTCTCTCTCTCTCAAAAAAATAAAAAATAAATTAAAAAAAAACACTAATAAAATGATTGTACCATATTAAGAATTTAGTAAATATTTTAAGTAAAAGATTTCTGATTATAAAGCAATCAGTTTGCCTCCTTGGCTTTTAATTTTTTTTCTTTGAGACAAGATTTTGCTATCTTGTCCAGGCTGGCCTTCAACTCCATGGCTTAGCCAAGCCTTCTGAGTAATTAGGATTACAGGTGTGCACCACCATGCCCCACTTTAAAAATTTTTTTTAATCTTTATAATACATATCGAGAATCTTATTAAGGAAATATATTTGGAAGGGATCACAGTTTACTAACTGCAGTAATCCATTGCATGAATATAAAGTTGTCTAAAAAAATAGATGATTTGTAATTTTTACTATTTCAGGGAATTTCCTTTTATGTATGCTTATATTCTTTTGGGAAGTTTCTACAGGATTAATTTGTAAAGTGGCATTTTGGGGTCAAAGTGTTATTTAAACATTTAAGATCTTAATAAGTATGGCCGATTTTTCTCCCTTATTCTAAAGACAGACTTTTCATTAGATTTTTCAAGAGTGGATGTGACTAAGGGGCAGATTTTGGAATTTTTCAGTCAACATCCTTTAGTACTTTACTAGCAGGAGTAATAAATGTCAGTCCATTAGTACCAAATTGTAGATTATGTCTGATTTCTATTAATTATTACTTATTTGCAGTCTTTTAGACATGCTTAGTTTCTATTAAGGCAGATCCAGATCCTTTTTCTCAGTTCTTTTATGTTGTAACTTCAGGAAAGAAAGTTTGCAAGAAGGATTGGGTCTTGTTAGTTTTGTATCTTAGTGGAGAGCTCATTTGAGCTTTATGTCTTAAAACTCTAATCAGGGGCCAGGATTGTGGCTCAGTGGTAGAGCGCTTGCCTAGCATGCATGAAGCACTGGGTTCTAGAACCACATAAAAATAAATAAACAAATAAAGGTATTATGTCCATCTACAACTAAAAAAAAAAAAAATTTAATGTAATTAATACATTAATCCTTACTATTTAAATTTTTTCCCTGAACAGTGAACATTTGCCAACAGCTTTATTTAAGCTTTGTTTTTTAGTTGTTATGTTGTTGAAACAACCATCTGAAAGCTAAAGGTGGAAAATTAAAGTTTATCCACACAGTGAGATTTGCTATTCAGTAATAATTATTTACTAGAAGCCAGGCATTTTCTATGTATTTCATTGAATTTTTAAGATAAGTCTGGGAAAGGAGTACTTTTTCTTTTTTTCATTTTAACAAACTAGTTTTTGCAGCTTAAAGTACTTATAATTTGCCTACTGTCAGAGTTTATACTTTTAGTGGTACTAAAAGACCCATAATCACTGAGCATATTACATATTACTAATGATATATTTACTAAGGCAGATAAAAATGTTAACACAAAACTTTTGTGTTACATTTTTGTGTGTTTGCATAATCCACTCTCACAACGCAGCTGCACAACACAGTTGAAATACTCCAGTCAGTCAAAACGACATGATCAGTCAGCATGTGCCACCCAACCTCCAAGATTGAAGATCGCCTTTCTGGCGATTCATCTTTGATCCAGTAAGTGGGAACTGTTGCAGGAGTATATAATCTATCTACATGAGGTGGAATGTTGCAGATTGCATTAACATGCAGAATTATTCTCAGTCGATGATCCACTACTTTCCTTTTCCCTACCATGGTCCTTAACTTGGATTCCATATTGACAGGGAGCTATACTTAGCTTCTTCAGATATTTTTTATTTGAACTTCATGAACTTATCACCTAGTGATAAGAAAATAGACCAAAATATTATTACTAGCACTTATCACCTAGTGATAAGTGCTAGTAATAATATTTTGGTCTATTTTCTTTCTATTCTTTTATATATAATTTTTGTGAAATTGGAGTTCATTAATTAGTGGCGCTATCTTGGCATTATTGAAGAGAAGCAAGTTTTAGTCTTTCATAGAGATACTTAGTAAATATTTTTAAAAGCAACAACTTAGAGGGTGAATTGCTGGGAAACAAGATTAGAAATATCTGATTTATGCTGTGGTTTTTTTTTCTATAGGTAGCTTTTGGTAATATGGGGATTGATGAATGCTATTTACATGGTTTGGAAATCTTGGGCTGATATGGGACATTTAAAAATGTGTTGCTGACATGGTGCTATTTAACACAATGCACTCAGCTTTCTTAAAAATATGTATTTTCTTTCAAGGTATATTGATTACAACCATCGCTTCCAAGGGAGAATTGCAGAACTGGCCTGACCTCTTACCAAAACTCTGTAGCCTATTGGATTCTGAAGATTACAACACTTGTGAGGTAAGAATATTTGCTTCTTATAATTTACTGTGTTTCCTATAAGAAAATATCTTGTTTTTCTATTGTAAAATTATTCTTGGGAGTTACATATATGTAATAAAGTTATTACCAGACTTAATCAGTTGAAATGCTATGTTCATATCTAAAGATAGACCGAAAGTTACCAAATTCTGAGACTGTAAGTACTTTCTTAGTTTCTCAGAACCGTTTTTATGTTTAATAAATGATGAATTTGCGGTATGTCCCATTTTGGTCTAGTTTTAATCATATTGTAATTCTGATCTTGGGCTTTTGGGGGGGGGCATTGATTAAGTCAATGGCAACCTTTTCATTTGGTAAGATAAAGAGGAATTCTACGGATTTCTTCTCTTACAGTTTCTCGCTGTTAATAAGTATTTCTAAAGTATCTGTTTCAATAGCAGGCTTCCAGTTTGAGCAGAAGTCTATTTTAAGTGAAACCATTTTAAGTGTTTACAATTTCTAATGCAGTAACTCCTTCCTTTTCAAACAGTAGCAAGGTTTAAAAGCAGAGAAGCATAAGAATAACCTAACAATAAGGAATCAAATAATTTTATGAGATGTAGTGTGTTGCCTAACCTGTCTTAGGGAAGAGGAAATAGGAAAGAAAAGGTAGGGGGAAGGGAGTGTTGGCAAAGTATTGGGATGCCTTGGTATCCTCCCCTCCCCCCAATTTTTTTTTTTAATTCACAGAGACGCGCGCGCGCACACACAAATTCCTTAAAAATACACTTAGAAAATTACAGAAAAAGTAAGTAATATTTAGTCACCATATAACAGTTGATTCTATTTAAATATTACTTTGATGTGATGGTAAACAGATGAAAATTTTAAGCATTTTCCAAGAATAAAAAATTTGTCCTGATTGTGAATTGTGTAGCAGCTACACAAAAATTGTATTTTAAGTAAATATTTTTGTCATCTGTCTGAACTAAAGATGTGGACTTTTTAGGTGTAGGTATGAAATGATTGCTAAATTGTTTGTTCTTAGTTGAAACTTGGTTTTTTTATTTTGTTGTTGCCTTAATAAGTAACAAGGTTATATTTAATGTGTTAAATCTAAGGCTGAAATTTTATATTTTTTAATTAAATTGTAAACTTATATTCCCAAGTTTCTTTTTGATGCATTATAAACTCTAAAAGGATGTTTGGTAATTGCCTTAAAGACTAAAAAAGGCAATTTTTAGTTAACTGTACTATGGAGAATAAACACAAAGTTGCTGTGGTAAAATTAAGAATTTTGGATTATCCACTTTGGGATAAAATGATTATAGGGAAATAGTTGCCGATGTGAATTGTCTGTCCCTTAAATGATTGTGTCACCATTTAACCAAAAAATGGTTTACCTATAAGTAAATTTTAAGTGGTATTGACTTCTTTATGTTCTTCCAAAAGGGAAGTTATAGTGGTTACATATATACTTCTATGAAAATGTAGATTTCAATGGTATAATTTATTTCAAAATTGATGATATAGAGATTTTAGAAGGCAGCATTTTATGTGGGCTGAGAACATTGATGCATAAAATTCAGCAATATTCCTCAGTTTGCTTTTAAATGCCTTTGTTTTGAATGAATTCCAATAATTTAAAGTATGTATCTTTTACAGGGAGCATTTGGTGCCCTTCAGAAGATATGTGAAGATTCTGCTGAGATTTTAGATAGTGATGTTTTAGATCGCCCTCTCAACATCATGATTCCCAAATTTTTACAGTTCTTCAAACACAGTAGCCCCAAAATAAGGTATTTATATGATGAATATTAATTTATAAACTCTGATATAAGCCTTACTTCTGCCCTATTTTGTATTTTTGTGATTAGCAAAAGATAATGGGCCAGATATAATGGTACACATCTGTAATCCCAGAGACTTAGGGGACTGAGGCAGAAGGATCACGTAATCAAAACCAGCTTCAGCTACTTGGCAATACCCTGTCTCAAAATCAAAAGGGGCTGGGGGTTGTTGCTCAGTGATAGATCACCCCTGGATTCTGTCCCCAGAACTGAGGGGAGAAAAAAAAACAGAGACAATATTGGATATTCCACAAAGGTAGACTTAATTAAGTTGAAATTTACTACTTTAATAACAAATCCCATAAAATGTTGACTCTTAATGATGAAATTTTCATTAAATATAGTTAATTACATTCACATAGTTAATTACATTCCCAGTATTTACCAGCCATCGTCTTACAAGTTCTTATAAGACAGATTTAGTTGAGGGGCTTTGGGATTTTTTTTTTTTAAAGTTATTAGTCTTGCCAAGTTCAAATGCCTTCATTTGTGGATGTGTAATAGAAATTCCTTCAGAATAACATCTACATATTCTTGTCACTTAGAGTCAGGCAACATTATTTGATATAATACTGTGAGCTCTTCAAGCCTTTCAACATATGTTGTCGTCTTTCCCCTTCTACCACTGTTTGCAGGTTCAGTGACTGGCCTATTCTCTGCTTTTCTTCATCCTCTGATAACTAAACTGATGTAATTTTAATGAAAATACATACTTTTAGTTTAAGAGTTTCACATCTAAATTATGGGGGGTAGTGAACATTTTAAGTTCAAAGGTAGCAGAATATTTTATTACACCCTGAAATCATATAGTAGGTTTTCTTGGCTGATCCTGAAATTAACCTGGTCTGCCTTGATCATCTCTGTATCCCTAATTTCTACAACAGTGCCTCACACATAGTTGCCAAACTTATATTAGAATATGTAAACTAACCTATTAAGTTTGTTCATCAGTTCCTAACAAGCTATAAATATGATGTCGTTGTTTTAATTGTTGGAAGTGCATGAGGCTCCATAACTTCAGGTGTTCCCGCAGCTGCTGTACCAGTTGGCTTCTTTTTGTGTGTGTGTGTGTGTGTGTGTGTGTGTGTGTGTGTGAGAGTGAGAGAGAGAGAGAGATCCAGTTGTGATTTTTTTTCCCCCTAACTTTTTTCTATGAAAAATATTGCTCCTTCTTTAACTATTGGTTACTTTGTTTTTTGCTATATTTGTTGGTGCTTCATGGTTTTATATAAAATAATCAAATGTCACATTATTATTTAAATAAAAATCATTGCCTAGAGGCACTTATTCAGGAGTCCAAGAGCATGACCGTATTCCATAGACTGTAACTATTAGTTGGGCTTCAAAATTCCAAACTGTATTCAAAGGATTGTGGTATCAGCAATGTTACCAAGGGGTTATAAGAATATGTATCTTAAATTCTGTTTATTTCTCAATCTTTCATACTTTATCTTAGTAATTTCAATTACTCTTCTTCATAAGTAGTACTTGTGTCATGCTCAGATTGGAAATTAGTTACTAGATGTATAATTGTGGTGGCATCAAAATACATATTGAAAGGAGTATATTTTCAAACTGTTATTTTTGTGGCATAATTAACTAAATAGAAGTTTGTGTCCCCCAGAAATTCTCCTCCATTGACATTTTAACCAGTGAGTGGTTTATATACTTCACTTCTAGGAATATTAACTTTTTTGTGAGTAATTCTCAGCAATTAAGAAAAATCCAATAAAATATTCCTGGTAATTGATATACTATTGCTAGATATTAAATATTAATAATTATTTCAGTGTTTTATTTTGTAGATGGTCATTTGATCAGCAGTACAAAATATTTCTATTTAGTGAATACTCATGATTACATACTTGAGATTCTGTTTTATCTAGTTAAAATTTTTCTTTTTGATGTATATTTGGGTGGATATGGATATCTGCTCTATAATTTCTCTGTGCACTAATATTCATCTTTATATAAATGTTTCCAATAATTCATATTATTTAACAACTTAAAAAGTTTAACTTGTGTTTACTGTGTACTCTTAAAAATGTTGTCCCCTCATATTATTGTTGGGAACTTGGAAACAAAATGAGGAAATGGAGTATAGTTTTACATTTAAATCTCAACTCTCCTTCCCTTGCATTTCTTTCTAAATAATTTTATCACATTTATACACAAATAGAATATCAGTTTGTTTATGGGATCATAAAAATGGCATTGTACTAATTGTAATCTCTGTTGACTTTATTTAGTATTATGTTGCTAAGATGCATTCATATAATGTCACTATAGCCCATTTGTTTTGAATACTGTGTAATTTTGCCTTGCGTGACAATTAAACAATTTGGTGTACACTTTTCCCCTGGCTGTGTTTGGGTGACATCTGGGTTTTTGCTACTATTAATAGTGCTGCCAATATCAAACTTCAGAACAAGTTGTACCAATTCATACTCTGTTAATCAAAGATTTAAAAGATTCTATGGCTACACATGTACCGCCTTTGGTATTGTCATGCTTTAAATATTGCAAATCAAATATATATAAAATATCTCATTGTATTGCTAGTGTACTTTCCTGTCAATAAGGAATGATGGATATCTTAATGAATATTATTGGCTCTATGTATTGCCTTTTTCTGTTGTCCTTTTTTTCCTTGTGTGTTATTCTGTGTTCCGTTTGACACAGGAATTTTCAAGTGAGGCTTTTTGATGTTTAATAGATAAATATATCTGTTGTCTGTAGGCATGTTATGGGGATACTTTTTTTGAGACAGGTTCTTTCAGTATTGCTCAGGCTGGGCTCAAGTGATCTTCCTGCCTCCTCCTATGTAGTTGGAAGTATATAGGTGTGTGCCACCTGGCTCACGAGATAGGAATGTGTTCTGTCTTTTCTATTTAAATAACAATATTTTTGTAAGTATATTCATAAAAATAAATTTTTTCTTCTCTCATTGATTTAAAAATCTCATTTATCATGCAAAATTCCATGTGTATATGGTCAATTTATGGTTTCTCGATTGTATTCTGTTGCTATTTTATGTACATAGCCTCAAACAATTCTGGCTTATTTTAGGGCAATGAGCTTTTGAGGCTTTTAGCAATTGCAGTTATTTAAAAAAGAGATATTGGAATGTTTTGGTATTCAGAAGTAAACAAGTTAAACAAGGGGACTTCAAACTACATCAAGATAAGTTTTCAACTTTTTAAGTCATGCTCTAGAATATCTTAATTTGGACTAACTGTTCAATAGTACTATACTACTATTTATAATAAGGTAAATTTAAATTCTCTCCTGGAATTGAATGAAAATAATAAAGCCTACAGGTTTTTTTGTTTTGTTTTTCAGGGGATACCAGGGATTGAACTCTGGGGTACTTAACCACTGAGCCACATCCCCAGCCCTTTTTTTTTTTTTTTAAATTTAGAGAGAGTCTTACTGAGTTGCTCAATTCACAGTCCTCCTGCCTCAGCCTCTCCAGCCGCTAGGATTATAAGCGTGCACCACCGTGCTGACTAAGTTTACAGATTTAAAACATGCATTGGGCAGTGGAAATAATCATAAGCAACTTATTTGAAGAGTTATGTCTAACAAAAATTGATGTTGGAAGATAGGCCAAACAGTATTTGATCTAAAATATGCAAAAACTGCAAGATGAAAATAACTGAAACATTCTCCACTTTTCAGAATTTACTCTGAGCTTATTAAATGCTTCAGCTGCTTCTAAGAGATTTTTTTTCCAATATAAAAATACTATGGTCTATAGGAAAAGGATTATATTGGGAAAATTTTTATTCTTTAGGAAATAATGCCATTTACATGTTTTCAGATAGATCTCATTAAGACATTGACTAATATATGAATACATACCAGGAACATTTTTTTTTTCTTTTTATTGTTCCTTAATCATCAGATTATCAATATGAAGAAGTTTGTTTTAAGAGTTTACAAACAGGACAGTAAGGATCCTTTTCCATGTAAACCCTAGAACTAACAGATTTTACAAAAACTTGAAATATATATTGGAATTATGTTGCATTTATAGATCAATTTGGGGAAAATAGGCGTCTACAATAAAAGTTTTTATACTTTTAGCAGTCTTTCACATTTTATTAAATGTATTCCTAGGCTCTTGATTTTCTTCAATAGTATTATAAGTGGTAATTTTCCTAAGTTAAATTTTCTAATTTTTTCCTTTATTGGCAATGTTCACAACTAACGTGTATTAAGCAAGCTATTTCAACAAAAGATCATGAGGTAAAAGGAGTTTATTTGTCCGACTATGAACTTACAAATGTAAATCCTGGGCTGGGATTGTAGCTCAATAGTAGAATGCTTGCCTCGCATGTGTGAGGCCCTGGGTTCGATCCTCAGCACCATATAAAAAAGATTTTGTGTCCATCTACAACTTAAAAAATACTTTTTAAAAATGTACATCCTGCTATTAATTTTCTAAAAACTATTTTGGAAACAGTAGTAATAATAGTAATTTTGCCAATATGTGCATGCACACACACACACAAACACTTTTAAGTTCAGTTTAAAAACCCTTTAAGAAGTCACTTTTCTTATTATTTTTTCCCATTTACTTACTGTGCCAATGACTTAACATACATTTGCTTGTTGAGTTTAATCCCCACAATAAATGGATGAATATGATATTTTATAGATGAGACTTTAAATCATAACTGCTTACCTTGTGCCACACACTTAATATGATTCAGATCTCCTTATAACCTAATACCTTAAATGTTTGATCTAGGAGGTTCCCTGTAATGGTAACATTTGTGCAGAGACTGAACAAAATAAAGATTCTTTGGAAGATCAAAGGGAAGAACATTTTAGAGATAGCAAGTGAAAGGGCCCTGGAATTAGGATTAAGCCTTTTAGAATAGTAAAAGAAAAAACTTCACTGTAGCACCATAGAAACCAAAGATAGAGGCTGGGGAGAAGGAGCCCTATTGTAAAGGTTAACTAGCTAGTTCTTACCCATGGAGTGAAATTTCAGCCCATAGCCTATAAGCCAAGAATGGTTTTAAAAGACTATATTTGAGGACAAAATGAAGGCATAGTAAAAATTATATGTGGTCCATGAAGCTTAAAATATTACATTAGCCTTTTGCAGGAAAAATAGATTAGGTTTTATTGTAGCAATCTGAAGAAGTGTTTTTTTGTTTTTGTGTTTTTTTGGGTTTTTTTTGTTTTTTTTTTTATGTGTGTCAGGCAGGTTATAATAGGGCTTGACACATTAGGATTTAGGAAACCAACTAGGACCTATGTAATAACCCTGGGAAGAGATCAAGGTGCGCACTAGGTAAGAAGTAAAGGCAGGGAAAGTGATTGGATTAAGGGTATTTTTAATGATAATGCTGAAGGATTGAATTGGGTATGCCTTATTTGGTTCTACATTTTTGTTTCAAAAGGAATGCATACATTAGTTAATAATCTTTAGCATATAAAATAAATTGTTCCCTTCACCTAATCCTCTACTTTTTAATGCTATCCACTATTAAAAATTTGCATGTCCTTGCAGACTTTTTTCATTTGTTTAGAAACGCTAACATTGCTTTGTAACTTTGATTTTCTTCCACTTAATATGTTGTTCACAATCTTTATTGATACACAGAGATTTGACTCTTTCATTTTAGTGGTTGCCTATATGGTATGCATGTACCAAAATATTTTTATGAAAGAATGTTTAATATCTTGCCAGTCTTGTAGACAGAAAAACCACACTGAGCATATGTTAAACTTCAAACTTTGTTTCTAGGTCTCATGCTGTTGCATGTGTCAATCAGTTTATCATTAGTAGGACTCAAGCTCTGATGTTGCACATTGATTCTTTTATTGAGGTAAGATTTGTCACCACCCCATTTGTTTTCAAGAATGTTAAATAATGCTAGCAGCACGTATTTTTTTTAAATAACTTATAATTGTGAATAGTATTTGACTTATTATTTCTGGTAGTATTAAAATTGGATACAGTATAGACTTTGAAATTTTTATTAGCTGAAAATAAAAATTTTTCTGCTTGTAATACAAACATTTATTATAAGGTGTAAGTGTCTGTTTATCTTGATACTTTAAAAGTTTTCCTATCAATATATTGTTCAGATTGTATATGGAAGTTATTCCAGTATTTGAAACATGAAAAACTGGTAAGGTTGGATAAAGTTGCCCAATAAAGAATCTGAAAGTATGGACTAAAAGGACATAGTAATTACCTTCCATTGAACAGTGGGCAGCATATGATGTGGTCCCATAACATCAGTATGTAGTAGGCTATACTATTTAGGTTTGTATGAATGGACTGTGATGTGTGCAATGATGGAGTTGCCCAAAGATGCATTTCTCAGGTTGTGTCCCCATAGGTAAGCAGGGATTTCTGATGTTTTTTGTAAAATTAGAGGTGTCAAGGGAAAAAAATGAACTGTTGTATCTCAGCAAACAGCTCTAAAGACATTTTTTGATAAAAGCATAGTTTTTTGGCCATGAACCAGAAACAGTACATTTACTTTTCAAAACGTCTGTTGCTTGAGAACAGTTGAAGATATTAAGGTTCCTTAGGCATCTTCTCTTCTATTTATTTTCATTAAATGAAATTTAATAAAATGGTCCATTTCTTTTCACCTGTTCTTAAAAATCCTTTAGAGATCATGCTGCTGATAATACTGTTGAAATCCTGGGAGGAAGGGAATCATAGGGGTATTTTTTTCTTTGCTTAATTTTTAAATGGATTGGCTCCTTCTGAGGATTTTTTTGTAATTTGTAATTGAACCTAGGATGCTTTACCACTAAGCTGCATCCCCAGTTCCTTTTATTCTTTGAGATAGGATCTTGCTAAATTGCTGAGGCTGGCCTCAAATTTGATCCTCCTGCTTTAGCTTCCAGAGTCACTGGGATTACAGGTGTGTGCTACCACATCTGACTTGATTTTGGGGTTTGTTGTTGTTTTGGTTTGGTTTGAGGTTTTTGATATTGTGTCTCACTGTGTTGCCCTCAAATCCTTGGGCTCAATTAATCTTTTTGCCTTTGTCTCCCAAGCAGTTGGGATTACAGGTATATACCATCATCCCTGGCTCTTTCTGAGCCCCCTGCCCCTAGTATACCTGCAAGGTGTTTTTAGTATACTTTTGAGTGGAGATAATACAATGTACTGGGTAGTGTTAGAAAATCTTAGATAAGGGGCTGCAGTTGTATCTCAGTGGTAGAGCGCTTGCCTAGCATGGATGAGACACTGCATTTGATCCTCAGCATCAGATAAAAATAAATAAAATAAGCTTACGCACCTGTAATCCCAGCAGCTGGGGAGGCTGAGGCAGGAGGATGAGAGTTCAAAGCCAGCCTCAGCAAAAGCAAGGCGCTACAACTCAGTGAGACCTGTCTCTAAATCAAATACAAAATAGGGCTAGGGATGTGGCTCAGTGGTTGAGTGCCCTTGAGTTCAATCCCTGGTACCCCCAAAATAATAATAATTAAATAACATTTTTTTTTCTTAATTTTTTAAAGTCTTGGACAAGACTGCCTAGGTTCTATCCTCAGCTTTGTAGTTATGTGACCTTGGGTATTTTATTTAATTTATTTAATGTTTTTCTATTTTATCATCTATAAATGGGACTGACATTGACTTCCCTTATTGTGTTTATTATAAAGCTAGTTGCTATAAATAAAATAGAACAGGGCTCACCACAAAACAAGCTTCTTGTGTTAGCTGTTATATTTAGAGGTAATAGAGGTTTCTCTTGTAGTCATAGTAGCATTCTTTCACAGCTTAATAAAAGAAACAGTTATAGATATACCAGTATCTTATAAGGAAATATAATTTAGAATAAAAGAAACTCTCTTCTGGAGATAAAAATCCTCAGTGAGTGGGTCAAGAACATCTCCTTGGGCTTGGGTTGTGGCTCAGTGATAGAGTGCTCGCCTAGCATGCATGAGGCACTGGGTTTGATCCTCAGCACCACATAAATGTAAAATAACCTAAAACTTAAAAATAAATATTTTTTAAAAATCTCCTGGCATTTTATAATGTTTTACATTACTGATAAGTACCATAGTAAAGCATCTTTGCTAATCCTACATGATAATAGACCTATAAGGAAATAACTGGCACATAGTGGCCCTTCAGTAATAATTTGCTAAATGGATTAGTAGACTAATCATTTTCTTTAATTATGAATGTTTTCTTCAGGGGCTGATGTTATGTCTGCTAAGTTTGACAGAATGTTAATGAGGAGTCTATTTGTTACCAGTACATATACCTTGGCAAACCTGGGTATTCATTCAGTAATAGTAGTAATGAAAATAATGGGTACATGGTGATTAATTGAACGCATAACACTGTCACCCTCTAGCCCAGTTACTATTCTCTAAGAGGTAAAAAATGAATTAAATAGTTTTAGTAAAATTTAACGAAGGGTACGTGTGTAATATATAAGTAACACCTTCTGGGAAGAGCTTTCTTCTCTGGCCCTATAAAATATCTGTGATTAAAAGAAACCTACTGAATTGGATGTCAGAAATAGGAGCAGGACTTGGAAAAATTGAAGTTTAAAAAGTGCTACTTTAACAGTACTTCACCTAGTGTCACATTTAATCATTGCACTTCTCTTTGGTCTTTTTTGTAATAAAGTTTCAGGTTCCAGGAAGGGAGAAGGGAAAGGAAAGGGGAAATAATAGGAGGTAATACTGGCCAAATTATATTGTTAAATTGTGTGCTTATATGAATATATATAACAACAAATCCCACCATTGTGTACATCTATAATGCACCAATAAAAACTGGAAAAAACAAAATTTCAGATTCATTTTTTTAGAGAGACTGATTTTCTGAAGAAAAAAAAACATTGGGACATATTGGATTTTGTGTATTTTTTTTTTTTTAATGATTTTTTTTTTACTGCTTTCAGTGTGTGTAGATAAAACTTCTTGAGTGACTTAAGGAAAGCTTCATTGTTTTTTTCACATCCTCATTTGCAACCTCTGCAAGAAATAACTTCTTTCAATGGAAGCTTGTTAATAGTGAAGTTAGAGTAAACTTAAGAATCCAAACAAAACAAATTCAGATTCCTCACTGGCTAGGCCTACCATTACTGAGGGATTACTGGATGTCTGCATTTCCTCCAGAGGTTTGTGACTTCTGTAGAGAAGAAAACTGACTATAGGATTTTCAGGTAGCAAAGTTTTGACCTTGTGGTATTTAACTGTAATGTGAACTATTTTAAACTGTCAGGAAATATTCTTGTCCCCACTGAGTGTAATCCTGAAGAACTTTTATCTCCAGAAAAAAGATAAATACAGAAAGCATTTAATTTCTTCTAAATTATATTTCCTTACAGATGCTTGCATGTCTATCACTGTTCTCCTCCCTATCCTTTGTTGATTTCCAGTTCCTTATCTGTAAAATTCAACCTTGATAACATGTTGGGAAACCATGTAGTTTAGCACGTACACTCCTCGTGGCCTAAACCAGTCAGTTCAAACGAATCCCACTATTGTACTAACCAATCACCCCTACCCAACTTGTTCCCGCCATTGAATGTGCTAATCAATGTTAAGAGTTATTGTTTGATTTTTCCCGCGGTATGGAATGATTTGCTGTGTGATGTTGTGACGCATAGAGTATAGTATCCCCCCAAAACCTATAAAACCTCACTGAATAAAAGACCGGGACTCACTCCCTGGGACCGCTTCATCGGGAACAGTTGTGAGTCCAGGCTCAAGCTTGCAATAAAGACTCTTGTGTGATTGCAAAAAAAAAAAAGATTAAATGAAATAATCTATTTTCCATTCATACATTCTTTTTTAGCTTGTAGAGGAACTTGTGAGGAATAGCTTTAAGATTGATTGCTGTAATTGCTATTATAATTCTTTTCCAGTAGTTGACTTTGTGAGCAGCAGCAATGTAGGGTTAGGTTGTTAACTAACCTCTGTTTCGGGGTGCCCTGTCTTCTAATGAAACTGTTTTGTTCTTATAAACAAAAATTAACTCAAAACACAACTGATTATACTGTAAGAGAATGGCTTTTCATCTGTTATCAAAATCTTTGGCAGTTGTTATACATTTAATTGTCTTTTCTAATACTGAAAGCCATTTAATTAAATCTTTTTTTTGGTATTATATCTTAAGTTTTCTTTAAAGATCACTAGCTTACGGATTTCTTTTTATTATACATAAACATTTCTAATATGTTGGAATTTTTTAACTAGAAAAAAATATTGTGTTTCTCATGCAATAGAATCTCTTTGCTTTGGCTGGTGATGAGGAACCAGAGGTACGAAAAAACGTGTGCCGGGCTCTTGTCATGTTGCTTGAAGTTCGAATGGATCGCCTGCTTCCTCATATGCATAATATAGTTGAGGTAACACAGATAGTTTAAAGACTTTCTTCATTGTTCCCTCAAGAAAAATATTGGACACAAGATACATAATGTGAAACTGGTTTTCTAATTTATATGACACATGGGGGATTATAAAATGAATTATGATTATCTTAAAATTAGTTATCTTTATGGTGATTCTTATTTCATAAGATTTAAGATACTATGGGAGGAAGTTATTTAAAGAATTAGAGAGCTTTTAATTGTAATAACCAGGAAATATTTACATTGAGTTTATAAAATGAGGGTCAGACTAAATAAGCAATAAAACTTTGGGAGATAAGTACCATATTATTGGGTTGTTGAAGTTGAAAATTTAAAAAGTTCCTTCCTATACCTTACTGGTAAAATTTATCTGATCTACTGTAAGTCATGAAAATGATATTGACCATTTTAGTTTCTACAGATCATTTAGATTTTTTTTTTTTTTTTTTTTTTTTTTCTTGGGAAGGAAGTTTTATCCTTCAAGAAAAATATCACTGGTAATCAGAAAAATTAAAATAGCAATGAAATATTTTTCACACGTAAGTTAATACAAGGTAAAAATAAATAATAAATACCATAGCTGTTGATGGAAGATATGGATATCTTGTGGAGTATAAATTGCTGCAGTCTTTTACATTATCATTTGGCATCTATCTTATGTGCATATATTTTCATTCAATAATTCCACTTCTACAGAGTTCTGACATGTTACAAATATACATGCCCAAAAATATTATTGCTTTCTTTTGTAATTAAAAAAAGTTTACCAATAAAAAATATGAGAATTAATTATTTTGATATGATATGACTGCAGTGCAATGATTTTAAATCATAAAACCATTTCTAAATACCAATTTGGATAGAGGTTCCAGCTATACTATTACCTGATAAGTAAAATATATATATAGTAAATTTATATCTGAAAAGTAAGTATCTATATATAGTTAATCAGATCATTTAGATTTTTAAAGGCTCTCTCAGTCTCCATGTAATGAAAGAAAATTGTTAGGAAATTTTAAGTATATCAATCACAGTTTAACCATCATGAAAGGAAGGGATTTTTCAATAACAAGATAGAAAATAAATTATTGTTTAGGCAGTACTCAGTACTGCTAGAGTCAAACTTATACTATCTATTTCCAGATTGCTGAATGTATTTTGTATTTTTACATGAATATTATATAGCCTTGCAAATACATCAAGGAGTATGTTATGTAGAGCCTCCCTTTCACTTTAAAAGTTCCTTATTATGTGGAGAGGGAGGATCCTTAAGAAACATTAGAAGAAGGCTTATCATCCATGGTGTGCAGCAACTTCCGTTCTCAAACATTAGGAAAATTAGTTCTAGAAATGAGGATATGTTTCAGCATAATTAGGATAAATGATGTTTTCTCTGATGAAACTCTCCTGTGAAGAGCCAGGTGGGGCTGGTTAAAAGATTAGTGAGAGTTTGGCATTAATCAGAAAGTTAAGAAATTTTATCACTTGCTTAGGTAACAGCTGGGGAGCCAAATTTATAATGTTACAGTTCTTTATTTAGCAATACTCAGCATAGGAGTAGAACATGATATGGCATAATGTGACAACTGTTGTGTTGCCTTGTTTTGTCAAGTGAGGCATTTGAGTCCAGAAGAGGAGCATGTATGCAGTAGGAATTCATCAGTTGACTCCCCAATTCCATCTCCAGGTGCATTGGGAAATCACGAATGAATTTCGTTTGATATGTTTGAATTTAGTTTGGTATGGTACAAGCCTGAGTTTACATTAATTATTAATTGCATTATTTAAACTGATTAATATTAAGGATTCTTTCTACAGTACATGCTACAGAGGACTCAAGACCAAGATGAAAATGTGGCTTTAGAAGCCTGTGAATTTTGGTTAACTTTGGCTGAGCAGCCAATATGCAAAGATGTACTCGTAAGGCATCTTCCTAAGTAAGTGTTCCTACTTGTAAATCATGCTTTGTTCTTAAATTTAATTTCTTAACAGTGATTCTTCCATGTTTATATTTTTATAAAATTCATTTTTCTGCCATCAGGGATTGAGGTTCTAAAGAAGTCAGGCTTAATTTTACTGTTGTTGAAAGTATAAAGAGTTTCAAGAATTGATTACCTTTTTTAAATTCCATGATTAATAAATTAGAATATTTTAATTCATAATTAATCTTGGACCATTTATGACATAGTTCTCTCTCTCTTTTTGACCTGGGGATTGATCTCTGGCACTAAACACTGAGTCATATCCCCAGCCCTATTTTGTATTTGATTTAAAGACAGGGTCTCATTGAGTTGCTTAGCACCTCACTTTTGCTGAGGCTGGCTTTGAACTTGCGGTCCTTCTTCCTCAGCCTGCCAGGCGCTGATATTACAGGCATACGACACTGTTGCTGGCATAGTTCTCTCTTAAATAATATTTCTACTTTGACCATGGATCCCAAGGTGGAATTTTTTCCTAAAGATGATTTCCACCAGTTGAGATGCTGCAAAATTTTATTGTTATCTATTTTTAACCCAAAATAGTGACTTTTAAAAGTAATGTTTACTTTTTTGAAAACACAGTATTACAGGCTCATGGAAGAAAATTAAATTGCAGAAGTCATCACTATATTTTTGATATGTTGGTTTTTAATGTTATTTTTCTGTGCAATCATCTTATACCAAATACCATATATTTAGAGCATTTGGGGAAGAATTAGATGTGATAATGTATAATGTGCTTAAAATTGCTTCTCACATATAATTAGTGCTTTAGAATATGATCAGTTTTAAGGTTTGCTCTTCAGTTTTTGTGTGTTGTGCAATTTCCTCTACAACATTAGTTTTTAACACTTAAATGACTGTACTGTTTATATCATAGTGTGCCCTGTTATATCTGTGCATACTATGTGCACATTTTTCTCATTGAGTATTTATTAGCTTTTTTTTTCCCAGTCATAAATAATCCTGGAAGAATAATCTTTCTTTGTCATAAGTGATTATTTCTTTACATTGGAATTCCTGGGAGTGATTTTTAACCAATATGTATGAGCATTTTAAAGTTCCTTATAAATATTACAGATTATTCTCTAGGCAATTTATACCTGGTTTAGTGTTTGTGGAGTTTTCGGGTGATTATACTACCTGGATGCTCAAAGATAATATTACCAGTGATTGTCTCATTGCTTTTATTAGTGTACATAAGGTTAACACTTCTTGTTCATTCTATTAAATTGTTTTGTTTCATGAATTAATTTCTTATAGATTGATTCCTGTATTAGTGAATGGCATGAAGTACTCAGATCTAGATATTATCCTGCTTAAGGTAAGGAAACTTCTGATGAATAGGGAAGATGACTTTTATATTGACCTGGTAGATTTTTAATTTGACCAATAAAACGTTAATTTAGAATAGGCCCTATGTAAATAGGCTGCCCGTTGCATATAATAGGCTACAAAAGTCCAAAGACAGAACAATGAATTTAAATGGTTATAAATTCTAGCTTAATTGATATTAGTTACAGTAAGATTATCATTAGTTTATCTTTGATTTAGACTACTTAGAGTTTATATTTAAATTATTCTTACATATGCTGCTCTGAATTTGATTCTGTTAGATTATACCACCTCATGGAAGGCAATATATAGTGCAGTTAAAGGGCTTGATGGCCTAATAGGTATTGTATGTTGGCCTTTGCTCCCTTTCACAAGGAACTATTTTCTGGATAGGGAAGTAGTTGTTGACAAGGAGGTATGCTTCAAAATCCTGTGCATTCTAGGCACTGTGACACACACCTTATGATTAGCTATTCAAGGTTTACAAGTTCAAGGCTAACCTAAACAACTTAGTGAGACCCAGTCTCAAAAATTTGGGGAGTACAGATGTGACTCAGTAGTAAAGTACTTGCTGAACATGTGTGAGACTCTGGGGTTCGGTCCCCTGTACCACAGAAAACAGTCCTTCACATGACCCCATCCCTGGATATTCTGATTTTTTTTTTTTTTACTTGTGTACATATTACTAGCTTAATGAATATCATGAAAAATTTCACTTTGAAAAAGGGTGATGTGGAAGAAGATGAAACAATTCCTGATAGTGAGCAGGATATAAGACCACGTTTTCATCGATCAAGGACCGTGGCTCAGCAGCATGATGAAGATGGAATTGAAGAAGAAGATGATGATGATGATGAAATTGATGATGATGATACAATTTCTGACTGGAATCTAAGTAAGTTGGAGAAGGAAAAATACAGTTGCCCACTTGGATAACAATTTTAATGAGCTTTAATTCCCCCATTGAAGTCATAATTTAGTGGATTTTAGTATATTCACACAACTATCAGCCATCACCATCATCAGTTTTAAGACACTTTACATCATCCAAGGAAGAGACCTCATCCTCATTATTGGTCATTCGCCATTTTCCCCTAACCCTAGGCAATTACCAAAATTTGTTCTTTCTCTATGAAATCTGTCTCTTGGGACGTTTCATGTAAATGGAATGGTCCTTTCTACTTTCATTTTCTTCCACTTAGCATAATGGTTTCAAGGTTTATCTATGTGATAGCATATATCAATACTTGATTCCTTTATACCACATTATTTTTCTATTCTTCTTCTGATAGACATTTGTATTTCCCTTTTGGCTGTTGTGAATATTGATTCCATGAACGTTCGTGTACAAGTTTTTATGCGAACATACATTTTCATTTCTCTTAAATATATGCCCAGGAGTGAGCTTGATGATGGATCATGTGGTTTCTGTTTATTTAACCTTTTAAGGAACCATCAGGACGTTTTCCAAAAGAGGCAGCACCATTTTATTTTCTCATCACCAATGTCTGAGGGTTTCCGTTTCTCTTATTATTACATCTTATTATTACATCTGTTTTTTTACTGTAGCTATTCTAGTAAATGTGAAGGGGTATCATTGTGCTTTTGGTCTGCATTTTACTTAGTCTCTGCTCTTGTATTTAATTATCAGACTTCTTACTAAAACTGTTTCTCAAAAGACTAAATATTTTGAAATGATAAAATAGGAATGTTGCCATAGCTTTTCATTAGTTTTTTTTTTTTTAATGCGTGATAATTTGCATGCTATCATATTCCTTTGAAATATTCAAAACTTGGGAATCTGTTGATTTTCAACCTTACCTTCAAGTTCACATAGCCTGTGCAACTGGCATTCTGACCCACACTAATTGGGCTGGGGCCAGTACACCTTTGTTTTATTTTTGGTTACTTGCTGATTTTTTTTAAACTACTGCTCTATTTCAGCGTTTCTCAACCTCAGCACTATTGGCATTTGGGGCCACATAATTAATTCTTGTGGAGGCTATTCTGTACATTATAGAATGTTTAGCAGCATCCCTAACTTCTGTCCAAAGATGCCAGCAGTGTACACACCGTTGTGACAACCAACAATGCCTCCAAACATTGCCAGAAGTCACCTGGGAGATAAAATCACCCCCAGGAAAGAACCACCCCCTTTTGTTAGTGTTGAAATTTCAAAAAATTTTTAGAAAGTGGTTAGGGGTTTGTATCATCTGCTCAGAGTATGTGATTTGATTAGATGATGGTAATTCTTGCCCTGTTACCTAGTTTCCTGTAACATTTTATTTAGAGTGCCTAATGTACAGACACTAGGCCAAGAACTTTCCAGTTATAGGTAGATAAGGAAACTGCAGAAAGACAAACTATTGCAAGATTAACGTAGGTACTACTGATAGCACATCCAGTATTAGAACCCAAGTCTCACCACTTAACAAGACAATCCAAAGTCTTCACTACTGTCACAAATTAACTGCTTGCATATCCCTGCTTTCAAGTTGAAGGGGCAGAAAAGATCAAGAGAATATGCTTATATCTACTAAAGTAGTACTGTGTGTGAAGCAGGGGAGGAGAGACACTTCCTCTTCACATCATTTTACTCATCTTTATATCCTTCCAGAAACTGCTTTTTTTTTTTCCCACATATGGTAAAACATATTAAAGTTGAAGTCAAATTTTCAAAAACAAAATTAGATTATATGCAATTTGCTGCTCTGCCTTTCTATGAAGCCTATATCTCATTTTATATCAGTCTTCTGTTGCATGTTAGTGTACTGTTCAGTTCTACGGATCCAGCATGCATATAGTGTAACTAAGATTCTTTTTGATGGTTAAGGTGTTACTTGACTGACATAACAGCGTTTTTTTGCTTTTTTGAGTGTATATTTATTTAGCCATGCTACAAGTATTAGGTGACACACATGTTTTCATCATTTAAGGCAAACTCCAACGAAATGTGGGGGAAAGAAAACCCCATAGTAACCCAAGACGGTCACAATCGCTCAGGACTCGTGAGAAACAATTCTCACCATAACTGTGAATTTCAAGATGCATCCTCTGTGATTCCATTTCTTTCTTTCCTACTCTAGAAAAGATGCCAGAAAATAATTTTTTTGTTTTGTTTTGTTTTTTAAGGGATAATCTATTACAATTGTATGGAAAGCAAATAATTCTCAGACTTCAGTGCTTCCATATAGAATGGCAACCAAGCATTTCCTTATATTTCCCCTTCCACCCATAACTTTGTCTGATGTGATGGCATTAGAATCAGGATTTTTTTTTTAAGAATTGTATCATTTCTAATATTTTGTAATTAGTTATTTGCTATTATTCTTATTTCACATTGGAAAAATTATTGTGCTTTATATTTTCATTGGTTTTTATCTAAGTTGTTAGGTTAATAAAATTCAAGTTATTTTATAGTTAATCCTTTGTAAAGAATATTTTCTAACATTTTATGCTTCATTTGGTGGTGACTTTTGTTCCAATTTATGGGCCTAACTTCCAGCCAAATGATTATATACTTGATTCTAAATGGTCTACCACTAGAAATGTTAAATGGAATTAATAAATGGGTATATTATTTTTCCTCAGGATTTTAACAGTAGGTATCCTATTTTGGAAGTATTGAATTGAGTGGAACAGTATTCATTTTAATTTTTCTATGTAGTCAGTAGAATTCTAGTCTGACCTCCATGTACAGAATTAAATGTCTGCATAATTATTTTGTTAATTCTTTGTCATAAAAGCATATTCTCTTTAATAGATTCTTTTCATGTGACTACCTTCTATTTAATTGAATTCTTAACTCTAAAGGTATGACTAAAACATTATACATATAGTATTTATGTTTAAGTATGTAACTAAGTGATAATAGAGATTAATATAATTATTTTTAATTAAATATTTTCTTAGGAAAATGTTCTGCTGCTGCCTTAGATGTTCTTGCAAATGTATATCGTGATGAGCTATTGCCACATATTTTGCCCCTTTTGAAAGAATTGCTTTTTCATCATGAATGGGTTGTTAAAGAATCAGGCATCTTGGTTTTAGGAGCAATTGCTGAAGGTAAGTCCATTTTCGATTATAAAGTCCTCCATACGTGGTATAAGGCTGGGCTACTTTAAGGAATTGTTACTCTGTAAGCAAAGAGGGTTCACTCTGGATTTACATACTGGATTATTCTCTGGTAAAGCCAGTATGGCATAGACAAAACTGTGGTCCATATTAAACTAAAAGAAATCATTGAATCCAAAAGCCATCTTGGGATAAGTTTCTATTTTGAACCATTTTTAAATGATTAAACAGTCTTGGATTTACTTCTTATCCTAGACAGGTCACTTTGCAGATATTTTTGTTATTGTAGAGGGAACAAAAAGGGCTCTGATGTCTGAAGCATTTTTGCTAGAAAAATAGCTTTGTTTTCTAAGAAGTTTGGGAAACCTGAGAAAAACAGGAGTATCATCCTATAGAGTTATTGTTGATCTTGTTTTGGTTGTAAACATTCATCTACAAGAAATAAAACATAGGCATTTCTGCAAGCTGTAATTTTTTAGCAGAGGTAAAATGAAGTCCTAATCCTACTAAAAAGAACTTCAGGGGAGCATTTAACTCTGTTTTCCATTATTTTAAAATAATGTTGGTATAGATTATTATAATATATACAGCAGTGAGAATACACTGAATATTTTTCATGGGTACATGTGTCACTTTTGTATTCAACTAAAAAATTTTAAACCACATTTGGCACCTTTTGAAAGTTTTTTGTTATTTTGTTTTTTTTCTAGGTTGCATGCAGGGCATGATTCCATACCTGCCTGAGCTTATTCCTCACCTTATTCAGTGCCTCTCTGATAAAAAGGCTCTTGTGCGCTCCATAACATGCTGGACACTTAGCCGCTATGCACACTGGGTAGTTAGCCAGCCACCAGACACGTACCTGAAGCCATTAATGACAGAATTGCTAAAGCGTATCCTGGATAGCAACAAGAGAGTACAAGAAGCTGCCTGCAGGTGGGACAAATTTATAACATAGTCTTTATTATGGAATTGGTAATTCAGTGAGAGACAAATTTTCAAACTTGTGATGGAATGTTGACATTAAACCATTAATGTAATATTTCATAACAGAAAACCTCAAGCAATAGAAGGAAGTTGTTTTCCTTTTTTTTTTTTTTTTTTTTGATACTGGGGATTGAACACACACAGGTGCTTAACCACTAAGCCATATCCCCAACCTTTTTTATATTTTATTTAGAGACAGGGTCTCACTTAAGTTTCTGAGGCTGGCTCTGAACTCAAGATTCTACTGCCTTAGCCTCCAGAGTCACTGGGATTATAGGTGTGTACCACAAAACTTGGCTCCTCCCTGCTTTTTCTTAGTGAATTTTTTATAGGACTGATATGTATTGTTGGGAATTGCACATTTTGTTAGGCTGATAAATTTCTATTTACAACTGTTATCTGATGTTTTTATGCATCGAAATGTGATTCTATCTGAATTTCATTCAGTCTTTGCTTTTCTTCCTCAATTTGTTCTTTTTTCCATTCAGTGGCTATGCTAACAGAGTTATCTCACATCCTTATTCTCTCAGACAACTGAAGTGTTGCTGGCAGGACTTCTACTCTTAAAGGAATAGCAAAGTTTGAGTAGATTCGTATTCTTAGTCTACAGGTCAATTACCGTAACTCCACAGAAAGTCCTACAAATTTATGGTTTGTCACTTATCATCTGTGACTTTTTTTTTTAATTTTAATTTGTTATGTATGACAACAGAATGCATTACAACTCATATTACACATAATAGAGCATAATTTTTCATTCCTCTGGTTGTACACAAAGTAGAGTCACATCCTTTGTGTCTTCATATATGTACTTAGAGTAATGATGACCATCACATTCCACTGTCTTTCCTATACTGATATACCTCTTCCTTTCCCTTCCCCGCTTTGCCCCCCCCTCCCCTTTGCCCTATCTAGAGTTCATTTAATCCTCCATTCCCCCCACCCAGCATATTATGAATCAGTATCCTTAAATCGGAGAAATCATTTGGCATTTCGTATTTTATGATTGGCTAATTTCACTTAGCATTATATTATTCAGCTCCATCCATTTACCTGCAAAGGCCATGATTTTATTGTCTTTTAATGCTGAATAATATTCCATTGTGTATATATACCACATTTTCTTCAGCCATTCATCTACTGAAGGGTATCTAGGTTGTTTCCACGATTTAAATATTGTGAATTGCACTGCTATAAACATTGATGTGGCTGCGTGAGCACTAATATCTAGAATATGTAAAGAACTCAAAAATCTTCACACCAAAAAAAAAACAACAACAAATAACCCAATCAATAAATGGGCCAAGGAACTGAACAGACACTTCTCAGAAGATGATATACAGTGAATCAACAAATATTTGAAAAAATGTTCATCTAGCAATTAGAGAAAAGCAAATCAAAACTACTATAAGATTTCATCTCACTCCAGTCAGACTGGCAGCAATTAAGAATACAAACAACAATAAGTGTTGGCGAGGATGTGAGGGAAAAGGCACACTCATACGTATTGCTGGTGGGACTGCAAAATGGTGCAACCAATATGGAAAGCAGTATGGAGATTCCTTAGAAAACTTGGAATAGAACCACCATTTGATCCAGCTATCCCACTCCTCAGTCTGTATACCCAAAAGGACTTAAAAATAGCATACTACAGGGAAACAGCCTTATCTGTGACTTTTGATGCTTAGTGGATCTGTGCCCCTAGCTATCTGTCAGATTTGAATCTCTCTTTTATAAATCAGACCTCCTGCTTTCATTAACACAGGTATTTGGTTCCTAGAACAAACCTTTGTGTTCTAAAAAGGCTGCCACTTATCAATCTTTTTCAAGTAGAATTGCTTCTACTATTGATTCTTTTTTTTAACTGGAAATTAAACCCAGGCACTTACCACTGAGTTATGTTTTCAGTCCTTATTTTTTATTTTGAGGCAGGGTCTTGTTAAGTTGCCCAGGCTGTGTTTGAATTTTTAATCCTCCTGCCTCTGCATCACAAGTTGCTGTGTTATAGGCATGCACACCCTACCTGGCTTACCATTGACTTTTTCCCCCTTCTTATTCATAATAGCTTTACTCTTTTTGCCTTTTTTTTTTTTTTTTAAGTTGTTGATGGGCCTTTATTTATTTATTTGTACGTGGTGCCGAGAATCGAACCCAGTGCCTCACACATGCTAGGTCAGCGCCCTATCACTGAGTAACCCCAGCTCCCATTGACTTTTTTAACAAAAAAAAAAAACTGTTGCAAAGAGGAAAGTAAATTTGAGTTGAACCTTACTAGGTCTGAAGCAGTAATACCTAGAAGAGTTCTAATTCTTAATGAGATGGGGAAAAGTTGAACAAGGGGGCTATGGTGATTGATAGCACTAAATCTTTTTTTAAAAATTGGAGAAGGATATAGATTGGTTTCCTGTGATTTATTCAGTACATTTTGATTTTTTTTGTTGTTGGTCTTTAGCTACTAGTTGTTACACATATTGGATGCTAGGCTTATAGTTTCTGCCAATTGAAACTTACAGGGTAGTAGGAAATGCCTAATGACTGTGTATTTGTAATTTATGGCAGATGCTACAAAGGTAATGGATAAATAGTTCTGAATGCTAATGAGTAGGACTTTCATGACTAAGGTTTTCATTTTTACTATAAGATATCAAGTTGAAGTAATTGCACCGAGACTCAAGTTTTTCCTGTGTTTCTATAATAATCCTTGATGTGCTTATGCATATAAAGGGTGAGTTGTAAAGTAGAATTTAACTGTTTTAATTCCAGTTTCACTAATCCAGAGCAATCCAAGCTCCCTGAGAGGCTTGTTTTCTCATGACCATATTCCCATTACTCAGTGATTATATAAATAGTTCAGCACTAAATAAACTTGTTGAATTAGTAAATACACAGATGAACAACATTTACAGTTTTTACCACTGTAGCTAAGCAGATACCATGGAAACAGCCTCTTTGAAACGAAAAAGTGATTTTAAACAATGGAAAAGAAATAGTAAAAATAAGCAACTGGTGTGTGTGATGAGGCAAGGAATATAAAATGTAAATAGGTACTCTGTAAATAAGATTGTTTCCTATCTATTGTAAGTTATTTCTTTTACACAACAATAAATATTTATTCTTTTTAAAAAATTTTAGTGCCTTTGCTACCCTAGAAGAGGAGGCTTGTACAGAACTTGTTCCTTACCTTGCTTATATACTTGATACCCTGGTCTTCGCATTTAGTAAATACCAACATAAGAACCTGCTTATTCTTTATGACGCCATAGGAACATTAGCAGATTCAGTAGGACATCATTTAAACAAGCCAGTAAGTATCTAAGCTATTTTCAATAAGTTAGCTTGAATTTGGGAATAAAAAGACTGGAAATATGAAGTTAATTTTTGCTTCTTTAAGAATATAGATCTTAGAAAGGCAGCAAGTGTATCCTTTCAAATAGGTGGAAATTACAATAGCATCTCTTAGGAATGCACCAATGCGTGACTAGAGGAAAAGAAAAAAAATTATATTCTAGATTCCTACTTTTCTTTAATTCCAAGTATTTTTGTATCTACCACTTTATAAACACTAACTTTTAATTACCACATCTAGTTTTTTCTTCAGAATGTGCAAGTATATTGGGTGTACTATATGAAACAATTAGAAATTGAGGCAATAGGTTAAAAATGCTATGTGGTACAAAAGGATCTTGTCTGTAGTAATAGTGTAGAAGAGGACAGTAGATTTGTTTGACTAGGATTTATATGATGATAGAATTTTAGTGTAGCTTAATTTCCCTGGTGAAGAGTTGAAAAATGTTTTGATACATGTGATTGCTAAATCAAAAGTCTTAAGATGTTTAAGATGGTTGGTTTATAGGATTGCTTTGGTATTAGTTTGATTGGAGGATAGGTTGTGTTTTCTGGGTGTCTTCAGAATCTGTACCACTTATTTATATGATTATTATGATTATTGGCTTTTTTATTGGTTATTCTTCAGTTTAAATACGTTCTCTTTGCTAATTGTGAATCTTTTTCCTCATGTAAGTTTATCTGTTCATTTATAATGTGCTATATAAAAGCAAAGCTATTTTTTATGTAACATTCTGTTTTACATGTAACATTCTGTTACAGAAGAGTAGAACTTAAATGTTCTTTTGTTTGTAATTTAACAAACTATATTTTGATGTAGTGATGTATTTATTGATGTACATTTTGTTTCAAAAAGAATATAAGATGACATGGTCATCTAAATGAAAAGGTAGGCAAAAGATTTTAAAGTAACTATTTAGTGTAAAGAATGGGTCTTAAAATGCCTTCTGTAATGATTTTACACAATTGCTCTAAATGGATTTTAATTTTCATAGACTCAATGGACTTATTTACATATGATAGTGGAGCTTTACATGTTTTTCATCATTGTAAATAGGAATATATTCAGATGCTAATGCCTCCACTGATCCAGAAATGGAACATGTTAAAGGATGAAGATAAAGATCTCTTTCCTTTACTTGAGGTATGCTGGGCTTATAATATTTAGCTAATTTAACATGGTATGTCATCAAAAATACATGTTTTAATCCAAAATGGGTTTTATGATAATAGTGTTAATAAGTTGATATATTCAGCACCATTTCTGTTTTAAATATTGAATAAATACACAACTTCTTGTTACTTAAGTTACAATACATTCGTATGAAGAATTACTGTTAAATAGAAAAAGTGTAATGGACATTATATTTTTTAAAAGTAGACAAAGGGTTTTATTGTACAGTACTCTAACTACTCTATGGATAATAAATGTATTTATAATATGTTTTCTGTTGTTTTGTGTTATCTGTTCACATTACATGTGAAGTAGCATTAGGACTTTTGCTGATGTGGAGAGTCTTCACTTTGTATTTTTTTAATTTGAAATTTTTTCCATGTATGTTTATTACTTTTTTCTTTAAAGATATGGTGTTCAGTATGAAACATGACAGACCTACTTGAATTGACTTTATTAGAGCCAGTTTGAGTCATTTTCATTTTTATTCCCCGTATAATATTAAGGGTCACCAATTTCTGCCATGGATTATCCCTAGACAGGAATTGAAAATCTTCTGCAACTAAGAACAACAGCTAATTTCTATTCTAACAGAACAAAAAGAATCGTAGTTATTGCATACTATTGTTTAGGGAATAACAACACCCTTCCCCCAATTTGTGCATGTTTAATACAAATGCACCTTCTTTTTTATTTCTCTTAATATTTTTTACCACAAATTGAATCCATGGATAGAGGGTTTAAATATATGTTTATGTATATTTATTTTTAAACAAGGACTCCATGTGTCCAGTAAAGTCTAGCCACATCTTTGGAATAGGGGCATAAATTATCACTTATATTTGAGGGAAATTTTGAACATATAGTCTGTCCTTGAAGGACAAACTCATTATAGAAACTTCTTTACATTCTCTTCTAAATTAACCTCTCCTGACAGGCTGGCAAGCTGACAACAATAGTGACATCCAAAGAAGGGGTTCGAAAAGATAAACTGGTTGCTCTAGACTAGTAGTAGAGCAGACTCATAAACAACTAGGATCCTTTTGAGTTGTTTTAAGCATTTATCACAATCTTAAGTTTACCCAGAATATTTTAGCATGTGTACTTTATTCTTTCTAGTGCCTATCTTCAGTCGCCACGGCCCTGCAGTCTGGCTTCCTTCCATACTGTGAACCTGTGTATCAGCGTTGTGTGAATCTAGTACAAAAGACTCTTGCACAAGCCATGGTATTTTCTTTTCATATCTAAAGTTAGACATAAAGTATACAAACTTTTTCAGTAATTGATTAAAAATAAAATGTGTTTAATTGTAGCTGAACAATGCTCAACCAGATCAATATGAGGCTCCAGATAAAGATTTTATGATAGTGGCTCTTGATTTACTCAGTGGGCTGGCTGAAGGTCTTGGAGGCAACATTGAACAGCTAGTAGCCAGAAGTAACATCCTAACACTAATGTATCAATGCATGCAGGTAAGATTTGTAAGATTAAAATGAATCGAAACCTGGATCATCCTGTCACCTTGGGATTAATTTCTTCTTCTCTCTTACAGGATAAAATGCCAGAAGTTCGACAGAGTTCCTTTGCCCTATTAGGTGACCTGACCAAAGCTTGCTTTCAGCATGTTAAACCTTGTATAGGTATGAATATTTTCAGCCTTGGATGTGGTTTTTTTTTAATTATTTTTACATTAGATTTGCTTTTTACTAAATTTTATTAAAAATTTTTGTGGAATCTCAACGTTTATAAGTATATAGTTTTACTACTGGCCAATGTAAAGGTGCTTTCATCGAAGCAGGTAGGATGTGGGAACTCCAGTTTCCTTGAGCTCGCTGTCTATTCAGCAGCCCTTTAGGCAGTACTGTGACTGGAAGAAATTGTGAGTAGTACCAATTTAGAATTAACAGATATGCCCACCAATGAAGCCTTCATACTGAGTGTAGTCAGGCATCTTCATAAGTAGCCTCTTTTTTGGTAGTGGTACCCAGAAATAGTATCAGGTTTTCTTCTTTAATGCACCAGCATAACTTTTCAGATATCTAGGAAATTTTAAATAAATATCACTTTTAAAACACCTACATGGCTTTTCACCTGCTACAGTTGTGCTTTTGAATAATAATAATTTCTAGACTTTGAGTAATAACGTTAGGATATGTTAAGAGCCATACTAAAGTTTTAAACCCAACCACTATAAAAATATAATGAATGCTTATATTGTGGGGAGCTAGTCCTACAAATATTTATTACCTATTATTTTTTAATTAAAGATAATTTTTAAACTTTTTATTAAAATTTTTTAAAACAGTAAAGTATAATAAGCTTTGTTACTGTGTCAGTATAACTGGTGTCGGTATATGTACAATTTTGTCTCCTCTATGCCACTATCCATAGACAGAAATACTGAAAATTCTTTTCATTTGTTTCTGCTGTTAAACCAAGGATTTTTGTTGTTGTTGTTTTGTTTGTTTTGTCCTAAATAGTTTGTCATACTCTGTATTTTACTAATTGCATCTCTCTGGTGCCATTGAAGATACTTCTAAGTTTTGTATTTACTAATACATTGGCACTCAGATCTAGAGACAGGTTCATTGAGATTCCAGGGTAAGTGGTATTGTGTACTTTCTTGAAGAGGCATTTGATATCTAGATTTCATTTAATTTATTTTCTTTTTTTGTAATGTTGTCAATCATAATGAGTATTGTCTAGATTAGTGGTTCTAGTGGGGCAATTTTGGTCTCGAAGGAATATTTTCCACTATGTTGAGGCATTTTTTTTAACATTAGGGAGGTGTTTTACTGGTATTCATTGCATATAGGCAGAAGGTATTTCTAAATATCCTATAATAGATGAATTAAATATCCTGTAACACATCCTTTCCCCTATAACAAAGAATGATCTGGCCCATTGAGAGAAATCCTATTTTATGGTTCTGGAGGCTCATATGTAATGAGAGCCTTTTTATTCACTAATACATTGGCACTTAGATCTAGATTCAGATTTAATGAGATTCTGGGATTCTTGTCCTTTTATCAGAAATCCATACCAACAATAACATCATTAATCTATTCATGATTAAATGAATAGATCTAATCATTCATGAATAGCAAAGCCCTTAGGATCTAACCCCCATACACACACTTTTTTTTTTTTTTTTTTTTTTTTTNCTCCCCGCCCCCAGGATTGAACCCAGGGGCATTTAACCACTGAGCCACATCCACCAGCTGTTTTTGTATTTTATTTAGAGACAGGGCCTCCCTAAATTGCTGAGGCTGGCTCTGAACTAGCATCCTCCTGCCTCAGCCTCCCAAGCCGCTGAGATCACAGGCATGTGCCATTGTGCCTGGCTATGTTTTCCTCACTTTTAATTTGAATTTTCTTAGTCTCACAAAAAGATTACTCGATTTCTAAAGATAACTAAAATGGGCCAAAACTCAGTTTCCTGGGTTAATTCAAAATAAAAATTCAGTAGCCAGATAATTACCTCCTTCTGTTCCCTAAGATAAATTTTACCAGCCATTAAGAAGTGTTTTTCATCAATTTCATAATTGCTATTATAATGTTTATTTTATGGTGAAACATTTTTTGCCTAGATTTATGTTTCTACTGAGTAGGTTCCCTTTGAAATTTAATAGACTACTATTTAGAAGTTTATTACTTAGTTTTATTTTTTTCTTTTCTTTTCCAAGCCGATTTCATGCCAATATTGGGAACCAATCTAAATCCAGAGTTCATTTCAGTCTGCAACAATGCCACATGGGCAATTGGAGAAATCTCCATTCAAATGGGTAAGAGGTTTTCCACTCCCAGAAAAGTATAAATTTTTAGACTTGTTGATGTTTTCATAATTGGTTTTTTGCTTTTTTTAAAATTTAATTAAAAATATTTGTGTGCATACATATATATACATATAAAGCTATGTCACATTTATAAGGGAAGCATAATGTTGTACACTAATGTTTTAACATTCATTTTTTCTTTTTTTTTTTTTTTCTTCTTTTTTCTCTCTCTGTGGGATGATCTAGGTATAGAGATGCAGCCTTATATTCCTATGGTGTTGCACCAGCTTGTAGAAATCATTAACAGACCCAACACACCAAAGACGTTGTTAGAGAATACAGGTACCATATAACTGAACTGTTATGGTGAAGAGAAAATTAGTTGTCTTTTAATATTATATTAAGATGCGTAGAGAAACCAAAGCAATAAGCTAGCTTTAAAAACTCAGCTTTTTATATTTATTTTGAATTCTCACTAACAAAATGTATTCTTTTAACTACATTCCATAACCAGTTTTCAGAAACATTTGAAAAATACTTTTTCCTCCCCTATTTCCATGTTTTAATACTCCCTAAAATGGATTCCAGCCAACTATTGAACTGTATGAATTTTGCTTTTTTAATTAATCCAGAGTGTAACTGAGAGATGCAAAGTGCTGATTTTTTTAATCTATGAAAATCTGGCCAAAAATAGATTACAGTGACTAGCTGGTTAACTGTGGCGTTTGTATTTTGTATTTCATCATAAAATTTCCTTCAGTTGGGAACTCATGCAGTTCCTTATAGGAGTTTTATTTAGGAGGCTTGTTTCTCTTTTGCACTGACAGAGAGCATGTTTATATTAAAGAGTACCTTCCATACTATAGAACACACTTAGGGTGATTGAGTCCTATTCTTTCCACCATCCCTGATTGTTGCTAATAATGAAAGATTTAAGTTCCGTATTCATTCAGGCACATCCCTTTCTTTATATCCTAAGATAATTCTAGTAATTTATTCATAGTCAATGAGGTTCTTACCAAATACTGAACAAAGAGTAAAATAAGGTTTTCCAAATTAGAAAGGTTTTCCAAATAAGAAAGTTTGTTTTCAGAGACACTTTAATTTGGTATTTTTAAATTATAAAGTTGATTTTTGTCTTTACATAATTAAAATTGACATTGTTTATTGGTATGGAAGGAAATCTTTTAAATATGAAATGGTTATCTGGCTGTTTGGCTGTATGGGTACTGTTTACTTCACAAAGTTAATTAGATTTTCTTGTTGAAAAGTATGAAAGTCTATTAGGATGGTTATGAAACCTTGTCAGACTTTTATCTCCTTAGAATGCAGTACCTATACATGACATTCAGATTTGAAACACTTGCCATTATAAAATTATTGTTGAACCTAAACAAAACTTCCTATTTATTTTAAATGTGAATGCATAACTGCAAATAAATGTTGAGTGTAATGTATATTAAAGTTTCTTGTGGGATATCAGCTGATGAATTTGTTATTTAGTTCCTTTAGCAAATTGGCTTTATATAGAAGATCTACATTATATATGATTATGTCAAGTAAATGATACGGTAATTGATAATACTCTACAAATTGATGGATTCAATCAAATTGAGAAACAAGCTTGATATTCGTTAGATTACTTTTAACTGCAAGTGACTACATAAAATTCTGTCGTCTTTATTCCTTATCCAAAAGAGAGTGGGTTTTTGATTATTAAATGAAAATCATTATCTATAGTTTTAGCAATTTAATTACCATTATCTCACTATTTCATAAAGCCAATTCCTTAGTACGCCATTATTGCTTTTTTTTCTAATTAGTAGTATATCCTACACTGAACTTTTTCAATGGACCATCATCTGCTTTATCGCATGTTTCATTGGATTGTTCATACTTGCCTGTTTAATGAGAATGTTGCATAGTTTGTGTCTTTTGAACATAGGTTTTCTTTCTCTTGCTTCATATGAATCTGCTGAATTTTAGTATTATCTGTGTAGTTTGCTTCAAGTAATCCTTAAACATTTTTCTTTACTCCCCCACCCCTTTTTTTATGAAAGGTTAACCTGTAAGTTTTTGAGAGAACACCATTAAAGCACTTCATGGTTTGTTTTCTGTTTGTATTTTTTCCCGTTGTGTATAAATGTATTTATATGTATGTACTTTTGAATTGCAGAATGCAGTTCTAAATTGCACTTGTTTTAGGTCTTTGTAAGTTTCAGAGCTCTTGAGTTTTGATGATAAATGTTTGTCCCCTTCAAAATTTTTTAAAAATTAAATATTAGCATGCTATTAGTATAATGTGTTAACTATTTTATGTTAAACCTTTTATAGTAGAGACAATATATTTTTCCCTATGGTCCACATATCACGTGTCAGTACAGTGGACTATATTAGAATTTTATTTTAAATATGGTTTGATATTAGTGGACTATTAACCTGAGTTTTCAGAGGTCTATTGGAATGGAATTTGACATAGTATAGCAATTTTCCAATCTATTCGTTCACTGGGTAACATACTATTTAAAATATGACAATTGATTTTTGATATATCAGGCAACAGATACCTTCTGGCTTGTTTGGGAAATGTTAAATCAAACTATATACTAGAAAAATTTGAATTAATTTTCTTAGATAATTTTCGAAGAATGAAATAATTTATAAAAGGAGGTACAGGGAAATGACAAGTAAATTTGAACTGTTATAGCTACAGAGACATGTTTGAAAATTCATTAATGTAATTATATTTACTAATTCTTGGGGGAAATGTAGATTTCATATTAAATTCTGAAATTGACTGGCTTTAAATGATTCTCTAAATCCATTCATTTTAATCTCTCTTTTTTTTTTTTTCTTAAACTGTTTGAGCAAGAAAAGCAATTCATCATGGTTTTTGGTGTTCTCTCAATCTTTAGAGTTTTTTTAATTCCTTTTGTTTTTTTCTTTTTCCAAAAGTATGCCATATATGTTGCTGCCCCTTATTTAGGGGGTGGTAATAAACAGCACTGGTGAAATCTTATGTTTATTATCATACACAAATTCTGTTGGTTTCTGTTTCTGAGTTATTTGTTGTTTTTTCTTTATTTTTTCTCCTTCCCCCTCATTTGCTCATGTCTTGGTTGGCGTTTGGTGGTGTATAACCGTGATTGCGTTACCTTAGCAATAACAATTGGTCGTCTTGGTTACGTTTGTCCTCAAGAGGTGGCCCCCATGCTACAGCAGTTTATAAGACCCTGGTGTGTATTATTCAATCTTTTTTTTTAATTCATTTTTCTTCACTATTTCTTTCTCTTTCTATCTCACTTTTAGATATATTTTCAGTTGGTTACAAAATTCACAATCCTTAATCATTGCCAACCATGTGACTAATCTTGTCCTATCAGGTTTGTGAGGTTTTTTAGTAGCATCGTCATGTATATTTATTTTATGTTGTGGCTAACGACTAATTGATGCATGGGATAAGATTGTCACATGCTTGCTGTGTTAAAAAGCTTGATTATACATAAAAAGCATTTAAATATCCACCAGAAAAATTAAGATGCATGCAATTTCTATAAATTTAGGTTTTTGCATTATGTTTCTTTTTTAGAATTAATTTGGAAACTTGGATTGCATTAAATACATGTTTAAATTTGTTATGTATAAAATCTTATTTGCTTGTTAATGTAAAAGTTAAACATCTACACCATAAGTTGTATAGTAATAGTTTATATTGTGGCAGTATATTCTATGTTCTGCTTCTTTCAATTGATAATCTTCAATTCAGATTGGTTTTAGTAGTGTTTAATGGAATACAAGTCAATACAATTTTCAAAATTTGATAATTTACTCTTTTTTTTGGCTCTGGTTCAGTAATACTTTAAATGAGCCAAATTAGTTGTCTGTGTATTTGTAGTCTATTAAGAAAATATGAATTTCATTGTTTCCACTGCATTGAGATGAGATGTGCCCATCATTCGGGAAGTATGAGAAACTGAAAGTTAAGCTTTCTAAACACTCTTTTTAATATAACCATTATCTACACTGTGGTGCTTATTCCATTAAATACTGTCTATTAGTGTTATAATTGAATATGCTTTTTACTTAAATGCTAAAAACAATTCTGTAATTCGATAGGTGTACCTCTCTGAGAAACATAAGAGACAATGAGGAAAAGGATTCAGCATTCCGTGGAATTTGTACCATGATCAGTGTGAATCCTAGTGGCGTAATCCAAGTAAGATATTCACAATGATTTGTTTTTAACTTTAATGTTCTAAGTAGTAAAATTATTTGGGGGGTGATTAGGAAAGATTATAATAGCAGATTCAGAGAGTAAGGTTACATTCTTACTTGGAATCGGGCCAGGTTGGGTTTTTTTTTCCATCTTTATTCAGGCTTTACTTATTTACTTACTTTGTACATGCCTCCTGTTATGAATGTCAATCAGATTGCTGAATTTGAGGATATCTACAACAGTGTCAAACTTTATGGAAATCAAATTTACAAACAGTAAATAGAATACTGAATCAGCCATTGAAATTGCTTTAATGTTGTGAACTTATTTATTCATCCCTATTTTGAGCTTAAATTCTTGTTACATTTAGGCATTTTAATTATTTGATATCAGTCCTGATCCTAAGTCTAGTAAAGCTTATAGATCGAACTGCCAGTTTCCTGGACACAAAAAACAAAGGAGCATGTTGAACTCCACCATAAACAAATCTCAGGCTGCAGGAGACCTACATTAAATGCAAAAAAAATAAAAATCTTTACATTTTCAAGAGAAAGGAGCTTTTCGGCCTTTTTAATTGAGATTTTGGTAATTTTTATTTTACATGTGGTGTTTGTTAACTTGGTTTTAGAAATGCAAATAATTACTTAAAATTCAAATCAATGTGATTGATAGGCATAGAAAATATACAGCTTAGAGCTAGAAAAAGATCTTTTGACTAATTTCACGTTCATGAAACATTAATCACTTAATAATCAGAATAAGCCAATACTACCTTGAGATAAGGATCCTAGTTTCAAAATAACCTCCTAGTATTGTTTTTCAGGAATAAATGTTGTTTTCTCATGTGTCTTACCTCTATCTATTAAAAGAAACATCTTTTCACCAGTATTGTTAGTTTTTAAAGGTAGTAGAAGTAGCACAGTGGTCATAAAATCACTACCAACTTAAGAGTTGGTAGAAATTTGTTTGTTAACTCCATTCATATTAATCACAATTTTTATATATTCTGTGTGGGTTTGTTTTTGTTTTTGTTTTTTGGCTCTGGGAATTGAACCCAGGGGTACCTAACACTGAAACACTCCTCTGCCCAAAAAAGACAGGGTCTCACTAAGTTGCTGGCTGGCTTTGAACTCAAAATCCTCCTGCCTCAGCCTCCCAAGCTGCTGGGATTACAGGTGTCCACCACCTTGTTTGGCCCTGTGTGTTTAAATTTTTAACATTATCTTTGGATATTTGGATGGCATTAGAATCCTGATTTGAATAAACAATGAACTTAATGTAAATGACATTTGCTTAAATAATTGTTTTACACATGTTGGTAAATTTTTTTGTTTTCTGAACTTAATGGTAAAATTTGAAGTAGTTGACATGTCAGACCATTAGCAATATGTTGAATGTTTTATGTTGAATTGTTAATAGTTCATTACGGTAATCAAAATTGAAGAAATATTTTTATGAAATATGTCATGGTTCTTATTTAATTTTGAAGGGGGGTCTTTTACTAAGTTGCCCAGGCTGGACTTTGAACATGAAATCCTCCTGTCTCAGCCCCCTAATTAGCTAGGAGTACCAGAGTGAGCCATCATGCTTGATCTTGTAATCTGAATAACCTGAGAGGCTCAGACAGGAGGATTGTGAGTTCAGAGTCAGCCTTAGCAATGACAAAGTGATAAGCAACTCAGTGAAACCCTGTCTCTAAATAAAATACAAAATTGGGCTGGGGCTGTAGCTTGGTGGTCAAGGGCCCCTGCGTTCAATCCCCAGTACCCCTAGTTCCTAATATGTCAGATTAAGCTCAGTTGGTATATATTTAGTTGGATTTAAGTTGTTTCTATGCTGAATCAGATCTCACATATTAGGATTGAATTCATATGATTAATTAATCTAATAATTAAAGTATTTTATTGGTATTGATATGGTGCTCTCAGTGTGCTAAGCATTTGCTGGGCAGGGATTTGCTTTTTTTGTTGTTGTTTTATGATATAATAGGACATTTATTTACATCCTAAATAATCACTTCTAATTCCTTATCCTCGTTGATTTTAAATTTGCTTTTCCCCTTTTAGCTATGAGTGTATCATGACATAAATTTTGAGTCTTGCATGTTTTGAATTTTGCTAAGTTTGATAAATGTATTATCAATCTAAGATGTGGTTTTTGCCTGTTACAGGATTTTATATTTTTTTGTGATGCTGTTGCATCGTGGATTAATCCAAAAGATGATCTCAGAGACATGTTCTGTAAGGTAACTAATAAGTCTTCATGATGCATGGTAGGACTATTAAATTTCTAGTTGAAAGTTTGAAATTTTTTTTAAACATTTAGTTTAAATTTAGGCTCTTCGCTCTGGGTAAATTATATGACCTTTGTTCTTAATGAAGAACTACGTTTAGTCTTAAAATATGGTGTGACTATCAATAGATCATGCACTTTGAAAATATTTTCCCAAAAAATACCACTGATTCATGTAGTAGTACCATTACTTCGTGTATAGAAAATAGCATATTTACAGGGATGGGGTGTGGTTCAGTGGTAGAGCACTCATTTAGCCCGTGTGAGACCCTGGGTTTCATCCTCAGCATCATATAAAAATAAATAAATAAAAGTATTGTGTCCAACTACAAATAAAAAATAAATATTTAAAAAAAAAAAGGAAATAGCATACTTTCCAAAAATGGATGCTAAAATTTGAAGTATCCCCTAAAACTATTGAACAGAAATGAAATCAAGTAGTCTCCACAAGAATTGAGCCTACATAGTTCTTTGCTTTATTAGTGCCCCTTTTGATTAATTCCATTCATCACTCGGTTATAACAGAATAAGAAATAAAATGCAGTTACACGTTTGCATCATCTGATACTGAAATTAGTGAGCTATATTTTCGGCCATGAGATCAAAACTTATATAGTTCAAGTTTGAAAAGACTTAGCGTGGTAAGTCTTATTCATTGGGTAAATTCTGTGCCTTTTTTATTTGTTTGTTTTTAATTATTGTGATGTCCAATTGCTTAGAATAAATTTGTTTACTAGAATACTAGTTGGATTTTATATTTAACTAAAGTATATTTTATGAGATGCTTTTAGGCAAGTTACAGTGGTATAGATTCTAACAAAGTCTGAGCTTACTACTTTGAAATGGATAAAATATTTCTTAAAAATCAATATTGTTTGATTTCAAAAGCTATACAGATCAGTTTTTCTTTTGTTAGTGATGAATTAATGGGTTTTCACTCTTTGCAGATCCTTCATGGATTTAAAAATCAAGTTGGGGATGAAAATTGGAGGCGTTTCTCTGACCAGTTTCCTCTTCCCTTAAAAGAGCGTCTTGCAGCTTTTTACGGTGTTTAATCTAGTACACTTAAGCTGCAGTCCCAAAATTAGGGGTAAGTTATAAGTTTTCAGGATGAAAAATTTAGGATTATAATCTAAAACTGTAAAAGATAATAAAAAGCTATTTGTTTTCTATAGGGTTGGAATAATATTAGACTTTAAAATTACCTACATAAAGGCTAGAGGGGTTTTTTGTGTGTGTTTTTTGTTTGTTTTTTAAGAATTTTGTTTTTTTGTTTTTAAGAATTTTGCCCCACAAGGGGACTTGAAAGATTCTGTTTTCTTTTGTGGGAGTGGAAGGCCAAGTCCAGTGAGAACTCTTTTTTTTCCCCACATTTTCTGTGTGTGAGATTAACAATTCCTATCTTTTAGCTTTAGTTTCTTCATTAAATTATGTTGAGGATCAAATACTGAACAGTATGCAATGGCATAACTTAGTATATTTTTTAGCACATTTAATTGGCTTAGTAAATGTTAGAAACATTAGCCAGTACAGTGAACCAGAGTTTTGACATTGTTCAGGTTTTGAAGATGAATTGAATCGAGACTGATTTGACTGGAAGCCAGAGGGTGTACTGAATGTGTTTACAGAAGGTGTACACCAAATTGAATTGTGCTCGACACTGGAGTTTTCCTTTGCTTGCTGCCTGTTTAATCTGATTTAGGTTTTGAATCTGGAAAAAATGTACTATCCAAGTTATGGACTTTTGCAACCTTAAGGAATGTCTCAGGCCCTTTGCATAGTTTTCCCACTTAGGTGTCAAGTCCTCAGAGCTGTTTTGTGGCTTTAGCGTGCTTATTAGTTCACTGTTGAATCATGTGACTGCAGTAGATGAAATGACTTTGTTTTAAAGGGTTCAACATTGAGTTAATAAGTTTTGATCATTTTCAAATTTATTATCTCTTTGGTCTCATCATAAATTAACTGTGGTGGTGATTGTTCTGAGACTGGTATTTTCAGTTTCCTAATTAGAGCTAAAAGTGGATTGGTACCTCTTATTCCTGCCTTTTTGTACTCCTCTCCCATTTTTTCAGAGGCAGGAGAAAAAGGGGGTTGCTGTACTTCTCCACAGATGCACTAATCACCCTCTGTGAATTCACATGAATATTCTTGCATATCCAAAGTTTGGCATGAGTGGGTGGTAGAGTTTTGTTTAAAAGGACCACTATCAGGTAATAGTTTATCCAATAATCTTATCTAATTTATTTATGTCCTTTTCACCACTAAAACTGTGTTAGGAAATTTCTCATCAGGAAAATCAGCTGGCCTGAAAAAATAACCAAATAAAGTTGAGTTGGAAGAGTGAAAATTAGAACATTAAGAAGATGGTGTTAAAACTTGCTTTTGTATATTTACTGAATGTACTGTCTATAGTGTAATGCACATTTCTAGTCCTTGTGGTGAAACATCAAACAAAAATAACTAATGCTTTTCTGGTTCTTGAAGTAAATTTTTGTTTCCATAGTGCTGGGTTTACTGGAAAAGTGAGTGATGTTTTAATTCTCTGTAAGTAAGAAAAGTGATTGTCCTAAAGAAATGGTATTTAATTTTGAAGACAGTAAGGTAACTTATTATATAAAAAATAACCAGTTCCCATTAGGGTTCATTTTGGGCCCCCCCCCCAAAAAATAGAATTAGATTGGTAACATTATGCAAAGCAAATTTTATCTGTACAAAGTTTTGTGTGCCTCTCTGTTTCCTCAACTTGGCCTCACTTTTCATATCTAATGCAGGTAACAATTCAGAGCCATAGAAGAAGGAAGCAGTGTGGTTAAAATTAACTAACATAATCTTAGCCATTTTGTCCAATTTCTTATTTTATAGGTAAAGATAGTATTGTTATATGATGAATTTTATGTTTCCACTGACAGCTGTTAAAGATAAAATTGTTTCTGTTGTTTCTTATAGGTCCTTCGGTCTTGGAGACTATGAGGGAGCCTCTGCACCCAGGGAAAATGTTACCCTTTACAGGGGGGAAGGGTATACCAGTAGGGAATACAGTACAATCCCAACCCTACTGGGAGGGGCGGGAGGGAGGTGTGCCGTCACTGTATTAAGTCGATGTTGGGAAACGTTTTAACATCTGGAGCCTTTGTGGGTGGAAATCTGTCTTCAATTACAACTCCGCACTGGATGTGAAGAAGCAAAAATAATCTATTCAGTCTACTCACAAAATAGTACGTTCTGGAATATTATGGGGAATTGTACCAAAACAAGAACCATATAAATGATGCATAGGGATAAGAAAGAGGAAAAATTCTATAGCGCACAATAAAGGAAACCTAAGAATGGGGGTTACAAACAGTAAAGAAGATTTTTTTTTTTTTAATTTAAAGGTTTTTATATAAATGTTCCCACATTATGGGGCCTTGTTTTGCATGCTGATGAAGAACTACACAAACAAAACTAATAGAGTTAAAATCAGCTTGCCTTCCCATAGTAGAAGCAGGTTCTTGGAAATTACAATTTAAGGTACCCCCCAAAAATGTTGAAAATAAAACAAAACAAATTTAAACAATGAAGCACCCTGTGAAATGCCAAATGAGTCACTCCTTTTACCTTTGCGGGGTGGGAGGGAGGGTGGAATAAATGGGGTTGGGCATATCAGAACTAAAGTTGACATCTTAATTTTACATTAAAACATTAATGTAGTGCATATAATTTGATGGTTGTACTTCATTAGATTTAATTTCTAGGCCAACACATTATTTTAAAGTGCAGTTTAAGGTTCAGGCATGCATTCTGGCTCATAGTGATTGAAAGTAAATTAGTGGGAAAGTAGCATGCTTGCATCACATAGAGTGAGATTGGTATTCATTGACCTATGTTGCGCCAGTTCGTGTTGCATTTTACCAATTCAATATAGCCCTGCATTTAAAATTCCTTTTTAAGATTTGTGGATTTTATTTTTATTAAGAATATAGATATATAAAAGTACTGTAGTTTACAGCTAGGCCTTGAAATATCTTTTTAGGATCTGTTAGGAATAAGATTGATATTGTATTGTGTGTAACCTGCACAATGTGGAAAGCTGATATACCTGTGCAAAATCTTTGCCTCTGTGCTGTCAGTGTGATGTGCTTTCTGCATGGTTATATACTACTAGTGATTTTTATCAAAACTTCTAAAACTTAAATGACATGGTAAAAGATCTGTAAAAGGCTGCATAAATGTTAGTTGGCACATAAAGACAATTGTAGAAGTTGAAAAATGATTGCTCTATTTCAATGTTTATTCCCACTCAACATATTGCCTTCTAAGCTTTCCTTTTTTTGTTCAAAGCATGATCTTAAAGATATGTTTAAGTTAATGGATGTAATGCAGGGTTCCTACACTGTATTGGCGCATGTTGGTGGCCCTCTGTGCCCTAGATATATGCACACAGGGTGCAAGTTAAAAGCTACAGAGTGAAAGTTGGTTTGGATCCTCTTCATTTCATTTGTTTAGCTTTTCTGTTGTTTTTCTCTACTTACATGTATTCCTGTGAATAAATCCTTGTTAAGTTAACCCTTTACTTTTCCTTCCATGTGTATTTTCTTATATACTGTGAATGTGAAAACCTAACTGGTACACTTGATCTTATGTCCATATGAAAGTGCAAGTCTTTATTAATTTGGATTGCCTGAACAGTGTATCCCATGATGATGAAGGAAAATGGAGAGATTTTTCTTTTTAACTCTGCTGGTCAGAGACGAAGCCACGCCTTTCCATTTTTCAATGCTGCATATTTAATCTGCAACAAAATGTTAAGCCATAACAGCCTTTTTATATTTTAGTTTGTCACCTTTGCATTGCAGAATAAATACTAAATAACCATTTTTATAAGCAGTTGCTCCTCTTTGCATGGTTCTGTTCTCTTAAGTGTTGAATGATACAGCCATTGCACTGAAGTTTGAGCTGTGTGCGTGTGACTTTATAAATACTGTTTCATAAAATTTCAAATGCATGGTAGCATGTAGAAAGGTTTTTTGTTAAGTGTGTGTGTGTGTGTGTGTATGTGTGTTTAACATGTTCTGTCATTCACTTTCTTTCCTCAACTTTGGCTTTGCAAATTTCAGTCTGTAGAGCCTGAAATTTAAATCATTTTATAATGTGCCCATCCTTTTTTTTTTTTTTTAATCTAGATTCAAAGTGTATATAGCATTTTGCTTTTTAGTATGGTTAGTTCACTGGGAGCTCAAAATTTCTTTTCTTGTTTGTCTTTAAAACTTGGATAGGATAGCTATTTTGTCCCTACGTTATATCAGTGGCCTGTAATGCTTCAAATACTTTTTAGAACTTGATATGGGAGGTATTTTAATGATTTGGAATAGTGAGTAAACATTTTAAGTTTAAAAGAATGGCCAAATTCTTCTCTAAACCCAATAAAACAAATAACCTTTAGTAGTTATCTAAATCTGTGATTGACAATTCTGTATCAACTAAAAGCAAAATTGTTGCCTCTCTGACTAGAAGTTAGCTTCCAGTTAGATGTATAAATTACAAGAATGCCCATCTTTGTAGTCACTTGACATGTTTCTAAATTTAAAGAAAATTTAATCTTAAAATAAAAAAATAGAAGTAAATTAATATGACTGGCAACCTGAGATTAGGTTGAATTTTTTGTTCCCCATTGAGGTTATTGTTTCTTCCTAATTTATATTATATTTCAGATAACATAGTATATAGCACAGGAATTTGCAGAAGCCATTTTAGTTATCTTTTGAGGTAAGCTCTGATTTAGCATTTATTGTTCTGATAAAACCTAATACATCATGGGATATATATATAAAGCAACTTAATTCTTGTGGTGTAGTCTTAATAGTTTTGAGTGTTGACTGAATGTCTATGAGATTGTGAGTTTGTCTTTGTTACATTCCAGTGTTTCTGCCTCTTGGCATGCTTAAAGCACGGCTTACTTCATCTGCTCCTTACACACTAAAATGCTGTTAGTGTGCTCAACTACAGAAATAGCCGCTGCTAAGTGATGTAGATTTTCTACTTGAATATTTTTGTTGTAGGAACCTCAGGAGGTCAGTGTTTACTGTTTTATATATGCCTTCTTTTTCCTGTTTGAGCTTCTGTCTTTGAAGGATTCTAACAGAACAAAAGCTGCTGATCAACCTAAGTTGGAAACAGAAAGTGTTTTTAATATAATTTAAAATGCATGTTTGGCAGTTCCATGTTACCAGTCTATTAGTGAGTGAATTTAGTGCCACAGATATTCATTTATTCAGGAAATAATTTTGCTTTTTGTATTGTCTAATCTCTTTAATGACTTCATACTGTGTAAAAAAATCACTTTTATATTTTTGGTTGATTATTTCCAAAATAATCAACATGTAAATATCTTTAAGAGCCAGTTCTGATGCTTTACATTATTGCTACTTGATTTTGTTATGCAAATTAGATTGCAGAACAATAGATTTTTAAATACTTAACCAAACCATTACATCTTAAAAACAAAGCAAGTAGCATACATTTTGTAATTAACATTGATAAACACTGTGATTTTTTTGGTTAAGACTTTTTCATTGATCTGACTTGTTAAATTGCATATATTGTAAAATAGGATCAGATGTATATTTTAAAATGATTTCAACTGACTTTCCTCTTGAAATGCTTTGTCTACTCAGTTATAGAATATACAGATACAAGTTTTATCTCAGGTGAATACCTTGTATCAATTTTGCTTTGGTGGCATATGCTTATAAAGGGTCGTCATACTTAATTTAAATGGTCTTCATTTTTTTAGTGTATTTCATTGAGAATCTTCCCAGTTTGTCTGATTTCTTTTTTCCCCCAGTTAGTTTGCAAACTGGAATGGTATAGAACCCTCCTCACAAGACCTACGCATTCAGGGTTACTGAAAGTGAGTTAAATTTGTTCCTCCTCTTCAAATCCTCAAAATAAGAAAGTGGATTTTTTTTCCTCTGTATAAAGTTGTTCTGCATGGCTGAAATGCCAGGATTAAGCTAATTATGTCTTAAACCCTTCAGTTTAAATTTAAGACCTTTGCCATGAGGGAAAGTGTTTTTTGCTTCATATAGTATGTCTATATTATTCATATTGAATGTATTAACAGATAATGGTGCAAAAACATTCTTTCCAAGAGAAGAGTGTGTCATGCAAAACTGCAATTTAAATCCTTCCTTTGGTAGTACTTCAAAATACAACTTTGCTTATCAAATTATTTTTGCAAATATTACCAGTGGGTAAAACACTTGCTCCTAGGATTGTTAATGAAGTGCAGTCATTGGAATCTGTAAGAAAACTCTGGTCTTCGAATAGTTAAGGACCTGGGATAATCTTAGGTGAAAAATCAGATCAATAGTGAGCTGTGTTGCTAATAATATTATCTAGTATTAATACATTGCAATGGCATTGTATACCAACCTAATGCATTTCGTACTGTATTAAATATGGCAATGCTTCTAATGCCTCTTTAAAATTATATTTCACTTGAAAGTTAGTTTCATTCACCAGTACATTTTCTAGGTGACTTGCAACTAATATTTTCAGTCTTATATATATAGATCTTTCCCCCATTGGCACTACATATATGTAGATAACTCCTTATGCCTAATTATTATACATATTTTTAAGGTATACATTTAAATTACAGCAACTATGTATTGTGGTTTGTATCCCAGAATGTATTGTGTTTAAATAAAAAGATGCATAACAGCTGAATGTATGCATGGTTTTGAGGGAAGTTAAAATGGTGAATTTTTTTCACCTCTTGTGCATTTTAAAACCAAGCCAAATCTATTTGCCAAGTATTGTATCACTAATTAGAAAACCAGTAGTTGTTCTTTTATTATAATTTTTGTTTACCATAGAATCCCTTCATGCTGTTGTGGCTTGGTATTATACAGAATTAGCTTTTTACAGGTCTAATTATCTTTTGAAAAGCATACTATATACACGGTTAGCCTTTAAGGCAGTGTTGGTCCCCTTCTAATGTCAGCTTTTAAAGGGGTTCCACTGTATACTTTTCTCATATTTGTTGTTTTCCTCTGGATATATAACCAAATTGAGCTTGGTTGATTTTTTATGGAAATAATTAGACAATACCGTGTAATTAATTTTACTCAATAGATTATCATCTTGTGAGAAGAGATGTTTAAATGTGGTAAATGACTTCACTTCATATTATAAAACAGTTTTACAATTAATAGACATGTTAACATTGGGTGCAATAATTTAGTAGTGTTAGCTTTAGTTAAATAACTGATCTTTCTGCTGACAACTTAGGTTGTATGAGTTACGCTTAAAAGCTTTAAATCTGATGTTTCCTGTACCTGCCACACTATATGTTAGAATGTGTCCTTCAAACATATCCTCCTGCAACTTCTCAAACTGTACTAAATTGATATTTCTTGAAGTCTATCTAACTCTGTGCTAACAGATCTTCATTTTAAATAGAATACGGTTTTAATTTTTGATAAGCTGCTGAATTTTAAAGAGAGTTTTTTGGGGCCACCAAATATTTTGGATCATGCAGAGAATATATATTGTACTGTAGTAATTTTGTATTTACATTTGTATGATGTGACATAATAGATGTGAATGTTAATCACTGCTTGACTATGTTAATAAAGTTGTTTAACTATAGATGTTGCACTCTTGATTTTTAATGAGAGGAAATGACCCACCCACCACCCTACCCCCATTTTGGTCCTGATAGATCTTGTGGGGTGTTTCTTCTTTTTTTGTTAAAGCATTTTTGTTTTGTTTTCCCTAGTTTACACATTAGTACACTCTTGTCTAACATTGTTTTTTGATTTTAGTATATTGTGTAGTAAAAAGCCTCTTTCCCTGCATTTTGAACTTACCTCCTATTAATTGTTAAATTTTCAAATGGTTTCTGTTTAGAGGATAGGGGAATTCTGCTCTACAAAAAAGGGGAATTAAAGGTGAAGCTGTAAATATAAAACATATATAAAGATAGACTGCATGAATGTGTATGAATGTATGACCTATTGAGGCTGTTTATCTTTCAAAATATTAAGACTTGTAATTTTGGAAATTAACATTTATAAAACTAGTCATTTCCTCTTCAGGTAGTAATCTTTTTAATATTAGTTGCATGTTACTAATTAAAATTAAATGCATTAATACACATAAGGGAATATGTGTTCATGACTCTCAAGTGGTTGTCTATTTGAGATTTGGAATATTTGAGAACAGGAAAAGGCCTAAAAGGTCAGTGTAACCCAAAGACTTTTAAGGGAAGTGCAGCTTGGGTTTCTTAACCTTTGTTACCTACACATAAAAATATTTAATATGTCACAGTTGTGTTGAAAAGAAGGCAAATTGTGATCTGGATGTTGTTATAAAACATAATTAAGAAAGAATTTAAGATTCTAGAGTTCAGGACTTAGAATCATGGGAAAAGTTGTGGACATAATCATTCATTCAAAGATTATGATTTGCTGCTAATTTTTTAATTGCCTCAAGCTAAAAACCTTTCCTTTCATAAATCTTTAGATTTTAGTGAAAGTATTGTCAGTTTTATGCAAATTTTTTTTCTTCTCAGTTCAAGTAACTAAACCATACTAATGAGTAAAGCTGGGTTATTGATTTTGACATCTTTGTCTTGTAATGGGATTTTTTAACAGGTATTTATATTTTGTAATAGCTGCATAATCTAACTCCCAACAATTTACATTTCATGTGATTGTTTATGAATGATTGGAGAAAGTGGCAATTAAAACTATGCAACTCTTGTGTTTGGATTTTGTCTGTATTATGCACTTGAATATGGAAATTATTGAAGCTGTAATTGTCATTTTGTAGTCTTTAATCTGAGTCTTGTGTTAATTTGATGGAAAAAATTTTAAGAACCTCCTGAAAGATCTCCCAAGCATTTATTTTGACAGTTTGCAAACTACAATTTGAAGTTTAACGTAATTTCTAATCCATTGGGAATAATAAAAGAATAGCTATATCAAGAACCTTTAGGGTTTTGTGCCCAGTTATTAATGTAATTCATTTCTGTGCTTGTTAAAGTAATCTTACTGTGACAATTTATATTGGTTTTCAAAGAATGTCATTTAACAAGCATTTGAGAATGACAAGTGAACAATTTTTATGAATTTTAATAGTTACTCAGTGACATAACTACTGTTAATAATTCTGTGCACATACGAATATATAGTAAATTTATGCATTGTTTTTAGTCAGTATGTTGTATCCAAACATAGCTAAGTGGTATTCTGTGAACAGTTCACACAACTGCCTTAGTATTGTTGGACTTTCAGAAGTTTCTAAGTATTCATTCTTTGATATAATTATGGTGAGTGGTGTTATCAGGTCCAAAGGAGAGTAATCGTCCACAGCAGCAACTTGAAAGTGTGCTGTCATGCTATACTTTGTAACTTAATAGCATGGCTTTCTATCTTTAGGAAATTTTATATGTGGAATTGATGATTTCATATTACATATTTAACAGTTATCTGTTATGTTGCAGGCACTTTTCCCTGGTCTTAAAGAGCTTACATTCTATTTTAAGGAGACAGATGTGTGAAATAGGCTATGATGGTAATTAATGCTTGGTTAGAACAGGAAGTGGAAGATCTGAGGGTGTCATTTGAGCAAAAACCTGAGTGTTTGGGAGAGAGTATTTCATGAAAGGGAGCAAAGTCAGTAATATATTTGATAGTTATTGCAGATGAGAAGGATATAACTGGAGTGCCCAGAGCAAGGGAGAAGAGTGGTAAATTAGATCTAAGGTAACTGGTTGGTTTTATATTTGAAGTAAAGGGCTGTGGTGTAGGAGTTTGTAGTAGAAAAGTGATATCACTGATTGAGAATGAACTCTAGCCCAAGGGCAGAAACAGACCACTTAGAGGGTGCTGTTATGATCTGGGGAGTTACTGATAAGTTAGGGTAGAAGTGGAGAAGGTAGATCTGGATGACATTTTGAGTCATCAACAAGGTTTGCCAACATACTAAATAATGTAGTGTAGGGAACGAATCATAGGTGGTTCTTAGACCATCAGCCTCATGAGCAGCTAGAAGAATGAAATTGCCATTAATTGGGATAGGAAAGATTTATGTAGCATTTATTTTGATATGTGAGCAGTAGATTGCATTGGAGTTCAATAACCTACGTGGAGATGGAAACCTGGGAAGGTGTGTATAAATCTCATACCACAAAGCTAAAATATATCTGAGGATGCAAATGCAGGAAGTGAAAATGGCAGGAACTAACCCTGAAACATTACTCAGTTCTTAGACTTGAGTATATTGTAAAGAAAACCAGAAGAGCGTGGTATTCTCATGGGCATAGATCAAGTTAAGAGGACAGCATTTACATTTAACAACATGGAGGATTGGGGGCATATTTTTAAACTCAAATCAGAATAACTTAACCTCCTTCCTCTAAGAGTTTCTAGAAACCTAGTATTTTGATTTTTCAAGGCCAACTTAAAGTATGATTACATTAAAACTACAGCAGCATGCAAAGATCAATTAAAATAATGAAAACATCTAAATATACCTAAGACTAGTCTATAGTTCTTCAAATCAATGAATAAAGATAGGTTATTTGACAAGTGTTGGGAAAACTTGAGTAGAAATTTGCAGAAACAACCAAAATTTTTTGTTAATATATGAGAGTGTCTAAAAATTTGGAGACAACTTGGAAGCCCCTTTCCCAGACTGGTTAGTTTCCTCAAGTCAATAAGATGAACAATAGAAAAATAGGCAATGTTCACAAAATTTTCTGTTTTGAAGATACTAGATTCTTTTGGGAAGTTCTGAGGCACAGGGTCAAAAGTTCAAGGCCTGCCTAGGCAACTTAACAAGACCCTGACTCAAAATAGAAAAAAAGGATTGGGGTTGTAGATCAGTAGTAGAGTGCTTGTCTAGTGTGCTTGAGGCCCCTGGCTTCAATCATGGGACCAATTGTTTTTTTTTTTCCTTTTAATTGGTATTTAAATTCTCAATTTAAGTAAATTGAAATTTGGCTGCAATTAGATCCTGTATTGACGAAAGGTCAAAAAACCTGGATGCCATTTTCATTTAGGGACTACAGAAATAAACATCCATTGCTAGTTGGGAGTAAATTAGTATAACATGAAGATCAATAATCTATACACACTTGCAATTATGTTCTGGAAATTCATCTTGTGAACTTGATTATGTTTACACAAACCTGTTGTTCCTAGGCAACAAATCTATACAGTGTGGTAGTATACTGTAGGCATTTGTTAACACAATAGTGTATATTTAAACAGAAGAGACAGTAAAAATAGACAATCCAGATTTAGCAGTTCCACATCCCTTATGGGCCAATAGTTCAATATATAGTCCATTATTGACAAATATCAATACACAGTGTTGACTATATCGTTTAACCTAGAAGTCATTAAACTACATGATAGCCAATAGACAAATGAAAGGGTGCTAGATAACCTTCACATTCACTAAACTGGTGGCACAGTCTTGTAATCCCAGGGGCTGGGGAGGCTGAGGTGGGGTGAACACATATTCAAGGGCTGGGGATATAACTTGGTTAAGTGCTTTTTTGTTCCATCCCCAGTACTGCAAAGGAAAAAAAAATTGAGGGGCTAGGGTTGTAGCTCAGTGGTAGAGTGCTCACCTACCACGTGCAGGACACTGGGTTCAATCCTCAGCACCACATAAAAATAAAAGGTATTGTGTCCAACTAAAACTAAATGTCTTTTTTTTTAATTGAAAACTCAGGTGGCATGACTCCTTAAAGAAGAATGGTAGCAGAACAGGAAGTTAAAACGCTGATAACAGTTTGCCATTGAAAAAGTTAAATACACCAAGACAGCTATTCTCCCCTAGGTGTGTATGTAGATACCTTAAAATATCATATGCATGCCAGGAAACAATCTTAAAGCATAAGAACCCAAATGTCCAGTAGAATAGATAAATTTCAAAATAGTGCTGAGCAAAAGAAGCCAGTCTCTATAGAATACTTGGAGATGACATAAGATTCAAAAATGTTGACCAAATTGTACTGTTAATGTCGTGTGCGTGTACAAATACCTGAAACAAATTCATCTAATGTAATTATACCCCAATAAAAATGAAAAAACAAAGGGTTGCCTCGTTCATAAACCCACTATTTTACACATGCATATAGCACCAGAGAAGACATTTGATAGCCATGTATTGGTGTATTGCCAACCCCCCCCCCACGCCTTTTTTTTTTTTTTTTAGCAAAAAGAAATGCCTGTTTATGGTAACACTTATGTGTTTGATGTGTTAAGATCATTCTTTCTAGTATACTTGGAAACTAAAGAGCATAAGCATTTTTGTCATTAAACTAAGGTAATATTTTCTACAAGAACAAATAACACGATTTTTGTATTCACAATTCTGGTGTCTTTACTGATAAATTTCCTCAAGTACTTTTATCTTTTCACTTTGAAGGCCTGTTTTCCCAAATAGAAAAGTATCTCATCTGCTGTCTTCTGAACACTTCTGTATCACAATAAAAAAATTAGCACTTAAAGGCCAAATCTGTTAAAAAAAAAAGGGGGGGGGGATGGGGGGAAGGAATTGGTGGTTACTAATTTAGGCCTTTTCTTCCAGATATGCTAGGATTGTGCAAGTATTTGTTTATATTTTGTGAATTGCAGACATGCACATTTTCTTAAAGATCCTTAAAATGGTCTTAAATTCTCTTAAGATCTCTTAGAACTCGAGTATACCCAATAATGTGTAAGACAAAATATTTCCACTAGAGGGGGCCATTTACCTAAATTAACCCTTGATATATAATATTTTGTAGGAACATAAAGCATATGCAAATTTCTCTCTCTAGCTCATTTCCTCATCGTGTCTGGTTTCAGGGTTGTTGTTCTTTGTTTTGTCTTTTGTACTGGGGATTGAACCTAGGGCACTCAACCACCAGGCCACATCACCAGCCCTTTTTTATATTTTATTTAGAAACTCAGTTTCTTAGGGCCTTGCTGCAGAGGCTGGCTTTGAACTTGTGATCCTCTTGCCTTAGGCTCCAGAGCTGCTAGTATTATAGGCATGTGCCACCACACCTAGCTATAACATATCATTTTTAAATGAAAATAACCTTGAAATGTTTTTCTTTAGAGCAGTTTTTGAATTTCAATGCTTTCTCCCGCTGATATGCAAGAATTTTTCAAGATGTTGCCTTAAGTCCAAGTACAGAATTATGATCTAGGCAGAACACCTCAAACTTTATTCTAAGACTCTTGTTAAATATATATCTTGATGCATTTAATTCTGGATGAGACCTGAAGTTTTGCATTTCTAGCAGGCTCCTAGATGATTCTTGCTTCTTGTTTATGGACCTCACTTTGTGTTAGCAAGGACCTAGAGAGTTTCTTGGGAACTGAAGTTCCCTTATACTGTAAATAGTTAGCATGTAAGCTTCATATGAGAGCAGGTTTTGTGCTTTCTTTTCCCCTTCAAGTATCTGCAGTGTCCTGAATAATTCCTGAAACAATAAATGCTCAATAAATATTTGTTGGATGAAAGGACAGTGTCAAAGTGCTTTGTATAAAGTAATTTAATCTTCCTGACAGCCTCTAAGGTAAGCTGTACTCTTCCCGTTTCACAGAAAAGCAAACCAGTCACGTGTTGCGAAGCCAAGATTAGAATCCAATAGTTTATTTTATTTATTTTTATGTGGAGCTGAGGATCGAACTCAGAGCCTCGCACATGCTAGGCGAGTGCTCTACCACTGAGCCATAACCCCAGACCCAGAAACATCACTGTGGCTCCTGAACGATGCTTTAACAAAAATACTGTATTGCCACTTGTTTTTAAGTAACCTCTCACCCAACAAAGAGATCAAGACTCTCACTGATAAAGGCAATTATTGTCCAAAGGCCTATATATCTGTTTATGATCATTTATGCTTGTTAGAGTGTGGTGTTTGCTGTCAGCTTGGAGAACTCCCACACAGACACACCCACTGCCCACTCACAGGATAGGAGATGTTAAGGCCTACTTCATGTTTCTGAAGGAACAAGGTGCCACCAGTCCATACACCAGTATCTAATTTCATTAAGTCTTGTAGTTCATCATCCAAAGGAATGAATGGTCATGATCCCAAATTACAGAAAATTGATCAATAAGGACAGGAGCTCCTGGAGTATTCCTGGGCAAGAAGCCAAATGGAGTCATTTAACATCAGGTCTTTTGCTGGATCAGGTTTCAGTTTTCTGGCTTCCTGCTAGGAATTACCATCCCAGTTGCATTATCCTATTAAAGTTCTGATTTTTTCTTAACTTTTTCTAATCTTGTAAGGCCACCATTTATCTTATTTGGTAAAATGAGATAACTACTTGATTTTTTTCTACCTCCCAGAAATAATTTAAGAATGTATTTACGAATTTTATTAACAAAGTTTAACAAAGGATTTGACTAATCCCCTAGCTACAACAATTGTGTGTGCTTTGTGGTTTTAAGTTACATAGCGAGGGCTAGGCTGGTAGTTCAGTGGTAGAGCAGTGCACGTTAGCAATATGTGAAAGGCCTTGGATTCAAGCCATACACAAAAAAGGAAAAAAAAATTCTATAGCTTTGTACTTAACATTGAATTACCTTCAAGTGTTACATAGGACTAAAGGCTAAGCTTGTATATTTTCTACCTCTGTCCTAGAATTAACTCTCTAAGGAGCCCTGGTTCCTTTTTTTGAAAAGGATCTTTAGAATGCAAGATGTGGGGATTGTGTGTTAACAGCTACTGCCACTATTCTACATCCTCTCAGTACATAGGGCAAGAAAATATATAACCCCTGTATGCTCACATACCCATGTTAATTTCAGTATTACTATAAAATAATAAACTAATCCATTCTAATCTCCCCTCCACCACTGTTACCTTATTTATAACATTTCTCTGGAAGTAAGAAAGCCAGGCTTCAGTTATCTTCAGTGTATTCAATTATTAATTCCACCTCAATAAATATGTAGTTTCAGAATTTCCCAAATTACTGTGAGAAACAAATTTGCCAACTAGATCCATACAGTTTTTTTTAATATATAATATTTAGTTGTCAATGAAACTTTATTTTATTTATATGTGGTGCTGAAAATCAAACCCAGTGCCTCACACACTGAGGCAAGCACTCTCACCACTGAGCTACAACTCCAGCTGCTGGATCCATACAGTTCTTTATAGTCTAGCCTTGCAGGATTCAGCCACAACACCACTTTCACACTCATTCAAGTCAGCTCCCATTTTCACCACTCCCTTCAGTGAGGTCATAACATACAGGTGCCATACAGTAGATTCATGGACCCATGGGCCTACTGAAATATATATTAAAATCTGTCTCCATGGGGCTGGGGGTACCTTTTCCAGCATGTGCAAGGCCCTGTGTTCCATCCCCAGCATCAGAAAAAAGAAACTTTCACTATGATTGTGGATTTTCCTATTTCCCTTTGTAGTTCTGTCAGTATTTTTATTATCTAATAGTATTAGTTTTAGGTATCAATTAGGAATCATAATTTCCCCAGGATTTGAACTTATTCTTTTTTTTTTTTTTTGAGAGAGAGAATTTTTTTAATATTTATTTTTTAGTTTTCAGTGGACACAACATCTTTATTTTATTTTTATGTGGTGCTGAGAATCGAACCCAGCGCCCCGTGCATGCCAGGCAAGCGTGCTACCACTTGAGCCACATCACCAGCCCTTGAACTTTTTTTTTAATATTCATTTTTTAGTTTTTGGCAGACACAACATCTTTGTTTGAATGTGGTGCTGAGGATCGAACCCGGGCCGCACGCATGCCAGGCGAGCGCGCTACTGCTTGAGCCACATCCCCAGCCCCTGAACTTATTCTTATAGAAAATTAATAACCAAAAAAATATAAAAAATTAATTTAGCCAGGTGCGATAGTGCTTGCCTATACTCCCAACTACTTAGGAAGCTGAAACAAGAGGATCCTAAGTTTGAGGCTGGCCTGGGCAACTTACTGAGACCCTGTCAATAAAAAAAAAAAAAGGCCAGGTACAGTGGCACAGGCCTATAATCCCAGCAGCTCAGGAGGCTGAGGCACAAGGATCATGAGTTCAAAACCAGCCTCAGCAACTTAGTGAGACCATCAGCATCTCAGTGAGACCCTGTCTCTAAGTAAAATGTAAAATAGGCTGGGGATGTGGCTCAGTGGTTAAGCACCCCTGGATTCAATCCCTGGAACCAAAAAATAAAATTAAAAAGGCTGAGTGTGGGGCTGGGGATGTAGCTCAAGCGGTAGTGCGCTCGCCTGGCATGTGTGCGGCCCGGGTTAAATCCTCAGCACCACATACAAACAAAGATGTTGTGTCCGCCAATAACTAAAATAAATAAATAAATATTTAAAAAAAAAAAAAAAAGGCTGAGTGTGGTTTAGTGGTAGAGTCCATAGGTTCAATCTCCAGTACCACAATATATTAACAAATAAATCATAAATTTATCATTGTACACCAGTTCATATTTTATTTTAAATACTTTTTTAGTTGTAGTTGGACACAATACCGTTATTTTATTTTTATGTGGTGCTGAGGATCGAACCCAGGGCCTTGCACATGCCAGGCGAACGCTCTACTGCTGAGCCACAACCGCAGCCCATTTATTTTTTAGCAGTGCTGGGGCTGGAACCCAGGGCTTTACATATGCTGGCAAGCACCCTCCCACTGTATTATATCCCAGTTCTTTCCATACTTTTTCTACCTTTCCTTATCTTTTGTTACTTAAAATATCAATTAAAAAAGCATAAATAAATTTTTAATTCAGCCTGACAAATTTTTTTCAGTACTGGGAATTGGATCTAGGACCTTCCTTGCATATGCTAGACAAGCCCTCTACAACTGACCTACACATGCAGCCTCCAATTTTTGTTTTTTAACTAGAAGAGTTCTTAATCCATCTACATTTATATAATTACTGTTACATATTAATTTATCTCTGCTTTCTATCTGTTCCACAGTATTTCTTTTCTGGTTTTATTTTTTTACCTTTTAATCCTCTGATGTTTTTTGGATTGATTAAACTTTTTTTTTCTTTAACCATATTTTTCTATGATTTTTGCAAAGAGCCCTGGTTCCTTTTATTTAATTATTTTATGTTGACCTAAGCTATTTTATCATGCATCACCTAACTAGTCACCCAGTAATGCCTAAAATTAATACCTTTTCCTTTTTCAGAATAACTGAAGGACCTTAGAATATTTTAATTCTGATCACCATTCTCTCCTTATGTGCCGTCATTAAGGTTTTGTTTTTTTGTTTTTAGTAATGGGGATCCAACCCAGAGCTTTGTACTTGCTAGGTAGGAGCTCTACCATTGAGCTACATTCCTAGCATAATTTTCTTTTTTAAAATCCGTAAATCATATATTATTTTTTATCTTATAGATTTAGCCTTTATTTATTCATGTTTTCTTTTTTCTTCTTGTATCTTAAATCTCCTAACTCTAATCATTTTTATGTACCTAAAGCACATATTTCAAACCTTCTTTTAATAAGGATCTGTTTGTAGTAAATTCTAATTTGTTTGAAATTTTTAAAATTTTGCTTTAATTCTTTTTTACTGATTTAAAAAATTTTTATACATGACAGCAAAATGCATTACAATTTATATTACACATATAGAGCCCAATTTTTCATATCTCTGGTTATATACAAAGTATATTCACACCAATTCGTGTCTTCATACATGTACTTTGGATAATGATGTTCATCACATTCCACCATCATTTCTAACCCCATGCCCCCTCTCTTCCCCTCCCATCCCTTTATCGTATCTGGAGTTCGTCTATTCTTCCCATGCTCCCCCTCCCTACCCCACTATGAAATCAGTTTCTTTATATCAGAGAAAACATTCAGCATTTGTTTTTCTGGGATTGGCTAACTTCGCTTAGCATTATCTTCTCCAATGCCATCATTTACCTGCAAATGCCATGATTTTATTCCCTTTTATTGCTGAATAATATTCCATTGTATATATATGCCACATTTTTTTATTCATTCATCTACTGAAGGGTATCTAGGTTGGCTCCACAGTTTAGTTATTGTGAATTGTGCTGCTATAAACATTGATGTGGCTGTGTCCCTGTAGTATGCTATTTTTAAATCCTTTGGGTATAGTCTGAGGAGAGGGATAGCTGGGTCAAATGGTGGTTCCATTCCCAATTTTCCAAGGAATCTCTATATTGCTTTCCATATGGGTTGCACCAATTTGTAGTCTCACCAGCAATGTATGAGTGTACCTTTTTCTCCACATCCTTGCAAACATTTATTGTTGTTTGTCTTCATAATAGCTGCCATTCTGACAGTAGTGAGATGAAATTGTAGAGAAGTTTTGATTTGCATTTCTCTAATTGCTAGAGATGCTGAACATTTTTTTCATATATTTGTTGATTGATTGTATATCCTCTTCTGAGAAGTGTCTGTCCTTGGCCCATTTATTGATTGGGTTATTTGGGCTTTGTTTTTTGGTTTTGGGGGTTTTTTGTTATTTGTTTGTTTTGTTTGTTTTGTTTAGCTTTTTGAGTTTTTTTTTTATATATACCCTAGGAATTAGTGCTCTATGAGGAATGCCATTGGGATTTTGATTGGAATTGCATTAAATTTGTATAGTGTTTTTGGTAGTATGATCATTTTGATAATATTAATTCTGCCTATCCAAGAGCAAGGTAGATCTTCTAAGGTCTTCTTTGATTTCTTTCTTTAGGGTTCTGTAGTTTTCATTGTATAGATCTTTCACCTCTTTTGTTAAGTTGATACCCAAGTATTTTTTTTTTTGAGGCTACTATAAATGGGGTAGTTTTCCTCGTTTCCCTTTCTGAGGATTTGCCACTGATATACAGAAATGCCTTTGATTTATGGGTGTTGATTTTCTATCCTGGTACTTTGCTGAGTTTATTTACTAATTCTAGAAGTTTTCTGGTGGAGCTTTTTGGGTCTTCTAGATACAGAATCATATCGTTAGCAAATAGTGCTAATTTAAGTTCTTCTTTTCCTATCTGTATCCCTCTAATTTTTTTCATCTATCTAATTGCTCTGGCTAGTGTTTCAAGAACTATGTTAAGATATATGTTAAGATAGCTATTATGAAGACAAACAATAATAAGTGTTGACAAGGATGTGGGGGAAAAGGTACACTCATACATTGCTGGTGGGACTGCAAATTGGTGCAACCAATATGGAAAGCAGTATGGAGATTCCTTGGAAAACTGGGAATGGAACCACCATTTGACCCAGCTACCCCTCTCTTTGGTCTTTACCCAAAGTACTTAAAAACAACATACTACAGGGACGTTCCCACATCAATGTTTATAGCAACACAATTCACAATAGCTAAACTGTGGAACCAACCTAGATATGCCCTTCAGGAGATGAATGGATTTAAAAAATGTGGCATATATTCACAATGGAATATTACTCAGCAATAAAAGAGAATAAAATCATGGCATTTGCAGGTAAATAGATGGCAATGGAGAAAATAATGCTAAGTGAAGTTAGCCAATCCTCCCCCCCAAAAAAACCCAAATACTGAAGGTTTTCTCCCATATAAGGTGAATGACCTACAATAGGGTAGGGAGGGGGAGCATGGGAGGAATAGATGAACTCTAGATAGGGCAGAGGGGTGGGAGGGGAAGGAAAGGGGTAGGGGGTTAGCAATGATGGTGAAATATGATAGACATCGTTATCCAAAGTACATGTATGAAGACATGAATTGGCATAAACATACTTTATATATAACCAGAGATATGAAAAATTGTGCTCTATGTGTGTAATAAGAATTGTCATGCATCCCACTGTCATGTATTTTTAAAATAAAATAAATATTTTTTAAAAAAGAGATTAGTGCTTTATCTGATGTGTGAGGGGTAAAAATTTGCTCCCAAGATGTAGGCTCTCTATTCACCTCATGGATTGTTTCTTTTGCTGAGAAGAAGCTTTTTAGTTTCAATCTATCCCATTTATTGATTCTTGATTTTAATTCTTGCACTACAGGAGTCTTTTAAGGAAGCTGGGGACTAATCCAACATGATGAAGATTAGGGCCTACTTCTTTTTCTACTAGATGCAGGGTCTCAGGTTTAATTTGTAGGTCCTTGATCCACTTTGAGTTGAGTTTTGTGCATGGTGAGAGATAGGGGTTTAATTTCATTTTGTTGCATATGGATATCCAGTTTTGCCAGCACCATTTGTTGAAGAAGCTATCTTTTCTCTAATGTATGTTTTTGGCACCTTTGTCTAATATAAGATAATTGAAAATTTGTGGGTTAGTCTCTTTGTCCTCTATTCTGTACCATTGGTCTACCAGTCTGTTTTGGTGCGAATACTATGCTGTTTTTGTTACTATTGCTCTGTGGTATACTTTAAGGTCTGGTATAGTGATGCTACCTGCCTCACTCTTCCTGCTAAGGATGACTTTAGCTATTCTGGGTCTCTCATTTTTCCAGATGAATTTCATGACTGCTTTTCTATTTCTGTGAGGAATGCCATTGGGATTTTGATCAGAATGTCACTAAATCTGTACAGTGTTTTTGGTAGTATGGTCATTTTGACAATATTAATTCTGCAAGATAGATCTTTCCATCTTCTAAGTTCTTCTTTGATTTCTTTCTTTAGGGTTCTGTAGTTTTCCTTGTATAGATCTTTCACCTCTTTTGTTAAGTTGATTCCCAAGTATTTTATTTTTTTAAGCTACTGTAAATGGAGTAGTTTTACTCATTTCCCTTTCAGAGGATTTGTCACTGATATACAGAAATGCCTTTGATTTATGGGTGTTGATTTTATATCTTACTACTTTGTTGAATTTATTTACTAATTCTAGAATTTTCTGGTGGACCTTTTGGGGTCTTCTAGGTATAGAATCATTTTTTTTATCTCTCACATTGACATTTATTACATTAATAACATTCTAGCAAAAACAAATAACAAGTTCAGTAACTGAATTCACATTGACAGGTTTCATTTTGATCCATTAAGCCAATTTGAGAAAAAAAGCCATATTGATCAAAGTGATGAAATTAAAAAGCACCTTTTCCTTGCTACATATTTTTAACTAAAACTCCAAACTGACATCAGATACAAAATCCAACTGCAGGATTGTTTTTGACTATGACATGGATTTGTGTCTTACATTTTTTAAATGTAGTCATTTATACACTTATTTAAGACCCATATGCTCGATTGGATAAGAAACTGAAAATACATCTGTGAGAATTATGATTCATAGTAAATGCCTATGTACTTACACACTGAATTCTCATGTCATTGAGAATCCTACCTACTCTAAACATCCTGAAATAAGTTATGACTCTCACCTTTTGGAAACATTTTTGGTACTTCAGTCAAGTGCTGAGGGAAATGTATTCTAAAATCTAGGGCTAGAATTCAAACTTCCAACACTCCCATACCTAGGTAACACAATTAGGAATACTCAGAAATCCAGATACCTCTTAGATCATCA
>NW_025999925.1:3563926-3586177 GCF_001458135.2 Marmota marmota marmota | reverse complement strand
GTGGTGCCAGAGATTGAACCCAGGGCCTTGTGCATGCAAGGCAAGAACTCTACAAACTGAGCTATATCCCCAGCCCTGATGATAATAGTAATTAAAAATTATTGTTCTAGATAAAGTTCATGCCATATAATATTCAATGAAAAAAGGCAAAAAATAAAACCGGTTACATGGCAGGTCACAGAAAAAGAAATGCAAAGCAACAATGAAATATTTTTCACCCAAGAGAATGGCAAAAAGAGCCAGGCACAGTGGTGCACGCTTGTAATCCCAGCTTCTTGGGAGGTTGAGGCAGGAGAATCTTGAGTTCAAAGCCAACCTCAGCAATTTAGCAAGACCCTAAGCAACTCAATGAGACCCTGTCTCTAAATAAAATACAAAAAAGGGCTGAGGATGTGGCTCAGTGATTAAGTGCCCTTGGGTTCAATTCCTAGTACAGAGAGAGAGAGAGAGAGAGAGAGAATGGCAAAAAGTGGGCCAGGGAGTAGAGAAGCCGACATTCTAATGCAAACTTGTTGAAACTAATAATTAGTACAAATTTGGGGAATAAATTTGCCAATATCATTAAGTTTAAAAATGCATACACTGCTGGGCATGGTGATGCATGAAAAAAGGCAAAAAATAAAACCAGTTACATGGCAGTTCACAGAAAAATAAATGCAAACAGACAATAAGTATATGATAAGTCGTTGGTCTGTAACCCCAACGACTCAGGAGGCTGAGACAGGAGGATTGCAAATTTGAAGCCAGCCTTGAACCTTGGCAACTTAATGAGATTCTGTCTTAAATGAAATAAAAAATTATAAAAGGACTGGAGATTAAGCCACCTGGGTTCAATCCCCAATACCACAAAACAACAAATGAACAAACAATAACAACCCCCTAATACATTGTTCCCTAATAGCTTCTAGAATTTTTTTTTTAATGGAAATACATACATGGTCATTACAGCACTGATTATAACAGCAAAAAAAGAAAAAAAAACAAAGAAACAACTTAAGCGTTCCTCAATAATCAAATAAATAAATAAATGGTAGAATCTTCATGGAACACAGGCAACCCTTAAAATAATTTACGAAGGTTTCTTGTGCTTATTTGCAACAATACGTACATTAGTCAGGGTCCAGCTAGGGGAAGACAACACTTACGACAGGTAATTCAATAGGTGGAACTTAAAGTAAGAATCAATTATCAGAGTTGAGGCCAACTTTTTGTATCCAGAGAGTGGTGATCCAGGGACAGGGGCTGCCCTATGGGACTCGGCACAGGTAGGGCTCACAGTATTCTATCCAAAGCCTCACTTCCATCTAAAGCCCTCCTTTTACTCTCTCTGCTTCTCATTCTCTCTCTGTAACCAGCCTTACTCTCCTCCACCCACATAACTGCACCTCTAGTTCCAGCATTACGAATAGCTGAGCATAATCCCAGGTGACAATCAGATTGGTCCAAATTGGGTTCAGCATCTACCCAAATCTAATGCAGCCAGAGCGAGAGAGGTCACGTAACAGAAACATGGTCACAGGACTCATTTCAGTGGGTAAGGATTACAGTTCTCACCAGAGGAGTCTAAGTTGGGAGATCCTATCTCCTGCTAACAGCATGGGCAACTGGGTTGGTACTAATGCCATTTACCAGGGTAAGCAATTCATGGTGGGGAGAAGATTGAAATAGGGGATGATAACTTCAATTTTGGACATATTCAATCAACATGCCTACAGAATACCCAAATGCATCTTCTAGGAAGTATTTAAATGTAGAGTCTGGAGCTCATCATAGGAATCTGGGCTAGAAATCTAGGCTTGGGATAGTTAACCTAAAAACAGCATTTAAAACCATGAGCAACAACTGTCGTGTATAACTAAAAAGAACAAATAAAAAATTGGAAAAAAAAAAAAAAAAAAAAAAAAAACCTCCATAGCTTCCTCGCCCAGCTCCATAATAACCACCTCTTCCTCCTATTGGTCTATCATATGGTCCCGGTCGCTGTCCCAGCAATCTTCTTGGTGGGTCATAAAATCCTTTGATTTCACTCCTGCTACTTCTGAAGGTCTCAATATACCCCCTTTTACTTCAGATACCCTGTCGAGCGATAGTAACGCCGACTCCTGTGCACGCGGAGTTGGGTCTTGAGGAGGGAAAAGTCGGTCATCTCTCATAGCACTCCTAACAACGGTTTTTCCAACCGTCTTTGGCAGTGGCAACCACTAAGGAAGCTGCGCAGCACAGCAACTGGCTGGGGGGGTTCCTAGGTATAGAATCATATCGTCAGCAAATAGTGCTAATTTAAGTTCTTCTTTTCCTATATGTAACCCTTTAATTTCTTTCATCTGTCTATACTCTGGCCAGTGTTTCAAGAAGTATGTTAAATAGAAGTGGTGAAGAGGGCATCCCTGTCTTGTTCCAGTTTTTATAGGGAATGCCTTCAATTTTTCTCCATTTAGAATGATGTTGGCCTGGGGCTTAGAGTAGATAGCCTTTATGATGTTGAGATATGTTCCTGTTATCCCTAGTTTTTCTGGTGTTTTGAACTTGAAGGGGTGCTGTATTTTGTCAAATACTTTTTCTGCATCTATTGAGATGATCATATGATTCTTACCTTTGAGTCTATTGATGTAATGAATTTCATTTATTGATTTCCATAATTTGAACCAACCTTGCATCCCTGGAATGAATCCCACTTGATCATGGTACACTATCTTTTTGATATGTTTTTATATTCCATTTTCCAGAATTTTATTGAGAATGTTTGCATCTATATTCATTAGAAATATTGGTCTTAAGTTTTCTTTCTTTAATGTGTCTTTGCATTAAATCAGAGTGATATTGGCCTTAAAACGAGTTTGGAAGTGCTCCCTCTTTTTCTATTTTGGAATCAGAGTGATATTGGCCTCAATATGAGTTTGGAAGTGCTCCCTCTTTTTCTATTTCCTGAAATAAATTGTAGAGTATTGGTATTAGTTCTTCTTTAAAGGTCTTGTAGAACTCGGCTGTGTATCCATCTGGTTCTGGGCTTTTCTTGGTTGGTAGGCTTCTAAGGGCATCTTCTATTTTATCACTTGATAGTGGTCTGTTTAAATTGTGTATATTATCCTGATTCAATTTGGGCAAATCATATGATTTGAGAAATTTGTCAATTCCTTCAATATCTTCTATTTCATTGGAGTACAAATTTTCAAAATAATTTCTAATTATCCTCTGTATTTCTATAGTGTCTGTTGTGATATGACCTTTTTCATCACGTATGTTAGTAATTTGAGTTTTCTCTCTCCTTCTCTTCATTAATGTAACTAAGGGTTTGTCAATTTTATTTATTTTTTAAAAGAACCAACTTTTTGTTTTGTCAATTTTTTTCAATTGTTTCTGTTGTTTAGAGTTCATTGATTTCAGCTCTAATTTTAATTATTTCCTGCCTTCTACTGCTTTTGCTGCTGATTTGTTCTTCTTTTTCTAGGGCCTTGAGATGTAATTTTAGGTCATTAATTTGTTGACTTTTTTTTTAAGGAATGAATTCCATGCAATGAACTTTCCTCTTAGTACTGTTTTCATAGTGTCCCAGAGATTTTGATATGTTGTGTCTATGTTCTCATTTACCTCTAATAATTTTTTAATCTCCTCCTTAATGTCTTTTGCAACCCATTGTTCATTCAGTAGCATATTGTTTAGTCTCCAGGTGTTGGAGTAATTTTTATTTTTTATTTTGTCATTGATTTCTAATTTAATTCAATTATAATCTGATAAAATGCAGTGTGGTGTCTCTACTTTTTTTGTATTTGCTAAGAGCTGCTTTGTGGCGTATTATATGCTCTATTTTAGAGAAGGATTCATGTGCTGCTGAGAAGAAAGTGTATTTGCTTGATGAAGGATGATATATTCTATATATGTCAGTTAAGTCAAAGTTATTGATTGTATCATTGAGATCTGTAGTTTCTTTATTCAACTTTTGTTTGGAAGATCTATCCAGTGGTGAGAGAGGTATGCTAAAGTCGCCGAAAATTATTGTGTTGTGGTCTATTTGACTCTTTATAATTGTTATGTCTTGTTGGTGTATGATTCCCTTGAGCAGTATGAAATGTCCTTCCTTATCACTTTTGATTAACTTTGGCTTGAAGTCTACTTTATTTGATATGAGGATGGAAACCTCTGCTTGCTTCTGCAGTCCTTGTGAGTGGTATGATTTTTCCCAACATTCCACATTCAGTCTGTGTATGTCTTCTCCTATCAGATGAGTCTCCTGGAGGCAGCATATTGTTGGGTCTTTTTAAAAATCTAATCTGCTAGCCTATGTCTTTTGATTGGTGAGTTTAGGCCATTAACATTCAGGGTTATTATTGAGACATGGTTTGTATTCCCAGCCATATTTGTTTATTTTTGTTATTAACTTGACTTGTTTTCTTCTTTGTTTAGTTTTTTCTTTAGAGTACTACCTCCCTCTGCTGATTTTTTTTATTGTTTTTCATTTCTTCTTCATGGAATATTTTGCCAAGAATGTTTTGTAGTGCCAGTTTTCTAGCTGTAAATTCCTTTAACTTTTGTTTATCATGGAAGGTTTTTATTTCATCATCAATTCTAAAGTTTATTTTTGCTGGATATAAGATTCTTGGTTGGCATCCATTTTCTTTCAGAGCTTGTTGTATGATGCTCCAGGATCTTCTAGCTTTCAGGGTCTGTGTTAAAAAATCTGCCGTTATCCTAATTGATTTCCCCCTATATATAATCTGATTCCTTTCTCTTGTGGCTTTTAATATTCTCTCCTTATTCTAATGAAAATGTTGGGCATTTTCATTATAATGTGTCTTGGTGTGGATCTGTTTTGATTTTGTACATTCGGCATCCTTCTTGAATTTGGTTTTCCAATTCATTCTTCTTGTTTGGAATTTTTTCTGACATTATTTTATTGACTAGATTGTTCATTCCTTTGGTTTGGAACTCTCTGCCTTCCTCTATCCCAATAACTCTTAAATTCTGGTCTTTTTATGCTATTCCATATAACTTGAATGTTCTGCTCATGGTTTTTTACCATTTTCACTGTGTGGTCTAAATTCTTTTCAAGATTATAAATTTTGTCTTGATGGTCTGATGTCCTATCTTCCAAGTGGTCTACTCTGTGGGTGTTGCTTTCAATTGAACTTTTAATTTGGTTTATTGTTTCTTTCATTTCAAGGATTTCTGGTTTTTGGTTTTTTTTCAAGAACCTCTATCTCCCTGTTGATGTGATCTTTTGCTTCCTGTATTTGTTTATGTAGCTCCTTGACGAAATTATCTTTTGCTGCCTGTATTTGCTCTCGTATATTTTCCTTCAGTTCATAAAACATTTTAATAATGTGCATCCTGATCTCCTTCTCTGTAATTTCTTCTGCTGTGGTTGCCATGGATTCTAATAATGTGGTATCTTGATTTTGTTTGGTGCATTTTCTTCCCTTGTCTTTTCACATTGCTCGTTTGTCTTCTCTTCTAGTTCTGTGGGTCCAGGGTATTATTGCTTTTTTACCCTATAGATTTGTCGTGCTCCTGTAGGGTTCCAAAACTTCTCCTTTGTGGGGGATGGACAATGTTAACAGTTCCCAATATCAATAATATACCACCTATAAACAATTTGTTGTTATTAAGATGTTTATAGTTTGGTCACAATGTACAGAAATGTTGGAATTGATTATTATCTATAATATAATCAGTAGGTTTGTAAAAGGGTTTACAGTTTCTGATGGTGGACAATGCACTGGGGGTGAGGCGCAGGATGATATGCTGAGGAGGTAGGATGTGAGGATATAGAGTTAATATATCTTAGGAAGTGTGAAAGAGAAATGTTATGAAAAGGGTTAGTAGCAAGAGAATAGACAAGAAGTAGTTTTGGATAGACAAGTATGTGGGAAGACAGTAGAGTACATAAAACAAACACACATATGTATTTAGAAAAAAATAAAGGATGTTAAAATAGTAAAAATTGGAGAGGAAAAGAAAAATAAAAGAAGAAAAAAAGAGCATATACAACATCTCTATATTATATTATTCAGATGTCCCACAGTCCTCAAAATCCTAATTCATGCAAAGTTCTAGGTTTTACATATGTTGGGGATGTGAGGGTGGGAGGATCGAAGGAGAGAAGAAAAAAAGAGAAAATTTAAAACCAGGGTTGTAGCTAGCTTTCGAGATCCGTATCTTTCCTGCTTCCCTTCTCATTTAATAGGTGGGGTTGTCTGCTGTAAGCTGGTGTCTCTGCCCTCAGGATGGTGAAGGTAACTGGGGTGGAAAGGCTGGTGCAGGGATCCTGGCCAGCTGAAGTTCCAATCTGGAAGCTGCCCCCACCAAATATGGTGAGGAAGGTGAGCCAAGATAGAGGCAGCCTGCTTCCATTGCCGGGATATTGGATGGGGTGGGGAAGGCCAGGCAATGGCATCATGCTGAGGGTAGGTAGCAGCTAAGTGTCATGCATGGGAGCAGAATGAAGTCTAGGAGTTCTGCAGGTGCTGATAGGTGATCTGCTAAGGCACTCAGGAGCCCTGTGCTGACTAGAACTTCGGGAGTTGGGTCACTTTATTTCTTGAAAGATATTTTCACTGGGTATATAATTCTTGGTTGACATTTATTTCCTTATAATACATTGAAGATATTATTTCTTTCTCTTCAGTCTTAAATAATTGTTGAAAAGTCAGTCTTTAATTACTTTGGGGACAAGCAACCTGCTTTTATTTTGGTTTTTAAGATCTTTTGGGATCTTTGATACAATTTCACCATGTAGGATCTGAATGTGAAAATATTTTAAATAGTTTATCCTGTGAGAGACATTGGACTTGCTAGGTTTTAAGATTAATATCTTTGGTAATTTTTACTCATTCTCTTTTAAAATGTTGAATCTTCTTTTGTCTCCTTCTGGAACACCATTAAATTTGTTAGACCTTACTCTATAATCTATATTTTTTAATATCTTTTTAATATTTTTATTTTTCATTGTCTTCAAATATCTATCTTCCAATTTACTAATTTTTCATTCTGCTTAATACTTCCTTTAATCCTTACATTGAGTTTTAAATTTTAACTATTAAAATAAAAATTTTATTTTTATGCTTTTTAAAATCTGATCATTTTATATAAATTTATTGTTTACCCATTATTTTCAGTCTATTTTTCAAAGCATAATCGACCTAATTGCTTATCTTGTGTCTGATAATTTCAGTGTCTATAGTCTTTATGTCTGATCCTATTATCTCTTACTTATGGTGTCTGATTTCCTTGTGTTTTGAGATTTTTAACTTTGATGATCTCATGTTCCTTGGAGCTTTATTTGTGGAAATTATTGAGGCATGGTTTAAATTATTGTCATCCAGAGTGGATTTATATATATTTGCCTCTACTACTAATTTGGCCTACAAAGTAACTCAGGGCCACTTTGAAATATATGCTGTGTTGGAGGTTTGGTGGGTTTTTCATTTGTTTTTTGTTTTAGCTTGAGTGCAAGCTATAAATTCACATAAGTACTAGTTTATAATTATAAATTTTTAGCAGAGATCCCTTTTCCCATCCAGTGTAAAGGTCAAATTAGCAAGTTTTCTTGCTGTCCCCTTCTGTGTTGAAGGTTTATTTCATGCTTACTCTTACCTTAATATTGTTGCCTTTAGGGAATCCAACTAATGATAAAGGTAATATTATAAAATTTGGTAAAATGGTGCTGGGGATATATAGCTCAGTCAGTAGAGTGCCTGCCTTGCATGCATAAGGCCCTTGGTTTGATCATCAGCACCACAAAAAAAAAAAAAAAAAAATTGGNAAAAAAAAAAAAAAAGTCTCATTCATAGGACTGGCAACTTTGGGGTAGCTTTAGTATGGGAAATCAGCCAGGGATATGAGCCTTGGACTTCTGTTACTGGACTTCTTCATGAGCTAAAGGTTTCTTCACAGCACAATGGTTGAGTTTCAAGATCAAGTGTCCTAAAAGAACTGCATGGAGGTTGCATTGCTTTTATGACCTCGCCTCATATGCCACCTAGTTTTAAATCCGCTGTGATCAGATTGCTGTCCAGTATCAAGGGGAAGAAATATGGATCCCACCTCTGGGAATAGTATCAGCATTGTAAGAAGACCATATGGGGTGAGAGTGCTTTTACCATGTAGGGAGAACACATTTTATCAAAAGAAGATAAGCAGGCTGAAAATCTGCCTCTTATAATGTGGCATGGGACATCATCTGCTGAGTTCACTGATGAGCCTGCAAACCTGTGAAGGACCTAGAGAACTGTAGCTCTCTGGTTGTTTCACAGTGAGTTGAAAGATTTCCTTTAGAGGGAAAGCCACTACATACCCACCTATACACCTACCACACACCTACCCACCACCACTACTGACTCATCACAATTATCACAAAACTTGGCTTTCAATCCTGTCTCAACTATTTATTGATCCTGAAATGTCTCAGTTTCTGCATCTGTAAATTGAGGGTGATAACAACCCTTATTTTGGAGGTTTTCATAGAAAAGTAAAAATGGCTCCTGATCAGAGAAAGCCTTTCAAGTGTTGGGGTCCAAGTAGCATCAACCAGAGTCATGTGGTAGAGAACGGGGGCAAACCACTTTTAAATACCTACTTAGTGAATCTGGCAAGTCCCCTCATTTGACATATGAGAATGGAAAATACTTACATGGATTCTTTTTTTATTGACTGCCTGAGGAAGACTGCACCCCATGCCCCGAGCTTCAGCCCAGGGTTGTTCCTGTGTGGCCAGGGTGCATGGCTTCCATGTAGAGGCAAACATCCTCAATCAAGTACTCAAGTTTCCTCAGAAGCATCTTAGAAGTCAGCAGCCCTTCTTAGTCAAACAGTCATTCAAGATAATGAGCTTACAGGAAAACCACTGATCATGGGAGGAGAATTGACCTCTGACACATAAGAGGAAGTGACTTTTGATGAAAACAAGTTAAGGCAAGAAAAAGAAGGACTTCCGCTTTCCCTTCCTACTCCAAATTCCATTGAAATTGCAAAGAATTTTTTTGAAAAAGGTTCAAAACAGCACAGGAAAAAAACAAAAGGGGTGCTTTTATCAAAGTAATAACATAATCAGGAACTTTTTAAAAGAATATGAAAACATAAGAAACAATTGGCAGGACAATCTTGCAGGGCAGAAGAACCTAAAAACCACTAACGAAAACAGGGCCTCAGTTAACCAAAGAGATTAATAATTGAGCCACTCACTCAAAATGCCACCAGCTCCTGGAATCAGTCCTAGAGAAGTGAGTTTCATTGTTTGGTGCAGACAAAATTTCAGGGTAGTTTTCTAAAATAGTCATCACAGCAGCCCCTGAATGGGCAGTATGTGAATGAAGTCAGACTTTTGGGAATCTATTGCACATATCTTCCCAACACCCCCATTTAGTGGTGTTTTATTGCTAGTTCAAAATTAGCTAGGGTAGGAGAATTTACATGCATGGAAACTTAGAAAGGCTGCAAATTAGGACTTGCCCCCTCCATCCCAGAGGTGGTTGTTAAACATTTACCAGCATACCACAGCTGCAGAGTAAACTAAGGTTAGAGAAAAAGGACAATGCCCTGGAGAGTCAAGGAAATCATGCTCAGAAGGGAAGTTACCTGCAGAGTCTGCCTATTCTTGCCTAACCCCAGAAGTTAGGGTCCATAATCAAAGCTTGCACTTACTGCCAGGTAAACAGTTCTCATTTGAAGTGAGAAAATGCACTTACAAATAGGGGCAGAAACCCATGACTCAACATTTTGGGGAAACCAAAAGTATGAAATTGAACACCAAATTCAATGACTCCAAATAGCTCACTCTGAAACAGCTAATGGAAACATAAAAACTTTAAATTAGACATAGTTAATATCCTCAGAGGTATTTGAAAGCCTATCACATCCAAATAAGAGTCAGATACCGTGAAACACAATCAGACTTTATGGAAATTTAAAAATATCTTTGCTAAATCCAATAGTTGGGCTGAACATGCAATTAAGGAGTTGGAAAACTTAGCTGAGAGATTCTTCCAAAATGATATTGAGAGAGAGAAAAAAAAGAGACAAAGAGAGGAGAAAGGGAGAAGAAAATTAGACAGGTATGGACTTTGAGTATAATAAAAAGAAATGAAATTATCAAAGACATAAAAAAAGAGCATTTCCCAGAACAAAAGAAGGATTTAGATTAAAGGGTATATTAAATGTCCAGCAAAATTAAAACAAACAATCTTCCAAAGGTATCCAGATATTAACAAAGAAAAGTTAGGTCTTTTCTGCCTCTCCTTTTAGAAACTAGTCAAAAATATCAAGAATAATGAAAACCAGTAATGCCAACACCACCTCTGGTGAAACTAGAAGACATTGAACCTGAACTAGGCAGAAGGACTGAGCCCTGAGAGTCCAGGGCTGAAAGTCTGGGGAAAAGCCAGCAGAGCCTGTGACTCCAAACTAAGATGAAAAAAAATCAAGACTCTGTTTTTTTTTTTTTTTTTAACAATAATAGTGGTAGGGACAATGGGTACTGAGAAAAAGCTGAGGAAGTAGGTTTGAGCAAGAAATATCATAGACTAATCATATTTTTTAGGAAGTAATCCACCATTAAGGAGTGAGAAGAGGAGAAGGACTGCATTGTGATATCCCTTTGGTGCTGGCCTCATGAGGCTGCAGTGATGGAATAATGAAAGAAACTGATTTATACAAAAAAATTCTGTTACAAGACTTTTTGCTGACTATGAATACAATCCTGGACACTCTCACACAAAACTCCAGAAAATAGATAAAAATTTGCCTACTTAAGGTTATTAAAAACAAAACAAAAACATAGGAACTATGAAAAGAGGAAATAGATGTGTTGGTTGGGGGGCAGGGCAACCCAAACCCTGGCAAAGCAAAAGGCAGATGAAGCAGTCTCACTCCGCAGCAGATAAAAAATGGAGGCCAAATTGTAATGAATTAACTTTTAAATATTCATCTCTATTGGGTTGGGATATAGTTCCGTTGGTAGAGTGCTTGCCTCACATGCACAAGGCCCTGGGTTCAATCCCCAGCACTGCCAATAAATAAATAAATAAATAAACAAACAAACAAATAAATAAATAAATAAATCATCTCTATAAAATTCAACTCCATAACACAAGAACATGAAGCATTAATATACGAGCATAGGGAAGATGAAAGAGGAGACAGGTGGGCCCATGGAGAACTGGAAAGAAAATGTAAACTTTGCAAGGGTGAAAATGATGTGGGAAACAACACAGAGGAAAATACACATTGTCGAAACCACAGGGAGGGCTTGGGTTGTGGCTCAGTGGCAGAGTGCTTGCCTCACACATGTGAGGCACTGGGTTCGATCCTCAGCATCACAAAAAGATAAATAAATAGACAAAATAAAGATATTATGTCCATGTATAACTAAAAATATTTTTTAAAAAACACAGGGAGGTACAAAAAGGTCAGGATTATAAAAAATGAAAAATTTTACAAGTTAAAAAGGATTAATGAGAAAAATAATTATGAAAGGCAAGGAAAGGAATATCCATATTTGCATGATGGGTATTTTCAGCATAAACACTGAAATAAGATACCTAATTTATTTCAAGTGAGTGTTTAAAGATACTATTTAAGAGAGAATTCAAAAGAATATTCCATAAATAAAAGACATATCAACTGATGAAGAGACACAATTTATTATTAGCAAAATCTCTCTTTGCCAGATACCAAAATCTGTTCTCTCCTTCATCTAAAGAGTTGGACAAATGATTAGAGTCCTTGATTCTGTGAGGAGAAGAGTTTTTTGTCTTATATATGGAATACCTGCTACAGACTATTACCTTAAGGAGAAATAAACTTCTATTTTATTAGTACCATTTCTTTTGAGGGGGGTCTATGTTATAGTTTTGTCTATCCTACATTACACAGAGTAACAGAAAAAATATGCATGTGGAATATCTATGACAAGATATAATAAATTTACTTGACTCAAAAAATAAATTTTGTATGTAAAAGCAAGTGAAAAAAGAGAAAATAATTTAGGCAAGCTGTAGATATCACAGATACTTACTGCTGGGAAGCAGTATAATGATTGTATAAAATCAAGGAAGTAAAGTATTATGTAATAATTGTATACAGTTGAAATTGTTATCCAAGTAAAAGGCCACAGGAAAATATTTTTGGTTTTATTTATTTATTTAACACATGCTAGCTAGTACCTTTGTAGTAAGGTTGGTGTTTTTTTCCTGTCAAGCATCTAGTCTATTTTTATATCTTTGGTTAAGTCCTATCCTTCAACCCCAGTTCTACCACCATTTTTAACATTTGGGCAAAATGACTCTGAATCATTTCTTTGCTTTCAACGTTAAAGTTTGTGTATTTTTAATGAGGCAGTCAGTACATTCACACAGAGCAAAATTCAAAAGGTGTGAAAGCCAGTCTTCCTACTACTATCATCTAGTTCCCCTCTTTAAAGGACCACTATTACCAGTTTCTTAATGTCATTTCTTCCAGAGATAGTATGTTTATATGCAAACAAAGACATATATAATAAACATAGATTGTGTGTATAGATGTTCAGGTATAGTTGTAAAATGTTTACATCTATATACACATAAACCCATTTCTTTTTAAAAAATTTTTTGGTACCAGGGATTGAACCCAGGGGCACATGACTACTGAACCACATCCCCAACCTTTTTTTTTTTTTTTTTTTTGCAGGGGGTGGGGATAGGGGGTGCTAGGGATTGGACTGAAGGGTACTCGACCACTGAGCCACATCCCCAGCCCTATTTTGTATTTTATTTAGAGACAGGGTCTCACTAAGTTGCTTAGTGCTGCACTTTTGCTGAGGCTGGTTTTCAACTTGAGATTCTCCTGCCTCAGCCTTCCAAGCCACTGGGATTATAGGTGTGCACCACCACACCCAGCCAGATTTCTTTTTTATGCAAATGGTAATATATTATGCATTTTGTTCTACCCCTTGTTTCTACATATGGTATTAATATATCTTGAATTCAGTGATGTGCTGGTAATATTTAATAACCAGCCATCTTGTTCCTCTATAGTCTCTTTCACATAGAAGCTAGAATGGTCCTTCTAAGCATTAGGTTATGATACTGCTTTGCTGGAAGAGCTCTGATAACTTCCCATCACTCTTAGAAGACTACCTGAAATGTTCTGCAGGGTCCTAGGTGATCTGACCTGACTCTATTCTTTTACCTTGTTTTCTTTTTGGTGGGGAGGGGGTACAGGGGATTGAACTCAGGGCACTCCATCACTAAGCCACATCCCCAGCCCCATTTGGTATTTTATTTACAGACAGGGTCTCGCTGAGTTGCTTAACATCTCACCATTGCTAAGGCTGGCTTTGAACTCTGGCTCCTCCTGTCTCAGTCTCCCAAGCCACTGGGATTAAAGACATGCACCAATGTGCCTGGATTACCTTGTTTTCTATAACTCTTACCTAATAATTCTGCTCAAGCCATACCAACCTCACTGTTTCTCTTTGCATAATTTTTTTCCTTTTGCCTGGTAGTTTCTTCTTCCAGACACAATAAGACCCTCTCTCCTTCACTTAATTTTTCTTCTTAGGTAAGTCTACATTGAAAATTCTCTCTGAAATAGCAACCCCGCACTATTCCCTGCTAGCTAGTACCTTTGTAGTAAGGTTGGTGTTTTTTTCCTGTCAAGCATCTAGTCTATTTTTATATCTTTGGTTAAGTCCTATCCTTCAACCCCAGTTCTACCACCATTTTTAACATTTGGGCGAAATGACTCTGCTCTCCGTGATATTAATAGTTTACAATTATTGTATTTACTATAAAACAGGCAGTGTGCTCAGTGCTTTGTTTATTTTAGTTCATTTAGTCCTTATATCCCTTTGAAGTAGATGCTATAATTTTCACTTTATAGAGATATGCAAATGGAATCACAAGAGTGGTTAAGTAACTTCCATAAGGTCACAAAGTTCATAAGTGTCAGAGCCAAGATAAAAACTCAGGCAGTTTATTCCAGAGCCATATTCTTTTTTAAAATATTTATTTTTAGTTGTAGTTGCACTCAATACCTTTATTTTATTTTATTCATTGTTATGTGGTGCTGAGGATTGAACCCAGGGCCTTGCATGTGCTAGGTGAGCGCTCTATTGCTGAGCCACAACCCCAGCCCCAGAGCTATATTCTTTATGGTCCCTCATCTGCTATTTAAAAAAAAAAAAAGTTTTTTTTCTTATTTTTTATTATCTTGCACTGTTGGAGATTGAACCCAGGCCTCTTGCATGCTAGGCAAGCATCTTTCACCAAGTTATACCCCCAATCCTAAATTAATTTTTAAAAATATTTTTAGTTGTCAATGGACTTTTATTTTATTAATTTATATGTGGTGCCGAGAATTGAACCTGGTGCCTCACACACGCTAGGCAAGTACTCTACCACTGAGCCACAACCCCAGTTTCCTAAATTAATTTTTAATTGACAAAAATGTGTATATTTATCATGAACAACGTGTCAGTTTGAAACATGTGTACATAGTGGAATGACTTAATTGAGCTAATTAACATATGTATTACCTCATATACTTGTATTATTTTAAAAATTTTATTTATCTATTTGTTCTAATTTGTTATACATGACAGTTATACATGAAATGCATGAAATACATGCATTTCAATTCATAGTACACAAATGGAGCACAGTTTTTCATTTCTCTGGTTGTATTCAAAGTTGAGTCACACCATTCATGTCTTCATACATGTACCTAGAGTAATGATGTCCATCTCATTCCACCATCTTTTGTATAATTTTTTAAAGTGTGGTAAGAACACATCCCCAGTCCTATTTTGTATTTTATTTAGAGGGTCTCACTGAGTTGCTTAGTGCCTTGCCATTGCTGAGGCTAGCTTTGAACTGGAGACCCTCCTGTCTCAGCCTCCTGAGCTGCTGGGATTACAGGCATGTGCCACCACATGCAGAAATGGTATGCTTTTAAAAGTAAAGAAAGAAAAATAAATGTTCCTTGTTCCCCATACACATCCACCAATACAAATGCATAAGCCTTCAAGGGGAAAGCAAAACAAAGCAAAAAAGAAGTTACAAAGAACAGTATTTTTGCACAAAAACAGGTTTTTGTGACAAGATATAAACTACTCGATCTAAAGGATCTATCTATCCATGAATATGGAGGAGAATAGCAATATAAGACAGATTATACAGAAAGCAATGGTTTGGTAACTTTATTATTTTGGAGAACATAATTTGAAGACAGCTTTGAATAAAAGTGATTTTTAGCAGCCATGTGGGAGGTGGGAAGAAAAAAATAACATACATTTTCTAGACCTCAATGAGAAAAAAATATAACTACTTGGTGACAGTTTGTTCTTGAAACACTGTACAGAAAAATAAAAGCAGATGCCATCCAATGGGATTTTAAGACTGGAAAGAAAAATGTTTTTTCCTTACTTATTTATGTGTATGTACAGGTGCTGGGCAGGTGCTCTGCCTCTGAGCCACACACACCCCACTCCTTATTTCCTTGCCTTTGAATCTAGCCACATTGACTCAGAGTAATTCCTTCCTGCAAATAGTTCATCAGAATTTAGTGCTTATTCTTAAGGATTTTGATAGAGGACATTACAGCCATGTTTACAGGCTGATTTGGTTTTCTATTTCCTTCAACCAATCAAAAGGGACTGGGTTTTAATACAATAACCAGATGTCCTGTTTAGGGTGGGTCAACCCTAGATTTTGACTCAACTCTGAGATTTTGAATAATTATATTTCTTGTATGTTTCAGGACAGACAAGAGATAAAAGGCTTTTTAAATACTAGATTGCAAATTAAATTCCTTAAAAAACTTTATGGAGTTTTTATTAGCATTCATATCCATGTACAGCACCTGAATTTAGGGAGAGGGTCCCAAAGGAAGAGAGCTCAGCTGATGCACACCCCTAATCCTAGTATCTCAGGAGAATGCGGCAGAGGATCCCAAGTTCAAGGTCAGCCTCAGCAACTTAATGAGACTCTGCTTCAAAAAAGAAAAAAAAAAATCTCTTCATGAAAACTGATAAATACCAGACCCACCAGTTTAAAATAAAACAACAACAACAACAACAAAATAACCCCACAAATTAAAGCCCTGGTGGATGAGTTAAACTTCCACCCTGAACCCTTTCTTTTCTTCTGATCTGTTTTGTTTCTTGAGGCCTGCCTTCCTTCCTTCTATCACACTTTTCTCATGTCTCTCTCTTTTTTTATTAAATATTTATTTTTTAGTTGTAGTTGGACACAACACCTTTGTTTTATTTATTTATTTTTATGTGGTGCTGAGGATCAAACCCAGAGCCTCGCACGTGCTAGGTGAGCGCTCTACCGCTGAGCCACAACCTCAGCCCATCATGTCTCTCTTGTACTACTGAATCAGCAGCAGTTTCTCACATAATTGTTATATGACCTCAATCTCTTGGATCATATTTTCTCATCTGTAAAATTGGGATAATAGTAGTGACCTCACAAGGTCAATGTGAAAATTCAATAAAGATGTGAGAATTGAATCCTTACATGAAGGATGCTTTTAATATGCAAAACTAAAAATACCACACAGTTAAAATTCTTATTTTTTTTCTGATTAATTGGTCAAGACCCTGTTAGACTTATTACCCAGCTAGAAATCTAGAAACACCTTCTTAAAGTTCCACTTTTACTATGGATTCCCATGTTCTTTCCTCTCTTCAAGATCATTTCTACAACCATCTCCCATCTCTTGGGCTCATCCTCTCTGCCACCCACGCTTGCCTTTTTTTTTGGCACCAGGGATTAAACTCAGGGGCACTCGACCACTGAGCCACATCCCAGCCCTTTTTTGTATTTTATTTAGAGACAGGATCTCACTGAGCTACTCAGCACCTTGCTTTTTGCTGAGACTGGTTTTGAACTCACAATCCTTCTGCCTCAGCCTCCCAAGTAGCCTCAGTTATAGGCCGTGTCACTGTGCCTGGCTCTGTCCTTCCTTCTTGCTTCTCCCTTTCTTCCTAATTCCCTCCAATAGCTGCCTATTCTGCTCCCTGTCACAGCAGAGCTTCTTGAGGGAGTTGTCTACACCTGCCTGTCTACTTCCTCTTCTTTCTTCAGCCTACTTCAATCAGATTTATGCCTCCACCATTTTAAAGGATCAACACCTGCCAGGGCTGCCCCTATTACTAAGTCCATTGGCCATTTCTCAATATTTGTCATCTGTTGTCCACTTAAAACATTCTCTACTCTTGGCTTCCATGTTCTTTTTTCCTGACACTTCTTGTACTTTACATTAATTTTCTTTTCTGACTCATCTACTTCTGGCCTCTAAATGTAGGAATGTCTCAAGACTTTCCCTCAGTTCCACAGCCTCTATCTTTCTCTTCCTCCTTTCTCTCCTTTACTCTTGCCCGCCCCCTCACCACCCTTCTCTTTTTCCTCTTTGGAGGTTGGGGATCCAACCCAAGGCCTTGTGCAAGTTAGGCACATGGTCTACCACTGAGTGACATCCCAGCCCTCCTCCTTTCTCTTTGTGTGATCTCATTAAGCCTTATCTGATATTTGCTGATGAATCTTCAATTTATGTTTGAATGCAACCTCTGTCCTGAGCTCCAGAATCATATATTCAATTGCCTGTTAGACATTTCCACTTGGAATTCCAATAGGCACTTCAAACATAATGAGTTCAAAATAGAACACTGGAGTTTCCTTCTCTTTATCCAAACCAGCTTCTCTCCATATTCTTTCCATCTATGTGGCACCATTTATACCTAGGTGCTCAGGCACAATTCCTAGAATCATCCCTTATTTCTTTCTCCACTTCATACCCTGTGTCCAATCCATTTATGTGCTGTCAGATTTACAATCAAAACAGATCTAGAGCCTGATCACTTTGGCCACTTTCACTGTTGTCACCTAGTCTCTGCCATCAACTTCTCTTGCCAGGACTATTAAATCCCTCCCGCCCCCACCCTCAGTGCTGGGTGTGGAACCCAGGGCCTCACAAATGCTAACCAAGTGCTCTATAGTCTTTCAAGTGCCCTTTCAATTATTGTCCCACTACAGTCCCTTTTCACAGAGCAGTCAATGCGGATCTTTTAAAAACACAATCAGATCATAACATTCTGCTGCTTTAAAACCCTCTGTTGGCTTTCTTGACTCTGCCTCCCTCTCTGAGCTCACTGCACTCTAGCTTCTCTTGGTCTCTTCTCCAAGTACCTGAGCAAATGAACTTCATTGAGTTTTATCGTCAATCTTCAACATGGACTTCTCTGCAGATCTTTGCATAACTGTTTCCTTCTCTAGCATATCCAGGTTTTTACTCAAACATCACTTCCTCAGAGAGGACTTTTTGACCTCTCTAGATGAAGAAGATGCCCTCCTTTCCCTACTATAATCGACCTTAATTATACTTCCTAGCATATATCCCTACCAAAAAGGTCTCATTTATATCCTTGTGGGCTGTCTTCTCACATTAAGTGCCAGGAGAGCAGCAAAATTATTTGCCTTGTTTACCACTGTATCCCCAGTGTCTAGAAGATGGCCTACTTCATAATAGGTGTTTGATAATGTTTGTTAAATAAATATATACATGAGGCCACTGGTATACTCTGTTACTGCTGAAATCTGGTGCTGCTGTTGCCAAAAGCTCAATCTTGTCCCCAGTGCCAATCCAATAATGAGAACATGGTTTTGAGAAAAAGGAAAAAGAAGGTTTATTGCTTTGCTAGCAAAGGAGAAACACGGGGGACTCCTGTCTCAAAGGATTCTGCCCTGTCGTGATCCATCCATGGGTTGCATGTGAGTCACCGTGCATCGAAGCCTAGTGGATAGAGAGAGACATCTGGTGTTTGGAATGACCAGTGGACATTTTCTCTGGCCAATTGCCCAGGGACAGTGTGAATTTCTATCCAGCTCTGCCATGGCCCACATAGCACCTGAGAAGGGCGAGACCTGCCGAGATATCAATCAACCTGCTGACTGCAAGACATCACAAGCAAGACTTGGTCCTTGAAACCTTATCCCTGCCTTTGATGTACCTCCTTAAATAAACCACTGGAGACATTCTCCCTTTGTCTAGTTCCAGAACCATGTGGACTAGATCTATCAGGGGTTCTCCTTTTTGTAAATATATTTCTGACTACTTGTGTTTTGTTCTTCACTAATTATTTGAAACTTTAAGTTTTCAGATGGCTTACACCCTCCTCAACAGAAAGAGAAACCCCCCCAAAGAGATACTGGCCATCGCCCCCATTACTGCCCATCAATAGGAAGAGGGGGCTTTTAAAGAGGTAACTCAAAGGCTATATTCCATGTGTTCTCTGTCTGGAGTTGTAATTCACTTGTTCATTTGGGAGATAGTCATTTCTGAGATCCTCTGGTACCATCCCAAAAGTCTGGGTTACTTTGTTCCTATGGTGGATGTGTAAGCAGGGACAGATAATTCTGCCTAGGATGGGGAAGAAAGGTAATCCTGTTTCCTCTGAGATTAGGGAGGAGGAGAGATTAGGGAAGAGCAGGGAGAGAGCAAGGAAAAGAATTACATCCATTTTAAAAATAAGTTTCAGTGGCAGAGGAGTAAGGGCTATATTCAAAGCATAAAGAGGACCACTGTTAAACTACAAAGTGGGCAGAAGGTGCCAGTCTACTGGAATCTTGGTCTGTTGTCTGTTGCTATAACAAAATAATTGAGGCTGAATATTTTATTTTATTGCAGTACTGGGGACTAAACCCAGGGGCCCTCTACCACTGAACTACATCCCAAATCCTTTTTATTTTTTATTTAAGACAGGGTCTCACTAAAGTTGCTGAGGCTGGCCTCGAATTTGAGGTCCAATCTTCCTGTAATCCCAGTCACTAGGATTACAGGCATGGGCCACCATGCCTGGTGAGGCTGGATACTTTAGAAAGAAGAAAGGTTTGTTTAGCTCCTAGCTCTGGAGGTTCAAGAGCATGGCACAGGCATTTGCTCAGCTCTTTTGAGGATCTCCTGGCAGATGGCATCACCATGGCAGGTACGTGAGTGAGAGTATAAGCAGAGTATGAGGAAGAGGGACTCATGGGAGGAGGTGCTAGACGACAGGAAAAAATCCAGTCCCATGAGCCCTTATGGGTGGTGTTCCCTCAACCCAATTATTTCCACTAGGTCCCAACTCTTACAAATTTCACTACCTCAATACCTTCATACTGGAAACCAGCACATGGACTTCTGGGGGACTAACCATAGCAACTGGTGAACTCAGATTCCTGCCCAGTCCTCAGTGGGTCTTCAAAGATGACCAAGTATACTTCCTCCACTTTTAGCTCAACCAAGAGTCCCTTTTGCTTGGGCTTTTCTGGTACAATGCCTGGTACTCTGTTCTTCCAGTTTGTACAAGCAGTTTTCTCCTAGGGAGCCACCTGGTTCCAGGGACTGTTTCAGAGTTGCTATGGGCTCTACTATTCCATGGACCCCCAATCCCTGTGCTAAAGGGATACTCCCAGAGAATCTAGGGCAGTTTTCTTATGAAAGAGAAAAAATACAGAAGAAAGGAAGAAAGGAAGGAAGGAAGAAAAGGAAGCACAAATTGAATTTCTTTGAGGTTACCCTTCTGGAACAGTGATTCATTAATTTATTCATTTAACAAATGTTCATTGGTTGCCAAGTATGTGCCAGGCACTTTTTCATGCATATTATTGTTAAAATGTCATTATTTTTATCATCTGCATCATGAGTCTATATTAGATTGTGAATTTCTTAAGAGCAGAAAGTCCTTCTATTTTAACAAGTGCTCAATAAATGTTACTGACTAAGTAATAGTTACTGAAAGATGTTAAAGATGATTATACCCAGTCACATTTATATTTAAACAAAAACAAAGAACAAAGATTGCTCTTTAAATTGTACAATGTTATTATATCAAAATAAATTTTAAATGTTTAATAATTTTTGTAATTTCACCACTCTAAACATATGCATTGTTTATTTTTCCATGTTTTATTTTTGTCTGTTTATGTGCACATTTTTACATTTTGTAATGTTAATGTTTTCCGTTTTTACATTTTTTTAAATCTTTTTTTTAAGAGAGAGAGAGAGAGAGAGAGAGAGAGAGAGAGAATTTTTTAATATTTATTTTTTAGTTTTTGGCGGACACAACATCTTTGTTTGTATGTGGTGCTGAGTATCGAACCCGGGCCGCACGCATGCCAGGCGAGCGCGCTACCACTTGAGCCATATCCCCAGCCCTGTTTTTACATTTTGTAATGTTAATGTTTTCCATGTCGTCTTCTGCCTTTCCACGTAACATTAATGACAAACATTCCTGCATGTTTTTGTAATATTATTACCTTTTGACTCTGTAATTTAGTACATTCTCTTTTCTTGTTTTCGATGCCCTCATTGTGCTTTTTGTGGTCACTAGCAGTGTACACCCTTGAACAACCTGCCAGATGCTTTTGTGTTTCTTCTACAATTGCCAGTTAAGGGAGCCCCTGGGAAAGTACATATCATTCTGGCAGAAGGGATGGTGCCATATCAGGAAGTGTGCTGTCAAGTTCAGGTGTACTTAGGAGAGAAGAAAGGTATGCTTGGCCAGCTGCTCTGAACTGAGAAGGTTGCCCACAGGGATAGGTTTAGCTCTATTTTGCAGTTCCATTAACATGTTTCTTCCTCGTGGTCCTCATAGAAGCTTGCCTGGCTACCATCTGCTAAGATTTTGCTTTCACTGTGCTACAATTGAATGGGGAGAAACAAGAGAATTCCAAACTTCTGAGATCTGCCTATTTCTCTTTAGTCTTTTAGTGAAGCTCAACTCATTTGCCATTTGTTACTATCAAGCACAAGATAAGTACAGAGAAGAACTACTGCATCTGATAAAGGATGCTGCCTATTGAAGGAATCAATAGGAAACAGAAGTTATTAGGAAATTATTTCTGTTACTCTCATTCTGGGGACAAGTAGAAGTACATTTACAAAATTATATTGAAAACAAATAGGAAAATGTGTTTTACTTTATAGCCAATTCTTGTGAGATGGAACTAGTTTTCAATGCAGTTATGAGAAAATGGCCCTTGGTACTAAATGTTGATTAATGTGCTTTGAGGTATGAACCCAGGCTTGAAAAGGGGAGTTCATATTAAGGAGTGGAAAGGTAGAAGTGCTCTGGGTGCCTTGCCTAAGAGATCGAGCCCTTAAATCTTGAAGGCAACAATTTGCAGTCCCACCAGCAATGTACAAGTGTACCCTTTTCCCCACATCCTCGCCAGCACTTGTTGTTGTTTGACTTCATAATGGCTGCCAATCTTACTGGAGTGAGATGGTATCTTA
>NW_025999925.1:3557689-3563063 GCF_001458135.2 Marmota marmota marmota | reverse complement strand
AGAGGATAGGAAAGGTAGCAGAACATGACAGTCACTAGTATGGCAATATGTAAATCAATGGATGTGTAATTGATGTGATTCTGCAATCTGTATATGGGCTAAAAATGGGAGTTCATAACCCACTTGAAGCAAAGTGTGAAAGATGATATATCAAGAACTATGTAATGTTTTGAACAACCAACAATAAAAAAAAAAAGAAAAAAAAATCAGCCCAGAAATAAAAGAATGTCTTGAAAAAAAAAAAAATCTTGAAGGCAAGTCATATTTTTTAAATGAAAGAATTTAGATTGAGGATATTTTGTGTAAAATTTCCCTCTCATATATACTACCATTTATCAAGTTATGTTTTAACACTGCATGAATGGTTTGGACTATAATGTACATGCTTGGGTCAGAGTTTAGGGGAAGCAGCAGCAGCCCCTGGAAGCCAATGTGTTGGTGGTAGGTGTCATTTGAGAGAGACCCTAAGTAGAAGATAAATTTGGTGATGGGTACACCCAAAAACAAAAGGTCAAATTGTTTAGGAGTCCCTTCCCCAAAAGAGATCTCCTGCTAGGTCAAAATTTATTTTATTTTTATTACAAAATACACTATCTTTTAAGAAGTATGCTCAAGGGGCTGGTGTTGTGGCTCAGTGGTATAGCGCTCCCCTAGCATGTGTGAGGCACTGGGTTCAATCCTCAGCACCACATAAAAATAAAATAAAGGTATTGTGTTCAACTACAACTTACATGTATATATATACACACACACACACACACATATACATATATATACATACACACATATACATACACACACATATATATATATACACACATACATATATATATACACACATACATATATATATATATATATATACACACATACATATATACACACACACACACTCTGAGAGGGTAACACTCACATGCTATATATGTGTGTGTGTGTGTGTGTGTGTGTGTGTATGCTCAAGCTCAAAAGAATTCTTTTGGAAATATTTAAAGTAATATGGGAAAATTAAACCAAGATGGACTTAAATAATGATATTTTCTATAAGCACATATTTAAGAGCATGAGTAAAACAATGGAATTATTGCATACCCAAGGACTCATCCACCTTGACATTTCTTATAGGCTTAATCATCCATGCATTCACTGAACACTTCCTAAGTGACTATGAGTTGACAGGTATTACTGGCAGTAAGTTGTACTCTGTTGTTATCTATGTCACTTTTTAATAATATGAAAATGTATTTGGATAAGCAAGGGCTAAATGTGTGTAGCACAAACACTTTAAGGTATGTGAGTGTTACCCTCTCAGAGTCTTATCTATCTATGCTCTGCCAGAGTATCTGTGCATCCCTGGAAACCTCACTTGAGAGGACAGAAGGTGACTGATACCCACATTCTTCTTACACTACATCTTATCTAAAACATAGTCACCTTAATCACTGTTTATAAAATTCCACAACTTATATGGGCCAATTACAACACATCATGTTTTTGCCCTAAAAAAACCTTATGAATACCTGAAATGCACAGAATGTTTATCTTCATGGTGGACTTATCCCTAATATTTATGGGATCAGGGGTAAGAGTACAAATAGAGGCCAGCGTAGCATATACAAATATTGTGAATACTAAGCTAGTCAGTGTTGTAACCATAAATTGAAACATCAAGAGAAAGAAAATCCATGTTTGACACTATTGGTAAACAATATTTTGTTATGCAAGAATCTACTGTATTCAAGCTGAGAGGAGGGATTTAACAAGTTAACATCTTTCTTATGTAAGTACTTCTGCTTAAATTCTGCCTGAACTTCAAAGCAGTCTATCTTTAGTGTGGACAGCCATACTATCTACACATTTTCACTTCATTTGGAGTCCACCTTTTGTTTTGAGGATATAGGGCAAGAGATAAAGGCCTGAATATTCTTGGTTGTGGGAGAAGGGATTTATGATTATGAACCAGTGTCAGGGGCACCCAAGTGATTTTTAGAATAAATTGTGTGTGTGTGTGTGTGTGTGTGTGTGTGAGAGAGAGAGAGAGAGAGAGAGAGATACGGAGACTTGTGAGATCCTTGAAAGCACTGCATCAAGTCCAGGATTAGTTCTTTTTAGTTACACAACAGTAGAATCAATTTTGACATGATTATAAAAGCACGGGATTTATCTTGTTCTAATTCAGTCCCAAATACCTCTCCTTTCCCTTCCCTCCCCTGACCCCCTAATCCTTTCCCTCTATTGATCTTTCTGCCATTTACCCATAGCTATTTTTAATTAATTTATTTATTGTGGATGTGCAGGATGGCGAGATTCACTGTGGTATATTCATATATGTACATAGAAAAGTTATTTCAGATTCATTACAATATCTTTCCTTTTTTCATCCCCTTCCCTTTCCTTCATTCCCCTTTTTCTACTACACTGAATTTTTTTTTTTCTCCTATTCCTCCTTGCCTTATTGGGAGTTAGCTTCCAAATATCAGAGAAAACATTTGACCTCTGTTTTTTGGAGATTGGCTTATTTCACTTAGCATGATAGTTTCCAGATCCATTCATTTACTGGCAAACGTCAGAGTAATTTTGCTTTCCCCCCCCCTTTTTTTTTTTAGTTGTTGATGGATCTTTATTTCTTTATATGCGGCACTGAGAATTAAACCCAATGCCCCACATGTGCTAGGCAAGTGCCTATCACTGAGCTACAAACCCAGCCCCAGAGTTACTTTTCTTTATGGTTGAGTAATATTCATTGTGTATATGTATCACATTTTCTTTATCCACTCATCTGTTGAAGGGCATTTAGATTGGCTCCATCGATTAGCTATTGTGACTTGTGCTGCTATAAACACCCATGTGGTGCTGAGGATTGAACCCATTGCTTCACACATGCTAGGCAAGCTCTCTACCAGTGACCACAGCCCCAACATATTTAGAAGATTTTTGAGGAATCTCCATACTATTTTTCCCAATGTTGTGGAAAGTTGGTTGTACTAATTTGCAGTTCCACCAAAAACATATGAGTGTACCCTTTCCCCAACACCCTTGCCAACATTTATTGTTATTTGTATTCTTGCTAGTTGCCATTCTGACTAGAGATGAAATATCAGTGTAATTTTTTAATACTTATTCTTAAGTTTTAGGTAGACACAATATCTTTATTTTACATTTATGTGGTGCTGAAGATGGAACGCAGTGCCTTGTTCATGCTAGGTGAGCGCTCTACCACTGAGCCACAACCCCAGCCCCTTAGTGTAGTTTTAATTTGCATTTCTCTAATTGCTAGAGATGTTGAACATTTTTCATATATTTCCTGACCATTAGTATTTCCTCTTTTGAGAAGGGTCTATTCAGTTCCTTTTCCCATTTATTGATTGCATTATTTGCTTTTTTTGGCATTGAGGGTTTTTTTTTTAATAGCTTTTGAGAAATTCCCAGCTATAATAGCATCAATTGTATCAATCATTGTTTTTTTTTGGGGGGGGGTATTAAGTTTTTTGAGTTTTCAGCATATCCTGGATATTAATGCTCTATCTGAGGAGCAGGTGGCAAAGATTTTTCTTCCATTTTGTAGGCTCTCTCTTGACATTCCTGATTGTTTCCTTTCTGTGAAAAAGCTTTTTAATTTGATGCCATCCCATTTATTTTTATTTTACTTCTTGTGCTTTAGTAGTCTTGTTAAGGAAGTTAGTTCCTTAACAAGGAGGGTTGGGCTTACATTTCCTTCTAGCAGATGCAGGGTTTCTGGTCTTTAATCTTAGGTCTTTGAATCACTTTGAGTTTTGTGCAGGATGAGAGGTAGGATTAAATTTCATCTACTACATATGGATTTCCAGTTTTCCCAGCATCATTTGTTAAAGAGGCTCTCAACAATGTATATTTTTGGCACCTTTGTGAAATATGAGATAATTGTATTTATGTAAGTTTGTGTCTTCCATTCCGTTAGTTTTCATGCCTGTTTTGGTGCCAATACCACCCTATTTTTGTTACTATAGTTCTTTAGTATAATTTAAGTTCTGGTATTGTTATGCCTCCTGCTTCACTTTTCTAAAGATTGCTTTGGCTGAAATAGCCAATGTTGTTTCATTTATATGCCTACTCATTCTCCCCACCCCCATGAATTACTTCTGATTAAATCCTAGACGCCTTATCATTACATATTTATTTCTAAAAGATATTCTTAAAAAGATATAAACACAGTACCATTATCAAATAAAACAAGTATTTCAGTTTCATCCATATGAAAGCATTTTTTTTTTGGGGGGGGAGGGGGGTTACCAGGGATTGAATTCAGGGGCTTTTGACCACAGAGCCACATCCCCAGCCCTATTTTGTATTTTATTTAGAGACAGTGCCTCACTGTTCCTGAGGCTGGCTTGGAATTCCAGATCCTCCTACCTCAGCCTCCCGAGCACTAGGATTACAGGGGTGCGCTACGTGCCAGCTGTGGTTTTTTTAACTTTTATTGCACGGATAAAAATAATTTCTCTAGAAAAATTATCTTATAATGTCCATTACTTTTGAAACCACAAGATCTGAGAAGGTATGATGTATATTGTTAAAACTACACTAAATCTATTTGTGGGGCTTGGCCTCAAGAACTGCATGCAGATTTTGGACCTAACTAACCTGATGACAGTGTAGTTGAGACTTCCACAAGTTTTTTTTTTTGTTTTGTTTTTTGTTTTTTAACTTTGGAAAACAAGGTGTGAGAAGGGGATTTAGTTTCTCTATTAGGCAGAGGCATGTCAAAACTTGTTTCTTTTTCTAAAACGTACAAGTTGCCAAGAGAACCATGGACTTTTATGAACACGTTCTAGAAGAGACTTGTTTTTGAATGCCTGGGTTGGGGAAACTCGCTCGTTTCGGTCACGTTCCTGCCCTGGGCCAGCAGTCCCGCCTGGCTGGCTCCGGGCGTGCTAGAGGTCAGCGGCTCCGGCCTTGGTGCTGGGTCTCGCGTAGCTCCAGGGCGCTCTGGCCACACTGGGCGGTTCCTCCCTTTCCGGGCTCGAATAGTTTTGTTTTGGATCTCAGATCCCTGTCAAGGAAAGGCGCCCTGTTGACCAAAGGTTTCCTAGTCTCCTCCGGTGGCCAGACGCCAAGTTTCCTCCATCTCAGGGGGTCCAGTCTTTGCTCTGTTCGAGATCCTCGAAAGCCGGGGAAGAGAACCTGGAGGGGAGAAGTGGGCAGGGCCCTTCTCTGTCTCCGGGCCAGAGCCATTGCGCGGCAAAGGGCGCGGGCAGTCTTCGGGTGACTCCTCAGGGACCCAGTTCTTCACCATTCCCAAGAGAATACTCAATCTGGCCGCGCCAGGCTGAGCAAAGGGCGACCAAACCCGGGCAGGGGTCCGGGGCGCATGCGCGCTCCGAGGCCGCGGCGTCTAGGA
>NW_025999925.1:3467622-3557664 GCF_001458135.2 Marmota marmota marmota | reverse complement strand
CTAGGAGTTCGCTCCGTCGCGGCGGCCGCTAGGTGGCGCATGCGCCCTGGAGGGTGCGGGCCGGTCTTTGGGAAGAAGGCGGCGGCCACGGCGAAAGGCGGGGGCGCCGTGGGGGCCGGGTCCGTGTTTACACAGCGGCGGGCGGGTGCGGACACGGAACCCGGCGCGGCGGCGGCACGATGGTCATGGCGCATTTCGTCGAGAATTTTTGGGTAAGCGCGGGATGCTGGAAACAAGTGTGGGTTTCGGAGTCCGAGGCTTTCGGCGCCCGACCTCGGCCTGCGTGCGCTTCGGGCGGTGGCGGCGGCGGCTTCTCCAGTAGGGCGAGCGTCTTCGGACCGCTGCCTCCCGGGTCCCGCCTGGCTGAGGTCCGGCGGGCGACGGGTCGCTGGCCGGTGGGGACCGCCAGGCTCGCAGCCTTCCTGACCGTGGGGACTGTCAGTGGGGCCCGGGAGCCGCGGCTGGGACACAGAGGGGCCGACCGCCGGCGGGGCCGGGACAAAGCGCCGGATGGGGCGGGAGACGGCCCCATCGGAGGCTCTGGCGCGCGACCGCGCGAGGCGTGCGCGGTGCTCGGACGCGGAGGACGGGCCCGGCACGGAGCCTTGCGCGCGCGCCGGGGAGCGCCGGGGCTCGTTGCCTTCCCGCTCCGCAGGCCCGCGTCTGAGCGCGTCAGCCCCCCACCGTATCCACACGCAAGCCAATGCGGGGCTGGGCTGGATCCACACTTCCTCTTGGCCTCGCAGTTCTGCTTGGATTGTGGGTATGCGCCCGGGACTTTGCCTCTAGGCCTGTTCACAAAGCTCACTAAAGTTGAATTTAATGTAAATGAACTCTATGGGCTTAAATGCATGGAGATTTCCCTTAGCCCTCTTTTCCTCTCTCCTCATTCTTTCCATAGATCTCAACTTAGTATTAGTTTCTTCTTTGAGAATGACTTCTCTGTCTCTCCGTGCTGTGTTTTTCTGCAGTTATTGTTTGCTGTAATGGGCAGTAAGTACACAGTTCAGCCATGTACAGGAAAGAAACATGTTTACTCAGATATTTTGAGTGAATCTTATTTTAATGACCTGACAGTTGCAAGTACTTTAATTCTGTTTTGGCCAAGATAGAAATGTTTCAAGGAGTAATATCTCAGTTTGCAAGGAGGGTATGTTAAATTCTTAATTCTAAGGGTCTCAAGCATAGATTTGCTTAGTAATCAAATCAATTATAGTTACTTGTCTTGAATGCTCCTTGTTTTCCACACACTGCATACATACTAAACATTACTTTTAAAACTACTTTATTTAGATACAATTCACATTCCAAACAGTGCACCTATTTAAAGTGTACAGTTCAATGCTTTTTCATATTTTCATAGAGTTGTGCAGACCATCACTATAATTGATTTTAGAAGAATTTTATCAGAAGAAACACTTTACCCATTAGCATTTACTTGTCATTTTCCCCATGTCCTGCTCTAGGCAAATGATCTACTCTTTGCCTCTCTAGGTTTGTCTGTTCTTCACCTATCATATAAATGGGACTATTGTGACTGACTTCTTTCACTTAGCATAATGTTTTGAAGGTTCCTCCATAAATTGTATTAGTGCTTAATTATTTTTTATGGCCAGATAATTTTACATTTTACTTATCCAGGGAGATGGACATTTGGTTTTCACTTTGGTGATTATGAATAATGCTGCCATGAACATTTTTTGTGCAAGTTTTTGTGTGAACATATGTTTTCATTTCTTTTGGGAATGGAATGGCTGGGTCATATGGTAACTCTATATTTAACATTTTAAGGGACTGCCAAACTTTTCCAAACTGACTGCAGCATTTTACAATCCCACCAGCAATGTCTCAGGGTTCCAGTTTTTCACATGGTTATCCACACTTGTTATCTTTTTAGTTATAATGGGGAGAGGTGAAGTAGCATCTCATTGTGGTTTTGGTTTGCATTTCTCTATGGCTAATGACATTTAGCATCTTTTCATGTGCTTATTTCCATTTTTGTATGTTCTTTAGAGAATTGCCTGTTTACATCCTAATCAAGTTGTCTCTTTGTTATTTGGTTGTATAAGTTCTTTTTATATTCTGGATACACATTTTTTTAATCAGATATATTTTTAAATTTTTTTTTTAGTTGTAGATGGACACAATACTTTTATTTAATCATTTTATGTGGTGTTGAGGATCGAACCCAGCGCCCCACACCTGTGAGGCAAGCGCTCTGCCACTGAGCCAAAACCCCAGCCCCAGATATATGTTTTGAAAGTATTTTTTCCCATTCTGTGGACTATCTTGATAAACAGCCTTTGCAGCACATAATTTTAATTTTGATGAAATCTTGGTAAGTTCTGATTTATTTACTTTTCTATCACCTGTGCTTTTGTTGTTGTATCTAAGAAGCCGTTGCTTAATTCAAAATTTACTCCTGCGTTTTCTTTGTAAGCATTTTATAGTTTTAGATCATTTTAGGTATGTGATTCATTGGAAGTTAAATTTTGTGTGTGGTGCAAGGAATGGGTACAACTTAAGTTTTTGCATGTAGATACCCAGTTCCAGCACCATTTGTTGAAAAGTCTCTCTTTTTTTCTCTATTAAATGGTACTCTTGTGAAACATCACTTTAGTATAGATGTATATGTTTACTTTTGTATTTTTAATTTTATTTCGTTGTTTATCCTTATGCCAGCCACTACCACAGTGTTTTGACTACTATAACTTAGTATAATAAGTTTGGGATTAGGAAATGAAAGTTTTATTCTGGGTTTTTTTTTCTTTGTTTTTTTTGAAGATTATTTTGTCTATTCTAAGTCCCTTGCATTTCTATATGAATTTTAGGACTAACCTGTCAATTTTAGACATGCCGTTTTATAGTGGCAATTTAGGAATACCTTTTTTTTAAAAATCCCCCTATGCATTTGTTTATTTTTTAAGTTAAAGGCAAATTCATCAACCAGGGTCCTTACCTTTAGAGGTTCTGACCTTGGAGATCCCGACATTCTAGGCATATTACTATTATATGGGGGGGGGGTGAGACAGACAGACAGACAGACAGACACACACAGAGACACCTATCAAGGCTGTTTCCTGGCCTTTGTAGGAGAAGCACATCCCTTCTCACTGAAATCTTGGTGGTTTATTGTGTAGGAAAAGACAGGGAAAATTCCCCCAGCCCACCCCACCTTTTTTTGCTGTGATGGGGATTAACCAGGACCTCATGCATGCTATCATTGAGCTGAATCCCCAACTCTAAAAACAGTTTTTTTTTTTTTTTTTTTTTTTTTTTTGTATTAGGGATTGAATGCACTGAGACATATCTCTAGCCCTTTTTAATTTTTTTTTAAATTTTTTTTTTTTTTTTTGAGACAGGATCTTGCTAAGTTGCTTAGGGCCTTGCTAGTTGCTGAGGCTGGCTTTGAACTTGTGATCCTCCTGTCTTAGCCCCCTGAGTTGCTGGATTACAAATGTGAGCCACCATACCTGGCCTGGAAACACTTTTCTAAATATATGATTGTTTAAAACATTGTTCTTTTTAATGTTTTGCATATTTTTGATGCATTAATGTTTTTTAAGTTTGCTAACATAGTTTCAAATTGTATTTTAACATTTTAAAGTTATATTTTGTTTTCTATTAATTGAGTTTTGAACATAGCCTTGTTTGTGGCTATTAAAAAAACATTTTTCTATGCTGAAAATTGAACGCAGGGCCTAATGCATGCTATGCAAGCACTCTACCACTCTACACTCCAGCCCAGTTTGTAGTTATTTTCTGAATATTTTTGTAATATTTTTATGTCCCCTGTTTGTCCCTATTAGGAATGTGAATAAACATGAATATCTGAAATCTAGAGAGAAACGAAAATGTAATTTGTTTTAGTCTTTGCCTATTTTCACTGTTGAGAACAAATAGTAAAATAGACTGCATTTCATTTTATTTCCTATTCTGAAATTGGGGCTGGAACCTCAAAATTGGAGCTTGAAAAGCTTTAGAGGAATCTAAATGAGCTAGGAAAATCTAGGAACTAACTAAATAACCAGCTTCTGGGAATTTGATAGTAGTCTGTTTAAAAAAAACTTAAAAATTTACATAGTTCAGGGTCATTTATGAAATAATTCCTTAAAATTGAGAATTTACAGCATCAATTTCACTCCTCCACATTTAAAGTGGCATTACATTTTTTAAGAAATATTTTTCTTTAGTTGTAGATGGACACAATGACTTTATTTTTAATTTATTTATTTTTATGTGATGCTGAGGATCGAACCCAGTGCCTCACATATGCTAGACGAGCTCTACTACTGAGCTACAACCCCAGCCCAGATTTTTTGTAAATTAAAAAAAAAAAATTGTCAGTGTGAGGTAAGGGGAACCTTTTAAGTTTTAGGTTTCTAACCAGACAACCTATTGATTGTCTTCACCCTACGCATATAAAGGCAAACTTTTTTTGTTGTGGTGTTCTGTTAGAGGAAATTTTGAAAGACTGAAACTAAGTTCAAACTTGTTTAAAATCAGCACATTCTTCCTTATTCTTTTTAAAAAAAATTTTTTTTGAAGTTGTAGATGGGCAGAATGTCCTTATTTTATTTTTTCTTATTTTTATGTGATGCTGAGGATTGAACCCAGTGCGTCACACATGCTAGGCAAGCACTCTGCTACTGTGCTATAGCCCCAGCCCTCTTCCTTACTCTTTGTAGTTTTTCTTAACTAAAACTATCTGCTAAATTAAAAATTCCTTTACTTAATCCAGGCTTTGAAGAAAAAAAAAAGGTATTCAAAATTTCCTGCATAGCAGGTGTTTTGTTGCTGATAAGTCAGTTGCCATGAAGTTTAGTGCTATTGATAATCAAGCTGAAATGTTTCTCTTTTATTAAAATTGGACAGCAAAAATAGTTTTGATACCAGAAATCCACACCATTGCCTTTAATGTGTAAAAGCAATTGTTAACCCTTCAAAAGATCATGTGTAAACTTTCAAGGGTTATTAACTGATATTACAGTGAAGTAACTCTGTATTTAGTGCCTTTCTCAAAGAATTGAATACTAGTTTACAATATTTCTGAGGTTATATTAATGTTGTACTTATAGTAATTAAAATGGCTTAATGATTTTATATAAACCTGGATTAACTCAGTAAAAATATTAAAGGAATGAATTTCATAGCTAATCATTATTTAAAGGAAAAAATAGGCAATATGCTTGAGTTAAATACTTTATAAACTTAATTTTACATAGTAATCCTAGTCTATATATGAGGTATTTACATAAAGACACTCAGTATTCTTTAGTAAATGTCACATTGTAGCAAACTGAAGGTTTTAGTTAGGTGACTTTTTCTAGTCAGCAAAAAATTAATAAACAAGTTATCTCAGGTATTTTTATTATGAAATATGAAATTTTCCTCATTTCCCTTTTTAACCAGTATAGAAGTCTCATTTCATTTGTTTGTTACTTCATGGGTATTGCCAAATTGGAGCACTTGGTTATAAATATCCACAATTTATTCTATCATTACATGGGTAAGTTGGGAGGATGAAAATGGTTTTGAAAAATCTGGAATTGCTATTAATAGGATTTTGAAATGCAAAACATTATTTTATATATATATATATGTATATGTGTGTGTGTGTGTGTGTGTGTGTGTGTGTATATATATATATATATATATATATATATATATAGTTTTATTATAAGGAACCAGGGATTGAACTCAGGGGCACTTAACCACTGAACGACATTTTATTTAGAGGTAGGGTCTTACTGAGTTGCTCAGAGCCTCTCTTGAGTTGCTGAGGCTGGCTTTGAATTTATAGTCCACCTGCGTCAGCCTCCCAAACTGCTGGGATTACAGGTGTGTGCTACCATGCCTGGAGCAAAACATTATCATATTTTTGCTTTACTATCTGGTTTGAATTTAGTATTTTAAATGAGACATTGATACACATGTTCTTTGGGGTTATTTATCCATATGAAAAGTTTTAAATATATATCTTTAGAAAATTAGTCGAGATGACCAGAGGAATGCAGAATATAGGTAGTCTTTTTATTACTTATGATTTCCCAATATCAGGGACTGGGGCTGTAGCTCAGTGGAAGAGCACTTGCCTTGCACATGTGAGGCCCTGGGTTTGATCCCCAGCATCACATATAAATAAATAAGAAGATATTAAAAAAAGAGAAAAGATTCCCAAATATTGCAGTTTGGGATATCTGGTTAGGATGCTATCCCATCAGGTGGTATACTAAAACTAAGTACAAATGCACACAGGTGTATGCATTTACAGTTAACAGATTTGCAAATCATTTTACATGGTTAATTTTTAAAAGGTACAAAAGGGAATGCAGTGTAAAATCTCCTGCCATCAAGATCTCCGTAAAGGAAGTCACTGTTACCAATTTCTTAGTAGCTTTCCACAGATAATCTATGTATATATAGGCAAATAACATTCACCAAAAAATGAAACAAGTATTATTGTATAACTATTAGCTAGTTAGCCATGCCCAAATAATCTTCACTGCAACAAACTATGAAAATACAGACTATAGATTCATCTTATTTGGTTCCATTAGTCTTGACAAGTAGACATTCTAAAGTCAAAGAATTTTAGATTTCACTAAATTTTACTGTGAGACCCTTAGGGGTGGTTTGTTTGTTTTGTATTTTTGTCTAAATTTTAAAATAAATTTGGAAGTAAAAAAATCAATAGTGAGTCTGCATAAAGAAGGATTTTTGAATATTGATATTGGAAAGGATAAAAATTTGATGTTTTTTCTAGTCCTGCCCATTAAGTCTTAGACATTCTAATCCTTTCAGAACTGCTTAAATTATTTAGGAAAGGATGAGAAAACAGTTATGCTTTGAATCATCCTGCACATTTGATTAATATAAGCTATTTGGGACTATCTCTTGAAATTATCCTCTTGATATCATAATTCTAAAACAGTTTACAGAAGCACCCTTAGAAATCCAAATGGAAATGTGGTGCCATAGGGATTTATAAAGGAAAGGGAATAAGGATTTGGTTTTCAGTTTTCTAAGTGTGGAAGAATTAAAGGATATTAGAGTTGGAAGAATTTTAGTATTAATCTTGTCCACAAAGTAGGCATAAATTGGCCAGATGTGGGAGAAACAAAAAGACAAGCACAACAGCTGCTAGATTTACATCATTGGGTAGGGTTCTAGAGAATGTTGCTAGAATGGCCAGAGTTAACAAAGATGAAATTGGGAAGTGACTAGTGAACTGTGTGTTGAAATTGAGAAGATATTTATGCTCCTTCATGGAATTGAAGGAATAGAAGTATGGAATCTATGACAAGAATGTTTGCTTGATTTTAGAGAAAAGGGGAACGTATAACATAATTAAAGCAAGTTGGTGGTGATTGGTTTTAAACCCAAGGAATGAGAGTTTTCAGTTGGTTGAAACAAATACTTAAGTACAATTTTCTTTTTAATTAATCTATTGCTACTGATAGGTAAAACACAAAAAAAGTACAGAATAAGAATTACCTATAGCCTCTCCCTTTAAACTTATCATTTTCTTTAGAAATGGAAAATCAAGATCACTTATACTATATAGTTTTGTGTCTTGATACTTTTTAAAAAATATTTTTAGTCATACGTGGTAGATGGACACAATATCTTTATTTATTTTTTATGTGGTGCTGAGAATTGAACCTCAGTGCCTCACATGTTCTAGGCAAGTGCTCTACCACTGAGCCATAACCTAGCCTTATATTTTGATACTTTTAAATGATACTATCATCAAGCATTTTTCTCATATGATTAGCTTTTTGGAAATTTTTCAGTGACTCCATAGGTTTCCATGAAATGGATAGGCTGTTATTTTTGATTCCCTTTTGGATGCTTAGATTCGGCCCATTTTTTCCCAATCATGAATTATGAGGACTAGAGTTAAGTACTGATGTGAACAAGGTGCTAGCTTAAGAAAATGCTCTTCTTTTTCCTGGAAGAATAAAGAGTTGAGAAAGCTGAAATTAATTTCTTTTTATTTTGAAAGTAATAATAACTACTTTGTTTATAGAATAGTACAGAAAATTCAGAATCTAAATTTAAAAAATGATCTCACCACTGCTTGCTTCTGCTGTTTTTTTCTGAACCCTATATGTATCTATTTAGATAGCTTTAAGGATTTAAATGGAAGAGATGAGTTATAATTAAAAAAGATTAGGGAGGAGTAACCTAGGGGTGAGAAAAGCAGTGTTTTAAAAATGTAATTTCTTTCCTTTGGTCAACCAACAAATGTGAGTCACTTTTGTACCTTCAGCAAATAGTTCTGACTGCCGAAAATTGCTTGTTCTACATATTTTAATTACTATTTTTCAGCTTTAACACTATCTTGCCAGTGGCTCTGAAGGATACTTTTAGAGATCCTGACTGAAAATTTCAGTATGTAACAAAATGTTGACTAGAAGAGATTATAACTTGTGATGTCATGTTTATTTAGAGAAAAACTGTTTTTATATGTTTTATCCTCCTCTTAGCAATTTTCAAGGCAAAAATGGCATGGGAGGACTGTTATTGCAGATTTGTTGAATTCCCATCAAAAGGATCTTTAAAGGTTCTTTACTAGAAGGGCTGATCTAAGAAAAAATATCTTTAGACAGTTAAATGTTTCATGATGTTTTTCAGACAATACTGGATAAAGTGACAACATGTATTTGCTCATTAGGTACCGAGTTTCTAATTTTGTGAGTATTCCAACAGAATTGACATAGGTGTATTAAAATAGGTTGGTCATCCTGATCTAGAGTGTATGTATCCTTTATTATCATTAAAAATGAAAAATACAGATTGTTGTATAAACAGAACACTGATACAGTATAGTATCTTTTACATATGTAAGCCATCCTATAAATAGGACATTGGGCAAATATGGTACCTGAGATGCTGGGACAAAATGGGTGTTATATTTTGTAGTGACTTGTCCAAAGTTATCTAATAAATGTCAGTAAGAGCTATAGTAACAGGGAAATGTAGATAGGGCAGGAAGTGATGATATTTCTTTATTTTTCATTTTTCTTTATAAATTTATTTGTTTATTCTAATTAGGTATATATGATAGCTGGATGCATTTTGATTCATTGTACCCAAATGCAGCACAATTTTTCATTTCTCTAGTTGTACACCATGTAGCATCACACCATATGTGCAGTCACACATGTACCAAGGGTAATGATGTCCATCTTATTCCACCATCTTTTGATGTGTCTTAAAAGTATCCTTTCTTTGGGTTTCACCTAAAGCTTTTTCGAGAAACTGAGTCACTTGACTCCTTCTTTTAGGCATCTGAACTTGACCCTATGACCCGGACCTGAGCATAGCCCAAAGTGATCCTTTCTGCCATCTTTCACATATGTACTCTATGATCTTGCGCTGGGCATACCCAGAAATGTGTCCACTGTCATTCCAGTTGAACTGTGCCTCGAACTGAGCATGCTCAGAAATGTGCCTGCCCACCCCATGTATGCTTTCCTAAATAAATGTGCATTAGCTCCCCAATAGAATCCCCATGCTTCCTTTCCTCAGGGAGAGCATAGCTTTACAGACAACTGATGCTTGCTGCAGGTCATATAAGTCTTTCTCCATTCTTTTATCTTCTGATTGTGCTCATTAGATTCATGACCACTAAGTGGAGAACCCAATGCTTTTGGTTACATTTTTATGACTTGATAACTCATTTAAAGATATCTTTTAAAAATGCAAACGAGAGCCTTCCTGGTGTGGCTTGCCTGGAAGTCCCAGCTCTTCAAGAGGCTGAGGTAGGAGCTTGCAGTGTACTGTGGATCAATAGTGGGATCCTGTCTGTGAACAGCCGCTGTACTCCAGCCTGGGCAGCACCCTGAGGCCACTTACCATCCTTAAAAATAATGAAAAATGTAAATCAGATGACTTTGTCCTCTTTAAAACCTTCTGCCCTGCCTGGCAGGATGGCACATATCTAGAATTCCAGCGAGTTGAGAGGCTGAGTCAGAAGGATCGCATGCTGGAGACTGGCCTTGCCAACTTAGTGAGACCCAAATTGCTGAGGCTGGCCTCAAACTTGTGATTCTCCTGCATCATCTCCTCAGTAGCTGGGATTGGATGGTTACCTCAGCACTTGGCTCTTATTCCCTTTTTAACATATGCTCCACCAGGTTCCAGGTTTGCAGACATCCATGGCCCAAATGGCAGTATTTATCTTTCTTTCTCTTTGAGTCTTTTGGTCAACAGTTACTGCCTAGGAAAGGAAATTTGCCATCTTGTTTGATGCAAAGTCCTTATTTGTCTATGGTATCTGAAAGGAAAGCGAGGAACCTGGAGATGGTGAGTGAGAAATCAAAGACCAAGACCAGGTAGAGATACACAGGAGAGTTTATTTGACAGAGCTTACAAATAAAGGCACATCTCTCATAGATGGAGAGAGTCCCAGTTATTTATTTTTGAGGGGATTTGGATGTAAGGATGGTTTAGGCATATTACTGATGATGTTTTATAGGAAGCATCTATTTATCCTTCTCTCACCCTTCCAAAAGTTTTTTTTTTTAAGTTGTAGATGGACACAATATCTTGATTTTATTTATTTATTTTTATGTGGATTGAACCCAGTGCCTCACACGTGCTAGGCAAGTGCTCCACTACTGAACCACAACCCCAGCCCTCCAAAAGCTTTTTTTAAAGATTAAAAAGGAGGTGGCTGGGGTTGTAGCTCAGTGGTAGAGCACTTGCCCAGCACGTGCGAGGCACTGGGTTTGATCCTCAGCACCACATAACAATAAATAAAATAAAGATATTAGAAAAAAATTAAAAAGGAAATTTAGTGAAATCCATCATTTGAACTCATTATACAGTATACAGTCTATCTTCTGCCTATTTTCCAATTTTTTTTAAAAGTCTAAAGCTAAACCTTCTTTTAAAAAAATTTTTTTTAGTTGTAGATGGACACACAATATCTTTGTTTATTAATTTATTATTTTTTTATGTGGTGCTGAAGCTCTAATCCAGTGCCTTATATTTGCAAGGCAAGCGCTCTAGCACTGAGCTATGGCCCCAGCCCTCCAATTCTTACAGTTATCAAAAGTGAAGCATATCCAGGTTTTATTTTTAGTGTTTAACTTACTGTTGACCTTAAAAAGTTTGTTGAAGGAGAAATTTCAAAATCATTTTTTCTTAAAGAATAAATATGCTAGATTATTATGTGTATTTATTTTAAAGTATAAAGTTGTTATCAAATTAAATAAAAAATGTCTTTGGGTTTCAAGAGGTAGACCTAACAACTTATTTAAATGTTTTAATTAGAAATTTCAAGGATGCCTCACTTGTGACTTCTGGAAAAAACTTAAACATTTAAAAAAATATTTTTAGTTGTAGATGGACACAATACCTTTATTTATTTTTAGGTGGTGCTGAGGATCAAACCCAGTGCCTCACACATGCTAAGCAAATGTTCTACCACTGAGCTGCAACCCCAACCCAAATTTAAATATTTTTTAATGACTTATTTATAACATCTTTTTAGCTAAATTTTAGTTTAGTTGTTAATACAAGTGCAAAAATGATATGATAACATAATATCATTCTCATATTAAAAGTAACATCTTGCCTGTGCAAAAAGGATTCTGGATTGATGTACATCAAACTGTTAACTGAAGTCATCTTAATTAGAGCAGGAAGAGGAAAAAAATAGGTACCAAGAAATTTGTTCTTTTTAAAATTTTTTTTTTTTAGTTGTAGATGGACACAATACCTTTATTTTTAGTTTATTTTTATATGGTGATAGGGATCAAACACAGTGCCTTACATGCTAGGCAAGCACTCTACCACTGAGCCACAATCCCGGCCCCAATAAATTTGTTCTTTTAAAGGGCTTACATGATTCTGAATTTATAATCTTCCAAGGATGCTGAAATTACAATTCCCTTTTTTTCTTTTTCATGTTAAAAATCATTTACAGAGATTTTGATTGTTTAATGTTGGGGACTGTGAACCTAGGACCTTATACATGGTAGGCGAGTGCTATAGCATTGAGCTTCACTCCCAACCCAATTTGCAAAGATGTTTGATACTTGTTTGTGTTGGATTATAATAAGATTTGATTTACACCAGGTCATAGCTAGTGGACATTCAATCAGAGTAGTGCTTTTTGTAAAATGCTTTTGTGATCAACTGATAAGAGATCCTATCTAAGTTTGAACCTTCATTGTAATTTTCTTCTTTGGACCAGCAAAGGTATTGATAGCTGTTTTTGCCAGTTAATAATAAAAATTGCTCTGCAAGAATTTTTTGATTAAGAAGGGTAAGCTGAATTCTTCCAGAGTTTTGTTAGCTCTTAACACAAGAACCTAGGAAGGGAAACATATAAAAAACGTGTATTTCACTTTTTAAAAATAATTTTATTGAGATATTTTTTTATATGCCTTATAATTCACTCCTTGAACATGTACAATTCAGACTGGGGGTTGGAGCTCAGTGGTAGAGCCTGTGTTGGATCCCCAGTAATACAACAGAAATAGAAATAGAATTCAGTTCATTTTTTTTTTTTGGCAATATTCATTGATATGTGCAGTCATCATCAAATACAATTTAAGAACATTTTCATCACTTTAAGGAGAAACCTCTGTAACCTTTATCATTCATCCCCTACCTTACTTTTCTACCTTCAAGCAATCCATTTCTCTATTTTCTGTCTATGTATATTTCCCTGTTCTGCACTTTGATATGAATGAAATTGTAATAGTATGTGGTCTTTTGACAACTGTATCTTTCACTTAGTGTAATGTTTTCAAAGTTTCCTCAGTGTTGGAGAATGTAACAATACTTTATCCTCCACACTCCCCCCCTTTTTTTGGTACCAGGCGTTGAACCCAGCAACCATTGAGGCACATCCTCAGCTCTTTTATTTTATTTTATTTAAAAAAATTTTTTGAGATAGGGTCTTGCTAAATTAGCTAGGGCCTCGCTAATTTGCTGAGGCTGGCCTTGAACTTGTGATCTGCCTGCCTCAGCCTCTCAAATTGCTGGGACTACAGGTGTGCACCACTGCACCTGGCCTACTTCATTCCTTTTTATGACCCAATAATACTCCATTGTATGGGTATATCACTTTGTTTTTATCTGCTCATCAGTTGATGGACATTTGGATTATTTCCACTATTTAGTTATTGTGAATAATACTGCTACGAACATTCATATACAAATTTCTTTGTGGACATGTATGTGCTTAATTCACAAGTACTGATCAAATTAACAGATAAGCCAGCTGAAAATGAGCCTGATGGGTACTGATGTACATACCTACACTTAAAAATGTAGCCACTTGGGTGTGGGTTTCTTTTGGGGGGACAACAAAATGTTATAAAATTGATTTTGAAATATATGTGTATTTAATATACTGTCATCTCTTATTCAGGCTTTACAGTAAGTTTTTGACATGGTGACAGTAAAACCTAGGTTCTTTGTTAATCACCTTTTTTTTTAAGTTGTAGATAAAATACCTTTATTTTATTTATTTATGTGTTGCTTAGGATAGAACCCAGTGCCCCATGCATGCAAGGCAAGTGCTCTACCACTGAGCCACACCCCAGCCCTGAAGTTTTTAATAAAAGGATATATATATATATGCGCAAATATATTTATCTGTATGGATATATATGTGTGTGTCTATATATGTGTATATATCTAAATAACATATTCATTTGAAGTATTTAAGTTATTGCTTAATTTGTTTCAAAGAAAATGTTCATGATCAATAAATATCTGTGTTAATAAGTTTGTGAAATTGTATTAGAGAAAAGGAATGCCCCTTCTACTGGGAATTCCTGAGTAAAATGCTATCTGGATATCTGAATTTCTTAATAAATAACTTACTTCTTCAAGGGCTTCTTAATCAGAATACAGATTCTGAAGGTAATTTAATTCTCTTGTGTGCTCAGTAGTCTGACTCACTGTATTTTTTGACCTGGACATGAATGAATTTCCAAATAGAAGAAATAACAAATGGATTTGTAATCAGGCAATGTGTAGTCATTAGTGCCTTCGAAGGAGGTTCCTTGTGCATCATGATCCCTATTAGGAAAAATGTTCTTTCTAAGTTAAGAACTGAGGGGCTGGGTTTGTGGCTCAGTGGTAGAGTGCTTAGCTAGCATGTGTGAGGCACTGGGTTCAATCCTCAGCACCACATAAAAACAAATAAATAAATGATGTTATTTTAGAAAATCCCTAAGATAAAAAACAACAAAACTGAGGAGTGGAGTAGCTAATATTGTTTCCCAAGGTATATTACTGTTATTATATTAATTTTACTCTATTGAATGCTAAATTTACTAAATTTTACTTAATATCAATAAAATAGTAAAATTTAGTAAATTTGGCACTGAAGAAAAATAAACCTGTTAAAGAGAGTTGTTATGTTTATTAGTGATCTTTTATTTCACAGATTAAATTGACATTTCTCATGTTTTCTTTGTCGTGATTTACTAATTTAGTATTTATACAATTACACAGCAATAAAGTGTAGTGATCTGATTCTGTTATTCTAATTAGTTGAAGACTAAGAAAATAGCCTGTTTCTTCTCTTTTCTTAAAATTTTATTCTTTTCAAGCTCTCTCAAGTTTACCAAAGGGTTTAGAATAGGAATTGTAAAGTATTTGTTTTTCTGGTGTCTAATGCTTATATGATGAAAAAATACTATGGCATCTTGACTCAGGTCAAGATTTAGTTGTTTTAAAGCACAAATTCTTGAGTTAGTTTCTTAGTATGTCTCAAAAGAACTGAAATGGGATTTTAAAAGGTCTGTTGCTGATATTTTCTAACTTAATGCTGTATGTTAAAATTTCATACTTATATTCATTAATTATATACCATTATGGGTGATTATGGAATATGAGCATATGTGTGTGCATGTCTATATGTGTATATATAGTAAATTACATTTATCAAAGCATGTAGAATTGCATTGATAACAGTTTAAAATCATACTGTGAATGATAGTGGTTAAATTAAGGAAAAACAACTTACCAGAGCATAAGATTTGTAAGATAAGAATAATATTTATGTAGTCTAGAGTTATTGTATTCTCCAGTCATTTTTTACCTCTTTCTCTTTTGTTAAACTAAATATCTATAAACTAAATATTAAATATCTTTGAATTTTAGGGAGAAAAAAATAGTGGCTTTGACGTTCTCTACCATAATATGAAACATGGACAGATATCAACAAAAGAACTAGCAGATTTTGTAAGAGAAAGGTATGTATTTGTTATAAGTAATTTGTTAAACAATTATCAATTTGAATTATAAAATATAAGTAATTGGACAGAATTTGGTAGGGTTTAGAATAATAATGGACACTTTAAAAAAGTATACTGTAACTACATGTATATATGTATATAAGTATACTGTAACTATATGTATATATGTGTATATATTTATGAATGTTATGTCTTTTTATTTACTTTTTGCAGTACAGGGGATTGAATGCAGGGGCACTTTACTCCTTAGCTACATCCCCACCCCTTTATTTTATTTTAGTTCTGAGACTGGGTCTTGGTAAGTTGCTGAGGCTGGCCTCAAATTTGCAATCTTCCTGCCTTAGCCTCCTGAGTACCTGGGGTTATAGGTGTGTGCCATCCAGCTTACCTATAATTATATTTTAGAGGAGTATTTTTTTTTAATCATCTACATTCCTGAGGGCTGCATAATAGTTTGGAGAGACATTGTTAAATACTTGGTTTGCAAATTACTGCTTAACATACTATTTATGCATTTTTCATTGGATATGTTAGCAAAAGTGATGCAATAAAAGATTGAGAAATATTATAGGATAAAGTATTGTTCTCAATTTCATTTATTTTGTTTTAGATCTTAATTATTTCCTTCTTAATTATTTCCTATCTTTTACTCATTTTGGAATTAGTTTGTTTTTCCTTTTCTAGGACCCTGAGGTGCATAGTATTAGATTATTTGGTATCTTTGTTTTTTTTAAGTGTAGGTACTTAATGCAATAAACTTTTCTCCTAGAACTGCCTTATACTGTCCTAGAGAACTTTATTTTTTGTATCTCTGTTCTCATTTGAATCTAAGAATTTATTGCTTTCTTCTTTCATTTATAATCCACTCCTCATTTAAAAGAGTACTGTTCAATCTTCATGTGTTTATGTGGTTTCTATAATTTTTATTCCTTTTAATTTCTAATTTCATTCCATTATGATTTTATAAAATGCATAGGATTATACCAGTTTTTTGTATTTGCTAAGACTTATGTTGTGACTTAGTATATGGTATATTGTGGAAAAGGTTCCATGAGCTGCTAAGGAAAAAGTGAATTCAGCTGTTCTGGGGGTCATTTTGTAGATGTTTGTTTGTTAGGTCTAGTTGATTTATAGTATTATTTAGATTGGAAATATTTTTATTGATTTTTATGTTGAATGACCTATTGGTGAAAGGGGTACCTTACCACTGAGCTACATCCCCAGCCCTTTTTATTTTTTATTTTGAGACAGGGTCCTGGTAAGTTGCTGAGGGCCTCTTTAATTTGCTGAGGCTGATCTCAAACTTGTGATCCTTCTGCTTCAGCCACCTGAGTCACTGGGATTATAGGTGTGTGCCACAGTGCCCAGCATGACATTTTTGTTTAAGGTGGCTTTCTGGACTTAAAAATCACATTATTTATCCAACAGATTTAATGATTAGTTTAAAATTTTCCAGTCTTTAGTTAATTTAAGTCATGTAATTTGTTATTTAGGTTTTATGGCCCATTCACACACACAAAAATGCTCTTTATTTTTATTATTCTCATACAGTTATTAGTGAAGTTTGTTAAAATTACTTTATCTCAAGGTTGGGGTTGTGGCTCAATGGTAGAGTGCTTGCCTAGCACACATGAGACACTGAGTTTGATCCTCAGCACCACATAAAAATAAATAAATTAATTAATGTCATTGTATCCATCTACAACTAAATATATATATTTAAAAAAATACTTTATCTTGGATAGTTTTTCTTTTGTTTTAAATACGTCTTTTTAAAATTCTAGTTGATGTGGATTTGCTGATGATAAATTCTCAATTTTTGTTAGCGTAATAATATCTTTATCATAATTTAAAATGCTTTTGAACACATACAGAACTGTACAGAAGTTCTTAATGTAAGGAACTTCCATGTAGCAATCACCCAGCCTCAATATGGCTATTCTTGTTATCAAATCATGGTCATTCTTGTTTCAGCTGATCCATATCACTGCTACTAAATTGTTATAAATTCAGTATCAGATTCAGAAATGTTACATTTCATCCATTTACATTTCAGATGTATCTTTAGAAGAGCCTTTAAAAAGCACAACATTTCCTATCTAAAAATGTAGTATTAATTCCTTAGTATCACTGAATATACAGTGAGTGCTCAATTTTCCTTAGTTGCCATGAACATACACAATGCATATGTACATATACGTACACATATGCACATATGTAGTTGATATCTTCTAATTAGTATCCTAGCAAGATCTCTATATTATACCTGGTTGATGTCTTTTTTTGGTTTGTTTCTTTTTCAGGTCTCTTATTTTCTTTTTGTTGTTAAATAAATCAGATTATACTATTTAGTGTTCCACTTCTGGTAATATGTAATGATTTTACTTAACATTTTTACTTACCTTTATATTTCCTATAGATTATTTACATCTAGCATCTTGAACAAATTTCACTTAGTATTCTGAGCAGAATACATAATAGGTGGTGGTGCATACTCTATCAGAGGTGTGTAACATCCTCCATCCTAGGAGTGTAACATCCAATTATATCTGTTTTGTGATGTTAATGATTGTTGATGATCATCTCCTAGATCAATTATTGCCTTAGGGATTTACTTTCATTTATATTTTGCTGGATATAGAATTCTAATTGGCAGATTCCTTTTTTAAAACAAATCTTTGAAAATCATTTCATTATCTGCTGTGAAATGTTAGCAGTTAGTCTAGCTATTGCTCCTTTGAAAGTGACATTTGTTGGTTGACAATGTTTGATTTTGTTTTTTAGTTTTTGGTTTTCAGCAGTTTTATATGATGTAACTAAGTGTTGATTGCCTTTTTTTTTTCTTCATTCTTTTGTGGTGCTGAGGATTGAACCCAGGACCCTCATGTATGCTAAGTGCACTTGCTATTGAGCCATATCTCCAACCTTTTTTTATTCGTACTTGTAGGTTTGTTGTGTTATTTAGATCTGTGGTTTTATAGCTTTTGTCAGTTTTGGAAAATTCTCCATCATTATTTCTTTCAGTATTTCTTCTTACCCATTCTTTGTTTCTTCATATGTTAGACTCTCTATTTCCTCCTCTTTTGTATTTGAGCTTTAGTCTGGGATAGATTTCTTCTTATCTGTCTTCTAGTTATCAAGTTCTCATTACAGTGTATCAATCTGCTATAACAATCTCATCATCTGAGCCAGGTATAGTATGCATGCCTGAATCCCAGCGGCTAGGGAGGCTGAGGCAGGAGGACTGCAAGTTCAAAGCCAGCCTCAGCAGTTTGGCAAGGCCATAAGTAACTTAGGCCATAAGTAACCCTGTCTCTGAATAAAATATAAAAAATGATGGGGATGTGACTTAGCGGATAAGCACCCTAGGTTCAATCCCTAGTACCAAAAAACAATCTCATCCTTTGAGATATTAATTTTGGTTATTTTATATTTCAGAATTTCAATTTGTGTGTTTTTTTCCCCCCTAATTTGGCAAGCTTTCTTCTAGTCCTTTTTTTGTGGTGGTGGTGGGGTACCAGAGATTGAACCTAGGGGCACTCAGGCATGAGCCACATCCCCAACCCTTTTTTTGTATTTTATTTAGAGACAGAGTCTCATTGAGTTGCTTAGCGCCTCACTATTGCTAAGACAGACTTTGAATTCGAGATTCTCCTATCTCAGCCTGCTGAGCCACTGGGATTACATGTGTGTACCACCGCTCCTGGCTCTTCTAGTCCTTTTTAATGATTTTCAGGTTTTTACTGAGATTCTTGATATGATTTATATATGATCTTGAACATAATACATGTACTCAAAGTCTAAGCTTTGTCATCTTCACATTTGGAATCCTGGTAATTTGTTTCTGTTGTTTTTCTGTTTGTTTATGTTATCTTGTTTCCTTATGTGCTTAGTGGTTTTCTGAGTGTATATAAGATGTCTATACAAAAATCCAACATCAGAGTTTGAAGAGATGGTTTATGATTCTTGTGAGTGCTTGTCTATACTTCTGGTTCATCCTTATTTGAAGAGTATTGCATTTATTACCTCAACTTCGTGGGATGGGATTTCCCCTGCTTCCTATCATAATCTTTATAAGTTTTGTTTTCCTTGATCGTGAGACTGTGGAAAGCTTTTTTTCACTCTTAGCTTTTCAGCTACCTCTTCTAGATGCCCCTAAGGATAAAGATGCCCCACATTCCTGACTCACTTCTTGGAGTATTTTTCTCTTGGATTTTGGCATTCTGATTCTTATCTTTGATTGGTTCTCTGGTGCTTTTAAGTCACTATTTCCCCCTTCCATCATTTTCTAATTTTCCTTAGTAAGAGGTTTTGGTATCATACTCACATTACTGTTATTTGAAATTTAAGTGTGTGTGTGTGTGTGTGTGTGTGTTTATTTTTTGCTCTTAAACAAAATTGAGATACTGATATTTATTTCTGAGTGATTTTTAGGTGATCAAAGTATTACTTTTATAATATATCATTATTTAAACAATACCAAAAAGTTTAGAAGAACAGGAAAAAAAACCACAGTGTTATCTGTGAGAGGCAGTTACTGCTACTATTTCTTTTTTATTTAACTATTTTTGGTAGGGGCTGAGTTTGGGAAGAATTTAGAAATGAGCTTAGTTTGGATATTCTGATTTTGCAGTGATGCAGATATCTAAGTGTAGCTAGGACTGGGGCCTTTATTGGGGTAAGAGCAGTGTAGATCTGATTTAGATAGGGGCAGGAAGTTTAACCTGTCAAATGAAAAGACAGAATGTTCCACTATTAAGGAATAGCATTGTTGAGAAGGACCAGGGTAATTATGGAAAAAGGTAAAACTATAACATTCATTGATTATTTATCTGTAGAATAATTTGTTTTTTAACCATATTTAATGGATTTTTAAGCCTAAAATCCGATCCACTAAATAATAGTTATATAAAACACAATTTTTTAGTATGAAATACTTATATTTTAGACCTAATCACAAAATAAGCTCCAAAATTCAGGACCTCAGACTTTCTGCTGGTTTATATTTAGTTGTGTGCAAATGACTGCCATTAGTTTCTTGTTCTGTTAAATATGGATCTCAGTTTTGAATAATGACAAAATTATGTTAAGTACATTAAGGAAGTATTAAATACAAATGACTTACACAATGAATTAGTTTACAGATGAATACAAGAAGCAACACTCTTGTGCTTCCTGTTCAAATAACCATTGGTACTAAAAATAAAAAAATAAATTCATTAAAACTTACTATGATGTAAGTTATTTTAGTTCTGTACCAGCTTTTTAAAGTATATGTGTACAAAAGGCATATAGACCAGAAATTCAGAATTGTATACTATAATTTTTAACATATAATTTGAAGTATCTTTTTGTCTCTTCATTGTTATTGTATTTTGGTAACTGTTATGTTTTTGGTCACTAATTAAGAGATATTCTAATATGGAAATTTGATTCAACAGAGCTACAATAGAAGAGGCATATTCCAGGTCAATGACAAAACTAGCAAAATCTGCAAGCAATTATTCACAACTTGGGTGAGTTAATTTCTTCCTCTTTTTCAGTGTTCATTTAGGCAAAGTTCTTAAGAATATTAGGTTTCTACTTAAGATATAGTAGTTCAGAAATTCAGTGATATACATCATTTAACAATGGTAATACATTCTGAGAATCACATGTTAGGTAATTTTTTGTTATGCAAATGGCATAGGATATACTTACACAAACTAAAATGGCTATAATATCATGAAGTGATATGAGTTTATGGGATTACTGATATATATTGTTTATGTGGTTTGTCATTGATTGAAATGTCAGTATATATGTATGATTGTATTATGTGTTTATTTAAAATATGTCTTATGAATATATTCTTGACTTGCTAGAAAATATAATAATGTTGCTGAATCAGTTAACACAAAGAAATTTGACAATTATTTTTTCTGTATAGTCATTCAGTAGTATATAAATTTGAGATGATGAATGTTACCACTTGTAAAGTGGTAAGTTTTCTATCAGTTAGTTTAAATTCTGTTGTAATATAACAGTGATCTTTAAAACTCACTTAGCATAAACTATCTTATTAGTGGATTAAAATCCATTAAGATGACTACGCAGTGGCTTAGGAAGCTGAGGCAGGAGGATTAGGAGTTCAAAGCCAGCATCAGCAAAAGTGAGGCGCTAAGCAAGTCAGTAAGACCCTGTCTCTAAGTAAAATATAAAACAGGGCTGGGGATGTGGCTTAGTGATCAAGTGCCCCCAAGTTCAATCCTCAGTACTTAAAAAAAAAAAATTCCATTAAGATATCTTTTTATTATAGAACTTTCTTTAAAAATTTGTATTGAAAAAAATATACTCCTTGAAATATGAAAATTAATAACAAAAACGTATTTAAAATGAAAATGTGCTCGTATCCATAATCCCCTGAACCACAACAACTCAGGAAGGAATGATTAGTCTTATTTAATTATCTAAAAATTGAGGAAAGGTTATATTTTAACTAAGATACTAAAATAATTAGTCTGAAAAGATTTTTTCAGTGATTATCAATAAAAAATTCTTCTATATCTGCAGTTCTGATAAACCTTTGAATCCTCTAAAATTTCATGCAAAATTGTGTATAGATGTTAATTTATATTTTCATTTAAGAAGGGTCTATATAAATGATTGCATTCACAAATAATTCTGTGATTAAAAATGATTGAGTATTTTATGTAAGTATTCTAGAGTATGGTTGAATGAATTTGAACAAAAGACTTTCTGCTTTGTGTTTTGGGCAAAGCAGAGTTGGAATCTTTGTTCACTTTTAGTGTAGTGGCACTGTTCATTAGGTATGGGCTAACAGTGTATATCACTAAGAGGCCCTCCTGTAGTCCTGTGCAGTGTGTCTAGGAAGTCTGGTAAATTGCAGCCTTTTTCACTGGAAGAATAGAGATTGGTGGTTGATAACTATTTTTTGTTTTGTTTTTCTTTCCTTTTGTCCTTATTCTTCCTTCTCCTTCCTTTGCTTCAACTTCATTCTTCCTTTTTTTCTATTTCTCTTCTCATCTTTTCCTCCCTAGTACTGGGAGTTGAACCCAGTGGCACTCTACCACTGAGCAAATCCTCAGCTCTTTTTATTTATTTTGAGACAGAGTCTCATTAAGTTGCCCATGCTGGTTTGAAACTTGTAATCCTCCTGTCTCTCTTTCCCTAGTACTTGGGTCTAAAGGTTACACAGGCAACCTTCTCACTTTTCTGACACCCTCCTATTTCTAGAGGCTGCATGCTGGTAAACTTTTCCTGAAATGTAATTTCTTCTTTATTAACTACAGTAGAGGGCCCAAAAGAAACTGGAATAACAAAAGATAGCTTTAATTAATGGACCTTGGTTGTATTATAGAAAATAGTATTTTATCACAGCAGCTTGGGAGGCTAAGACAGGAAGACCATGAGCTCAAAACCAGCTAAGCAACTTAGTAAGGCCCTGAGCAACATAGTGAGAGCCTGTCTCAAAATAAAAAATAAAAAGGGCTGGAGATGTGGCTCAGTGGTTAAGTGCCCCTGAAATCCCCAGTAACTGCCCCTTGGAAAAAGAAAATTCTACCAAATCAATGCAGAAAATAAATAATGTGAACATAATGAAATAAGGTGTGTGGGGGGGTGGGCTGTAAAGAACTGTGGCATGAAATTAATGAAATTAACTCATTTCTGTGTACCTGTGACCCAAAAATATTTTAGATAATTATCCAAGGATTAAAAAATCAAGATCATATCAGTCATATCATCATTATTTATTTTAATACTATTTTTTTTGCCAAATATAGCATTAGTGTTTCCATTGGATCCATCTTAGAACCTTAGTCTTTTTCTTTTAGTAAATTATTCCCATGCTTCTCCTTTTTCTTAGAACATTTGCACCAGTGTGGGATGTGTTCAAAACATCTACAGAAAAATTAGCAAATTGTCACTTGGATCTTGTTAGAAAATTACAGGAATTAATAAAGGAAGTTCAGAAATATGGAGAAGAACAAGCAAAATCTCATAAAAAGGTATGTTTTTCTCTTATTAAGGATTGATTGGTCAGATATTGAATGCTTTATAGCCCAGTCACTTTGATGAATCATTTCATACCAAACAGACTAAAGAAGAAGTTGCAGGAACTCTGGAAGCTGTCCAAACCATTCAGAGCATAACTCAGGCCCTCCAGAAATCCAAGGAAAATTACAATGCCAAGTGTGTAGAACAGGAGCGTCTAAAAAAAGAAGGAGCTACACAAAGAGAAATAGAAAAGGTAATTATGATAAAAATAATACTTCTATGATTTCAGGGTACTGTGATATAAGACTACATCTAATCTTTAGACATTCAAGATTGATCTCATTTTAAAGATGAAGATACACCTTCAGAGTTTGTGATTTATAGAAGTAAGTTTGTAACATCTGTTGTCTATGATAAATAGATTGACAAACATAAAAGAGGATGATTTTTTATTTTGGTGACAAATTTACAAGTTATTTTTATTTTATTTTTTATGTGTTTTTTTGGATGCTGGGAATTGAACCTAGGGCCTTGGCTCATGGTAGGCAAATGTTCTACCACTGAGCTATATACTCTCAACCCCTGCAGAAAATTTTTATACTAAGAAATAAATCTATCTATCTATCTATATATATCATATTTTGGTTTATTTAAAAAAATTTGGATGCTTGAAAATTATCTTTAAATACATATTGTGGATGATTTATTGTTGACTTGGAGCACATGTACATTATGATAAACCACAAACTTTCCCTCATTCATGCTTTAAAAATATTTTTTTTCTCTTTTAAAATGGTTTAACCATTTACTTATTTGATGTACTATATCTCATTTAGTGATAAATCATATGGAGTGATAATTTTGAAAACTTTGTGAAATATTTGAAATATCTAGTAAAAAAGGAAAACTAAATTATACCTGTAGTACAGTTATGACTATAAAAGCATATATGCATGGACAATAATTAGAAGAAAAAATCAAAACAGTTGATAGAATTTGGAATAATAAATTTTGTTTAATGTTAGTATGATAAATGAAAATTGGGAGGTGAGATATAAAACCATAGTAAGTAATGATTTGAAAACCCTGTGTTCCAGATATAGTGATTTTGAATAAAATATGAAATGAGAAATCAAAATAAGAGAGTCTAAAATGAAGAGTATTATCTCTGTAGACCAGAAATCCAAAGTGGCATATAAAGATTGATTATATAAACTTTTGTTGAACTTGAAGTCCTAAGTTAGGCAGTGAAATATTATTTTGTGATAAAGGAGGCCAAAGTTCCCTTCTTAAGATGAGGCACAAAGAACTTGAAGCTATAGGTAGAAGGAAAAAAGAAGAATGACTAGGGCTAAAGCCTTATGGGAGGTTGCGAGTAGAGATCCATAGATACTGATCCTATCTGAAATCAAACCAATTCATGATTTGGCCATAGCACCAAAATTTTCATATAGAAATAATTAAAAACTACCTTTGTGAGACTGATGCTAAGTTGGATCTTTGGAGGATTGGCAAGAGATAACCTAAAAATTTCTAGAGTGGAGTGGTTGAGTATAAAGGACAGAACACAATTCAAGGAGGTGATACCATTTACATTGTATTCTATGTAGCTTTTCAGCAGTTCTGATGGAGTGCAATAGAGAGAAGAACAGAAACAAAATTCCCATTTGAAATGAGTGAGCAACAAAATCTAGAGAACATCTAAAAAATCTAATAGACAACCAGTGAATTTAATAATTGGAATAAAAAGCTCACCGTGATGAAATTTAAATTTATAAAACATGAACTATGTGAAAACAAGAAATTTGTCAAAGGTCGTGTAAAGAAATATAAATTTACATTAAAGAAGATTAAGAAAGTAAAAGATACATAATGAAACAATCTACTAGATAGAAAAAACAGCTAATTAGAAAACTCAGAAATGAAAAATATAGATTTGGGTATGACTGCACATATGATGTGATGCTACATTGTGTACAACCAGAGAAAAGAAAAGTTGTGCTGCAATTTTGTACAATGAATCAAAATGCATTCTTCTGTAGTATATACCTAATTAAAATAGATTAATTAATAAAAATAAATTTGGAAGATAGTACAGGTTGAATATCAATTATTAAAATGTTGTAACAAGTACTTTAAATTTTTTCAGATATTTTTTGGAACACACAAACATATACATATATATAAAATATATTTTATGATATTTATTTTATATGAAGTGTATATATATTTATATGATACTTTAGGGATGGGACATTAAATCTAAACATAACTAACATTTATGTTTTATATATACCTTTATTCATGTAATGTGCAGGTAATTTATACACTATTTTTGATAATTTTTACATAAAACAAAGTCTCATTCTGTGGAATTTTGTCCTTGTCTTATCATTTTGAGGCCCAAAAAGTTTTGGATTTTGGGGTTAAGGATGATGTTCAACCTGTGCTAAGAGACCTAATCTAGAGTGTAGCACAGCAAAATAAAGTTACCAGCATTCATTTACTATTGATTTTCAGAAGGAAAAAAATGGAGGGGAATGGTGGGCAAGTAGTCTTTTGAAGAATTAATAGCTAAGAATTTTTCAGAACTGAAGAAATTTAAGAGTTTGCAAATTGAAAATACTATTATAGAAATTAAGTAGGTTAAATAAATCCAGGACTATTCACCAGATAAAAAGAGAACATTAAAAATTAGGAAGCATTTCTTTTAACACATATCTGAAATCAAATTGCATCTCATTTGATAGTATCATCATATCGATAATTGATAATATATGGATAATCATTGTTGATAATGTGGCATTTATGACATAGTTTCATTGCCTGGGCAAACTTGGTTGCATAATTGTATAGCTATAGCAGTTTGAAAGTACATTTAACATATAATTTAAGGACCATTTGAGGAAGGAATAGTTCTGATTGTTATTTGAAAACCTTTTGTTAAAAACAAGTGCTTGGGAGAAAATCTGGATATAATATTTGAACACTTAAAAGTAAATACACGTCAATAATGCTCTTGATGACATTGAGGATAATATTATGTTTGAAAAAATAGACCTCATTGGTCTCTAAATTAGAAAGCAATTGAAAAGGGTCAGAATCTGAATGTGAGTATGATTTAGGAATACTATCTATTCATTTTGTTTTTCCTTTTTATTTTTTAAATTGCATAAGAGTGACGTCACTGGTAATTTAGAATAAACATCCTCCACTAATCTAAAAGAGCTCTTTCAACAAATGTAGAAGTAAAAATTCTAAATCATAAGAAAGCATTGTTTCATAGCTTAGTTGATAGCATCTTTTTATTATAGTGGTATGTGAGATAATGATGTGTCTTACAATTAATTATACCAGATTTAGTAGTAGTCAGGTATGTTATTAAGTTTAACTACTAAAAGAATTAGCAATGTAATTTAAGTCTTCTACATCAGTAAAAGAAGAGGGTATTTAAAATATATATTAATTTAAAGGGAAACAAAGAAGGAAAGAAAAAAATAGTAAACTCAGTAAGTTGAAAGAAATAAATTCAAACATACCAATAATCACAATATATATAAATGGATTAGACTTCTAATAATAGATTATTAAATTGAAATATTTGGTAATATGAGAGTGTTTAATAATATAGGACATCACATGGTAGTTCATATAAATGAACTAAATGGGGTAGAACGATAGATTAGGAATTTAAAATATTATAGCAAAAAAAGTTGGAGGAAAAGGAATAAATGAAATCTTGATTCTAGGTGATTGGTTCTTGGGGTCTCTTACACTACAGGAATTGGCTAGAATGACATGTATTAATTAACCTAAATAAATCTAAAAAGCATAATATTGAATAAGAAAAGCAAAGTTTCAGCAGAATATATAGAATTTGATATCTTTTACATAACCTTTAATTCTCTGTAAAACATACTATATATAAAAGTAAATACTTACACAATCAGAGATATGATAAACTGTGGTATAAAGGTATATTAAGAATTACAATGCAAAAATGAATAAATCAGAGATATGATAAAAAAATGTATGTTTAGCTTTGTAAAAAAAGAAGTAAAATATAAGAAAAAATGAGGATATATTAAATTATGTTTATTTAATAAAACTATCCTGAAAACTACAATTTTAAAAAAAAAGTAAATACTTATTAGGGACCTTCATGGAGATAGTAAACACCAATACATGATGGAAATTACATTGAGGAGAGAAAGAGGGGAATGGATCTATGAAGAACATAGGGCTTTTGTTGTCTGTGTGATGTTTAATTTTTTTCAAAAAAAAAAAAAAAAAAAGAGAGGAGCAAATACAAATGAAGCAGGGTACAATTCAAAGTAAAATAATTAAGCAATAGGAGCAGTTTACGTATAGAACATATGTAACTATTGGTATGGGAAACCATACCAGTTCATTAATGAAGATGTCTATAGTCTAAATTAGTTGAACTTTTCCAGAGGGTGAAAATACTACTGGGTTAAATACTCCCATGTATTCTTTTTTTTGTGAAACTCAGTGGTCTTAACATATCACCTACTCTGAAGTGATCATTTGAAAAGAGATGGGAAAGAGATTATACTTAAATGATTCTAAGTCTTTTGATATAAAGAAGGAAAAGTTTAAGGTAATGACTTGGATGAAATAAAAGGATTTCTTTTTATATATTGAGCAGGACCATAGCATATGGTTGTATCCAAGGGTTGTGAGTTGGTGGCTAAAATCCAGCCAGTGTTTTGCTTGCCTTTAGTGATAGACAGCTCAATGGAATGAATACTTTTTTGTAATTCACCTGCTCAGAGGTGGCATCTTTACTTATATGCTAGATATATTAGTCATTCTGATTTATTATGTGTTATGATATGGGTGTAAATAAATAATTTTTTTTGGTCTATAATAAACTGTATTAACATGATGTATTTTTAAAGGCAGATCTTTGAACTATTTTTCCTTTCATAAATATTTTGGTGTTACCACATAGTTTGCTTTTATCCTCATTCATACACCCTTATTTTTATAAAAAACCATTTAGTAGGCATGCATATTTGTGGACTGTGATCAAGAACAGATATGCATATATTGGTTTCACAGAATTTTACCATAAAATTAATAGGCATTTAAACAGAGATATTTTTGGTAGTATATCAGTAAATTTGTAATGTTAAGAAAATGAATAAGATGGAGGATTTTATTGCCCATAGGTAATTTATTAGAGCAAATCTGTTATTTATGAGAAGAAACATAGCTATTGCTTGTATTTTCTTTTTCTTTTTCTTTTTTTTTTTTGTACCTGGGATTGAACTCAGGGGTACTCTACTACTAAGCCACATCCCCAGCTCTATTTTTGTATTTTATTTAGAGACAGGTCTCACTGAGTTGTTTAGCGCCTTGCCATTGCTGAGCTGGCTTTGAACTCCCAATTCTCCTGTCTCAGCCTCCCAACCCACTGGGATTACAGACGTGTGCCACTGTGCCTGGCTAGCTATTGCTTTTAAACATGGTTTCCTCATTTGAGAACAAATGTTTCAGGGCTCATGGTGTGACTCAGTGGTAGAGCACTTGCCTAACATGTATAACAATCTGGGTTCAATCCTCAGCACCACACAACAAAACAAAACAAAACACTCAACCCCTATGCTCCAACTTCCCTTTTAATAATGACTACAAAAGTGGTTACGATTCTTGTTACCAAGGCATGCAGTTTCTGTAGTTCTACTGTAAAAACTTATAGCATTATTAAGGATATATGCTATTTTAGAAGTCATTTTGATTTAATAATTCAGTATTATTATTCTGTAACTGTTTCCTATGAAAGATATTTTTTGCTTTAAAAATAATAGTTATAATTATATTCTAAAATTGCATCTATATCCTTTTACATGATAGTCTTCTATAAATTTAGTTTTGTCATCCTTAAAATTTCCCGTAAGTCTACAAAGTATTTTGTATTAAATATTATTCTTTTATTAGTAATTGCCTTTTTTGTTCATTTTCCAAGATACTTCTTTAAAGTTGGTGTGTAATTTTAAGATTTTGACATACTGGGTTTACCTTTGAAGAGGTAGAGGTAATATAAAAAAATGTTAAATCTTTAAAAAAGTGTCTTCTTTCTTTCTTCATGCTTCCAAATAAGAGAAGTGAAATTTTAGTTTCCTGATATCAGAGGGTATGATTCAAAAGTCTTATTTGTTTACAGTTTTGAGTTAGATCCAGCTCTTTTATCTTTGAGATAAAGATGATTATGCTCAGAATTAGTAAATGTTTGTATGCTGAGTTGAATGACTAAACCAAGATTTATGGTACAAGGGAATTAATGTTGGAAGAAAAAATGAAAATTTGCTGGTGTAAAAGTTTTAAATTAGTATTTTTATGGATTTTGACTCAAAAGACTTAGTAGCAAAACTCTTTAGAATTTTAGAGACTTTGAGTATGGGAAAGAAAATGATGCTTTGGAGTCTTCTTTTCATTTCTTAAATTTCTATGTAATGTGATAAGTAATATGAAATAATTATATTGTAGAAATACAGGTCTTCTATAAGGAGTAATATTCCTCTAGGCAGTCATTTTCGTTTCTTTAGATTATACATTCTTGTCATTGAGAAACCATCATTTGTATTGAATGTAACACAGCAAATATATTTATATGGAAATTGATCATTATAGAAAAACGTAAATTTTTCTGTTCATCCATATAATAAAACTTAGGAGTTTATTTTAGCTGTAAGGTTTAGAATAGATTGCCTTTTAAAATAATTTATTTAGCTATTTTTTGATTTACTATTGAATTATGAAGTGATAAGTTGAATTTAATAGTAAATAATTGTTTTGGTTCCTAGCTTTTTACCATGCTAGATGCCATGAGTGTTGTTAAAGACTGAATCTGATGGTGTTCTCTTCCTGCTTCAAGAAGTATTCTATATCCAGGTGGGGTTGTGGCTCAGAGGTAGAGTGCTTGCCTAGCATGCATGAGACATGCATGTTTAATCCTTAGCACCACATAAAGTAAAATACATTGGGTCTACCTATAACTAAAAAAATAAATATTTTAAAAAAAGAAGTGTTCATATCTTGGAGAACCAAGATATATTATTAAATAGTGCAGAATAAGAGGTTAGAGAGGGGGTAGTATCTGATTTTGTTTAGAACCTGTAAAAAGAAAATCTCTAAAAAGGAAAGATGATAAGAAAGATTTATTGAAATAAGTTACTTTGAAAAGTTTCAACAGGGGTCCTTATAGTTAATTTTTAATATTTTCCGTTTTTATGAATTTTTGAATGATCACATCTTTATCAAGTGGTGACATAAATTATTAAACCATAATTTAATAGCAGGAAAAAAGAGTAGATTTCAGGATGAGGAACAAGCAAAGAAGGGGCTACCAGTGAAGCTATATCATTTTGCTAGGCTGGGTCATAGAAAATAATTTTGTGACCTGTGGATTGTTGATTGCTCAGGTATACTGAAAATTAGGTAGCTGGAAGAAGATATTAAAGTCTCTTTGCATAAGAAGAATCCAAAAGGAAACCTATATAACCATTACATTAGAATTGTTTCTAAAATAATTCTAGCAAACATGGTTATCTGGGTTTCCTGGGAGGGTACGTAATAAACTCTAACTAACCATTTTTTCTAATTGTTGTATTTGAACAGGGATAGGATATTAGAGAAAATATAATAACAGTGGTATAAAATAATGTCAAATGACCAGACAATGGTAAAATTATATCTATATATGTATATATATGAATTATATATAGGAGATGGGGCTGGGGATGTGGCTCAAGCGGTAGCGCGCTCGCCTGGCATGCGTGCGGCCCGGGTTCGATCCTCAGCACCACATACAGACAAAAAATGTTGTGTCCGCCGAAAACTAAAAAATAAATATTAAAAAAAAATTCTCTCTCTCTCTCTCTCTCTCTCTCTCTCTCTCTCTCTCCATCTCTCTCTCTCTCTTAAAAAAATTATATATAGGAGCAAAGTAGAAAATTGTTATAGGTTTTAGTCACTTTCTCTAGGGACAGACAACTCAGTATGAGTCATGTATATCTTTACATAGTAGCAAAACTAAATATTGTATGTTCTTGATGATGTTCTTTGTTAGAAACTATGAAAAATAGCTGATACCACTTATTTTTTAAATTTGACTGTGTGTCAAGCCCTATCATAAGGATTTTATTTACTTACATTTCATCACTACTGTATATTTTACAAATAAATGATATTGTTCCTATTTTAAGAATGAGAGAACTATGTAAAGCTTAGAGACAAGATCAAAAGGGTAGTAAATGGTAGAGCCAAAATTTTGAGTTAAGTTCTTCTGGTTCCCAAAGCAGTTTTATTTACACTACATGGTAAAATGACATCCTGTATTCTCTAAGAAGGTAGGAAAACGTATAACATATATACTTACTATAATATATGTAGTTAGAACAAAGTTGATGTTTTTAAAAAATTTTTAAATATCTTTTTTAGTTGTGGGTAGACACAATACCTTTATTTTATTTATTTTTAAAAATACTTTTTGGTTGCCAATGGACCTTATTTTTATTTATTCATATGTGGTGCTGAGAATTGAACCCAGTGCCTCACACATGCTAGGCAGGTGCTCTACCACTTAGCCACAACTCCAGCCCTATTGATTTATTTTTATGTGGTGCTAAGGATCAGACTCAATGCCTCACATGTGCTAGGCAAGTGCTCTACCACTGAGCTACAACCCTATCTCTAGCCAAACCACAGGGTAAGCCCCATTGTATTTCTAACTGTTGTTCTTAGACTCCTGATCACAGCTGGAGATAATTATATTAGTGGTCCTGATTGGCTCTATACAGATTTTATAGTTTCCAGCTTTTCCCTTTACCATTACTTTTAATCATCTAGTTACACTGCTTGTTATGTCCTCTATACCATGGTTTGAAATTTATTTTAAATTTTCATTAAGCTCTGAGGTCTTACCCTACTGTTTCTCATTCATAGCAGAGTGTTACCTCAATAAGAAAATGGAGGTTTTTATATCTTGGATTTCTATAACTTGTCTGTCTTTGATCTTTTTTTGAACTCTTATTTATTTCAGTCACCCACTCCAATCTTCCTATGTTCAAATTGATCAGTCATTTGAGAATACTTAGTAAAGTTTCTTGGTAGCTATGTGTATACCCTACTCAACACGATGCCAGAAATTCCCCTGAATGTCTGTCTTCCTCGGGATTTATCTTGATATCTGTGACTTGTTTACTTTCTACCAATTTATAATTGTTTATATGTAGGCTATCTTTCTTTTATGGAGTCCTTGAGAAAAAAAATAACTTATGTTTTTAATTGAATAAATAACTGAACTGGTAATATTGTAGCAACATTTTTTAAAGATAGAAATCTTGAAAAATTAGGCAAAGATTAAAAACAAATTCATAGATTTGCTGCAACATAATGGGAGAAAAAACCCCCAAGAACCCCATTCTTCTTAGCTTTTGATCTAGGTTTATAGACTTTAATCAGACATTAAGTGGAATATGTATATGTTGTAGGGGAGGAAGGAAGACTCACTCATTTAGAGGTGTCAAGAATATTCTCATGGTATTGTAACATTTTTTGTACATTGTCAGAAAATTTCTTTCTTACAGTGTGTTAATATAGTTTTAGTAACACTGTACTATTATAATGTGGTTATACAATCTCACTCTGGTTTATAAAATGAGAGTATTTTAATTTTTTAAAGTATATTTCATCAGATAGAAAGGAGAGTCAATGTTTAATTCCTGAGTTAATTTATGATCACAACAAAAACAAAACGATTAAGGCAGGCTTGACCACCAGGTATTAAAGTTATTTGTCATATTGAAATCTTAAAATGCATTTAACCCAGCTATCCCTCTCCTCAGTCTATGCCCAAAGGACTTCAAAACAGCATACTACAGGGACACAGCCACATCAATGTTTATAGTAGCACAATTCACAATATTTAAACTATGAAACCAACCTAGATGCCTTTCATTAGAGGAATGGATTAAAAAAAATGTGGCATATACACAATGGACTATTACTCAGCAATAAAATAGAATAAAATCATGGCATTTGCAGGTAAATGGATGGAGTAGGAAAAGATGATGCTAAGTGAAGTTAGCCAATCCCAAAAAGACAAATGCCGAATGTTTTCTCTGTTATAAGGTGACTGACTCATAGTGGGGAGGGAGGGAGAGGAGAGCATGGGAGGAATAGAGGAACTCCAGATAGGGCAGAGGGTGGGAGGGTAAGGGAGGGGGCAGGGGGTTAGCAATGATGTTGGAATGTGATAGACATCATTATCCAAAGTACATGTATGAAGACAACATACTTTGTATGGTGACAACAACATGTATGGTGTCAACATACTTTATATACAAACAGATATGAAAAATTGTGCTCTTATGTGTAATAAGAATTGTAATGCATTTTACTACCATGTATTTAAATAAATAAATAAATTTATTTAAATAAGTAAAATCAATTAAAAAAATAAAAATATCAATGTAAAAAGTACATTTTAATTTGTTATTTCAAATGAACTTATATTAGGGGGAAAAAAGGTCAACAAAAAATTAAAAATATTTTTGTTTTGTTACAGGCAGCTGTTAAATCTAAGAAAGCTACAGATACGTATAAACTCTATGTGGAAAAATATGCATTAGCAAAAGCTGATTTTGAACAGAAAATGACAGAAACAGCCCAGGTTGGTATTTTTAAGGCTTTAAGTTAAAAACAGGATACTTTGTAGGGCTGGGGTTATGGCTCAGTGGTAGAGTGCTCACCTAGCACGTGGGAAGTGCTGAGTTCAATCCTCAGCACCACATAAAAATGAAGAAATAAAATAAAGGTATATGTATATATAAAAACCCAACAAGATAATTGTATTTGTGTGTACTAATTAGTAGATTTTTTTCTGCTATATAATATCTTGGTATTAGAAATTTTAAATTTTCAGTGTTCTGATAATGCTGTTTAAAATATTTGCATCATGTTTGGAAGATGAGATAGAGAATCAAGGTACAGTACTAATAATGTCATAAAAATTATTCAGATGGTTCAGAAGAGGCTGTTTAAAGATAATTAGGGAAAATGAAGGCATTGGTACATGCTGTAGACAATGACTTGTGTGTGGATTTTAAGATTTACTTAAGAAAACTGGAAAGACTCTGTATTGAGGATAATGCAGTCAGTGAAATAATGAAAAAACCCTCTTCTATAGCACTTACATTTTAGTGGGGGAAAAAGACAATAAAATATCTCTTCCATAATCTTGAGATAAATTATATTCAGTTTGGTGTTCTTAGAGCCATAATTAAAGGCTTAGTTTAAGGTGGATGCCCTTTATGAGATGAGTTCTTCCTAATATTTCCACTTCCATCCTTCTTATCTTTTTGTTTTATTTTCCTCATTAGCACCTATCACATTCCAAGATACCATGAATTTCACTTCTATCAGGTCAGATTAGGTATGCTAAGATGACAGAGAAACCCACAAATCTCAGTAGTTTGCAATATTGGGTTTTCTCGCATGCATCCCACACAGGTGATGGAAATGTGGTAGAATGGGCTGGCTGCAAAATAAAAGCTAAGAAAAATAGAACGATGAAAAAAACAATAGGACACAGAAAATATTATCAGAAAGCAGGGGTGGGACCGGCTAGCCAATCATACAGCTTGAGCTTGTGTACTAAAAAGATGAAATGGGACCTGTGCTTGCTTTCTTTATATTGGGGAACATTAAAGGCCTTCCATAGACTATTCTTCACCAAAAAGAAAAAAAAGGTTATAGGTAGGCTGTCCAGTTCCCAACAGGTTATGCCCATCTCTGGAGCTACTATGAGGGATCTTCCTAGTAGAGTGCAGATAAAGGTCAGGTTCCTTGGGAAATCTATGCCGTGGGAGAGGCACACATAGTTCCCAAGGTTAAACCTAAAATCTCCTTGGCTGCTATACTGAGAGAAAACCCTCAAGTAATTCACTGGTGGCTTCCAGCAGGGTTTATTTTTTTTTTATCATGCAGCATGTTTATCATAGTGGACTACAGCTCTGATACTGAGGCTAGAGGTTAGAACCTCTGAAAAGCAATGACTAATGAAAAGCTATTTTCATTAAAATGGTTGAGTCATAGCTGAGAGACTGTAAACATAGAGAAGATCACTGGCTTCTTATTTATTTTTTTTTCTTTTGGCAGTATTGGGGACTGAACCCTGCAGTGCTCTACCACTGAGTAATGTCCCATGCCCTTATTATTTTTATTCTAAAACAGGATCTTCTTAAGTTACTGAGGCTGGCCTCAAACTCACAGTCCTCCTGCATCATCCCCCCATGTCTCTGGGATTATAGGCATGCACCACATTGTCAGGCTATTTATTTTATATTGTCTGTCATCCCTCACTAAAATGTAAGTTCTCTAAGAACAGGAATTGACTTATTTTTTATATTGTTATATCCTCAGTATTTAAAATAGATCCCAGCTCTTGGTGGGTATACAGTAAGTATGAAGGATTTTGTAAATCTGTTATTTTGGACTCTTAATTTTTTGTCCTCTCACTAGAAGAAGTGCATGACTCACATCTTAGAAACCAATAGACTTGCATGTAGGCATCCCTCTTTATCATTTTGTAGGTATTGTCCTAAATGCTGGATGTATGCAGTATACATGTAAATAACTCTGCTTAGATAAAGTTTCTAGTATAGAATATGGAGGCAAACATTAAATACATGCTTAAGTTGATAAATAATTGTAAATGTTACAAGTGAAAAGAATAGGTTTCCATAAGATAGAATAATAGGAATGACCTAATTTGGGTTAGGAAGTCACTTTGGAGAATTAAAAATTGAGACTTGAAGAAAGGTAGGAGACTAATAGTACAAGAGTGTTTCAAGATTTGGAGCATGGATATGAGGACTTAGAGGTGTAAAAGAAATAATGCATTCAGGAAAGTAAAAAATACATACTAAAATTGAGGAGATGGTGGCGAGAAATGCAGTTTAAGAGTGAAGTCCAGGACTGGGTTTTAGTAAGGATTTACATTTTCTTCTAAGAGTATCTGGAAACCTCCTAAGGGTTTTAGGAGAGGATGTGACATTATCTGATCTATATTTTAAAAGATAATTCTGTCAGTTTTGTGTAGGATTATAGTACCACCAAAGGACATTGTCCAGTATAGAAGGCAGTATATATAATATGTGAGAAGGATGATATCTAGAGTGGTGGTCTTGGAGGAGGAGAAAAGTGAATGCCTTGAAAGTGGCAGAATAGGTAGAGAAATTTTGAGGAAAATAAGATTACTTTCAAATTTTGGTTTGCAATTCTCTGTGGATAGAGAGGATTGGGAAAGACTAGATGAAGAACTCTTAGTTTGATGGGCAAAGAGATCAGATATTTAGTTTTGAACAGGTTAATTTTGAGATACCTTTGAGATAACCCAGATGGAGACATCAAGTAGTCAGTTTGGAAGGGCCAAGTAATCTCAACTGGATTTAATATCCACAGTCTTTTATACACAATTGTGAATCCCCAAAGCTCTAGAAGAAAAAAGGTGGTGTTTTTTTTTTTTTTTTTTTTTTTTTTTTTTGGTAACTTATTTGGCAGCAAAATGTGACCTGAACCAATGTAAAGATGTTCATAGTCTTATTTATCTTATTTAGATCAAATATACATATATTTTCCTTTAGAAACATTAATGTGTTTGACAAAAAAAATGCTGCTTTAAGTCCTGCTGATGGTAGTCTAAAACACGAGGTATTTTTATAATGCATGCATTTTTATTTTTTAAAAATCCAGAAAATTAGAATGCTAAACCTCATCTGGTACTGAAGAGTGAATAAAGGATTATAAGCCTCTGTAAAGCAGTATTGTCAGTACATAAAACCATGGTTAGTTCAATAAAGTTCATTTATTTGTACTTAACACTTGACTATCCTTATTTCCTATTGATGAATTGCTCTGAGTTTAGTAGTCACTAATTTTGAGAAATTATGGTAGTTAGCAGTAATCCTTACCCTCCAAATAACAAAATTTTAAAATTGCATTTGAATTGTGCTTTGAATTTCTGTATGGATTCATGCCTCAAATGTTTCTAAATAATTAAGAAAGTATTTTATTTAGTATAGTGTAATATTTCAAAAGGGAATGAAAATAAAAGAGGGAGAGGAATCCATGTCAACACACATGCAAATCCAAGACCTCTGAAAACATGAAGAAATGAGCAAACAAGTCTCTTGCCAAAATTTATAGTACCCCAACAGAGGAATCCACAAGATATGAAAGTGGATGAAATTCCAGAGAAAGACTATAATAAACTAATTATTAAAATGTTCAATGAGCTAAAAGAAGATCTAAAGAATAAATCAAGGGAAGAAATAATAGGAGGTGAAAGACTATTTCAATAAGGAAATTGAGTTGATTTCCAGGATTTTTGGAAGGGAAAGTCACAATGAATAAAATTAAAAATTATCTTGAAAGTATCACCAGCAGATTAGATTACATAGAAAATAGAACTTCAGACCTTGAAGACAGAACTACTTCTTGAAGACTGACCTTAAAGACAGGGAATATGAACTTGAATAGTTAGTATGCAGTTAAAAAAGAGACCACGATTGGAATATACAAAAATTCTGGGAAAACATCAATAGAGCAAACTTGAGAATCATTGGGATAGAAGAAAATGTAGAGATACAGGATAAAGGTATTAAGAATCTTTTCAGTTAAATAACAGCAGAAATATTTTTCCTGACCTTAGAAATGAGATGGACATCCACATATAGGAGTCATATAGCACACTAAATAAAGATCAAAAAAGATTCTTCCCAAGACACATCATAATCAAAATGCATAATATAGAAAGTTAGGAAAGAATATTAAAAGCTGCAAGATAAAAATGTCAGGTCACATTTAGAGGTAAGTCAATAAGGCTCACTTCTGACTTCTCAGATCAGACTCTAAAATCCAGGAGGGCTTGGAATGAGATGTTTCAAGCTTTAAAAGAAAATAGTTGAGAGCCAAGAGAGCTGTATGTAGCAAAGTTGTCTTTTAGAATCAAAGAAGGAATAAAAACTTCCACGATCAGGATAAGCCAAAAGAATTTATGACCACTAAACGACAACTACAAAATACTCACAGATATACTACACACAGAACTAATAAATTCCAAAGCTTATAAATGGATGAACCTATCTAGAAAAATAACTAAGCAAATGGAAATAAGACCAAATTATACATAGCAAAGAAGCCAAAATGGCAACAAATAACAAATATCTACCCATAAAAACACTGCATATAAATGATCTCAGCTTCCCAAGTAAAAGACAGATTGGCAGAATGGATTAAAAACAAGATCCAAGTAGATGCTGTTTGCAAGAGACTCATCTCATAGGCAAAGACACCCACAGACTGAAAGTGAAAGAATGGAAATAATATTCCATGCAAGTGAAGTCCAAAAACAAGAGAAGCTATTCTCAATCCAACAAAAGCAGACTTCAAGCAAAAATTAATCAGAAAACACTAAGTCACTACATCCTGGAAAGCAAACACTCCAACTGGAATATATGATGACAGTAAATATTTGTGCCTCAAATAGCAGTGCACCTAATTTCATTAAAAATACTTCTTAACAATAAATCCCAGATAGATCCAAGTACAAAAATATGGGATGGTTTGAACAAAGCCCTTGCACCAATTGGACATTCAACATAAAAATCAATAAAAATATTTCCAGTCTAAATAATACTATAAATCAACTGGACCTAACAAACAAACATCTACAAAATGACCCCCAGAATAGCTGATTTCACTTTTTCCTTAGCAGCTCATGGAACCTTTTCCACAATATACCATATAACACATAACATAAGTCTTAGCAAATACAAAAACTGGTATAATCCTATGACTTTATAGAATCATAATGGAATGAAATTAACAGGAATAAAAATTATAGAAACCACATAAACACATGAAGATTGAACAGTACTCTTTTAAATGAGGAGTGGATCATAAATGAAAGAAGAAAGCAATAAATAGATTCAAATGAGAACAGAGATACAAAAAATAAAGTTCTCTAGGACAGTATGAGGCAGTTCCAGGAGGAGAGTTTATTGCATTAAGTGCCTACATTTAAAAAAAAACAAAGATCCCAAATAATCTAATACTGTATACCTCAAGGTCCTAGAAAAGGAAAAACAAACTAATTCCAAACTGAGTAGAAGACAGGAAATCATTAAGAAGGACATAATTAAGATTAAAAGAATGAATGAAATTGAGAACAAAAAATATTACAAAGGATGTGTGCAACAGAGTTAGTTCTTTGAGAAGATAGCAAAGTTGATAAACTCTTAGCAAACTAACTAGAAGAAAGAGGGACAAGGTCCAAATCAACAAAATTAGAGATGAAAAAGAGATATTGTCAAAGACACTCTGAAATCCAGAGGATCTTTAGAAACTATTTTGAAAACTTATACTCCAGTAAAATGGAAAATCTGGAAGACATGGACAAATTTCTAGACACATAACAAAGACCTACCCAAATAGAACAGGGAGATATAGAAAACCTAAGCAAGCAATGAAATTGAAGCAGCAATTGAAAGCTTTCCAACAAAGAAAAGCCCAGGACCAGATGGATTCTCAGCCAAGCTCTATGAGACCTTTAAAAAAATCTAACATCATTCTTTGTCAGATTATTTCATGAAATAGGAGGGAACACTCCCAAATACATCCTATGGAGCCAGTGTAACCATCATACCAAAACCACACAAATATGCATTAAGGAAAATGCAGACCAGTATTCTTGATCAACATTAATGCAAAAAATCCTAAATAAAATATTAGCAAGCCACATTCAAAAACACATCAAGAAGATGACATACTGTAATCAAGTATGTTTCATTCCATGATGCAAGGTTAGTTCAACATCTGCAAATCAATAAATGTAATTTACCACTTAAGCAGAATTAAGGCCAAGAATCACATGGTCATCTCAATAGAGTCAGAAAAGATTTTTGATAAATCCAGGACCATTCGTGTTAAAAAACAGTGGAAAAGCTAGGGATGGAAAGAACTTACCTCAACATCATAAAGGCTATATATGACAAACCTGAAGCCAACATTATAGGCATACTGAAAACATTTCCTCTACAACCAGGAGCAAACCAGGATGCCCACTCTCACCACTCTTATTCAGTATAGTTTTTCTAACTGTAGTACGGCAATCAGGCAAGAGAAGGAAATTAGAATGATACAGATAGGAAAGAAAGAAGTCAAATTATCTTTGTTTGCTGATGACATGATTCTACATCTAGAAGACTCAAAAAACTCCACCAGAATACTTCTAGAGATGATAAATTTATCAAAGTTGTAGAATATAAGGTAAATATTCATAAATCAATAGCTTTCCGATACTCCAGTAGTGAATATATGGAGAAGGAAATCAGGAAAACTATCCCATTCACAATAACCTACCACCACCAAAATAAATACTCAGGAATAAATCTAACCAAGTGGTGAAAGACCTCTAAAATGAAAACTATAGAATGCTGAAAAAAGAAACTGAAGAAGACCTTAGAAGATGGAAAGATCTCCCGTGTTCTTGGATAGGCAGAATTAATATTGTCAAAATGACCATATTATCAAAAGGATTACGGAGATTCAGTGCAACCCCCATCAGAGTACCAATTACATTCTCTCAGAACTGGAAAAAACAGTCCAAACATTCATATGGAAGAATAAAAGACCCAGAATAGCCAAAGCAGTCCTGAGCTAGAATAATGATGCTGGAGTCATCATCACACCACCTGGTTTCAGATAACAAAAAGAGCATGGTATTGGCACACCCACATACACACACACAAAAGACATGAAGACCAATGAAATAGAATAGAACACAGAGATGAACCCACGTAGTTGCAATCATCTGAGACTTGGCAAAGGTGCCAAAATCTATCTTGGAAAAATATATAGTCTTAACAAACGGTTTTGAGAAAACTGGATATCCATGTGTAGAATGAAACTAGGTCCTTCTCACCCTGCATGTAAGTCCAATCAAGTGGATCAAAGACCTTGGAATTAGACCAGAAACTTTGCAACTGATAGAAGAAAACAGAATCAACACTCCAACATATTGGCGCAGACAGCAACTTCCTTAACAAGATCCCCGAAGCTCAAGAAATAAAACCAAGAATCAACAAGTGGGATGCCATCAGATTAAAAAATCTTCTGAACAGCAAAGGAAATGATTAAGAGCATGACAAGAGAGTCTACAGAATAGGAGAAAAATTTGCCAGCTACTCCTCTGATGGGGGGATTAATACCCAGAATACATAAACAACTCAAGAAAACAGCAAAACAAAACAAAAAACCAATTAATAAATGGGCAAAAAAACCAAACAGATATTTCTCAAAGGAAGAAATATAAATGGTCAACAAATATATGAAAAAATGTTCAATATCCATGGCAATCAGGGAAATGCAAACCAAAACTACACTTTGAGATTCCACCTCAATCCAGTTAGAATGGCATTCTCAAGAACACAAACAATAATAAATGCTGGTGAAGATGGCGGGGGAAAGGGATACTCATGAATTGTTGCTGGGACTGCAAATTAATATGACCACTTTGGAAAGCAGTATGGAGATTCTTGAAGAGATTGGGAATAGAACCACCCCATGACCCAGCTATCCCACCACTTGGTATTTATCCACATAAAGTGAAATCAGCATACTGTAGTGATACAGGTACATCAGTGTTTGCTGCAGTGTAATTCACAATAGCCAGGCTGTGGAACAAGCCCAGGTACCCATCAATAGACAAGTGGATTAAGAAAATGTGGTTTGTATGCACAATGGAGTTTTACTTGGCTATAAAGAAGAATTAAATTATATCATTTCCTGATAAATGAAACTAGAGAATATCATGCTAAGTGAAGTAAACCAGACCCAGAAAGTCAAGGACGAAATGTTTTCTCTCATTTGCAGAAGTTAGAGCTAAGCAAGCGGGTGGTGGTGGAAGTGGGGGGGCCACGTGGATCTCACGAAAACAGCGGTATGATCAGTGGAGTAAAGGAGACTGAAGAGGAGGGAAGAGGGATAGAAAAAGTGAAGGAATGTGGTATTAATTTGATACAGTTAATTTGGCCTTTGGATGTATCTACAGAGTCCCAATTAAAATAGAAATAAATAGAAGGAAGATCAGTAGAGCAGAGGAAGGGGAACAAGGGGAGGGAGGAGGAGACTGCAAGATAAAAGCACTAGGGACTGAAATGGAGCAAATTATATTCCAAGATTTTATTAATAATTTGAAATGAACCCCACCATTATGTATAACTAATGCACTGATTTCTGCTTTTTTGAAAAAGAGGAATGAAGATGCAGTTTCCTTCAAGTTAGTGGTTATCCCCTGAAATTAATGGTTCTATTGCCTAGCTTTACTGTATTTAGTTCTGCCAGTCTATAAGAAAATACATTATTCATTAAAATTTTGAAATTTAAGCTGAGGACCACTGATTTTAATATGAACTTAGAAATATCATTTTACTACTGAATGTATTTCTATTGAGAATAATCCAGGATTTTGAAATATTCTCATTGGCTTAGAGAATTAATCAATGACAGTGCTTTATTTTAATTCTACCATTCCTCATTAATAAAATGGACTTAACTGCTATAAATGTAATTTTGTCCTTATTGATTTCTTTTTTTATTATTTTTTAGTTGTTGATGGACCTTTTTTAAAAATTTGTTTGTGGTGCTGAGAATCGAACTCAGCCTCACACATGCTAGGCAAGCATGCTACCACTGAGCCACAACCCCAGACCCCTTATTGATTTCTTTAGAAGTTTATTTTATCTACACAAATGTAGATATAATTTGGCTTAGTGTTTTCTGATCATGTAAATCATTGCTAGAGAAGTTTGGACATCACTATGAGATGAAGGAATGTAATTTGATAAACTATGAGGAAAATATAATAAGGCTGTTAGGCCCATTCCTTAGAACTGCTGTTTTCCTGGCAAGAAAAGTTTAATCAGATTTGTACAGTAGAAATGACAATTGTATGTTGTTTAAAAATGTCTGATTCAGCATTTCGCAAACCCTGTTTTGAGGAACATTCTTTTGTGAGATAGTAATATTTAAGGAAAAAGAATTTAAAAAAAGGTTGTGAGATCAAAGAAATTTACAAATTGCTACAAATAAATTTATAAAATGCTGGGTTAAGCAAAGTGAAATGTTTCCTTATTTGAGTATTTCTGAGGGTTTTTTTTTTTGTCTCTGTGTGTGTGTGTGTGTGTGTGTGTGTGTGTGTGTACATGCTTGCATGTGCTTATATGTATGTGGGCTGGAGATCAAACCTAAGTTTTGAGCATGATGGAAAAGTACCATTCTATAACCCCATTTGCTCTTAAGAGTTTTTAGTATGTTTATTGTGAAACCAAGGCTAGGAATGGTGTTTTGTTTTGTTTTACTTTTTAATCTCAGAGGGAATAAATACTACAATACCTTGGAATTTTTTCCAAACAATATTCTTACCTGTTTTCATCCCCATTCCTCAAGTAGTATTGGTGAATCAATGTGTTTTATAGTTTGAAAATGTCCCCTACATGATCTGGAGCATCTCCACCTTTGGTTAAAAGAGCTTCTTTCCCTAATTTTTTCATTCACAGAACATATCTTCTTGAGATTATTTTAATAATTTCAAGAACTTAGAATGACATTTTGAGATCTTTGGACAGATTGTAGTCTTCAGAAGTAAACTATAATTTTCCTCTACCAGCTAATTGTTTTTTAGTTTTGGAAACTCTTCTTCCTTGGATTTTGTAACATTATTCGCCTCTTAATCTCCTAATTTTTTAAAAAAATTATGACTATAGAATTTAAATATAGTATCTTTAAACTTTGAAAAAGTTCATATTGGCCAAAGAGATGATATAACAAAAAGTTAACTTTTCTCAATGTTGTATTTCAGTAAATTAGTAGATATATTGAAGAATCATTTGTGGAGAGGTATTGTTAAATGTTATGTAATAATAGTAACTTGCTTAATTTGGTTATCAGTATTGAGATGATTTATAAAATCTCTTTTGATTTAGAACATATAATTGTATACATCTATGCTTTATTTATGTGTGCATATATATATATGTATATATGTAACTTTATATTTGCTACCCAGAAATTTCAAGATATTGAAGAAACTCATCTCATTCACATAAAGGAAATAATCGGATCCTTGTCAAATGCTATAAAGGAAATTCATTTGCAAATAGGCCAGGTAAGTATTTTTACTTTATGTTGAATCAATTTATGACATTTTATGTTTATTTATGGCTATTTATGAATCTTTATCACACTGTCTAAAATTAATATGATACTGAATTATTTCAGATAATGAATATGTAATTACAAGCATTTTTTATTTTTGGTTAATAAGTATTATAATTCAAATTATTTTTTCAAAACTAAGTATGCTCAGTCCTCTTTACATTTAAAGTTTGAAGTTGCTGATTCTTGAATATTTCTGTTTTAAACTTCAATAAGTTAGAGAAATTGATCTTAGAAATGTTCTGGAAATATAAAAGAAGTTTAGTGATGAGAATTTTGGGTGCATTGAAATAACAATACAGAAAGATGAAGTCTTTTATTTTTTACTATTAAAACCCCCAAACTAGGGCTGGGGTTGTGGCTGAGTTGAGTGGTAGAGCGTTTGCCTAGCGTATGTGAAGCACTGGATTGGATCCTCAGCACCACATAAAAATAAATAAATAAAAATAAAGACCTATCAACAACTAAATAAATAAATAAATAAACCTCCAGACTGTTTTCATTGTCTTTATAAGTTTTAATTATCATAAGAATTTTATGTCTAAAACATTCAAAAGGAACTGGAGGGCTGGGGATATAGCTCAATTGGTAGAGTGCTTGCCTCACATGTGCAAGGCCCTGGGTTCAATCCCTAGCACCCCAAAAAAAAAAAAAAAAAGACAAAATATGAGAACTGGAAACTACCTTGATTTCTAATGCTGTGAGGCCGTATCTTAAAGGAGCAAAGGTATGTAGTTATTGGTCTTCACAGATCTGCTAATACTGTTAGGTAATAGTATGTTAGGTAAATGAAAGTTCCCAAATGCCCTTGGATCAAGACAATAATTTTTTTGTTTAATAAATTTTAATTGCTTTGTAGAAGTTTTATCTGAAATATAGTAAAAATATTTATGGATAAATAAACATTTTTTCTTTGTTTTAATAGGTTCATGAAGAATTTATAAACAATATGGCTAATACAACCATTGAAAGTTTAATACAAAAATTTGCTGAGTCAAAAGGCACTGGAAAGGAGAGACCTGGTAAGATGATAAACCACAAATTTCTCACTTAGTAACAAATACTGCCTTTAAATTCATGCATGTATGGGGTGATTTTGACTTTTTATCTCAAGTTTAACTAAATAACATTTGAAATTAAAAAATGGAACCAAACCTAAAAATAGGCATACCTAAAAATGTGTAAAATCTCTGATGTTGTTTTCTTGGGATGTGATAATATGTTAAATTATGATTTTTATTTGCTTTTCATAGCTTAATAATTCAGTATTATTTAAAATCATTATTATAACCTATACTAAATTTGCTTTTATATTTGTGAAAGGAGAATTAGCTTTATAAGACCATTTTAATAAAAAAAAAGATTGGAAGAGAATATTGAACCCTCAGAAACATTAAAACCAACATAGAACCTTTCTTAAAATTCTTTTTCTTTTTCTTTTTTTTTTTTTTGAAAAAAAGGAGAGGAAAAAAAAAAAAGATTTATTGCTTTGCTAGCAAAGGAGAAACACAGGAGACTCCTGTCCCAGAGGCTGTGATTCTTTCTTTCTTTTCTCATACACATGTGTACTCAACAAATTGAGTACTAACATTATACTGGACACTATTCTAAGCATTGGGGATATACCAATGAACCAATGGATATGGGAATTTTAGTTCCTATTTTTTGTGAATAAATGATTATAGAATTATTCTACTTTTAAAAAGCATGTTATAATATATTGGGTACAATTAATAGATCATTTCCCTCCTTTACTTAGAATCTTCCAGACTTTTCGAATCTTTGTGTTAGTTACTATACCAAGTTCTTGCAAGGTACTTGTTTCACTCTACAGGTAAAAATAATTTAGTCCAGTTAAGAAGTTAAAATATGGGAGCTGGTGCTGGAGCTCAGTGGCAGAGAGCTTACCTAATATACGTGAGGCACTAGGTTTGATCCTCAGCAACACCACATAAAAATAAATGAATAAAATAGGAGTATTAAAAAAATCACTAATTAAAAAAAGAAATTAAAATATGGTATGGAATTCAGGAAAGTAGATAAGTGATTTGTGAAGTTTGGGAGCCTTTTTTTTTTTTTTTTTTCCGTGCAGTTCACTGAACTAAGGCTTGAAATTTGAATCATCGTTTCTTCCCAGGTTTAACTAATTTTAAAATTTACTGATCTAGTTGTGTTAGTATTTCTCCCTCACACTTTCTCTCCATTTTTTCCCCCACCTGCCTAATTACTTTGTAGGTTTCTCATACTGGCATAGGACAGATTTCTTCTCCAGTCCTTTTTAAATGTTATGTAATACTCACCTTTGGAGTATGCATTTGTGAACTTATTTCACTACTTATAAATTTTTGAATTTTCCTTGTAGAAGGATTATAAGTTAGACTCCAACTTGTATTCAAAGCCTTTATGGATCTGGGCTGACTAATCTCAGTACTCTTACTTTCCTTATTTCTATACCAGTACCTGAACTGCTAGCTATTCCCTATATATACCAGGTTTTTCCCTTAGTATCTCAGTTGTTTTTATGACCTTACCCTAGAAAATGCTAGATCCCATTCCTTTTCCTGTCCCATATTTTCTCATTTATGTGTTGAATGAATGTAGTCTTAAAGTGGCAGGTTGTATATTACATCTCTCATCAAAAATAAGAGAAAACTTTATACTTTTTTGGTTTTCTTGAGTTGTTGCTGTCTACTTTAATTTTTAATAGTTTTGCACTTATGAAAAAAGTGACGTATTTTATGCACCTGTTTTTTCTTTTAGTAAATAGTGTATTTTTATTGAATGATGAACAAATGGACATATAATGGTAAGATTCAAGTGTTAAGGAGGTTGGAGTGGGTGAATTTGCTGTTAGAAAATTTTTATTATGTAAATACTAAATAATTATGGTTAATGTTTAGTGAACACTTACTCTGAGCTATATACTATGACAACCATTTGTAGGCACACTTTGATCTTCAGCAACTCTTTGAAGTAGGTATTATTATTCCAATTTTATAGATGAGGGAAACATTGAGAGGTTAAAAGATTTGCCTATGCTAGTGTGTGTCAGAACTGGTCTTCAATTCCAGGATTCTGTTTTGTTTGTTTGTTTTGAGAAAAACGAAAAAGGGGTTGAGGTTGAGGCTGAGTGGTAGAGCGTTTGCTTAGCGTGTCTGAGGCACTGGATTCAGTCCTCAGCACTACATAAAACGATAAATAAATACAACTATTGTATCCATCTACAACTAAAAAAATTAAAAAGGAAAAAGTTATATTGCTTTGTTAACAAAGGAGAAATTCAGGAACTCTTGTCCCAGAGCCTATGATTCTATCATGGGGAAATGGGGGGTGGGGAGCTGGGGTGGTTTAAAGAGGTGATTGAGGGAAATGAGATTAGGCAGGAGAGATCAAGAAGGAGAAGATCAGGGAACAGAACATCAGGGAGGAGAAGGTCAGAGAAAAGAGGACCAGGGAAAAGAAGGTCGGGAAAAAGAAAAAAACATATAAGTTTTAAAGCGACAAGGGATATAGTCAAAGCATCAAATGAATCCCTATTCCATTTCTCCACTGTCAATTTGTAGCTTCCATTTTTATGGAAAGTGGGCGACTATATTTCCAAGCTATTTCCTGCTGAAAGGGGGCAAAGAAGGAGATCTTTGGAAGCTGTTTACTTGTTACCCATTCTCTCTTCTGGTTTTTTGTTGCATAATTGCAAAGGGTGGAACAGCAACAGAGCAGTAAATGGAAAGACACATACACAAGGGCAGTGATGAGTGAGGTAGTCAGAATGAGGTAGAGAAGATGTAGTAAAATAGACTTAATATTTCTTGGTATACAAGAGAAGAGGCTAGAAAACCAGTCAGTTAGGCCTATTCCCATTCCATCCAAAAGGGATGTGTGGTGGTCAAGGGTCTGTTGTGGCCAGGTTGCTAGTTACTGATCTTTTCAATACTGGTCTCCACCTGTGAGAAGGTGTTAATATAAACGCAGCAGTATGTATTAGCTATAGCACAAACTCCTGCTTACTCGGCTAACAGATAGTCTAATGCCATGCAGTTATTTAGAACTACCTCGGCCAAGAAGTCCAGACAAGTCTGTAAATTTGAGACGGACAAGGCTGTCTCATTGGCCAAGTTGATCAAAGTTTTTGACAGATTTTGGAGGACCCAATGGCGTGCCCCAGTTCCCCACCAGGGCAGTAAGGTAGCCAAAAAAGTATTCATCGCTATGAGGGATTCTACCAGGGAGGTCCTATGCCAGTCCAGTAAAAAAGCTTTAGGGAGCTTGCCCAGTGAACTGATTCTTTTAAATAATGAATTGAAATGGTGTCTAAATTCCCTAGAAAACATTGGGTGGGAGTTGTGAAGTTTCTGAGGCATTCGAAAGCCCAAGGATAGTTATTAATTTTATATGTGAACACCTGTACTGCAGGGGCCCAGAAAGCCATTGTTTTTCTTTAAAGAAATCTAGTAGGTCCCCAATAGGAAATAATTCCCAACTTTAACTTTTGTGCATTCCATCCAAGAATGGGCTGGGAAGGAGTAAGCAATTAGTTACACTGTAATCTTTTCTGTGAGAAATTAGACAATATTTTGTACACACAAAGGTGTTTGTTCTTGTTCTGGAGGAGGTCTCGTTTCAAGATATTCTGGAATTTGCATAAGAGGAAGAGTGAGAAAGGGAACATTGAAGAGTGTCTCAGATGTGTAATGCATTACTCGAACACAATACATAATGGTGCAGGCTCGGAGGTCTCATGTCGGTGCCCAGTCTCCCTTCATCTGGTATCTGAGTAAGTTTATAACTGTATGTACAAAGGGGTCATCATGGTCCATAGAAGATTATGCTCTTGGAAGGCAGATCATCAATCAACCTCCTGATTCAAGGTAGCCAAGGTCTGTGCTATTCTAACCAAATTGTTGTTCTTTCAGCCTAGAGAGGGAATGGGGATAAGCATCAAAGTTGGTAAAAGCATCAAATCTCTCATTATGTTTCCTCAAGTACATCTCCTAAGGGTTCTGATGTCCATTTGGGGGATGCAACTTCCTGCAAGTCTCTTGGATACTTTTTCACTGTAGTATGATGAACCCAGGGTTTTATTCCAGGAAGTTTCAGGGATGTGTGGGTTATCAGAAGCATGTCATTAAGTCCTGTCCACTTTTCTCACAGTTGTTGCTCCAGTCCCTGTTCTTTCCAGGTCTTTTTTTTTTTTTTTTTAATATTTATTTTTTAGTTGTAGCTGGACACAATACCTTTACATCATTTATTTTTACGTGGTGCTGAGAATCAAACCCAGGGCCCCACATGTGGTAGGCAAGCGTTCCACCTGTACAAGCAAATATCTGAAGTTTCCTATGGTATGGGGCATTTAGGTAAAATCATCAAAAGTCTGTGTTCCCACATGTTGTGTTCCTCACAGTAGGCTGCCTTTCAGTGTTGGGATTTTTACGGGCATATAATGCACAGTTTCTAGTAACCTGCTGAGTGATTTTTTGGAGGTGTGGTCCTTGCAAATGGGGCTTGATAAGATTCACCAAAGTATCCCTCCCATTTTGTGTATTCACATGTAGATGTTTCACCAAGGACCAGACCAGTCTTTCAGACAGGAGGATGAGTCCTTGGGAATTTTGTCTCCACCTGGCAGTACTATCCCAGGAATTGAAACCCCATTCTTTGGGGCTGGGGTTGTGGCTCAGTGGTAGGGGAACTTGCCTAGCACGTGCAAGGCATGGGTTCGTTCCTCAGTGTCACATAAAAGTAAACAAACAAAATAAAGGTACTGTGTCCAACTACAACTAAAAAAAATAATAACAGCCCATTCTTTGTCTCATTTTTCATCTTCCTCAGTATAAATGGGCTTGTATTAGTCCAGTTCATGCTGAGGTATCAGAGCTCTAATAAATGGTGGCTTACTCTTGCAGCTCTTTTGACTGCCCTAGTGGCAGCTTGATTTCCCCTTGCTTCGGTAGTGTCTACCTTCTGGTGACCGGAACAGTGCATGATTGCCACCTGCTTTGGTTCAGCCACTGCCTTGTATTAATGTCAGTATTTCAAGAGCATGTTTAATGTCCTTGTTTTCAGCAATGAGGAGCCTTCTTTCCAAATAGCCCCATGTGCATGTACTATCGTGAAAGCATATTTGGAGTCTATATAAATGTTTACCTTCTTTCCTTTTGATAGCCTGAGTGCTCTTGTCAGAGCGATTAGCTCTGCTTTCTGGGCTGATGTTCCCAGTGATAAAGCCTTAACTTCCAATACCTGTTGTTCTTGTGACCACAGCATATCTAGCTACTACACTGACCATTATCTATGAAGCTGCTCCCATCTCTGAAGAGGTCCCAGTCTGGCTCTGTGATAGGCTGATCAGAAAAGTCCAGTCTGCTAGAGTAGACAGTTTCTAAAATGTCTAGGCAGTTATGTTGTATGGTCCGTTACTATCTAATGGCAACAGTGTTGCTGAATATAACATAACACAAATTGACATTGGGGTTGTATAGTAGGATGGCCTGATATCTCTCTATTTTCCCAGCAGTCAGCCAGTAGCCACCCTTCTGTTCTAGTAGGACCAAGACTTGGTGGGGGACAAATATAGTGATGGGTTGTTCTAGAGTGAACTTTTCAGTCTCCTATAGCAAATCACAAGTGGCAGCTGCTGGCTGCAGGCAGGAGGGCCACCTAGGGCTCTGTGGTTGTCGCAATGGCAAAAGGTGCAATTTATGCAGTCGAGGGGGAAGAAATAAAGAATATCCATGTGCTTCTGCCTTTATCAATGTTTTATTCACTCAAATCACTCAATACAATTTCACTCTATAGGTTCTTAATCAAGAAAAATGACAATCCTTAATGCTAAGCACTACAATAAACATAATCAATTCATAGAAAACAGTTTTAGATTAATTAATTTACAGCAAACAATTCTAGATTAATTCTAAGCACTGCAAACACACTTAATCATGACAGGCTCATACCAGCCATCCCTCTGCATGCTAAGTTCAAGTGTCAGATCAAAAGTCTCAAGCCTTAGGCTTTGAGTCCCACAAATGTACACTTCAGACCGTGGTGATCAGATCAGGAACCAAGGCAGGCTTCTCCTGGGGTGGAGCTGATGGCCAGTTGAGGAGAAGGTTGTAGGGAGAAGTTGCAGTTCTCACCAGGGTCAAGATGTGGCTGTAGAATTTTGAGAGCGGTGAGGAAGATCAGAGGATCAGGCAAATGATAAGAGTTGGGATGTCATTCCAGGTCCTCATCAGACTCTCCACGTGAGGGCATCAGTGTGGGCTGGCTGAATGTCTGTTCATTTGCTCCCTTATTTATACTAAATTTGGGGGCTTTTGACCACCCCTTTGAATCCCTATCAGCTGCCACCAACGTCATTTACCCTGGGGTTAAAGCATTTGGTTTGGTGGTCCCCACCCTGATTTTCTTGCCTTTCTCCCTTTTCGAGGCGAGGACCACATGCTAGAGACTTCACTCTGAGTTTGTCAGGGTGGGGAGATGTGATTTGTTTGTGTCTGAGATCCATAATGTAGGGCTCCGTTAGACATGCCTGGTGACACTGCAGGTTTCAAACTGGAGTTTTAAAATGGATTTGCTTAGGCTCATGCCTAAGGCCATCCTTACAGGCGTCTAGCTGTTTTGATAAATAGGCCACTGGTTGTGGTATATCTCCTAGTGTCTGTAAAGGAACTCCAAGGGCTGTGCCTTGTTTCTCATGCATGTAGAATCTGAATTCCTTGGTAAGTCCCAAGGCACGGGCTATCATGAGGCTATATTTTAACTTCTGTTTTAGTCAGCTTTTTCGCTGCTGTGACTAAAGGATCTGACCAGCACAATTATAGAGGAGGAAGAGTTTATTTGAGGGCTCATAGTTTCCGAGGTCATAGTCTATAGAAGGCCAGCTCCATTCCTTAGGACTTGAGGTGAGGCTGAACATCATGGTTGGGAAAGGATGGCAGAGGGAAGCAGCTCACATCATGATGATTAGGAAGCAGAGAGAGAGAGACTTCACTTTCCAGATAACAAAATCTATACCCCATAGCCATGCCTCAATCCCTACTCCTCCAGCCACATCCTACCACTGCAGTTACCACTCAGTTAATCCCTATCAGAGGATTAAATCACTGATTGGGTTAAGACTCTTACAACTCAGTCAGTTCTCCTCTGAACCTTCTTGCATTGTCTCACACGTGAGCTTTTGGAGGGACACTTCACTTCCAAACCATAACAACTTCTTAAAAGCAGCTTGGCATTCTGGGATCCAAATCAAAGGTTGTATTTCTGTTCCTTTTAGTGCCTCACACAAGGACTTTGCTATTAGTCCAAAGTTAGGGATCCAGATACAGTAGAATCCTGCCTTCCCCAGGAACCCATTAACAGCCTCCAGTTTCTGGGTTTCCTAAAGCTTAAGATTGTCTGCTTTTGGTCTGGCATCAGACTTTGGGTTCTTTGGCTAATCTGAAATCCTAGGTAAGTGACTTGTTTGCAAATTTGGTCCTTTTTAGTGGACACCTTATATCCGCATGAGGCTAGATGGTTTAGAGCAGCAATAGTATTTGAAAGACAATGTTCATAGTCTGGGCTAGCTAAAAGCAGGTCATCCACATATTGTAAGAGGATTCCCTGATGCAGCTGTAGCCCTTGCAAGTCTTTTGGCAGCCATTCATTAAATTGAGTAGGAGTTTTTAAATCCCTAAGGTAGGACAGCCAGCAATTCTGAGTAGTTACTTTGGTATTTGGGTCTTGCCATTCAAAAGCAAATAGTAATTGGGACTTTCTTTCCTGAGGGATACAAAAGAATGCATCCTTTAAATTCAGTGAACCAGTAGGCAGAGTTACCTGGCATTGTAGTCAACAGGGTGTATGGATTAGGTACTGTGATGAATGTCCTGAATAATATTATTTGTAGTTCTCAAGTCTTCCACAGATTGGTACTCATCAGTGTGAGGTTTCTTAACAGGGCAGGATAGGCATATTGTAGGGGGACTAACAAGGATGAATCAACCCATTTCAAAAACTTATCTAGAAGTGGCTGAATTCTTATTAGTGACCTCTTTTAAGGGGGTACTTTTTTCTTTTTCTTTTTTTTGGAGGCAGGCTACCCCTTCCTTAAGCAAGATCTTGATGGGAGTAACATTAATGGCCCTGCCTGGAATCCCATCAGTCCATATAGTTTTACTCACTTTTCTGATGACCTTCAATGGGATGGGTTCAGTTTCCTTTTCCTGGTTAGCAAGCAAAAAAGCTGGAGCCAGAGTACATTTCAGCAGGTACTTATAGATGAAGCTATTGCTTTTTGAGTGAGAATGTTATCTGTGCATTTAATTAATATAACAGATCTCATCCCAGGAGAGGGATCGGGCAATCTGACATACAAAAAATTATGCCTTAATTTTTTTTCTTTCAGTTTACATTCAAGGGGCTGGAGCAATGGATGATGCTCAGTGCAGCCTGTCACTACAACTACTGCCAGCATGTTAGTGCTTAAGGAGATCAATTTAGTATTTACAACAAAATAACTGGCATCAGTGTCCAACAGAAGTCAGTGGGTCCCCACTGTCATTTGTACCTGGGGCTCTTTTGGGGCTAATGGTATAGAGGCCTCCAACAAGGCCTGGAGCCTTGGATTTGGGAAACAATTTCTTTTTCTGGGGTGTGATCTGGTTCTGGGAACCTTTGCTTCCTTGGACAGTTCTTTTTCCAATTTTCTTCCTCCTTACAGTAGGCACGTTGGTTTTGCTTCGGCTCCTATTCCTGTTCGTTCCTTTGGATTTTCTTAAGGCTCCCTTTTGCAGGGGTTGCCAGTAAAACACATACTGATTTTTGTTTCTGATCCTCTCTGGAATTGTATACCTTGAAGGCAATATCAACCAGCTGTGAGGGGGTTCATACCAATTGCCCCTTCCACCCGCTAAAGTTTCCTCTTTCTTTATATCTGAGGCACTTTGCCCATTGAAAGTTATATTGACCATGTGAAGGTTTTCAGGGGCTTCTGTATCTGTGTATTTCCTGTATGCCTAATAAACTCGCTCTAAAAATTCTAATGTTTTCTCATTGATCTTTTGTTGTAATTCCTGAATCTTAAACTTTTCTGCTTGGGTACTCCTCTTCTGAGTCCCACCAAAAGACATTTCTGATAATGTTTAATCATTTTGCTGTCTGCTGCCATTTATGTGTCCCCATTGGGCTCCCTTATAGGAATAGCTTCTGTAATTGGGATCCTCATCATGGAGCCTCTGAGCATCTTCCCTTGCCCTGTCTATCACTATTTGGTGCTCATCAGCTGTGAGTAACATACTAAGTAGAGACTGTATATCTGTCCAGGTGGGGCAGTGAGTAGCAAAATGGTAGTAAATAACTCAGCCATTTTTTGTGAATCTTCTTGACAGGTTGGGTTCAGATTTTCCCAGTTAATCAAGTCAGAGGTTAAGAAGGGACTGTAAGTCCATTGATACCCTGTTGGTTGCCCCTGTGCATTTATGCTGATGAGGTATTGCCTTAGGGGGAATTGACCTGCCCTGGCAATGGGTGCTCCCTAGCCAGAAAGAATACCCTGGCAGGTTTTAGATGGGGAGACCGTCCCTGACCCTGAGTCATAGCATGCTGATGCTGATAGTGGGAGCCCCTCTTCCACCTTCCCTTCATGTGGATGGCTCCCTATGGGACTAAGAGAGCTAGTGGGAGCCAGAGGTGGTGCCAGACTAGCTGGCTGGTCAGGTACTAGGTTAGAAGTAGGATTATTTGTTATATTAAAGTTTATCAAATCCTCCTCAACTGTCTCTGTTGACTTTCTGCTGTCCTCACACACTAGAGGCTGTGCCTTTCTATGAACCATCAACTTAGTCCCTGGACATTCAGACTCCTTATTATGTAGCAACATAAAAGCCTGCATATATGGGATTTCTTCTCATTTTCCTCTGGCAGAACAGCCCCAACTAACTGTAATATCATATGGTATTTCAGAGTACCAGACAATGGCCACCTTTCTTCCCCTTACAGAACGTATATTAGCCAGACTTCAGTAAAATACCATATTTTTCTCTATATATTTTATATATGTATGTATGTACATACACACACACACACACACACACATACATATGATGCACATAATATCTTTTTCTTAGTCATAGGTTTATAGCTATACATGGCCCAGTCAGCCAGGATCTTTCTCAAAGGACCATCAGAAGAAATTGATGCAGTGTTGTTCATGTCTTAAATGGGCCAGTAATGTATACAAACAACAACACACAGGCAGACAGAGAGGGAATTCCCAAACTCAAGGCCAATAAACAGATGAAAACCTAGAACAGATCAAAAGGGAGTAAATATCCCTAGGCTGAACTGTGACTTCCACCCCACTAGTGCCGCAGTTGTCCCCAAAAAGAGGGAATAGATGTTCCCACAAAGAGGAACTAGGTGTGTAGAATCAAGGGTCTCGGCGTTGCATAGCAGAGGACTTAACCAAATGGCTAAGGGTGTCCTGACTTTTTCTGATTTCAGTTTCCTTTTTCTCAAAGTTGAGCAACTGATGGAGCAACTTGTGCAGTTCAGGGAGAGAAGGTGGGAGTTCCCTGAAGCAAAAAAAGCTTCTATAGTCCTTCAGCCCCTCTGTTTACTCACAGAATAGCTCCTTTGGTTTGATCCAAGGCAAACTCACCGTCTCCCAGTTTTTTCAGCAGTCAACTCTCAAGAAATTCACCAGCCACCTTGTATCCTCAGCATGGAAGTGGAGGTTGCTTGGAGTGCCAGACCTGACCAAGAAAGCCGGAGTGGGTAGAAGGGGGCCGGGGTGGGGGGCGCGATTACTGCGTGGTCCTGCTGTGGTAGCCAAATTTTAACAGAAAGCTTGATCCTTGTCCTTGATGCCAATCCAATAATGAAGACAATGTTTTAAGAAAAAGGAAAAAGTTTTGTTACTTTGCTAGCAAAGGAGAAACACAGGGAACTCCTGTCCCAGAGCCCATGATTCTTCAATTCCAGGATTCTTGATCCCAAGACCAATTTGTTGGGAAAAAATTACAGTAGAACTAATTATAGATAAATGGAATTATATTATAAATAAATTATATCTAAATTATAGATAAATAGAATGAGGATAGTGATAGTGAGATATACATAAATAAAGAATGGCATGAAACCTAAAAGCTCCTTTAAAGAGATTAAATTATAAGTAAAGTCTAGGTTAAAAAAATTGAGGAACGAATAGAATTTTTATAAAGAGTATTTAAAAGAGTCAGATTGTGTCTGTTAGTATTGTTCAGGGAACTCCCACCTTCTCTCCCTGAACTGCACAAAGTTGCTCCATCAGTTGCTTGACTTTGAGAAAAAGGAAACTGAACTCAGGAAGTCAGAACACCCTTGGCCATTTGGTAAGTCCCCTGCTATACACGCTGAGACCCTTGAATCTACACACCTAGTTCCTCTTTCTGGGGACAACTATGGCACCAATGGGGTAGGAGTCTATTAAAATAGAATTTTTATAAAGAGTATCTAGTATGGCCCTATGTATAAAAGTGGCTGTATAACCAGTATGATCCTGCAATCTGTACACGTGGAAAAATAAGATTATGTACCCCATTTGAATCAAATGTATGATATGTCAAGATCATTGTAATGTTTTGAGCAACTAATAAAAAAATTAAAAAAAAAAAAAAAAAAAAAAAAAAAAGAAAGAAAGAAACCAAGACAGCAGTAGCAGAAGCTAGGTTCAGGCTACATATAGGACGGGGAGATACCATCCCCTGCCAGAACTACCACATGCAGGAGGAGAGCTAGTAGGACTATTGTTTAGTATAGCTATAATATTTGAAAATTCAGAAAAAAAATGGCCACAGCATGTCATGTCATCTGTGGTCTACAAAGAATATATGTTAAGCTTCAATTTATTTTTTTAAATGTTTCTGTATAGTTGCAAATAATAATAAATAGCCATATTTTTCTCTTAAAACCTCAGTGTACTTTTTAAGAACGAGAACAATGTAGCCAGGAAAAGCCAGTGTCTACTGCTCATTCAGTGATTCAGCAGTATTCAAGGGTTCCATGATTCTTTTTTCCGTTTTTCCTCATGCCCTATTCCCTGGTGGAGGTTTCAACTCCAGATACAGTTTTACCTTTAAGTTAGGAACTTATGTTAACTTAAGAAACTTAACTAAGTTAGGAAAACAAAACTTGAGCAGAAACCTTAGATTATTTCTCACTACATGATGGCGAGTAGCTACCATCTAGCCAAGAGATCAGGAAGGTGAGAGATACTCTTCTCAAACTCAGAGTTATCAAAGAAAATAGCAAGAATAAGTGTAAGATACCTATTAGCAGTATATGGCACAAAATACATATATTTACAACATTTTAAAATATATTTTTGTGAGATAAATATTCATGCTTAATCATGTATTTTAGAGCAAATAAATATACTTTTAAAATATTTTTAAAAAGTATTTAGAAGAGTTGATAGAATTAAAGCAAAGATGTATTAGCTAGTTAAAATGTGCTGTAGATGGAAATAGGGATAAGATTTGTCAGATTGTGTCTGTTAGTGTTCTGGTTGTGACATACTGTAGTTTTGCAGAAATTATATCGTTGTTAAAAACTGAACAAAGGATTGCTCTGTATTATTTTTTTACAACTGTATGTGAATCCACATTTATCTCAATAAAATTTCAGTTAGAAAAATGCCTGAAATCATGGGATTTGAGATGAAGCAGAAACCTAAACTGATAAGCCATATTTTTTCCCCCTTTGGGTCACAAAAGATCCAGAGTGTATTTAAGCAAAAAGAAAAAAAAAAAACCCAGAGAATCAAATTGAAATAGATTAGTGTTTTCTTAAACTGTTAAATGGGAGAATAATTGGGACATTAAAATGTTAAGCCAATTTTTAATTTGTTGGCATTTTTTGGTGGTATTTTATCCCTTTCCTCATGTAATTTTTTCCATTCCATTTTGGCTTCTTGGGTTTTTTTTTTTTTTCCTCTTTTGCTTATATGCCAGTGTTATTTTCTTAGACACTGCTCCATTAAGGGTTAACATGTATTTTGGTGGCATTTGTGCAGACTTACTGCACAGATACCACTGTTAGCTCATTGCATTCTTTTTCTAGACAAGACTTTAGAATCCCTCTCATCACAATGCTGCAAGCAGTCACTGCCAATATTGAGGGTTGGCATTCATGTTGAAACCTGTCATCTGAGTTACTTCAGTAGAGACTTCTTGTAAATGTTAGAAAGCCAGTGTAAACAAGCTTAAGCAAAAATTCCATGCTTTGACTTTTTTACTTTGGAAGGACAGGAATGAATTCAGGGGCCAGATTAATGTCTTCCAGACTTTATTCTTTTTTTCTCATTTCTTCTTGTCTCTGTTTGGCTTCATTTCCTTAAGCTACTATTATATTTTTCTTTTATTGCTGGGAAGGAAGGCATTAGTAGCCCCAAACCTAAATTAATTCAATTGAGACTCCAAGTAGGAGAAAACCCTTGTTTTTCCTAGTGTCAGCATATTATTTATTACATGCCTGTCTTTGAATCCATCCCTATGTTTAGGATAGTGGGATATAACTTGTCAGTATAGGCCACATGCCCAGATCATGGTGGAAATATTTCTGAATAGACATTTAAAATAACTTCTATATAGTACATTATAAAATCAGTGTACAAAGTATAAAAGATACCATACCCCCAAAATACAACCTTTTAAAACTGGGTAGTTTGTATATGTGTTTTGAGTTATAGTGCTTAGTCATATTATTCATATTTATATAATCAGAAACATCCATTTAGGAGGCAGAGATAAATCAAACTAGAGGGGGAAAGTCATATAATTCAGTTTTCTTACAGTTATGGAATTTTATTGCTTAATGGGATCTTAAGAATAATTTAGTCCCAAACCATTTTTTTTTACATGGAGAAATATATTGGAATTTCTGAAAACATGCCACTAATTTCATTTAATACAGATTAACAAGTGAATTAAAGTTTTGTCAGTTCTGAAAAATTTGACTAACTGAATATATGGGAATTGTTGAATTCTTATTCTTCAAAATGACCTACCTGCCTACCTACTTATACATTGTCTATGAAAGACTCAACAAATACACAGTTATTTTATAAATTTTCTTCTGTTGATTGGGTATTTAAAATGACTGTATATCAGGAATTGTCTTTTGGCTAACTGTCTGACTCTTTTTAAATTCTGGATGTGTAGATCATATGTGTTTTCTTGTCTTTGGTTCAGTGCTGTAGTTTGTAGTCTGCTCTTTACCATCATTGAGACCTTAAAGTCTCAGTGCCCTCATCTATAAAGTGAGGATAGGCAGTAGTTTCTGCATCATGGAGTTACCATGAGGTTTACATGAAATAATGTTATTAAGTATTCAGTAAATGTTATTTTCAAAAACAGATACATTCTGGATTAATAGTTAGCTACTGATATTGTTTCTTCATACATTTTATTTTATTGATCTCAAGATATACCAAGACATATAGAAACTATTTCATGTAAGTAGATGGTAGGAAGTAAGAAGGAAGCCAAGAATGGTAATAACATGGATTTTCCCAGAATCACTAAACCCAGAATTAGGTGACTGTTTCAGAATGACTGTTGGCATTGTGTATGTAGGTGACTGACTTTTACTAAAAGAGGGTAGTATGGAGTAGAGTGGAAAGGGACAAATATTAATTTCTTTGCTTGAGTTGCTGTGAGTAACTAGTTATAGCTCTTTCATGTGTTTGGTCATTTAGGTCCAGGGGCCCATTGCAATGATAGAAATTTGGTGTTTCTCAGAAAAATAACATTCACAGAATTTTGCATGTGATTGTGTAAAATTCATGGACTTTAAGGATTTTGTCATTCGGTTGTTTCATACTATTGATGTCTATTAGTATTTTATTTTTCCTTTTTTTTTGTAAGGGCCCCCTGTGGACAAATTCCTTCTTAAACTAATTTTAGTTCTATGTGCCACATATTTTAACAAAAAACTATGAGACCCAGGTTTTAAAATTTATATACTTAAAAGTTTTACTTTTCTGGTGCTAAAGAATCTTTAGTCAGTCACCTGTTGCACAGTGTAACCTTTCACTTTATCTTTTCAATTCTGTGTAAGTTAAGTACTTGGAGAACATTAAAAAAAAAAATTCCCCTACTTATGGAGATACTATTATACTACTTATTATAGGTAGTGATATCTTATGTATTTATTATTGTCATCATTTTTGAAGTGTAGTACTACCTGGTTCCTCTGTAATTTGAGTTGTTGTAAATGAATGCTTTGAATACCAAAGCACCTGCAGTCTGAAAGAATCATAAAGAAACAGGTGTTTTCTAATTTTAGATATCTTTTTATTTTCTAGTGACCTTATACTACTAGTCCGGACATTCTCATGTATTTTATTTCCTAAGTGATTAAGCTCCATATTTTTGATGTTTACTGTTTTACAGTCATTCTGCTAGCTTTATGGTCTTCTAATTATACATGTTTTCATAAAAGTTCCACAAGTTTCCATTTGTAAGAAATAAGAGCATAAGTAACTTAAAGAAAGTAAAAAATTAGTGAACCAGAATATAGTATGTTTAAATAAAACATACTTTTTGAAAGGTTATCTATATTTTCATTACATGACAATATAGGTTTATAGCTTCCATTTTAGTCTTCAAGGAATTTAAAGATTTAGATCTTTCAAATTAAAGATATAAATAGGAGGACATAAAAAACAAATTAGTTACCAGGGAAAAGAGGAAAATGAGATTCATGTGGTCAGACTAACCTAAAATTAATGTATTAGTTTAGATATTAGGAATATATTAGCCTCTATATTAGGTATATTATTATAAATTATAGCACAAAGCAAATGATGTTTTAAAAATATCATATAGTGATCATCTTATTAAACCTCTTGAAGCCTTGGTATAATGCAGACCTATAGAGCCTCCTACTCCTATCCCTACCCATCTTTTTACAAAATTTGTTTGAAACCAGAGAAGCAAAAACAAGAACCTCCTTACCCCATCCCTACCCAGATTTTAAAAAGTTGTTTGAAACCAGAGAAGCAAAAAACAAAAACATTAAAGAAAAAAAAAATCTAAAAATGGCTAAAAACAGAAAGAAAATTAAAAAATATCTAGAAGATGGGCCAGAGGTGTAACTCAATGGTAGAGTACATGCTTAGCATATATGAGGCCCTGAGTTCAATCCCCAGCACCAAAATAAATAAATAAATAAATAAAATAAAGAGAAAAGAAATGAATAAAGAAACACTACCCTTACAAGATATGCTGTGATTAGATTGATTGGTTTTACTATTAGATAGCAAGGGGGAAATGACTAGCAAAAGATGAAAGAAGAATGATTTTAGAGAAGAGGATAATCTAGATTGGTACCAATGGGAGAGTAAAATAGGAGTGCTCATAGAGAAAAGAACATCAAAAAGCTCTACTCTGGGGCTGGATTTATGGCTCAACGGTAGAGCGCTCGCCTAGCACGAGCGAGGCCCTGGGTTCGATCCTCAGCACCACATAAAAATAAAATAAAGGTATTGTGTCCAACTACAACTAAAAATATATTTTTTTAAAAAAGCTCTATTCTAGTGAAGGAGTACAGCTTCATCTGTGTTTCCCATTCTACCTAGGGTAGACATAGAAACTAAATTTAAAAAATAATATATATTAATATATATATTTATATATATTAATATATAGATTTAATTTTATTTATTTATTTTAGTATTGAGGATTGAACCCAGGCATGCTTACCCACTGAGCCACATCCCCAGCCCTTTTTAAAATATTTTATTTAGAGATAGGGACTGGCAGAGTTGTTAAGTGCCTCACTGAGTTCTGAGGCTGGATTTAAACTCACAATTCTCCTACCTCAGCCTCCCGAGCTGCTGGGATTACAGGCATACACCACCAAACATGGCAGTTCTGTCTATTTTTTGTGAGGCTTATGAGCAGAGAATGGGTTTTACATTTGTAAATGATCAAGGGGAAAAATTGTTAAGAATAGCAACATTACATGAAATTTAGATTTCAGTGTACATAAAATAGAATTTTATTTGAATTTATTTATTGTATTGTCTATTGCTGCTTTTGCACTCTAGTAGCAGAGGTGAGTAGTTATGACAGACCCTGTGGCCCACAAAGTCTGAGATCCGGCTCTTTACATAAGAAGTTTGCTCACCCATGTGCTAGAGAATACATGTCTTGTTTATTATAGTAGTGTATGGTATGTCATAAGACTAGCTGCTGACAAAACTTTTGTCATAAAGAAGATTCTGTTTTAGAAATCATTTATTCTGCACCAGCTGCACCTACATGTGTATCACAAAACAGTAATCGATCCTCATAATAATAATTCTAAGTTGTGAAGATTAAGGTTTGTTGTGCACGCTGTGTTCAAGGAATGCTTGCTTCATTAATTTGAGGTAGCCATTAAAAATGTTAATAAATGTGCAAACATTTTGGCAACAAAATAGAACAGTAAAATACCGAAGTTTATAATAATTTTACATGTAAATGATCAGAAGAAAAGTTGTCTTTATAGTAACAAGGTCAGGGTTTTACTTGTTTTCACAATATATAAAAGAAGTTAACTCCAGCCAGTTTGCATTATAAGGAAATTATTGGAAAAAAACTGAGGTATCCCAAGGATCCAAAAATGAAGAATATAGACAGGCCTCAGAATGAAACCTAAGTAGTAGGATGAAACAAGTAGTAGGAAAGTAATGTATCATTTCCCTCTCTTTCCTTCCTGACTTCTACTGCTTTATTTTCTTTACAAAATGTTTTTATTTTTACAGTGGCATTAATGTAAGCATGATATAATGTGACTTCACATTAATTTCTACATTTTTTTTGACTTATTGTATTAACCTGGTTCCTTGATTGAAGCCAGAGCTCAGAATTAATCCAAATTTTTGGTCCTTTCCCAAATATTTTTGAGAAAGAATGTGATCGGTCTAGGTTGGATCAAGTTGTCATCTTTTAGTCCAGTTAGTTCTGGCCAGGATCTGCAGTGTAAACATGGCTATGCACTCATCACTTGTGGGGATGGGAGAGGCATTGTCTAGAGAAAAGAAATTATATTGAACTCAACATAATACCTCAAGTATCTCCTGCAGCTATCCCCATCTAAGAGATAAGTGAAAATTTCTGGAGGTAGGAATTAGGGCAGGGTAGGGTTGTGGTTTGTAAATGCATATTAAGCATAACTTTTCTTCAAAATTTGTTATGAAAACTTTAAAACATACAGATTAATTGGAAGTGTTTTATAGTGAAGAACCCTATACTCATCACGTAGATTCCATTTTGTCATACTTGCTTTATTATCTTTTCACCCATCCCTGTATCTATCCATCACTCCTCCTTTTTAAATTTGTTTCAGAATGTTTCTGAAGTCAGTGTATATACCCTAGATACGTTGGCCTGCATATTATCCCTCTTTCTCACTTTTTAAAGTCGTGGTATGTTATTGTGAAATTTACCATTTTAGCCATTTTAATGTCTATAACTCAGTGGCATCTAGCACATTCATAATGTTGTATAGCCATGACACTGTCTAGTTCTAAAATAAAATTCTAGAGAAAGAACACTTGTGCCTTTTAAACTTATTTTCCTCCAGTCTTCAACCCCCTAGGTTGGCATTTACAAGTTTTTGTTGGGACATCTGATTAGTCCCTTTGGTGTATATTTAGAGGTATAATTACTGATTCAAGTGATAATTCTGCTTGACTTACTTGAGGAATTCCCAAACTGTTTTCTACAGCAGCTTTTCCTCTTTGCATTCCTACTGAGGGTTGAGGGATCCAGTTTCCCCATGTTCTTGCCAACATTATTTTTACTTATTTTTAAATTGTAACTGTGTTAGTGGGTGTGAAGTAGATATTATTGTGGTTTTGATTTTCATTTCCCTAAAGACTAATAATGATGCTAAGCATCTTTTTATGTGCTTGTTGGCTATTTGTATGTATTCCTTGGTGATGCGCTCTTTCAAGTCCTTCCTCCACCTACTGTTTTTAAACATGCTTTTGTTAGTATGTTGTAGTTATACATAATAGTGGGGTTCATTTCAATGTAATGATGCATATTTGAAATATAATTTGCTCCATTTCAGTCCCCAGTGCTTTTTCTTTCCCTCTCCTCCTCCCTCCCCTTGTTCCCCTTCCTCTCCTCTACTGGTCTTTTGGTCTTCCTTCTAATTTATTTATTTATATTTTAATTGGGACTTTATACATATACACAAAGGTCAAATTCACTGTAACAAATTAATTCCACCCTCCCTTTTCCCTTCTTAACTCTCCTTGCTTACTCCACTGATCATCTTTCTGTTTTCATGAGATCCATGCCACCCCGACTCCCCAGTCCTTCCTTAGAATATGAGAGAACATTTTGACATTTGAGTTCCTGAGTCAGGAATATTTCACTTAGCATGATGTTCTCCAGTTTCATTTACCAGCAGTGCCACAATTTTAGTCGTGTTTATGGCCAAGTAAAACTCCATTGTGCATACAAACCACATTTTCTTAACCCATTTGTCTGTTGATGGATACCTGGGCTGGTTCCACAGCTTGGCTATTGTGAATTACACTTTCGCAAACATTGATGTGCTTGTATCACTATAGTATGCTGATTTTAATTGTGGATGAATACCAAGTGGGGGGATAGCTGGGTCATGTGGTGGTTCTATTCCCAATCTCTTGAAGAATCTCCATACTGCTTTCCAAAGTGGTTATACTAATTTGCAGTCCCAGCCCGTGGGCTCTCTTGTCATGCTCTTAATCATTTCCTTTGCTGTGTGTGAGTGTACCTTTTCCCCCACATCCTCACCAGCATTTATTATTGTTTGTGTTCTTGATGAATACCATTCTAACTGGATTGAGATGGAATCTCAAAGTGTTGTTTTGGTTTGCATTTCCCTGATTGCCATGGATATTGAACATTTTTTCATATATTTGTTGACCATTTATATTTCTTCCTTTGAGAAATACCTGTTTGGTTCTTTTGTCCATTTATTAATTGGGTTTTTGTTTTGTTTTGCTATTAAGTTTTCTTGAGTTGTTTATGTATTCTGGGTATTAATCCCCCCATCAGAGGAGTGACTGGCAAATATTTTCTCCTATTCTGTAGACTCTCTTGTCATGCTCTTAATCATTTCCTTTGCTGTTCAGAAGATTTTTTAATCTGATAGCATCCCACTTGTTGATTCTTGGTTTTATTTCTTGAGTTTCGGGGATCTTGTTAAGGAAGTTGCTGCCTGCGCCAATATGTTCGAGTGTTGATTCTGTTTTCTTCTATCAGTTGCAAAGTTTCTGGTCTAATACTAAGTAAGGTCTTTGATCCACCTTGATTGGACTTACATGCAGGGTGAGAGGATTCTAGTTTTCATTCTATATGTGGATATTCAGTTTTATCAGCACCATTTGATAAAAGACTTTTCTCTAACATAGATTTTTGGCATCTTTGTCAAGTATTAGATAATTGTAACAGTGCCCCACTGCCTTTTAAGGTAGGGTTTTGCCATGTTGTCCAGGCTGGTCTTGAATTCCTGGGTTCATGTGATCTTGCTCACCGTCTGAGTAGCTGGGACTACAGGTGCACATCACTGTAACCAGCTTGCCCATTTTAAAATTAGATTCTTTTTGTTGTTGAGTTCAAAGAGTTTATTCTGGACACCAGATCCTTATCATATAAATAGTTTGCAAGTATTTTCTACCAATGTATGGTTTATCTTCATTTAAAAAAAATAATGCATAGATTTTTTTTTGGTGGGGAGGAGGGGTACGTGGATTGAACTCTGGGGCACTTGACTACTGAGCCACATCGTCAGCCCTATTTTGTATTTTATTTAGAGACGGGGGTCTCACTGAGTTGTTTAGCACCTCGCTTTTGCTGAGGTGGACTTTGAACTTGAGATCCTCCTGCCTTAGAGATTTTCTTTCAAAGTTGCTGGGATTACAGGTGTGTGCTCTATACCCGGCTGAACAAATGTTTTTTTTATTTGATGAAGTTCAATTTATTATTTGTTTTGGTTGTGCTTTCACTGTCATATTAAAGAAATCATTACCAAATTAAAGGTCATAAAGATTTATTTATATGTTATATACAGTATCAGTTTAAGAGTTTTAACTTCATTATTTTGTATATTAATATCCAGTTGTCCTAGCACCATTTGTTGAACAGGTTAATCTTTTCTAATTGGATTGATGTAGCACTTGGTTGAAAATCACTTGTATTGGTGTATGGGCTTGTTTCTGGAATCTCAGTTCCATCCTTATGCTAGTATCACACTAGTCTGATGACTGAAGTAAGTTTTAGTAAGTTTTGAAATGAGGTAATGTGAGACCTCTAACTTTTCCTCTCTTGGGTCTCATTTTTAAACTTTTACTGAACATATATGTTACCTTGTGATTTTTTTTTTACATCAGAAGTTTAACATGAAATCTCACTTGTTAAAATCAATGTGTCAGCAGGACTAAATAATGGAGATTCTAGAGGAGAATTTCACCTTTTTCAGCTTCTAGAAATTATTGCTGTGCAAATTCTTTGGGTTGCGGCCCCCTTCTGTAATTTTCCAGATAGCAAAGGCTAGCCAAGTTCTTCCCACACTGCATCATTTTAACCTCCTCTCCCCCTCCTTTTTCCCTTTTCTATTTTTGAATATCTCTTTATTACATTGGGATTACTCTGATAACCCAGGGTAACCTCCTTGGTTTAAGATCATCTGATTACTAATGTTAATTTCATCTTCAATCTAAATTCCCCTTTGCCTTATAACCTAATGTAACATATTCAAAGGTTCTGGAGTGAACATGTGGACCTCTTTGGGGGAAAGGAGACATTATTCTGCCTGCCACATTGAAGAGTTTTTCTTTCTTTTTTTTTTTTTTTTACATTTTATATATATATGCGCATTATATATATGTGCTCTCTCTCTCTCTCTCTATATATATATATATATACACACACACACACACACACACACACACACATATACATGTATATATAGTTTTAGATGGACACAATACCTTTATTTTATGTGGTGCCGGGGATCGAACCCAGTACCTCACACATGCTAGGCGAACGCTCTACCACTAAGCCACAACCTTGGCTGAGGTGTTCTTTATGGTATATGAAGTGTATCTGTTGAGAGTATATATGATAAGTTTTAGAAATTTTGAACAATTGCACACATGTCATCACAACTTAGTTTTAAAACATTATCCATCATCCTAAAAACTTTCCTTGTGTCTGTTTGATGGTGTCATTCCAAGCATACAACCACTATCTCTATTTTTGATTTTTCTAGAATTTTTTATATAAATGAAATATGTAATTTTTAATATCTGACTTCTTTCGCTTAGGTAATGTTTTTGAGGTTTATTCACATTATTTCATCTATCATTACTTTTTTCTGATGAGCTGTATGGAATAACCACAGTTTATTTAGTGTTATGGTTTGGATATAAAATGTTTCCCCAAAGGCTGGTATATTGGAAATGATGTTCAATGTAGCAACATTCATTCAAAATGATTAAATAATGGGTATAACCTAATTGATAGGTTAATTTATTTGATGGATTAATGATTTGAATGGATTACTGGGTGATAACTGTAGGTGGGTGGGGCAAGACTGGAGGAAGTAGTTAGGGGGGGGGGGGTGTACCCTTGGGCATTATATTTTGTCCCTGGATCCATAACTTCTCTCTTTCCTATTCCTGATTGCCATAAGTTGAGCAGCTTTCTTCCCATGCTCTTCTGCCACAATAGTTTGCCTTACCTCAGGTGGAGAGTAATGGAGTTGACCAACTATGGACAGAGACTTCTGGAACCATGAATCAAAATAAACTTTTCCTCCTCTAACTTGTTCTTGCCAGGTATTTTGGTCACAGTGATGAAATGCTGACTAACACATTTAGTAATTTTCCTGTTGATAAACATTTACAATGTTTCTAGTTTTGGGGCTATTATGAATAATACTCCTATGAATTTTAACATATAAGTCTTTATGAGACGTATGTTTTCATATTTCTTGGGTAGAGATTTCTAGGAGTGGAAAGGCTAGGTTTTTTTGGGGGGGCGGGGAGGTGGGTATTGGGGATTGAAATCAGGGAAACTCAACCACTGAGCCACATCCCCAGTCCTATTTTTGTATTTTATTTAAAGACAGGGTCTTACTGAGTTGCTTAATGCCTTGCCATTGCTGAAGCTGTCTTTGAACTTGCAATTCTCCTGTCTCAGCCTCCCGAGCTGCTGGGAATACAAGCGTGTATTTAGCCCCACTAAAGGCTAGTTCTTATGATAGCTATATGCTTTACTTTTAACATACTGCCAAACTGTTTTCCAACATAATTGTAGCATTTTACAGTTCTCACCAGCAATGCATGAAGGTTCTACCTTTGCCTGTATGTAGGATTGTGTCTTTTAGAATATAGGCATTCTACCAGGATAATAGTGCCTCATTGATTTTTTTTTTTTTAATCTACATTTACCCAACGACTAATAATGTTGAACATGTTTTCAGGTACTTATCATTAACAGTTTTCTTTCTTTTTTAAAAATATTACTTTTAGTTGTTGACAACCTTTATTTATTCATTTATATGCAATGCTGAGAATCGAACCCAGTGCCTTTCACATGCTAGGCAAGCGGTCTACCACTGAGCTACAACCCCAGCCCCAACTGTTTTTTTTTTTTTTTTAATTTTAATTTTTGTGGTATTGGGGATTGAATTCAGGGGTATTCTACCACTGTGCCACTCCCTATCCCTGTTTAGTTCTTGTTTTGAGACCAGGTGTCATTGAATTGCTCAGACTGGTCTTGAACTTGTGTTCCCCCTGCCTCGCACCACCCCATATCCCTCCCTCAATATCTGGAATTACAGATGTTTGCTATGATACCCAGCTAATAATTTTCTTTGTCAGAGAGTAATTCATATCCTTTGAGCATTTTAAAATTGGATTGTCAATCCTATTAATTCTGAATACAAGCCACCCAGATGCATATTTTGTTTACATTTTCTCTCAGTCTATAGATTGTCTTTTTTAATTTTAATGGTAGTTTTTGAAGAATGAAAAGTTTTTATGAAATCCAGTTTACCTAATTTTAATTTTGTGTATATTATGCTTTTGGTTTCATATCTAAGAATTGTCTAACTCAAAGTCAGAAAAGATTTTTTTTCTCTAATATTGTAGGTTTGGGGGAGAAATTTTATATTTTTAGAAGGGCATAGATGATAGACTAAAAAGAGCTCCCTGTGGCCAAAGTTGGAATGACTTGAACAAGTCATAAGTAATGAATATATTGGATTATAACCCAAAGAATAAAATAAATATCTATGAGTCTGTATAGATATAAAATAATTTTATAAATAATATTACAATGCATTTTACATTTGTTTCAAAATAATAAGTAAATTTTAATGCAGAAAAATAACCAAAATTTTAGACACTTCACCAAAGAAAATATATGAATAACTAATAAGCAAATAAAAAGATTCTGAACTTCATTATTTATTAGAGGTATGTAGATTAAAACCATATTAACATCACTACATACTTTAAGAGCGTGATTATTAAAAAAAAAAAAACACTGACCAACCATATCAAGTCCATAAAGATGTGGAAGAACTAGAACTCATATACACTGATGATAGTAAATATAAAATGGTATAACCATTCTGGAAAACAGCCCACAGGTTCTTAGAAATCTTAACATACACCTACCATATGATCCAGCCATTCTACTCCTAGGTATTTACCTAAAAGAAGAGGAAATGCATATCCTGAAAAGACATATATGAATGTTCATTGTAGTTTTATTTATAGTAGCCCCAAATAGGAAATGGTCTGAATGTCCTTTAACAGAAGAATGGATAAGCAAATAGTGGTGTAAGGTACTACCCAAGAGTAAAAATTAATGAACTATTGATTCATGGAAGAACATGGATGAATAATTATGCAGGTCAGTGGTTGCCTTGGGATGGGTAGAATGGGATACAAAAGAGCAAGCATGAAGTGGTGGTTTATATTATTTGTGGCAGTAGACTCACAAATGTGACACATGTCAAAATTTACCACATTTTATAATTTAAATACATTTATAGTTTATTATGTGTTAATTACAACTCAGCAAAGCTGTTTAAAAGAGGGTGGAAGAATCCCTTCAGAAGTTTTGGCCTGCATAACAGAAAGGTTGGGATTGCCATTAACTGAGATGGGCAGGGCTTACTGATGTAAGTACTGTAATTAAAAGTACAAACAAGGTTCTAGTGAAGATCATAGGGGATGCAAAAATATGACTCTATCTAGGGGTATGTGCACAGTGTCAGAATTTGAATGTACTGGGAGGAGGTTATATTTCAATGCTAAGATTCTGTGTTTGGAGAACTTGATGAAAATTTGGAAGATTTTTCAATAATTGAAATCTATTTGATATAAGACTGATTTCCAAATTTGCCTCATTGCTAGTTTTCCATCTTTGGGTACCTAGATTATTTTTTTCCTTAGCTTGTTATTTCTGTGCATTGCCACAGAAATTCTGATTTTATTTATGTAGGGTGGGAACCACTATGTTTTAAAACTCCTCAGCTTACTTAATGCATAGAGGTTGAGAACCTGCAACATTAAGTCTCCTGGATGCATGTTATAAACCTAATTCAGACTTATTGAATCAGAATATGTATTTTAATAAGATCCCCAGGTGATTTGTGTTTACAGTATAATTGGAAGAGCACTGTATAGATTTACTGTATATAAATGTGACCCCAAGGTAAATACAGCAGTAGCCCCAGGGTCCACTTAAACCATAGTTCTCAAAGTGTGATTCCAGGACCATGAAAATGCAAATTCCAGAGCAGCACTCCAGACCTTCCAAATAGGATAACTATGGGTGGGGGCTCAAGGTTTTGTGATTTTACTAGTCTTCATGAGATTCTGTACATGATAGAGCTTAGAAGTGTTGCACTAGAAATTTTTCTTTATGAATTCAACATAACTCTCTGGGGATGTAGCTCAGTGGTAATTTGTACTTAGCATGCATAGGACTCTGGAAAGAAGATATTGATTGAAGGAAGTGTCATTAATGTCAGTACCTTAATTTGAAACTATTTAGCAAAAGGAAAAATAAAAACAACAACCTGTATGTATGGATATACTTAGAGAAAACATGTAGGACAAAGGTATTATTGTTATCCCCTTTTACAAATGTAGAACCTGGGTTCAAAGAAAGTAACTAGTCCAAGATGATCAGCTGGCAAGCAAGTGGTGGAACTGGAACTTGAATCTCTGTGACCTTTATATGTCACCACAAGCTGGAGTTTGATGCTGTTTTATGTGTTAGCTTGCCTGGTTCATCATCTCAGGTATCTGGGTGTGTGGCTTTGTTACATTCCTCAGGCATAGGAGCAAGCTTGAAAATGTACCCATTGACTTCCATTGCTATTAGTCAACCCCTCACCCTACACAGGCACATCCCTTCATTAGACTTTGAGTGTATGTGTAAACATGTTTTATTTATTTACTTGTTTGTTTTGCAGTACTGGGAATTGAACCCATGACCTCCTGCATTGTGAGGCAAGCCCTCTACCACTGAGCTGTGTCTTCAGCCCTTTTGTAAAATTTGTAGATGGGACTTGGTCAGTTGTCCAGGCTGCAACTTGTGATCCTCTTACCTCAGTCCCCTGAGTAGCTGGACTTATAGATGTACACTACCACACCCAGCTGTCTAAGCATGTTTATATGTTTTAACTTGGCTCTAATTAGAATCAGATGTTCTTTGGTTTTATTGGGAATATGCAGAAATGTGCTTGATTTGAGTAGCCCAGGTACTCAAATCAAGTTTTGAGGCCAGTTTTTAATTTGATGAAGTTGCAAATTTTCCATATTGGTGGCTTTGAGATTTAGGATTGATTCCAAAGCAGTGGAGACTGTTAATTCAGTATTTCACATATTTTATACTTTGTTTCATTCCATAGAACATTTGTGATGATTAAACATTAATGTTAAGTAAGTTGCTTTTCCTCTTGTAACATTTCTTTAAAGTTCTGATCCAAATTAGGCTTGGATGAATTTATTAGGTTGACAGCTTTTTTTGTAGCAATAATTTATTCTAACCGGCTGATTAAAGCATCATATTTAAGAATTGTTTTGCTTTAAATTGATGACCTTTTAGAGTTGTTCTTTTGAGTTTAATTGAACTCATAGTGGCATTTTTAGATAATGTGTGATAAGAGCATCAAGAGACAGAACCAAAATGGTTTTATTTACTTTTATATAAACTAAATTGCCCTTGTGACCCAGCATAAAATCTAAGTGCTAAGAGCAGTTATTAATATTGACAACAGAATTAATTGAGTCTAAAACAGTCAAAATTCCAGTTGTAGTGAACTATTCATTAAGATTCTTACTCTGGCTTTAGTACTGTCAAAAAAATAACTAGTCTTATGATTAAATAGCAGAATGATGGGCAGTACACTGCATTTGAGAGAGATGCTGAATAAACTTTCCACTTGTGAAATAGTTCAGAAGTGACATGCTTCAAGGGGGGTCAGTCTGTGCATTGATATCCAGCTGAGCTGTCAACTGGCACTGAGCCAGGCACGCAAAGCCTTGCCATGTGAAGGAACATGTGGAGCATATGCATTTGAGAAAGAAAATCTTTCTGTACATGATTTAATGGTTGTTTTTTTTTTTTGAAGATTGTATTTAGTTTTATTATATTAGAAACTTGGTATTTCTGCCTTTAGAAGAAAAGTTTATGTGGATGGTACTTAAAATTTTATAACTTGAAAGGATTTGACATTTTATATTTGAAAAATATTTATTTTGAATATTTTAATTGGATATATTTTTATTTTGAATAGATTTTAGAGGCTTTTTAGAAGCAAAGGGGAAATTAATCAAAATATGTCTACATAGGAAAAGGGTTTTTGAGGAAGAAATGTGGACTTTTGTTTGAAGACTGGTTTTATAGTTAAAGGATATATTTACTCTTTGTACATATACCAATTCACCCAGAGATCTTTAAAAAGATGTTTTTATACCACATTTACTGAGATGATGTTGTAAAAGTAAATGCAATTTGTAAATAATGCAGATTGTTTGGCATTGGTGTTTTTTATTTTTATCTTTATCCCCCTCTCTAAAATGAGCTCTTAGTCTATTGGCTAATTATTTTTAGATTCTCCTAGTTGTAGAGAAATATTTCTTGCTGATCAGTGATTTTTTTATAATAAAATGATCAATAAGACCTCTGATCATGAATTAGCACAGTTATGGTTAAGCTTAACATTTCACAAGAACCATTAAATAAATTCTCTATCATTTTTTCTTCAGATCCTCTTGTCATTTTTTCTTTAGTCTCTATTTTTAAGTTGGCATTGCAGGTTATACCAGTTACCTTTAATAAATTAAAAATTATTTTACAAAAATTCTGGGCTTTCATAAACTTACATAGTATAACCGGGCTAATATGTCAGTTTAGTGAGATAAGTTTTTTAGACTGATGTTTAGCTTTTAGGATATTGCAATGGGAAAAATCATGCTTTTGCTGCTTTCCTATTTAAATAGTATAGTATTTCCCATATATGAAATATATCCTATTTTTCATTTAAGTCTGGTCTCGGCAATTCTCTCATTTCATGGCTATTTTACCATCTACTTCCTTTCTACAGCCTATCCCTCATACTAGCATTAAATTAATTTTCATGTAAGACCAGTTTACAGGTATGTGTGTGTGTGTGTTATAATCCCAGAGCCACCACTTAACTAGCATGTATTAATTAATTGATATATTTAACAAATATTTACTGAAGTCTTCATATTTGCTAAGCATTGTTCTAGGAAATGAGGATATAGTGGTGACCAAGACAGAGGAGATCCCAAGCTTACATTCTAGTAGTATTTACCTTTTGGTACCCCTGTTTTTCCCATGAGCATAGCCAAGGATTTAGCAGCTGCCTCGTATCATTTTTATTTTCTCTTACTAACTGTGCTAAAGCTCCTTGAAAGCAGAAAGTATATGTTAAATCTGCGTCTTCAGTTCTCTAGTATCCAGTAAATTATTGTGATCATAATAGGCTATTCTCAAGTTTTTTCACTGTTAGGATTATTTGTTTTACAAGACTTATTTCTGATATTTAAATTAGTATTAATTAATGTCAACATATTTTAATAACACAGGAATACATTACAGAACAGTCTTGTCAATTACATTAAAATTTAAAAATGTAAAAAACAAGGATGTATTATAATGGAATTTATCCAATAATCATTTTCTACTAGTTATTCTTTTTTTTTTTTTTTAACTCCCCAGGCCTGATTGAATTTGAAGAATGTGACCCTGCTAGTGCAGTTGAAGGTAAGTTGATGTCTTATAATGTGCTAACTCACATGGCAACAGCTAGTGTCATCTGTTTAGTAAACAAAGAGGGGCTGCTAGCCATAGGTGTTACCATGCCTGTGGAGTGACATAAAAATCTGAATGTGAGCTACTAGAAATAATTTGAAAGTAATATTCTGTTTTTTCCAATCCTTACCTAAGAGTTTGGAAAAATTATTTGTTATAGTGTCTAAGTTTATTATTGGGGTTCTCAGTAGCCCTGGGACCTAGCCTTCTAACCCTCACTACCTGTTGGAAAACAGTATTTTAAGTTCTCTGAACCTTAACTTTTTATTGCAAAGTGAAAATAATAAAATATAATACCTATACTATGAGAATAAAAAAGTTGATTTTTAGCATATCATCATGTGTTATGTTTAGGGTTTGTTTTGCATGATAGCAAGTCCATCATGATACTGTATCTGATGAGTTAAAAAACAAAACCAAAACTCTTGAATTTCTTAGTCTGAAATGAGAGATTAACTTAGGTTACTGAGGGTTTGTTACTGTTCACCAGTACACTTGAATTCCATCAACAATTACTAGCATAACTGACTCTTAAAAATAATTTTCATATAACTAGGGGATGAGGAATTGACATAGTAGAAAGAACAAAGATGATTTTTTTCTCTTTGGTTCTCGTAGGTAAAATTAGTGATATTCCTTTATAGTATTAGTGATAACATATGGACATAAGAATGCCTTACTACTGACATTTCATATCTCTCTTCTAATGGATTGGCTGGCCTTTTTTTTTTTTTTTAATTTTTAAATTTTTCATGGTATCAGGGTTGGACCTAAGGTCTTCACATGCTAGGCAAGCACTCATTCCCAGCTACATCCTCAGCTCTATTATCTTTTAATTTAAAACAACACGTTTATAATTTGTGACCCTCTGGACAAGGATCATGATCTGACCTGCTTTTAAAACAAAATATAATATAATGAGTATTGTACTTTCTTTAAAATTTTAAGATACCTCCATGTGCTTATTTTGCTTGAGGTGACTTATGGGACACTTAGGAGAAGAAAGAGAATTTCATTGATTAAGTGAATGTTCTATAATCTTTTGGTGAATAATAGGCTAATAATGAATGAAGAAAAGTTTAAACAGACTATGATTGTGTTTAAATACTATGGTTTATTTATTTATTTTCTGGAACCAGGGATTTAACTCAGAGGCACTTAACCACCAAGCCACATCCCCAGCCCCCCACCTTTTTTATACCTTTGTTTTATTTACTTATTTTTATGTGGTGCTGAGGTTCGAACCCAGGGTCTCGAATATGCTGGGTGAGCGCTCTTCCACTGAGCCACAACCCCAGCCCCCCAAGCCCTTTTTATATTTTATTTAGAGACAGGGTCTCACCAAGTTTTTAGGGCCATCCTAAGTTGCTGAGGCTGGCTTTGAACGATCCTCCTTCCTCAGATTCAGGTCCTGAGATGCTAGGATAAATACTAGAATTTAAAGGTTAATACTTTTATTTCTTTCATCCACATTTAGCATCAACAATTATAAACAAATCGTGTTGAAAACACAAAAAAAATTTCATAAGTTTAATATATTTATTAGGAGCAGATGTGTTTCTATAACAATATACATTTATCTTAAAGGCATAAAACCAAGGAAAAGAAAGACTTTTGCTTTGCCAGGAATAATTAAAAAGGAAAAGGATGCAGAATCTGTGTAAGTATTTTAAATATTGTGAAAATCTATTCCATTGTTATAAGTGAATAAGACTGTTGTTGTTTTGAATTTGGAAAGAGAAAAGTCATTTGGAAATCACTCAAAATATATATCTAAAGTATGAAAAAGCAAACCTATTTTGTAAATATATTCGCCAGTTCCTTTGGTTAGAATATTGGTTAATTCCTTTTTTTTTTTTTCCAGTTGTAGATTGAAACAATACCTTTGTTTTATTTTTATTTTTTATTTTTATGTGGTGCTGAGAATTGAACCCAGTGCCTCACACGTGCCAGGCAAGCGCTCTACCACTGAACCACAACTTAAGCCCTAGTTAATTACTTAAAAATTTTAAGACATTGGGTTTGGGGCTGTGGCTCAGTGGTAGAGTGCTTGCCGAGCATGTGTGAGGCACTGGGTTCAGGTCTCAGCACCACATAAAAATAAACAAATAAAGGTCCATCAACAGCTAAAAAAAATATTTAAAAATAATTTAAGACATTATAGATGAAATCTTTAGTGTCTTGAAATTGAAACTTTTAAAATACTCTGATTTTTATAAAATTATACATGCATGTTTTTAAAAATTAAAAGGCAGAAAAACCAAAAAATCTGACAATCTTATTATCTAAAATAAAATCTCTGGTCAACTATTTGATGAAAATCTTCCTGGACAATTCTAAGCTATAAGCATGTAGAGATATATGTATATATCAGTGGAAAATGTTGAACAGCAAGAGAGGGAAACCTTAACATATTTTACCATTTATAGGAAGTTCTCATTTTTATTTTATTTTTTTAAATTTTTTTTTTTTAGGAAGTTCTCATTTTTAGATGGAGTATGTAGTCTTCTTACACATCTGACTTATCTTCTTTTAAGAATAAGAAAATAGTATACAAAGAATATATAATTAGCATATAATAAATTGAGCTAATATTATTAGCCAAACAAAATTACCATGGCTATATTTAAAACTTCTTAGGATATTAAAATAAACTTACTTAGGGTGGCCACTAAGACCAGTTAAATCTTGTTCTCTAGGCATGAGACCTTAGCATAGTTTTTGTTGTGTTCCATTTTAAGCAACCTATATAAGCATTCCTAATATAAGCCTAGGTTTGAAAAAACTTGGAGCTATGATTATTCAGAGACAAACTCAAAGTAAAGGAATCTTCCTTTCCATAATTACTCAGTCTGTTTAAACTGAAGAGATACTAATCAAAAGGCTTGAATGATTTGTTAACCCAGGAACATTGTCTGAAAATAAGCTTAAAATCCCTGTTTCTTTAGCATAATCAGTAGAACTCTTATGATATTTTGATTGGTGCTCATATTTTCAACATTAGAGAATAATTTGTGCATTGACTATTCTTACTTCCTATCTAGTTACTGAGTTTCTCCTTTTCTAAATGTCTGTTTCTTTTTCCTTAATTTGGTTCAAAAATTAAAAGCATTGAAAGTGATTTATATATTTGTGGATAGCATCTTTTCTTCTAATGTTTTTCTTAAGCATTTATGAAGGTGATATTTTACTAAGAGGATGGAACCTAATTTCTTTTTGCAATATTGAAAATACATATTGAAGTTTAAACAATTTATTTGTTAAGTAAATTTTTTTTTAAATGTAGCCAGTTTATGTGCTAGTGACTATATTGTAAAGAATAATAGCCTTAAATAAAGATCTTTTTATCATGTCTGGCTTTCACTACTGTTCACTCAATGAACTTATAATTTTAAATGCCATGCTTTGGAAATTATTTTCACGATCAATGAATTCCAGTAGGATTATTAAACCACTTGGATGTTAGATTTTTTTTTTTAACAAAAGACAGTACAAGAACAGAAAGTCAGTGCTTAAGCCACTGTACCACCATCACCTTCTTTCAAACTTCTTGGCAGGAAAAATGTGAGAATTCACTTTGCTTGAAATCCTAGAGGCTCTTGGCATGCCTTTCTTCATAGCCTGAAAGCTTTTAAGTGTTCAGTAATTATGATAGATGAGTCCTGCTTAGACCTTACTCTTCCTAGAGCTTTATCTGCAGGTCTCATACTGCTTACCATGAAGGCAAACAGATAAGATGTGTGCTTTACCACACAGACTGGAGAGTTCTGGCTCAAAGCCAAAGAATAAACTGTTTGGAACATTAACACTTTATGTTTAAATGTATCTTTAAAAAAGGAGAATATGGGAATGTTCTAACATCTTCATTGATTTAATTCTCTAGAAGAATTGTCTATGTTATTACTGTGTCTTTTCTGGAACATTACCTCAAAGCATGCATTTTTTTTTCATATTATATTCCTTACGTATGAGTAAGGAATTTTAAACTGCAATTTTCAGTGACTCCTTGCCCCCCTTTGAGATGGGGGTCTTTCTAATGTGCTTTGTGGCCCAGACTAGTTTTGAACTCATACTGAAGCAGTCCTTCCACCTCAGCTTCCTTAGCTGGGATTACTGGCATGTGTCACTGTGCCTGACTTTTTTAAAGTGGCTTTTAAGGGATTTGCATTTATGTATTTATTGGGGGTTTCCATTTTGTTTAAGAGCAGTGTAGTGATCTGTACTTTTCCTTTGTAAATCTATTTCATCCTATCTTCCTTTAACATAACTCTTAAATTTGCATATTTTTCTGGTCTGTGCTTAGTCTTTCTAAGCACAGACCAGAAAAATACCTATTTCTATAAGATTCTTATATTGTATGCATTAATTATTTTAAGTAAAAAGTATAAATGCCTTTTAAGTTTGAACTCTCAATTATTGTACATTTGTTTTAGATTATATACATAGAAATTCTTTTAACCTTATTACTCATGAACTTAGTGGACTTAATTGTATTCTGATCTTTTTATTTTAGTTTAACATTTAAAATAATAGCTTTCCCTAGGTTATATGAAAATTCAATATTTGTTCATCAGATACATGATAGAATACTAGTTCTCAACTACATACTCTGTTAGACTTCAAAGTTACACCAAAGGCAAGTTTTCTTGTTCAGCATGTTTGGAGAAAACCAGTTTTGACTTCTGTGTATGCCAAGTTATAAAAAGTACTTCAAATGAAACTGAAGTGTTTAAATATTATTTTAAAATTTTATTTACCAATAAATATAAATTATCCACTAGTTTTAAAGTTTTAGACTACTTCCTCCCTTAAATATAGACCTTACTTTTTAAAGCCAAGTTTCCTTCTGGCAAAGGAATTTAAAATAAACAAAAACTTTCTCTACTTGGAGAATTAAAAGTCATTAGAAAGCCTTATGGAACTGCCAACTTTTTTGGTATGAAGTATGAGTATCCATGGAATGAAGTATTTTTGAAAATAATTTTTAGGATATTTGAAAGCTGTTTTTGTTTTTGTCAGGTGTTATGGGTATAGGAATTTCTTTTTTGAATTTTAAAATAATTTGGTATAATTTAATCTTCATAATTTGTTTTCTCTAAATATTTGTGTAGAGTTTAAGTAAAAGTTATGTTTATGTACCAAAATAAATACTTTAAATATGGCATAATAAGTGACAGTTCTAATAGTTGAATGTTTTTGATACTTTGTTTTAATAGGGAATGCCCCGATGCAGATTCACTTGTAAGTAGATTTACCTTTGATATAATTCATATTAGCTCTTTTCATTAGAAAAAAACTAGCATGTTTGAATTGTTAATAGATCTTTAAAACACTAGAAAAATACTAACCATGTTAGTATAAATTCACTATTAAACTTATTTTAAAAATGTATCTTTGGTTTAACATTGCCAGATGACTTTCCCGTGAATTAGTATTTTTCAACTACCTTTTAAAAGTGGATATTTAACTTTTGAAATTGGAGCAATGCTGTATCATTATTCTTTTTCAAGGGAAACATGCCAGATAGACTATCTGCATCCTTTATTTTATAAATTATAGTGCTTTTACTAGTTTAGTCTTAGCTTTATTAAAATACTGCCTTTTTGTTAATGTATTTGAGTTTCATTTAAAACATTGTCATTTTGGAAACAACAAACATGGTCAGTATTTTTTTGCACTTTTTGTTTTAAAGGAGGTTTATTTATATTTCTTGGTTAAATGTATTTCCTTATATATAATTAAAGAAGATATTAAATGAAATGCCAAGTGGGTTCAGTGGCAGAGTAGATTGAAATAAAGTGTAGACAGACACTTTATTTCAATTTTTTCAAACTGTTCCTTAGATACTGATTGTATTGATAAGTATAGGAGTTTCAAATATTCTCTCTTTTTAAGGTTATCATTCTTACTTGCATAACTGTTTTTTCCTTTTACCCTAAAGCTTTTTGATCTTTTACAGTAGAATGGTTAACTAAAAATATTTTGTAAAACATTGTATTTTCTGTAACTTAGGTATTAACTTTTTATTTCAGTTTTAAAACAAAATTATGATTTATTAATAAATTATATGAAAATTAAGAAGTAGGATTCCTGAGTTAAAAATCATTAGAATGTTTCTGGAGATACAATGTATCTTTACCTTAGTACTTGATGCCCTTGATTAACCAATTAATAAAAAAGCAGATGTGTTTTACATTTACTACAGTTCTCATCATGCATTTTATTTCTCAGTTGATTATTATAGCATTTATTTGATGATTGAAACATTGAATAAAATTATTTAGTACTTCATGTTTTATTTTACATATACTCTCTTAAATTAGACATAATTCCCTCAGCTGATTGATACTCTTCCATTATGATCAGTTATTATACAATTTTGAAGTTTAGCCAGTACATTCCTGGTTAGGGAAAGGCTAAAGAGAACACAAAATTCTAATGCCATGTAAGAAAAGATTGATTAATTTGTGTAGAGATGAAAAACTTATAAAAATTAAAAAACATATACCATGAGATGATTTGAATCACTGAAGGCAAACCAGGAGAGTATATTTGCAAGACATGTGACAGGAGGCTAATTTATAAAAATTTTTTTGTTTATATTAGTACAAAAGTCAAGAAAATGCCTAGTAGGAAAAGAACATACTCAGGATGAAAACAGGCAGTTTTATAAAAATGAAAATGAGGAATAACTGTAAAAAATGTAACTCAGAACTAAAGCAAATTAAAATGAAAATATTATCTCTCCAATTGTATTTTCAATTTAATTTGTAGAAATGTAAATTGGTAGTCAATTGATTTGACAATATTACCCCAAATAAGAAGTGAACATTCTTTTTGACCTTGTAATTCCCTGCTAGGAATTTACTGTTAATGGCTGTACTCACAAAACATCATATCTATGTAGTGTACACCATAGTAGTAACACACTCTTAACTAAGGCATATCCATTTATAGAAGGTGAGGGAGAAGGGAGAAATTGATATTAATTCCAACATTATATTACACTTAGCAAAAAACTGGAACATCAAGACATCCTTCAAAATGAGAAATGGTTGAATGAATTATTAAACATTCACTTGACAGGGTAATAATCAGATGTTATAAAGAATTAAGTTGATTTCTGTCTGCTGATATGGAAAGAACTTACCAATTAAAAGATAGTATAGTCTTTGAAGCAGTTGCTATTTTAAAAGTAATATAAATATGTAGGTATATTGGTTACCTTTTTTTTAATGAGTTATAAGACACTTAAATGTGGTTACCTTTGAGCATGAAAAGATTTTCATTTTTTCCTTTTATTTATGGCTAATTATAGTTTATTTATGACCTGTTCATGCCCTTATCTTACTAATTATTTTTAAAATAATTAGGCTGTCTTGGTAGAAAAATTATTTATTGTTAATTTCTTATTTTTTTAAAAAAAGTGTATATAATTTTAAAAAATTAATTTGGGGGATTGCATCTTTTGAAAGTTGGCCAAGGAAATATAAATTGCTCCTTTTTTTTTTTTTTTTGGCTAATAAACCCAATGCCAGAGTGAAATTTCAAAACATTCCATTGAATATTGAGCTCCCTTATAGTATGTATTTTTTAAAAATCACCATTACTACTATACTACTACAATATCTGCCTTTAAAATTGGTGGATCAAGTTGCCTGTTCTTCATACTGGTTTCTATCTAATGCGTCACCCCAGCAATGTGGGTCCTATGTAGAAATTTTTGATTGAATGTCTAATGATATATGTGAGGCAATGTATAGGTTTTAATTAAATGTCATGCTTTGTTATTTGCAGTACTGAGTATTAAACCCAGAGCTAGTGCATACTCTGCTAGCACTCTTATTACTGAGCTACATGCCAAGCCCTTTTTATTTTTTATTTTGAGACAGGGTATAAGTTTCCTAGGCTGGCCTTCAACTTGTGATCCTCCTGCTTCAGCCTCCCTAGTAACTGTAAATATAGATGTGCCCTTTTCTTACTAGGGCACACCTATAATTTGACCTTACTTGCCAGGCCAAGGTTTTATTAATATCAGATTTCTTTGAATAGTTCTAGCATTGAAAAGCTAGTACATTTAGAATCACTGTTTTAAGAAAAACCAAAACTCCCCTTTTTTTAAAAAAAATTAAAAAATTTAAAACCCCTTTTATATGGAAATAATTACAGCTTTACAGAAGGTTGCAAAGGTAGTATAGAGCAATGTTGTGTATCTGATACAGTGTTGTGTATCTAGATTCTATTTTCCCCCATGGTAACTTCTTACAAAACTACAGTAAAGTATGTAACTAGAATATTAAGAATTGAAACAAAACAGAACATTCACATTACCACAAACATCCCTCATGTTGGTTGCCTCTGTACCAGGCGCTTTTCTTCTTTCCCCACATGCTCCTTAACCTGAGCAACCACTAATCTCTTCTCCATTTGTATAATTTTGTCGTCCAGGAACATTATATAAAGGTAATCACATAGCACCTTTTTGAGATTGGTTTTTTTCTTCTTGACTCAGCACAAGTCTCTGGAAATTGATCCTGGTTGTTGTGTATATTAAGAGTTAATTCTTTTCTATTGCTAGGTAGTAGTCCTTGTAATGCATGTACCAAAGTTTAACTGTTGATCTATTGTAGGAGATTTTAGTTGCTTTCAATTTTGGGCTGTTAGAAATAAAGTTGCTGTGAACAGTGTGTACAGGTTTTTGGGTGGACATTATATTCCTCTCTGCCCTGGTAATTTTCTTTCTAAAATTTGCTTTATCTAATACCAAGACAGCCACTTTTACCTTTTTAATTATTATTAATGTTTTCATGATATATTTTTCCATCCTTTTTCTTTCAGCCTACTTATATTATTATAAATTTGAAGTGAGTTTCTTATATAGTTGGAACATGACTTTTTAAATTTGTTTTGCCAATCTCTTTTAAAAATTTGTATTATTTATTTTAGTAGTTATATAATTTTTCATAACTATATACATTAAAAATTATAATTAAAATTTCTTTTGGTACAGGGGATTGAACCCCAGGGGCACTTACCCACTGAGCCATATCCCCAACCTTTTTTCATTTTTAGAAATATTTTGAGTCAGGATCTCACTAAGTTGCTTAGGGCCTCAAGAAATTGCTGAAGCTGACTTTGAATTTGCTATCCTCCTGCCTTAGCCTCCTGAGTTACAGGTGTGTGCCACCATGCCTGGCTAATTTAAAAAATTTAATCAATACAGAATCATACAGTTTTATGTGTTATAGTGTGATATTTCAATACATGCATGTAATGGTAAATGATCAGATTAGAGTAACTAACAATTCACCACCTTCATTTCTTTAGCTCATACATGTAAGTCAGATCATATTTCACTTAACATAATGTCCTCTAGGCTAATTTATCTTGCTGCAAATGACATAATTTCATTCCTTTTGTGTCTGAATAATTGTGTGTGTGTGTGTGTGATTTTTTTTTTTTATTCATTCATCTGTGGATGGACACCTAGGCATCTAGGCTGATTCCATGCCTTGGCTATTATAAATAGTGCTGCAGTAAACATGGACATGCAAATATCTCCTTGATATACTAATTCCTTTACTTTGGATATTTATGTAATCTTGAAATTGACACATTATATGATAGTTCTAGTTTTGTTTTTTTTTTTTTTTTTCAGTTCAGATACCAACTGCCCAGAGTTAGCATAGACCTTGCTGGTTAAGTAAGGTCTTTTTTTTTTTTTTAATTGGTTGTTCAAAACATTACAAAGCTCATGACATATCATCTTTCATACATTTGATTCACGTGGGTTATGAACTCCCATTTTTACCTCAAATACAAATTGCAGAATCACATCGGTTACACATCCACGTTTTTACATAATGCCATATTAGTGACTGTTGTATTCTGCTACCTTTCCTATCCCCTACTATCCCCCCTCCCCTCCCCTCCCCTCCCATCCCATCTTCTCNTTGTTACTATTGCTCTGTAGTACAGTTTGAAATCTGGTATCGCTATACCACCAGATTCACACTTCCTGCTTAGAATTGCTTTTGCTATTCTGGGTCTTTTGTTTTTCCATATGAATTACATGATTGCTTTATCTATTTCTACAAGAAATATCTAACAGACCCAACAGGGTCTACAAATAAACTATTAGAGCTAATAAATGAATTCAGCAAAGTGGCAGGATATAAAATCAACACACACAAATTAAAGGCATTCCTGTATATCAGCAACAAATCTTCTGAAATGGAAATGAGGACAACCACCCCATTCACAATATCCTCAAAAAAAATAAAATACTTGGGAATCAACCTAACAAAAGAGGTGAAAGATTTATACAATGAAAACTACAGAACCCTAAAGAGAGAAATAGAAGAAGATCTTAGAAGATGGAAAAATATACCCTGTTCATGGATAGGCAGAACTAACATCATCAAAATGTCGATATTACCCAAAGTTCTCTACAGGTTTAATGCAATGCCAATCAAAATCCCAATGGCATTTCTTGTAGAAATAGTCTTAGTTTTTTGAGGAAACGTGATGCTGTTTTCATATGGCTATACTATTTTACAATTTTACTAACAGTGTATGAGAGTAGCCCTTTTCCTACATCCTCACAAGCATTTGTTATTTTTGTTTGTTTTTAATAATGACTATTTTACTACAGTGAGATATCTCATTGTTGTTTTAATTTGTATTTGCCTAATTAGTGAAATTGAGTGTTTTTCCCTATACCTATTGGCCATTTGTATATCTTATTTTGAGAAATGTCTATTTAGATCATTTTACTCATTTAAAAAATTGGATTTTTAGTGGTTTATTACTGTTGAGTTGTTAAGTTCCTTATGTATTCTGGATATTAATTCCTTACTGGGTGAATTCTGTAGGATGTCTCTTAACTCTGGTTTCTGTGCAGAAGCCTTTTAGTTTATATAATTGATACACTTGGACCATTTATATTTAATGATATTTTAGGGTTTAAATCTACTTTTTTATCTTTTTTATTTTATTTTTTTGCCTTCCTTTGGATTATTTGAACCTTTTAAAAATTCCATTTTTTATAGGATATTCTCTATAAAGTTGTTAAATTTTAAACAAGGAAAGATAAAACCAAAATATGTTCTTAATTTGATCTAAAATACTTGCATTTTAAAACTATTAAGATTTATTGCTATTTTATTAAAGTTTATAAGTTATAAAAAAATAAGAATAAAAATTTCATTTTTTCTTTCTTTATAGAGTTTTTGGGTCAGTTGTTCTGTAGAGTCTTTTTTAGAGGTTGTTTTAGGTCATTCCAATACCTTCAGATAGTTGTTTATATATTTTGACGAGAGTTTATAGTGTACTCTGCAGGAGATTGTTCAAAAGCAGCTTACTCAGCCTCATTGAAAACAGCTAGTATTATTTTAAATTATTACATCATACTATACAGTCCATTGCAAACAAAATTTTAAAAACATTTTTAGTTGTAGATAGACATAATAACTTTATTTAATTTTTTAATGTGGTGCTGAGGATTGAACCCAGTGCTTCACATGTGCTAGGCTGGTACTGTACCACTGAGCCACAACCTCAGCCCTGTAAACAAATTTAAAGTAGTGTCAGTTTTGAAATCTTAGTCCCCCTTTATCCATGGGGGGAGGGTATGTTCCAAGATCTCTAGTGGATGCCTGAAATAAACAAACCATCTATCTGTTTGTTTGTTTTTTCTGAATATATACCTATATATAGGATAAAGTTTAATAAATCAAGTACAGTAAGATTAGCAACAATAATAAAATAGAATAATTATAGAAATATGCTATAATTAAAGTTACTTAAAATTTGTGAATTTTTGATTTTGGGCGTTTCAGTTGAGTATTTTCAGACCATAATTGACCACAAGTGATTGAAATTTTATAAAATGAAACCATGGATAAGTTGGGGGACTCCTGTACCTGATATGTTTCTAGAATACTTGTTATAGGGATAATTTAAAGAAAAAAAAAACCCTTTTCACTCTGATTTTTAATGAATTCACATTTGACAAAGTTTCTTTAGTTTTTAAGTGTTCTAAAGTAATATTTGCATATCAGCAGGCAATATGTAGAGCTCAAAGATAGTGCTGTACTTCTAGTGCCATACCTATGCATTGGTTATTTTTTATCCGTGAAATCTTTTTGCCCTACATTTGATTTTCTATATCTAGTCTTGATTTCAATTATTAACTCATTAGTGGCTACAGTTGACTGTTTATTTGGGCTGGAAGTTCTCACATGTCAGTACTACTCCTAGTTCTCCTTGATCTTGTACTTTGCCTGACTTTGCAATCCTCCATACCTCTCCTGCTGAGCTTTCAAAGTGATTAGAGGAAGAAAAGCAGATTTAATCAGTAAAAGGATTTTTGCTGTAGTACTTGGCATTTCGAGGCAGTCTTCTGTTTTTCTTTTTTCTTTTTTAGCTTTTTATCTAGAAATAATTTCTGACAAAAAATGCAAGAATAATAGAGTTCACACTTTTTAAATTTTGCCTATGTTTGCTTTAATACTTGTATTCTCTGGTGGTGTGTGTATTGTTTATTTGATTTACAGTACTGGAGGTTGAACCCAGGGGCCAGCCATCTATCACTGATCTACATAGCTAGCCCCCCCACCCTTTTTTAAAATTTTGAGACAGGGTGTTTCTTGCTAAATTGATGAGGCTGGCCTCCAATTTGCAATCCTTGTGCCTCAGCCCCCAGAGTAGCTGGGATTACAGGGTTGCACCTTAGAACCTCCTTGTTTTATCTTGGGTTTTTTTTTTTTTTCTTCTTCTTTTCTTTGCTCTTTGTAGACCTTGTTCCCATTTTATATCCTCTCCTTTTTGCAATATCTATATTTATTGTCTCGTCTTCTGCTTTCAGATATGTCTAGTTGCCTTTAATTTTTTAAAAAAGAAGTTTTCCATGACACCTGATTTATTTGTTCTTCCTTCTTAACTTTGTGTTAGGTCTCCCCATTTATTATGTTCTTTTCTTCTTTCCTCTTAGTGAATTTTATGGTGTCAAAAGAAGACTCCTCTTGAAGTCTTTAAAATGCTCAAAGCATTTCAAAAACTAATTTCCATCTAATTGTAATATGCAACTTGCAAACTTTTAATAAATGCCAATTAGACTGTTTTTAACTTTTTATATGAAGAATTTTAAAGAAATATAAAATACACATAATGGTATATGGTCTCTCATGTACTCATCAGTCAACCTCAACAATTTCCCACAGCCAGTATTGCCCATCCATTTTCATGCTCAAGTTCCAGATAATATAATTTCATCAGAACCCCCTTCATGTATATCTCTAAAATGATATCACAATATGAGCACACTTTAAAATAATTTATGATAAATCAGTATTTTCAGGTAACATTTCAGTGTTTATTATTTATTATTGGTGTCAGTTTCATTACCCTTTGGTTGAATCTGTTTACATGTATAAAAAAAAAAGTCCTGATATATAGATTCCCCTTCCATCCCTCTTTCTTTAGCTTTCTTTTTATTTATTGAAGAGACTGGGTAGTTTGGTAGTTTACTTTAGTGTGGATTTTGATGATTTTGTTCCCAGTGTATTATGTTTTCCTTCTCTGTTATGTAAGTTGATATTTGAATCTAAACACTTAATCAGATATATGTTAAAGTTTTTTTTTTTTCCACTTGTTTTGTTTTATCAAGGCTGCCTCTCTCCGGAGGCACATGATAACTCTTCCTGAGATGTTAGCAGATATTGATGCACTATTCTACATAGATTGATTAGTTCTCCCAGGCTTTAAGCTGATTAAAGACACACTGTATCTTATATTGACATTCAGCTTCTTATAGCATTGAGAATATTTAGCTTCATAGTGCTTTTTAAAAAAATCACTTATCCTTCCTGGTTCTGAAAAGAAACTATAGATTTAGAGCACTGTGAATTGGTCTTCATCCTGGTGGTTTTTTGACCTGAAATTATGAGTTTTTTTTCCTGTTCCATTTTGCACCTCTTTCTTCAGACATCTGAAGCATGGAGTGTGATTTGAAGCTAATTAACTAAAAAGATCTAATTTTCTCACTGTGTTAAAAATTTTATTCACCTGTTGATATTTGGTAAATGATTTAGTTTCTCGCTAATAGTTAAGGGTGTTTTGCTAATCTTTAATATTTTTGAAGATTGGAATTGTTATTATAATAGTTTTTTCCCCCCCATAGAACATTCCTGATGTAGATGAAGAAGGTTATAGTATTAAACCAGAAGGAAATCAGAATGATATCCTTTTATTATATGGGTATTCTTAGGGATCATGTTGGCATATAAGTAGATGGTTACAACAAAATAATGTGTTAATTAAAGCCTGTTCAAATTTTTAATTATAGCAAAAATCTTACTCTATTGTTTGACATACTTTCATTAACAAAAGTTAATCATTGTATTTGTTATTCTATCTTACCCTAAGTTTTGCTCCTTTTAATGTGTGGAAAACATTATGCATTAAGATTATGCATTAAGATAATTTAAAAACTAAATTCTTTAACTGATATTCACATACCAAAGAGAACCATTTCTACTCATCTAGTGATTCTGACTCTGAAGATGAAGAACCAAAGAAGTACCGGATAGAAATCAAGCCTATGCATCCAAATAACTCACATCACACAATGGCTTCTTTGGATGAATTAAAAGTTTCTATAGGGAATATAACACTCTCACCAGCAATATCTGTAAGTAGGAACATGAACAAATTTGTATTCTTCATAGATATGTCTATTTATTTATTTTTTTGACCTCATCTACCTAGAACTGCTTAATTTTAAGCATTATAAAAAGCTAAGACATCAATTTAGCAATGAACATATTAGATCGGAAAGTATTTTACAAGAAAGTAAAAATGTGGAAAATTCAGTCAGTCATTTTTATATTTTATAAATAATGGTGTATGTCTCAGGTAGAATTTTGTGAACTGAAAGTATTAATCTTTTTCTTAGCTAATTTTAAAGTTTTCTTTTCAAATTTTGTGAACTTTGTGTGAAAGTACTCAATGGAAATGAATTTCAAAATTAAATTATATCCTTTACAAGGGTTTGAACCTAGGGCTTTGAACATGGTAGGCAAGCATTCTACCCAGCCCCTTTACTTTTTTTTTTTTTTTTTTAATTTTTT
>NW_025999925.1:3453722-3467609 GCF_001458135.2 Marmota marmota marmota | reverse complement strand
CTGTTTTTTTTTTTTTTTTTTTCCTGTCTGTTACTATAACACTAGCTTCTGAGGGAAAAACAAAACATTACTAAAATAAATCTTTTCATTGATAATGTCATAGTCTGAATTCAGAAATATTATACTGTCAGGGAAATGTCTGTGCATTATCATAATTGATATTAAATCTGTTTTTCTTGATAATAAAGAATAAAAGTTCTCCCATTTTATATTATCTAATTATATGTTTTAGGTAATATCTCTCTCTCTCTCTCTCTCTATATATATATATATATATATATATATATATATATATATGGAAAAATGTTTTTTTCTCCCAAACATGTACTTTGGAATTTAATTGTAGAACTCCCTCTCCCCCAGGGTGCTAGGGATCAAACCCAGGGTGTTGTACTTCCTAGGCAGGCACTCTACTAGTGGGCTATATCCCCAATCCAAAGAAGATTTCTAAAGTGGTGTTTTATTGTATTATTACTGTGTAACATCAAGAGTGATGTACAAGTGGTGTGAACTATTAAAATTTTTTATTGTGTAATTTAAAAACATTTGTGTAAATAAATAAAAGCCTAGATGAATGCTTGTATATATCAAAATAGTAAGTATCTCTCTGGGTAGTGAGGTAGAGGGGAGTTTTGAATTTTATCTTTTGTGCTATTAATTTTCTGTTTTTTTTTAAGATGAACATAAATTAATTTCATACTCAGAAAATGAATAAAAAAATTTTTCAGTTAATATCGGATTTGAAAAAAAGGTATCTTTGAGTATATTTTGTTGTCCAATTTGCTTATTTAAGCAATCTTTTCTGCTTGCCTCTAACAATGTATGTGTTTTAAGGTATGTATATTTTAGGTGTGATTCAGAAGGGAATAGAAAAATTATTAGAGCAGGAAAGTAGGGTACCTTAAATTCTATACTGAACACAATGTCTTTCTTTTTCTTTCCATGTACTTAGAGACACAGTCCGGTAAGTGCAGTATTTTGTATTTTTGCTCATTGACTTTTTAAAAAACATTGTATTGTTTAAATCTTGATTTTTAAAATATTTGTGTTAAATTATTTAGATTAGTAGGTTATATATTGTATCTTACTATAGACATTAATGTTTTAATATTTTAAGAACATTTTCTTGCGATTGTAGTTACATGTTTTTTTTAAATTTTTTAGTTTCATTTTTTAGTTGTTGATAGACCTTTATTTTATTTATTTATATGTGGTGCTGAGAATCAAACCCAGTGCCTCACACATGCGAGGCAAGTGCACTACCACTGAGCCCCAGCCTCAGCCCCTGTATTTTTTTTAACTGTAAAACAACTGTTGAATTTTTTCTATATTTTATGTAAATACAGTTTATAATTAAGCAAATATAATAAAAACAGGTTAAAACTAGATTCCTGGTATTAGCGTTCTACCAGATATTTCATTACAGAATTAAATTATTTATTTAGTAGTACTTAGTTTTTGCATTTCTGTTTTAGGTACAGATGAATCGGAATTCGTCTAGTAAGTTTGACATCTTTATTGGTTATTTTATATACCTTAATTTATCAGGCAATTTGATAGTCTTGTTGCCTTATGTAGTTATAGAAATAAATGGTCTTTTCATCTATTACCAGTTTTTAATGATGGATTAGAAGCACACTTATTATAAACATAAAACAACTTATCTATATTATTTCTTGGGGCACTAAGAGACACCTTAAACTTTAACATGTGTCTACAAAATTTTTCTGAAATCAGCAAAACCAAAGAGTAACTACTGATTAAGAATCTTAAAAATGTTTAATTTTCATACTCTGTAGGAGCCAAAAATCATTTATAAAATAAGTAATCTTTAGTTTTATCTATTTTTAAATCATATGGATAATTTCGGTTTTGTTATATGGTTTGCAAATAGGAAATTAGTAATAAAATCTTCAGGGTGTTGGCACCTTTTGCAAAGTCATGCATTAAAAATAACAAGGGTTATGGGAAAAATACAAGTTGAGACAGCAAATTCTAAAGCTATGTAATTTTGTAAACAGAATGACTAACAAAACCCAAAACATCAATCCTAATTAAAATTTTAGCACAGTTAAAAAGACTTATTAAATTCATAGTACGTACCAAAATTAATTTAATTTTTTTTCATTGAAAAAGATATGTCGTAGTAGCTTAATGATAGAGATTGTGGGGAAAATGAAGATAAATGGAGAACTTTTGAGTTATGGAGATGAGGGCAAAATGTAGAAAGATGGAGAAGAGTACAATAAGTATTTTAAGGCAGAATAAGGAGCCAAACTGAACCAAATGAAAGAATGTAGTATGATTGGGTGTTGTGTACAGAGAAGTACTTCTCTGAAGTTTGTTGCAGCTACCCATATTAATTTACTTTGCATTCATCAACTAGTGCTTGGTAATGCATACCATTAATGTGCAGGGGAAGTTGCTTATGCTCCCAGCATGACTTTTGTGGTACTAATGTGATTCTCCTGTTTATTACTTGCTTATGAAATGAGGCACATCACAAATGCAAAAGGTGATAACAGACTATTGCTCCAGAGTGCTATAAAAATTTTAAGTTTTTGAAATAGGACTTCCTTCAATAGTTAGTCACTACTTTTAGTCAATATAATAATTACTAATACATATATGTATTTAAACATTTCTTGTAATTTTAAAGTTACAGCCCTGTTTTATCATCTGTAACCAGTAATTTTATTTTAATGAATGTTGTAGTTGACTTAAATAATTTCTTACTGAAGATGTTGGAAAAAATAAAGATTGAGCAGAAATTCAATTTAACTTACTTTTTCTTCATAATTGTCTCTTAACACTTCCAAAATTTAAATTGTTCATAGCACTGGGATATGTGAAGAGTTTTTGTTTTCATTAAAGTGTTTTATTTCTCATATTATGAATTTTTTATACAATTTTGTTTTTTAATTAGATGAGGAATTAACAAAATCAAAGCCATCTGTTCCACCCAATGAGTAAGTTCTGTATTTATTTATTTTTTTGAGCAGACTTTATTTTTTAAAAAGGTTTTTTCAGAGCAAAATTGAGAAAAAGGTATAGAGGTTTCTTAACTTCCCTATCAAAATCCCTCACCAGAGTGGTATATTTGTTACAGTTCATACACCTAAATTTTGACACACCTAAATCACCCCAAGTCTATAGTTAACATTGGAGTTTACTGTTTGTGGTGTACATTCTGTGGGTTTTAAAAACACATTGTGGCACATATTCCCCATCATGAGTATTTTTACTGCCCTCAAAATCCTCTGCTCTGCTTATTTCCTTCCTTTCCATCACATTTAAATTTTAAGTATCCTCCTCTTGTTCTTTTTTTCTATACTTTTCTGTAGCTTACCTCTAGAATTTTAATTCTAGTAAAGTGTTCTTAAGCATTCTCTTTTCTAAACTGTGAAATACCATATTGAAATTTTAGGATGATTTTTCTTTAAATGTGTTTAACTGCAATTGGCCTTGGTGTCCTCACTACTTCTAAATAAATGATGATATCCTAAGCTTATATATGTCTGTATTTCAACTAGTTATTCTCATGAAAATGTTCTTATTTCTTCTTTCAGTTCTGTTTTTATTTTTGTTTTTGTTTGATGCTGGGGATTGAACCCAGGGGTGCTTAACCACTGAGTCACTTTCCCAACCCTTTTTATTTTTTTGAGACAGGGTCTCACTAAGCTTCTTAGGGCTTCACTAAGTTGCTGAGGCTGGCCTTGAACTTGTGATCCTCCTTCCTGCCTTAGCCTCTGAGTTGCTGGGATTACAGGTGTGCACCACCACATACCCAGGTCTTCCTACAGTTTTGACTGTTACTTTATAGACTGTATTTTGTGAACTTCAAAATGGGGAAGTGTCTCAATTAAGATAATATATCTGTAAATCACTTAAATTTTCTGTTCAAGACTGGGTGCTAGGTGTGTTTCAGTAGAGGTGAGACTGTTTTAGAATCAAGTAACTCTGTGTGTTTGGACAATTCATTTAGAATCTGTATGCTGCTTTTCTTCATTTGCAAAGCTGAAACCATTATTCTCATTCCCATGGTTAAGGGAGTCTAATAAGGCATGATTAAGGGAGATTAATCTTCCCTATTTTCTCCTGCCAATTTATTGTAGGTTCTGTTTAAGTACTTGTTTTATTCAGTTTATTAAGTCATATAAACCATTGGCAAAATATCCAACTTTTCAATCATTTCGAGTAAGCTGTTAGAATTCTACGAAACAAATGTGACTAATTTTTATACTAATAATATATTATTGTGTTAAAATCTTTTTTTTTAATGGTATGGTAGAAAAGGAACCAGTGATTTACTTGCTTGGGACCCCCTATTTGGACCATCTCTTGATTCATCATCTTCAGCTTCACTAACTTCATCATCATCAGGTAAATATATATGCTTTTTCTTGCTCTTGCTCTTGCTCTTGCTCTTGCACTTGCACTTGCTCTTGCTCTTGCTCTTGCTCTTGCTCTTGCTCTTGCTCTTGCTTCTGCTCCTGCTCCTGCTCTGGTTCCTGCACCTGCTCCTGCTTCCCTCCCCTTCTCTTCCCTACTCTTCTCTTTACTCTCTCCCCTGCTCTTGTTTTTTCTTTCTTTCACCAGAGGAATACAGTAGCCTCTTTTTTTTCTAATTGATTTATTTACCACTTGTGTCTTGTATTTAGTGATCCAAAACCTTTTAAAATTTTTCCTCTGATCATATTGCCAGATAGATATAATTTCATACTAGTTTGGTTAACTTAGTGTAAAGCTACTAAGACTTAAAGAATAAAAATTCAGGGCTGGGATTGTGGCTCAGGGGTAGAGCGCTCGCCTAGCATGGGCGGGACCTGAGTTTGATTCTCAGCACCACATAAAAATGAAGGCATTGTGTTTAAAAAAAAAAAAAAAGAATAAAAATTCATCAAATATCAACGGTGTTTAAAATTGATATATTTATTTCTAGCTATCATTCTATATAATTGCCCAAATAATAATTCTTATTATTTATAGATAATTCAAATACATAGATATGCATTAATATAATGTCTTTTCTTGATGGGCATTCAAGTTGCATCTGATTTTCTAGTATTATGTACATCAGTGGAAATAATAAATTTTGTGTACATTTTATAATATCCTGTGATAACTTGTATAAAATATATGGGTCATAAGATATTCCCATTGATATTTATTGCCAAACTGCTTTCCCGAAAGGCTTTAACACTACGCAAGCAATATATGAAAAAATTTGATGAATGCTTTTTAGTCGTTGCTTTGGTAAGAATGTAGAGTTGATAGGATTGCAGTTCAAGACCAGCCTTAGCAACTTAGTGAGACCCTGTTTCAAAGTAAGAATTTAAAAAGGGCTGGGATATAGCTCCAGTGGTAGAGTGCCCCTGGGTTCATTCCCCAGTACCACCAAAAAAGGAAAAACTTAGAGATAATCAGCAACTTCTTCAAGATAGTATAGGTAAGAAATGATAGAGACAGGATTCAACCTGGATTTTACTAATTTGAAAATAATTTTTTGAATTTTTCACACTCTGGCAGCTTAAAAAAATAAGCTATGTTGAAACATTTTACTATTGATGAATATTAGTATTTAAAATTAAACTGTTCAGGGCTGAGGTTGTGGCTCAGTGGCAGAGCGCTTGCCTAGCATCATGAGGCACTAGGTTCAATCCCCAGCACCACATAAAAAAACTAAATAAACAAAATAAAGTTATTGTGTCCATTTACAACTAAAAATATTTTTAATTAGACTGTTTAAGGAGTAAATATTTTTAAAATCAACTATAAGTAGATTATAGAAAAGCTTAATCCTGGACACTGTTTGAAATTTTGAAGGGAGGGTAATCTGTACCTAATGCTTATAAAACAGGAAAAAAACAAAAAACACACTGATAGTTGAACATACTCTGAAGTAACCTTATAAGCTTTCTGAGTGGATGTGTGTTACTGTTTAGTGTTACAAAACTAACCTTACAATACACTGCCCGAGGAAAGTAATTGTATAACAAAATTGAAATTGTTATAGAGGTCTCATTTGTGTTTGGTACAGATATAAGAATGATGTTTTGTATTTAGAATGAAGAGTTATAAGCAGTAGTGTTGAATTTTTTAATATCATTTTATGAGTGATTAAAATCTTTAATAAAAATTTTCAAATTGGTTATCACAGAGACTTTAGTTATATAATGTCTTCATAATTCTGCTCATTGTTTCTTGCTATTTTATTTACTGCGTACAGTCTTCCATTTAAAAAAAAAAATTGTCCCTCTTATTACCTGTCTGAAAAATGTTTCACCCACACGACTTTCATCTTATAGAAAAAAAAAATCATTTCATCTGATGTTTGGAATATGTTAGAATCCTCACCTTTTGCTGATTTTTCAATTTATACTGATGTTTTATATCTTCCTATAATAATATGAAAAATGTCATAGATTATATTGTCCTTCAGAAAATGTTAGTGATGTTCAAAAGAGGCAATTATCCTGTTATATAGAAATTGTTATAAAAACTTCTTGTGAACAGGATTAATTTTGAAGTAAGCTGATCAATATATTAATATGATTTTCTGTTTTAAAAACTTTCCCTAAGTATGAAATAGGCATTATGTCTTCAATTTTGATCCAGCATTTTTTGCAATGCACTTCTCCCCGAATCTTAACATCATCTATTCAAGTACCATTTGCATATTTTAGCAAGCTCTATGTTGTGAAATTATTCCTTTTTGTCCTTTGTGTCTTTCAGAATCTTAATTCTATCAGTTAATAACTGATAAGTTTTAAAAAGATGTGTTGCATCTTGTACCATGTAGACTATAAGTAAGCATACAAGTTTATTTCATACATGAGCATATATGATCATTCATGTATGTGTTTTTTAAATTTAACATAAATGTCTCCTACCTCCCCTTTGGTAAATACTCTGTCAGCCATTTTCTTCTTTGCCCATGGATTAGTGGAGTTCTTGTATTTTGCAAAAGACCCTTAAAATTATCTCTTGAAAAATATTAAGCTGGTCTTTAATATTAGTACTAGTGCTCATTTAGTCCAGTGTACTTCCTGAGACCGTTTTTATCACTGGTAAGTCAGGAACTTTGTTGAATACCCCACATACACAGCACTATCTCTTTGCCACTGTGTCAGATCTTTTTAGACTTTATACTTACTGTTATAGTTATGTTGCTTCACTGGAAAAACAAATAGTTCTGACTTAGTGTAGTTTTAGGTCCTTCATTTTATATAATTTTTCATATGTATTAGGTTTCTTATGCTCATACTTTTTTCCTCATTTAATGTAAAGTTTGAGGGCAGGGGATATAGCTCAGTGGTAGAATGCTTGCCTGCCATGGCTTGGATTCAATCCCTAGCAGCACCACTCACAAATACACACAAGAGTTTGAGCTCATGCTTTTGTTCCATGTATTATTAATTGTTTTCTAGTTCTAAGTAATTAAAATAACATAACAGAACTGTTTGGCTGTATAGATTTATATTTTAGTTCTAAAATTTTTTTGTGGCTTTGGTTTTTAGTTATTTCCTTTTATTTTGCTAATCATAAAGAAAAGAATAAGAACTCACTTTCTTTTCCACTGATATACCTAGGTATGTAATAACTGAAAATTTAGTTGAAACCAGGTCAGATTCTGGGTCTAGAAAAGTCCATCACCAGATTTTCCCCCTAATTATCTCTTTTATCCTAAAGTAACAACGCTTCCAAGAGAGTGCATTGTAAAGCTGAAAGTACTTTCAGATTCCCCAATTCTTCGGATGGCATGTCTTCCAACAGAAGCATCTCTGAAAATCAGAGTGAACTCTGCCATAATATTACATGTCCTGAAAAATACTGACAGTAGAAGCTAACAATGATGTCATCATTTCCTACATCATTAACATTGCTGCTAGACTCTAAATTAGTTACTGCTTTGTTCAGATAAAGAATGATCTGACAAACATGTGTTGTCTATTCCCTTATGTGAGAGCAGATATAGTTTAGCTCTTAATGCTGTTGTCTTTTTTACTTTATAGATAGTAACTTCCTATTCCTTGAAAAAATACATCAAATAGATATTTAGAGCCATAAGATCCACTAGTAAAAAACAAAGTACAGTTAGAACACCTGAAAATGTAAGCAGTTGTTATTAATCTCCTTCTGAGGCTACCTAATTGTTAGCTTTCCTCAAAAAGCCAGAATTGGCTGAGCCCTGTGGTGCACTTCTGTAATCCCAGCAGTTCAGGAAGCTGAGGCAGGAGGATCACAAGTTCAAAAGCCAGCCTCAGCAACTTAGTGAGGCTCTAAGCAACTCTGCAAGACCCTGTCTCTAAATAAAATATTAAAAAGGGCCAAGTATGTGGCTCAGTGGTTAAGTACCCCTGGATTCAATCTCTGGGACCAAAAAAGAAAAAGAAAGAAAGAAAAAAAAGCTTCGATTTTGATTGTTTGGAGGAACTAAACTTTACTCTTTTACCAGGAGACTTGGTTTGAGCCTTTGGACAGGCCTTCTGATCAGTAGTAGTGAAGCTTCAGGTATAAATGCCTCTATTGTGTTAAACTGTCTCACAAGCTTGAAATAACATAGGCATATGGGTCAGTGCTAGTGTCATTGATAATGAGCATATATATATATTATATATATAATATATATATATATATATATTTATTGATTTTTTAAAAGTGACAGCAGAATGCATTGCAATCCTTATTACATGTATACAGCACCGTTTTTCATATAAAGTATGTATATAAAGTATGTTGACACCAATTCATGTCTTCATACATGTACTTTGGATAATGATGTCTATCACATTCCACCAACCTTGCTAATCCCCTGCCCCTTCCCTTTCCCTCCCACTCCTCTGCCTATCTAGAATTCATCTATTCCTCCCATGCTCCCTCTCCCTAACCCCTATGAGTCAGCATTCTTATATCAGAGAAAACATTCGGCATTTGTTTTTTTGGGATTGGCTAACTTCACTTAACATTATCTTCTCCAATGCCATCCATTTACCTGCAAATGCCATGATTTTGTTCTCTTTTATTGCTGAGTAAAATTCCATTGTGTATATATGCCACATTTTTTTATCCATTCATCTACTGAAGGGTATCTAGGTTGGCTCCACAGTTTAGTCATTGTGAATTGTGCTGCTATAAACATTCATGTGGCTGTGTCCCTGAAATATGCTGTTTTTAAGTCCTTTGGGTATAGACTGAGGAGAGGGATAGCTGGGTCAAATGGTGGTTCCATTCTCAGATTTCCCAAGAATCTCCATATTGCTTTGCATATTGGCTGCACCAATTTGCAGTCCCACCACCAATGTATGAGTGTACCTTTTTCCCCACATCCTCGCCAACACTTATTGTTTGTCTTCATAATAGCTGCCATTCTGGATAATGAGTATATCTTTAAAGGAGATACGTCATAGCATAGGGAAGTACTATGGTACTCAGGTTGTTGCACGTTTCTTATAGTGAACATCTTACAGTATGAGTACAGCATGAAAGAACTAGTACTAACTGGAAGAAGGCAGCAGCCCCCGAATCTAGGCTTGATTTCTTTTTTAACTTTCTACTGTTTTCCTCAAACGACCTGAATTTTATATCTTTTATCCCTTTATGGTGATGCACTTTCTATATGATTCCTTATTCCCATGCATTTACTTACAATTCTGTAACTTTATCTTTTTCTTTAAATTTCTTTTTACAACCTGTATGCCCCTCCCATTCATTCCTGCATTCCTCCATTGTTAATCAAGAGCCTTCAACTTTACTCTTTGTTTCTCCATGTATACATTTAGGACCATTTATATGTTTTAAATTTTGTACATTTGTAAATTTTTAGAACTTGATGAATATATTTCTTTTCTCCCTTTTATATCTTTCAATCTCTGAATTATAACACATATTTTAGATTGAACCAAGAAAGTTTAAAAGTTATTTTATTTAAAAATAATTTAAGCATATTTATTTAAAAATAATTTAAGCATATTTTTCTCCATCTTCATTTCTACTTTGATTATGCTAATTCATTTGTGACTTGGTGATGTACATTTTTCAATTTCATTCAGTAATTTATACTGTGATAAGAGTTTTTAAAATTAGGAATGCAGATTTTAAAAAATTGTAAAATTTGCTAGTGGTATTACAAAACTGAACATTAAATTTGTGTAAGATTTAAGAAATGATACTATAAACTTCAAAATTAACTGAAGTGATTTAGGCAAATAATTTCAGCAAATTAACAGAATATTTTTAATGCTTTTAATTCTTAAAAATGTTACCATGTGATTCCACTTAAAAGTGAATTAATAAGTTTAATTAAGGTAAGTATTTTATTTGGAGTTCACATTATTATTCTGAAGCACAGCTACAAAGGCTTGGTTTTGATTTACTATCTATAAAGTAGATATATTGGTAATAATGATGTCTGGCCTTAAAGGGTTTATTTTCATCAGTTTATCAGATTTAATTTATATACATATAAATAAATAATTGAAAAAGGAATGACATTTACATGCATGTCAATTTTGTTGAAAGGTTAATAAATGATTGTTTTCTCAGGAATATTGTTGGTAGCTTCAAAAAAAAGCATATTTGATAGATTCCCACTATTTCAACAAAACCTATAATTACATTTTGAAAAAACATAGAAAATGAGTTTTGAATCCTAACAGTTCCTTTATAATAGAGTGTCTTTATATAAAGATTGCTACATACTAATGATTTTCTTCAAATTCTCTTTTTCCCCTCACCAGCCAGGCCCACAACTCCTCTTTCTGTAGGCACCATTGTCCCACCTCCAAGGCCTGCTTCCAGACCAAAGCTTACTTCAGGCAAACTCAGTGGGATTAATGAAATAGTATGTACTCAGGTGTTTTTTTTAAATTATATAACTGTTTTGATTTAAGATGCAAATGATATTTTTCTGTATGCCCCTGTACATTTAAATACTTTTCTACTCAGCTCCTACAAATATAGAAAAATTCCCCCAACCAATACTTCCTTCACTCTCCCTTATAGTCTCAACAATATGAAAACACCATTTGGAACCTGTTGTCTCACAATAAAGAAGCAATTTTCACATAGTTCTGTTTAAAGTCAAATATAAGGAAGTAATGGTGGTGTGTTCTTAAGACCTTAGAATTATACTTCCAGGTCCTAGAGGGCATCTAGTTCACCTTCTTTATTTTATTCATAGAGAACTGGTGTCTCTATCAGTTAATTGACTTAAAAGTGTATGGTGGGGAATATGGTCTTGAAAAGTCATTTGATAATGGGAAAAATTTGTGGGCTATATTTATAGTGAGGGTATCCCAAACCAGCCTTCTTGCCTCCATTTCATTTTGCCTCATCTTCTGTACTAATTGCCAGGATTCATTTTCTAAAAGTCAAACTTTATTTTTTTCCCTTGGTATTCATCTCCATTGGTACCTCATAATACACGTGGTTGGATGTTTTAGCTGAATGTTCAAGACTCTTCATAAAGTTGTGTTAGCAACCTGCATCACCAGACTAACTGTCCCACTTTCTCCTCTTATTCTAGCCTAGGTTCCAGCCACTTGATACTTTCCAGTGTTCTCCAAACACATCATGCTTTTTTAAAAAAAATTCGTGCTGGGGATTGAATCCAGTGCATGCTAGCACGCACTCTACCACTAAGCTACATCATGCTCTTTTATACATTCATGTTTTCTTATTGTGCTTCTTCTATTTAAAGCACTCCTCAGTTTTTTTTTAAGTTCTTGAAAATTTTTTATTGATACATTATAATTATACATAATAGTGGAATTCATTATGCCATGTTTGTACATATACATAACATAATTTGGTCAGTCTCATTTCCCCATTTTTCTCTTTCACTGCCCTCTTCCCTCCCCCTGATCTGCTTCCTCTATTGTTATCCCTTTTATTATTATTATCATCATCATCATAATCATTATTTTAATTAGTGCATTATAAGTATATTGGCAGAATTCCATATATGAACATAGCAAACTTTTTAGAACCCTAAAATTAGCTTTTCATAAATGTTTTATAATAAGTGATATTCTTCATATTCTGTTTATACAGTTTTTTGGAAATTTAATTTTTATGTAAATTTTTTATTTATATATGACAGCAGAATGCATTACAATTCTTATTACATATATAGAGCACAGTTTTTCATATCTCAGTTTTCTTAGTAGCAAGTTAGCCTCTCTCTTTAAGACCCAGCTAAATATCACCACCTAGTTTTTGATCATTCCATCGTATTTAATCATTCTATTGCTTATATACTTTGCTTATATTTCTATTAATATACATATCACATTATGTAGACTTAGTGTGTGTTTCCCTTACTGGACTATACCTTAGCCAATTTCATGTCCTTGATTTTTGCAAATGCCTGTCACATGGTACAGGAAATATTTAGGAAATATTCATCGAATAAATGAAAAGGCTTGAACACCATGTATTGAAATGATGACATTTTTCTTTTACTCCTATCCCAGTGAATTGACTTACTAGAAATGAAATTAAATATTAGATACAAGCTGCCAAGTTTTCCTTATAACAATGTCTTAATTAATATCTTTATGTTTGCTTCTTTGCAGACATTCTCTATTTTCTTAGTAAACAAATTTTTAAAATGAAGTTCATAAACTAAATGGTATGCACATTTTTTAAGACTCTTGATATTTATTGCTGAGTGGTCCATCAGATAGCATCTTCATTGTTCTAGAGGAATGATGCTCAAAGCAGGGTATCAGACTAGTAGCATAGCCATATCCAGGAACTTAGTGGAAATAGTATCTCTGAGAGGGGCCCAGAAATTGTGCATTAAAAAGGGCTCCAAGTGATTCTGATGTACACTAATGTATACTGTTTTAAAGTAACATGTATAATTTTCTAGTAGCTGTATTAAAAAAGAACAGTGATATTTTGATGTTTTGTTTTATTTAGCATATCGTTACATTTTAATATGTATTCAGAATAAAAATAATTAAAATTTTTACTTTTTTGTGTGTATGTTAAATCTTTGAAGTGTACTCTGTATTTTATACTTTATATCACATTTCAGTTTGGACTAGCCACATTTCAAATGCTATTGACTACTACATCATAATAGCATTCTAAAAATAAGAGAAAACCACTTCAGAAAAGAGCTGTTTTTGCCTTTTCCTTAAGAATTGTAAAATGCTCTTAAAAATGCAGCCACATCATTGATCATGAAGCCATGTTGCCATAAAACTATTCCCTGCTGTAGCTGATCTGAAGTCTTTTTCCAAGGTTTTTAGTTTCAGACCAGCTATTGAATTCAGTGTCTGTTCAGCCCCATTTCCTGTATCATCTTTATCTGTATAAAGATATAGCTGCATATTTATAATCTTACTGGTTGTTTTCAATGTGATGTCCATAATCGGGAGTCATCAGAAAGCTATACTCTAGGAAAAAATAATAGTTTAAAAATAGTTAAATGGGCAGGAGAGGATTACAAATTATAAACTTTTGTATAGTAAAACCTAATAGTTTATAGCATATCCATATGTTTTTATTAATATAATGAAGAGTTGACCGATTTAGTGTATGAACACTTATAGATAGGGCTGTGAGGAAAGTATCTTTCTTGTTCACAGCTTTGTACCTGGTACCTAATCCAGGGCCTGCCATGTAGTAGGCACTAAATAAATATTTGTTGTCTTTATAAGCAAGAAAATGCATTTTTTAAAAATCTATTTTTTTCTTTCTACCTTTTTATTGGTGCATTATAGTTGTACATAATGATTTGTTGTTATGTATTCATTCATACATAAAATATAACCATATAATTTGGCCAATATTACTCCCCAGCACTTCCCCCTTATCTCCACTCCTCCTACCCCATTTTTTCCTTTTTCTACTGATCTTTTTTTTTTTTTTTGG
>NW_025999925.1:3400678-3453147 GCF_001458135.2 Marmota marmota marmota | reverse complement strand
TTATTTTTTTTTTTTTTTTGGTGGGGGAGGGGGTACCAGGGATTGAACTCAGGGGCACTTAACCACTGAGCCACATCCCTGGGCCTATTTTATATTTTATGTAGAGAGTTGCTTAGTGCTTCACCATTGCTGAGGCTGGCTTTGAACTCACAATTGTCCTCAGCCTCCAAGTAGCTGGGATTAAAAGTGTGTGCCACTGCTCCCTACCTGATCTCCTTAATTATTTTTAATTAAGCTGAATATACCTATTTTTTTGAAAAAGGAAATACCTTAGGAAATGTTGCTAATGTGTTATTGGAGCAATTAGGAATTTGGAAAGAAAAAGTCCATTCACCCAAGTAAAAGACAAATAAGTTGGAGATATATTTTTTCTTGTTTGTTTTTATGTTTAACTAGAAAAGTACAAAGACAACAGAATTAAGGTTTTCTCAAACTCATGAGGGAAATACTTTCTAAATGAGGAAGCATTACAAGGAATTACAAAGTAAAATATGGACAAATTTGTAAACATCAAAAATAAAGGGGAAGCAATGGTAATGGAGGGAAATATTTGTAACAAGTAAGGCAAAGGATTAGTGAAAGTTCAGGTAATACTAAACCAAAACCTCATCACATTATTCTTTTTTTAAAATTAATTTATTTTACAATAGAATGTATTTTGACATACAGTACACAAAAGGAGCACAACTTCTCATTCCTCTGGCTGTACATGGTTCAGAGTCATTCCACTAGTGTAATCATACATGTATATAGGGTAAAAATGTCTGTTTCTTTCTACCATCCTTCCTATCCCCACCCCTCCCCTGATTCCCCTTTACACACACCAAAGTTCACATCACATTATTCTTAAAACTGAAAATTCATATTCTGTTTTTACCTACCAAATTAATTAGAAAGCCAAGCATGATGGTGTATACCTGTAATTCCTGTAATTCAAGAAAGCAGAGGCAGGAGGATCATAAGTTCAAGGCCAGTTAGGGAAACTTAGTAAGACCTTGTCTCCAAAAACAAACAATAAAAATTAACTAAAAAGTCATTTTAATTATTATTTTTCCTTCTTCTGTGAGTCATCCATTCATTGCTAAGGGTACTGGAGAAATAATCTGACATGTATTGGATAGTAGGGTAAAGTGAATAACCCTTTTGGGAAGCAGTTTGGTAGTATATATGAAGAGCCTTCATATTGTTTAAACTAGTAATTCTGACTTCTGAGAATCTTTATTAAGCACAGTTTTTGACATACAGGATATTTTATGCACAAAGATATTTTTAATAGCATTATTTTAATAACAGCCTCTTCAGCTTTCAGTATATTCTTAAAAATGATTTGACATATGGCATCTCTGATTTTGAATTACAAGAAACAATAAATTTGGCTTGGTATATTAAAATTATCTGATACTTAAAAATCTTCTCTGACAAGGAAAGAATTGTTTTAGCATTTTGATAAATAACTTTTTGTTTTTAAGCCCAGGCCATTCAGTCCACCTGTAACTTCCAATACCAGCCCACCTCCTGCTGCTCCTTTAGCCCGGGCAGAAAGTTCTTCCTCTATCTCATCATCTACTTCATTGAGTGCTGCCAATACTCCAACAGTAGGTAAGTGGTCATTGTTGATTATGAAATTTAGCATATGAAGGATGAACACTATTTTATATATACATGTATAACATACATATATATTTTTAATGAGCTACTGAAGAATTTAATAATAGAAATATTTTTTAGGAAACATACCTAACATTGTCAAACTGTTCATGTTTCCTTTTGTATTTCAGTCTTTATTATGTATAGGAGAATTTTAACTGTGGCTAGCACTATTAAGGATGAGTCAATCTGTACGTGTAATCCCAGCTACTCCAGAGGTGGAGGCAGGAGAATGGCAGGTTCAAGACCAACTCCAGCAATTTAGCAAGACCCTATCTCAAAATAAAAATAAAAAGGACCGGATATGTAGCTTAGTGTCAGAGGTCCCCTGGATTTACTCCCAAGTAATTTTAAGAAAAAATCAGATGTATAAAGTGCTGGTCAATATAAATAGTTGAAGGCAAAATATAATGGTATGCTTTCAACCATGAACTAATAATTGCATTCTTTTATTTTTTGTTTTGGTACTGGTGGTTGAACCCAGGGACACTTAACAGTAAGCTACATCCATAGACCCCTTTATTTATTATTCTAAGACAGGGTCTAACTATGTTGCTCAAGCTGGCCTGGAACTTGTGATCCTTCTGCTTCAGCTTCCCAAGTAGCTGGTGTGCACCACTGTGCCCCAGATAGGTAGATGCATTCTTAAGAAAGTTTGTGTTTTAAAAACAATTGGGTTCTGCTAGGCGTGGTGGCACGTAATTGTAATCCCAGGGGCTCAGGAGGCTGAGGCAAGAGGATCATAAGATCAAAGCCAACCTTAGCAATTTAGCAAGGCCCTGTCTCAGAATAAAAAATAAAAAGGGCTGGGGATATAGCTCAGTGGTTAAGTGCCACTGGGTTCGAGCCCCAGTACTCCCCCCCAAAAATAATAATTGTGTTCTGAAAACAATTGGTTCAGTGAAAGAAAAGGGTTTTGGGCTTTCAATGAATTATATTTTTTATATGAATTTAAATCATAAAGATTTAAAAATAGCTATTATATGAACTATAAGCCTAAACCTCATTGAACAAATCCAGTGTTTTACTAGCTCTAGAATATTTTGCTCAGGAATTTTTCTGTCATTATCTTTACTTAGTTCTTCCTACAGATTCTTTTCTCAATGTAATAAGCAAAGTGCAAAGCCACATCAATTGTGTTTCAAGAGCAACACCTGAAGTACACTAAATGAGCACCAATTCAATAGCGCTCAAAGTGTAGTTGTTGGACCTGCAGCATTTGTACCTCCGTACTTAGTAGAAATGCAGACTTTTAAAAATCAGACAGTCTAGAAGTGAGGGTACCAAACTTTTTACAGCCCTTGCAAATGATTTTTATAATGCTAAAGTTTGAGAATGACAGTTTTAATTAAGCTGATTTAATTGTATTCAGTTTAATTTGTCAAAATTTACTTAAGAGTAATGTATCTTATCTGTGTGGCCATTATAAATATAGCATAAGTAATATAGGCTAGAAGGAAATATGAAATGTTTTGATTTCTAAATGCCTAAACATGTGACCACCTTATATACCTTCATATATAGCATTTTCCCATCTTTCAGATTCATGTAAATTGAATATATCTAATAAGCTTGTCTTTTTATTATCTAAAAAGACAAGCTTATTAGATAATAATGAACATTTTTATTTTTGTTTGTATATGTGGTCTTGTTAATTTTGCTTCCTGCAGATTCTATTAAAAACTACACACACACACACACACACACACAACACACCCTACTAGAAATTAGGAAGCTATAAAAACCCAGCTAAACCAACCGCAAGTATATATCCAAAGGAATCAAAGTTAACTATAGACATGCCTACATATCTATATTTTTCACAGCACAATTCACAATAGCCAACTTATGGAATCAGCCTAGGTGCCCATCAGTAAATAAATGGATAAAGAAAATGTGATGCGTATACACAAAGGAGTATTATTCACCCATAAAGAAGAATGAAATCATGTTATTTGCAGGAAAATGGATGGAACCGGAGAGCATCATGTTGAAGTGAAATAAGCTAACCTCCGAAATACAACTATTGCCTGTTTTCCCACTATGTGGAATCTAGTGAGGAAAAAAGACAACATGAAAGTAACAGGAAGACTACTAGAGAAAAGGAAGGGAATGAAAGAGAGCAGGGTAATAGTGGAGTAGAAATGATAAATATGTTAAATATGCATGTTTGAATATACCACAATGAAATTCATTATTATTTTTTAAAATATTTTTTTAGTTGTCAATGGATCTTTATTTTATTTATTTATATGTGATCCTGAGAATTGAACCCACTGAGGCACAACCCCAGATCCAAAATTCTTTTTTCTTTACAGTTAAAATGCACAAGTAAAATTTTAATTAAAACAAAAAAGTTTACATATAAAATCTGTACGTGGAGGAAAAAAGAAAAAAATCAGGCAGGTAGTCTGGGTAGCCAAAATAAGCTTTAATTCTTTCACATTATCTAGATTATTTAGAAGATTTTCTATTTCTGATGGATATTTCAGGTTAATTTTTTATTGAGTAAGTCATATTTATGATTTCAGCTAGTGTTGGCAACAGGAGAACCCCAAGTTGGTGATAGTGTTGATTCAGGCAAGGCAGGTGGATATGCCACCTTTGTACAACAGAGGTCTTTAAATCTAAATCTATGAAGTCTTCTTTGTCATGATGCTTTTTCAGCTCTCTGTTTAGATTTTAAGTTTTGATTCTTCTTGTTTCTTGAAAATGTTTTCCTGCAATATTTTGTTTTATTTAAATATGATAGAAGATGATAATTTGATTGGGACACTCTCTGAAATTGAAAAGCACTGTGAGACATCACCAGGTATTGTATCAGAAGCAAATATATGTGTTGACTAATGATTCTAAAGTGTATCTAAAATACTTTGTTACCTAATTTTTCCTTTTCCAGCAGTGTATGGTATCTCAGAAATTGAGAATAATACTAAGATTAACTATCTCAAATTTGTGCTAATTGTGTCTAGTTACTGTACAAGATCCATTGATATCAATCTGCAATTATCAAAGATAACTATTTTTGCATTTTCTTTCATTTCTCTCTCCTTGCCTCAGCATTCAGAAGTATCAAAAATAAAAAAGAAGCATCATTAAATCTGAATTCTAAAGCTGTCAGAATTAGGGGAAAAATGATTAGAAAAGAAGCACAAAGAATGTATCAGCTTAAAAAATTATAATACTTAAACTACTAGAGCAAAGGCTGTTATAAGAAAAACATGGATAGTTGAAGTTGGGAAAACATAAGTAGGAGATAATTGGGAGTGAGCCTCTGATTTTTACTCCTAAGTTGAAAGGAATTACACATAAGCACCCATTGTTACAGGAAGATACCATGTGCCCTTTACCTCAAATTTATAAGCTCTCTGGATTTTCAAAGCATGCAATTGTCTAAATATTACAGACTTAAGCCAGAATTGGAAATAAAAATGTTCTTATTAAGGATACAAAGAATATTTCGTTTCTTAAAAATTATTTATTTAGATTAATATAGTATAAATTTAGAGATTTTTCTAGGGACTTTAATAAATATTTCATATGTAAATTAATTTTTTTGAAAGTATGCTTATGCAATATGGATTTGAAAGGTTAACAAAATTAGAAGATAAAACGTGGATCTGCCAAATGTTAAGTAGATTTTTGAGTATTTTTCTTACTTTCCAAAACTTTACTTGGTAGTATTTCAGTAACAAGCATGACAGTTTACAGGGAAGCCATTTTAAGAATTTTCATATTATTTGCCCAAATTAGAGGATTGAAAGAATAACTAACTTTGAAGATTTCTCTTTCCCTCTGTCTCTCCTCTTCCTGTCTTTCCTTCTTCCTCCCTTTTTCTATCCCTCTTTTTTTCCTAGGTCCTCTTGTATGCTAGACATGCACTCTACCACTATGCTACATCCCCAACCTTTGTAGGTTTCTTTAGATTTTCATAGTCAAAGTAGTAGCAGACATTATTAATGTTACCCTTGACTATGTGTAAATATCCATTTGTGTGAGTTACTCAAGGAGAAATATCAATTCCATATTTAAAACAGGGAGCCCTTAGTATCCACAGGGAATTAGTTTTTAGGACTTCCTAAGATAACAAAATCCATGGATGTTCAAGTCCCTTGTATAAAATGCAATAATGTTTGCACATACACTCCTGTATACTTTAAATCATGTTTAGATTACTTATAATACATTATACAGTATAAATCCTATGTAGATAGTTGTTATACTGTATTATTTAGGGAATAATTATAAGGAAAAAAATAAGTGTTCATTAGACAATTTTTTTTCCAAATATTTTCAGTCCATGGTTGAATCCACAAATGTAGAATCTTCATATGGAGGGTCAACTGTGTAATTTTCCTTAATTAAAAAAGAAAAGGTTATGGGACTGGAGGTATAGCTCAGTGGTAGAGAGCTTGCTGTCTATCTTGTTAGCGAGGATATAGAGAAAATTGAGACCTCTTGAGCACTATTAAGAATATAAAATGGTACAGCTGCTGTGGAAAACAGTACGGCTATTTCTCAAAAATTAAACGTAGAATTACCTTATGATACAGCAATTCCACTTCTGAATAAATGCCCAAAAGAATTGAAAGCAGAATCCTAAAGAGAGTTTTTTATTCTCATGTTCGTAGCAGCACTTATTACAGTGGCCAAAAGATGGAAACAATCCAGCTGTCCACTGACAGATAAATAGATAGCAAAATATGATATATACATACAGTGGAACTTTATTTCCTTTCTTCTTTTCTTTGTATTACATTACAATTTGTTTATGCTATATTTTTAACCACTCGATTTCTCTTTGGGGCATCATTAAAACCAATTATAGGGTCACTTGTGACAACCTAACATTGTGAATCTGACTGTCATGGTTTTTAATATATGTCTTCCTGAAAGATTTAACAAATGTTTTTCTATGTATTCTAGGTGTGTCACGGGGTCCCAGCCCTGTCAGCCTTGGAAATCAGGACACTTTACCCGTGGCAATTGCCCTTACAGAGTCTGTAAATGCGTATTTTAAAGGAGCAGATCCCACCAGGTTAATTTTTTTAAATACTCCTGCATGTGTTTGTCTGTGTGTGTATTTGCGGTCAGGATGGGGTTTATGCTGAATTTTAAGTGTTTTTCTTGGAGTTTTTGTAGGTTAGGGTCTTTGTTGATTTATTTACATTTTGCCTTCTAATTTCAGTATTACCTTTCAAATTTAAAAAAATCATTATAGTCAGTAATAAATGATGGCTTCACCGTATTTTATTTACTGTTTGACTAGTATGGCTGATGGTGTATCTTTGGTGAAAGAATGGCATTTCCTAGAGAGACCTAGAATGCATGTTTCATATGAGACTTTTGCAGAATTGGCTTAGCATCTTACTTTTAAGAAAGTCATAATTAAGCACTTGTGTATGACTATGATAAATGCTAAGGATACTTTAGTAAACAAAACAATGTTCTCTGCTGAGCTTGCATCATTTATCAAGGAAAAACTATATGTTTAGGTATTGATATATGCTGTGAAGAAAAATAAACCTGGGTAAGAGGGTGGAGAATAGCAGTGAAAGGGTACTATTTTAGATCCATTGACCAGGGGAAACCTTTCTGAGATTAATTTAAGCAGATATTTGAAAAATAGAAGTAAGCCATGCAGATATCTGGAGGAATATCATTCTAGGAAGAGGGAAACAGCAAGTGAAAGGGTCTGGGTAAAAGCATGCTTGGTATACTCAGGAAATAGCAAGGAGAACCATGTCACTAAGTAGAAGTAAACAAGGGGGAGAGTAGTTGAAGATGCAACCAGCGAAGTAACAAATCAGGTTGGGCCTTGTAGGCCCATCATAGAGAATTTGGAATTCATTTTGAATGAGATGAGAAGCCAAGAAGGTTTTGAATGGAAGAATGATGAAATTGCTATTAACATTTTGAAGGAGTATTCTAGCTGCTCTATAGAGCATAAACTGGAGGGAACCAGAATAGATTGAGGGAGAATGAGTTAGGAGGCTAACTACAGAAGTCCAGGTGAGAAATGATGGTGGCTTGAGCAAGGATGTTAGAAACAAGGTGGTGAGTAGACATGAGACTCTGAATGTATTTTGAAAATAGTTTTCAAGGTTTGCTGAGGTAGTAGAATGCTAAATTTGAAGTGCTTGTTATAATACTTAGCCAGGCACCTTAAAGGAGTGGATAGAAAAGTGATTGGAGAACTAAGTCCTGATCTCCTACAGGATTGAAAACAGTTAAGACAAGAATGATCTAGCAAAGGAATTTAGACAGCAGGCAGCAAGAGAAAAGAGGAGAGAACCATTACAGTGATGAAGATACTAAATGAATAATCATTTCTTGAAGAAAGATACGCAGCTATATGTGATGCTGTCAGCAGGTCATAATTTGGCTATTAGCAGTGTAAAGGTCATTGGTGGCTTTCGCAGGAGCAGTTTTAGTGGTGCACATGGAAGTAAGCCTGTTTGCAGGAGAGTGTTGGAGCAGGAGATGATGCAGATTTAAACTCTAAAGAAAAAAATATAGGTAATTATTTGGATGTTTTGCTCTAAGGGGAGGCAGAGAAGTGGAATGATGGCAGGAGCAAAATAGCTGAATCAGAGGAGGGTTTTATTTATTTTAGTTTTTGTTAATTTATTTAAAAGTTTATATAAATAATCTTTATATAAACATTTATTTAAAGTTTATATATATACTATACATAAAGTTTATATATCTGTATATAAACTTTAAATATAGATATCCCAGCATGTCTGTATACAGATGAGAAAAACCCCGTATTTGTGGAGAAAAGAGAATAGACAATGCAGTGAGAGTGACATCCTTTGGTATGTAAAAGTTGATAAGTTCCAGTCAGTCAGTGTAATTGACCTTAGGTGCAGAAATCTGTTGAAAAAGGAGAGAAGGCATAAGATACAGATAGATTAGGAGTTTAGTAGTGAAAGTGTGAGGAAGTTCTTTTCTGATTTATTTCTTCAGTAAAATTAAAAGCAAAGTCATCAGCTGAGATTAGAGGGAAAGGGGATATTACAATTTAGGGGGAAAAAGAAAGTACAAGAGTGACTAGATGAGGGCATGTTTTAGAATTATCAGGTAACATCCAGGGGTACCAGTTCAGAGTTTTGGTTAGGTGGTGATATGTTTTTCTGTTGTCACATTCAGCTGTACAGATGTGGATAAGGAGCTAGATTTAGCCCAAACTCTTTATTTGACCAAGCAGTCACAGTGAAAGAAGAACAAGGGAGGGTTTGTGCAAAGAAGAGTATCTTATGATGGACCTAGAATTCCAAAGATAGGAGGAAATGAAGACATAAAGGGTGAGTAGAGATTAGTGAAAAAGGTTTAGGAATAGTGGGTTATGGAGGTTTGAATGAGGCTGGGGAATTTTTGAAGATGTAGTATTAGTCAGAATGAGTTTGAAAAATACTAAGTAGGAAGTAGGTAGTGGGGAGTGTGAATTTGAGATTTTGGAGGGGCTGCGCATGGCTGAAGTAGGCTGAAAGGATCATTGGAAGTAAAGGACTAAAGAACTTGGTGACAAAAAATATTGAAAGCACCATCTAGGTGGATACTGAAATCATTAAAATTATGAGACAAGATTGAGAGTGAGCCAGAAGCTCAGATTTTCAGGGCATGAAAGGGAGGGAGTTTGGAATACAACTTGAAAGGGAAAGGGGTAGTGAGTGCTATAGTCTGATGCACAAGTTTCAAAGAAAGAAGAAATAGAGGGCAATGAGGAGCAGGAGGGACATGTACCAATAACACCATCAGGTCCAGTGCTTTATGGGTCTAAGAGGGGAACATGGCTACAACTAGGGGTAGTATTCCCAGGGAGGTAGTGCCCTTAAGGTAGTTCAGGGGATGGTAAAGAAACGTTATTAGTGTACTTACATTTGTGTTTGAAGTTTAATTCTAGGAAAAGATGATGCTAGATGAGTGTTCTGTTTCTCCTAGAATCATTTTTATAATTAAATTGAAGAAATAATTCATCCATAATTATGATAAAAGATATATATATGTACACATTGTCACACATGTATATACACATACATGTATGTTTTTTTAAACCAAACATGCTTTAATTAGAAATTAAAGTATCTTATTTTAGCACTTACCAACGTTCCCAATTTCAGATGTATTGTGAAGATCACTGGTGATGTAACTATATCATTTCCAAGTGGAATTATTAAAGTCTTCACTAGCAATCCCTCTCCTGCTGTGCTGTGCTTCAGGGTGAAAAATATCAGCAGACTTGAGCAGATTCTTCCAAATGCACAACTTGTGTTCAGGTTTGTGTATGTTTGTTTTGAAGGTTGAAGTTTCTTTGAAAGAAATGTTTATAAGAAATTAATATTTAATTTGAGGACAATACCAAAATTATTTACTATTATTAAACAGTCTCTGTGGTTTTATTTTGTTTTTGAATTAATGACAGTTATTTTTAAAACTTTTTGTTTCATTCCATCTTATTTTTCAGGCAACCTTCTCCTGTGTTTGTTCTTCATCCTCTAATCTGAGAGGATGAATGAACCCATCTTTGGGTTCATTTCTACTAGTCTTAGAGAATTATTTATCAAATTATTACATAGAGGCAAAGGAAAAAGATAAGTCAAATAAAATAACAAAAATGTTTCTTATGCATATAGTGATCCATCACAGTGTGATTCCAACACAAAAGATTTTTGGATGAACATGCAAGCTGTTACCATCTACCTCAAGAAGCTATCAGAGCAAAATCCAGCTGCTTCATATTATAATGTGGATGTATTAAAGTATCAGGTGAGTATTACATCATTGCAGAAACCCTAAATTAAAACATTAACAAATGGAGTCTAGCACATCAGTAAATGAATAAATATATCTTAGCCAAATGAGGTTCGTTTCAGGAATGCAAGGATGTTTCAAAACTAGAAAATCTGTTAATAAATGAGAGGATGATACAGTCAATTTGATAGAATTTGTTTAAAGTACTGAATAAATATAAATACATAAATTTGTACTTAACCTGAAAAGACCAGTAGCATTAGTCTTAATAACAAAACTAAAATAATTAATTGAAGAGAGGTATGGCAAAGACACTCATTATTCCTATTAATACTAATAGGATTGTTATTGAAGATTTTTCTAAATGTGTTAAGCCAGTACAGTTGGATAAGAGGATAAAATAAGCAGTAATAAATATTGGAAAAGAGGAACCAAAAGTATTATTCTCAGGTGATACCTGGAAAATTCAGGAGAAGCAATTAGGAAACTATTGTGATCTAGGGGAATTTAATAAAGTGACCAGTTTCAAAATTAATATCAAAATTAATAACTTTTTCAATCAGAAAAACTAATAGAGAAAAATACAATAAAAAATAGGAAGAAATATAACAGTCTGTTGGCCTTGCATATATGTAGGAAAGTATTTATTCATTTAAGGGAATATTCATGATATAAAAAGTTTAGTTGTTTCTAAATTAAAATTTAAATTTAATGTGACTCTGATCAGAGACCCCATAGAGATTATGTCTTTGTTTATGTTTGGAGACTTGATAATTATTTTCAAATTCTCTGGAAGAATAAAACCTGGAAGACTAGGTCAAGAAATGTTCCAAACACTAAAGTGGAGTAATATTTTAGTTTCTTGCTGGTGAAGATGAGGGGATGTGGTACAGGGAGGAACCCTTATACACAGTTAGTAGGGATGTAAATTAATACAGCCACAATGGAAGAAAGCTAAAAATAGATCTACCATATGACCCAGCTATCCCACTCCTCGGTGTTTATCCTAAAGAATTAAGTCAGCATATTTTAAACATACATGATACCTATGTTTCATAAAGATACATATACCTATGTTTATTGCAGTACATTTCACAGAAGCTAAGTTATGGAAGCAGTCTAGATGCCCATCAACAGATGCTCTACCCAGTATGTAGGGGTGTGGCCACTTGTTAATGGGAACACAAATAGAACCTCAGAGAAGGCAGTTGTAGCAGATTGTTGGGTAGATATAATCTTTAATTCAACAATTCCACTTCCAGAAATTTATTCTCAGAAATCATAGTAAGTGGGCAAAGATAAGATACAAAGAATATTCATTATAGCATTGTTTGGAAACAATCTAAGTATATATCAGCAAAGGAAAAGATTGATTAAATGAGTTCTTACAACCATTAAAAAGAATGAGTTATGGGGTTGGGGTTGTGGCTCAGTGGTAAAGTGCTTGCCTAGCACAGGTGAGGGAGTGGGTTCAATCCTCAGCACCACATTAAAAAAAATAATAATAATAGAATGAGCTGGCTGTGGTAGCATGTTGTTATAATCCCAGCAAATTGGGAGGCTGAGGCAGAGGATTGCAAGCAAGTTTGAGGCCAGCCTCAGTAATTTAGTGAAGCCCTAAGCAATTTAGTAAGACCTCAAAAAATAAAAGGCTGGCGTGCTTTAGAGCCCTGGAGTTCAATCCTCAGAGAGATGGTGGTGGTGGGGGGTGTTATTATTTATTTATTATTTAGTTCGTGCTAATTGCTAGGAGCAGGACAGGAGGACAGTACACATAATTAAATAATATTGTTTGTTAGAAGATAATGACATGGAGAAAAGGGGGGAAAAAAGTTAAGGAAGATTGAAAGGGTCATTTTTGTGGGGGCCGGGGAGGCAGTACCTGGGACTGAATTCAGGGGCACTCGACCACTGAGCCACATTCTCAGCCCTATTTTGTTATTGTATTTAGAGACAGGGTCTTGCCAAGTTGCTGAAGCTGGCTTTGAACTCTAGATCCTCCTAACTCAGCCTCCCTAGCCACTGGGATTACAGGTGTGCGCCACGGCACCTGACAAAAGTGTAGTTTCAATGAAAATTTGTAAAGGGTGGTCAGTGTAGCTTTTCTCTGTGTGTGTGTTACTGGGGATTGAACCCCAGGGCCTTATAGATGCTAGACAAACATTCTACCACTGAACTTTATCCAGGATAGCTTTTTAAATGGCTTCAAAAGGAGCCCTTTGAGCAAAGAGTTGAAGAATTGGAAGAAAGTGTGTCATTTATTATGGGTCAGATGATTAAAGTCAACCATATTAAGTTGGAAGTATTGATTGCAGGCTTGTGGAACTGTTTGGTGAATCTCCCCTTTTTCTATTGTTTTATATTTAAATTCTCATTATTCATAAATAATTCTATGTTGAATGTTGAAAAGTTCTCAAACTTTACACAAATAAGAATTATCTGATAATATGCTGATTTCTGGGCATTGTCTCTAAGCTGTCAAATCAGATTTTCAGCAGTTAGAGCCAGGGGAACATGCACCGTATACAGGCACTGCAGATGTTTTGATGTTGGTCATCCCATGTGTACATGCTGAGAGTGACCCTTTACTGTTACTAGCATCAGTACTCTTATTAGATAGTTTTTGATTCTGTACATTCTTATGTTCAAGTATCTGTGTAATGAATATGACTTAATTTACTCTTCAGGCCAAAGACATTTTTTTTCTTTTTAAAGGTATCATCAAATGGCATTCAGTCCACTCCTTTGAATCTTGCAACATACTGGAAATGTAGTGCCAGCACCACAGATCTTAGAGTGGATTATAAGTACAATCCAGAAGCTATGGTGGCACCTAGTGTGCTTTCCAACATACAGGTGGTGGTACCAGTGGATGGAGGAGTCACAAATATGCAGTCCCTTCCCCCTGCAGTGTGGTAATTTAATATATATTTCTGAACTCCTGCTAAATTTCTATTGCAGCCCACAACTTTTAGAACCCAAGTTTTCAAAATTATCTTACAGATTTCAAAAGATTTAGTACAGTTTTCCCATAGAAATCATGCTATAAAAAATGCTGTTAATTTTACTAGTCAAGATATAGTAGCCTTAATCCAAAATAATCAGTTTTGCTGTAAATGCCATCCGACTGAATGAATACCTTTAATTGCTAAACTTCTTTTAAAAAGTGATAATTATTCTACAGGGTTAAAAATAGCATTTGGTATATCTCTAGGAACACCTGTTAGTGTTCAGTAGTATTACTGTCCTCTAACTACCTCCCTCCTCTCCTCTGTTAATATTAGTATAGACTCTAACAACTCTTTATATTTGTTTCATCATTTAATAACAGTGTTTTCCCGAGTACCTGTTTAAGGTACCAAGCCACATATACCTGTTCAGCTTTTTTTTATCAGTAGAAACTAGAGAACTTCTATAATCTGGTAAATTTCCATTAATTAAGAAAGAACATTTATTTATGCTATATCATAAACATATTTCTTAGCAGTGTAGTTGTTAATAGTGAAAATACTTTAGGTGCTTTTATTTATTAAGTGCCTATGTATGCATAAGTTAATGTATTAGACACTTAACCTGACGATATTTATTTGTGTTACAGGAATGCAGAACAAATGAAAGCCTTTTGGAAATTGTCTGGCATTTCAGAAAAATCAGAAAATGGAGGTAAGTATATGCATGCTTTTTTGTGGTGTAACTGAAAATGGATTTTGTTGTTCTTGTTTTCTTTTTGTGTATGTGTGGTGCTGGAGATCAAACCCAGGACCTCAAACATGTACCAGTGAGCTATTCCCCCATCTTGGGGTTTTTAGGCATTTTTATGGAAAGTTGCCTCCTGGAATTGCATGCCTTCAGTTCTAGAACTGACCACTAGGTGGAAGTTAACACCTTAAATATACTGGACCAGCTATGATTCAGATTTTTCCTTTCTAGATTAAAGGAGCTTTCCCTGCAAGAAAATGAACATGTTTTGTTACAACTTTATAAATATTATGTAAATGCCTCTCATATTTACATGATAACATTAAGAAAAAAACACCTAATAAAATGAATTTAAAAAATAGAACTGTCTATCCCAGGTAGGTAACCTAATAACTAATTAAAACTAATTGAACACATTATTTGGTTCATTCTGGCCCCCTAGAAATCATTTAGAATCTTCTTACTTTTTAAAACCTCTTGCCCACCCCAACTTAATAAGAAAGTCTTTCCTGGTTGTTTTTCCTTATTAGAACTAACCATCAGCAGTCTTTAATTCTGTGAAGATTATTTTAAAAAGTTGTTATTTGCCTCCTTCAAGTCCGTACCTATGTTTCCAGTAGGAAGGAAAAGTCTATTCTTGCTGGTCACTCCTAAGATCTTCCCTAACTAAATTTAAAATTAGCATATGATTCCCAGTGTTTAATATTAGATAGTTTAATTTTCTCTTAATAAAAAGAGAAGTCTTCTTCCTTTTTTGGAATGCTTAATTAGCCTCCAGTAACTTTTCCTATTGAGAAGGTAGTTTTGTCCTCTGCTCTCTTGGCTTTTCAGATTTTGCTCAACTTTTTCTTTTTGAACATTTTGAGCATAATGTCAGTAATTTTTCTCCTACATATTTTTGTGTAAAGTACCATGAGCATGTCTTTATTGTCTGGTTTATACCTGTTAGGCAGAATCAGACCTTTACTAAAGAGGTGCACTTTGAATGAAATACCAAGCTAATCTGCAGTTCCTTTTTTCTGTTTGGTACTTAAAGGTGGCTGTTTTCAGGTAACCAGATACACTGACTTTTACCCTAGTTATATGACTTTAGGGAACCACACTGAAATTCCTAGTTTAAACTGGAAGTAAGGTAGACATTCTACCTGCATTGAGGACTTGCATTCAGCTAGCAAGAAGGGAGGATGTCTTTTCCCCCCACTTAACGAAACTGTACAATAACTCATAAATACTTATCAAGAGAAGAATTTGTTCTCAAAAATAAGCATTTTTTTAAAGAGAGAGAGAACTTTTTAATATTTATTTTTTAGTTTTTCGGTGGACACAACATCTTTATTTTATTTTTATGGGTGCTGAGGATCAAACCCAGTGCCCCGTGCATGCCAGGTAAGCGCATTACCGCTTGAGCCACATCCCCAGCCCTCAAAAATAAGCATTTTTAATCACATATTTTAATAGTTTCCTTCTGTTATTTAGGTATAAAAATCTCTGTGAAAAATTCACAAATCTGATTGTACTGTAAAATAAAAATGTTTTCTCTTCTGGCTCTGTACCCAGAAAAGGGACAGGAAATAATTCTGAAGTTTAAGAAGTTCCTTAAATTGACTGGTCTTTGCTCCTAGTGTAATTTTCAAGAATTGCAAAAGTTTGGCTGTCTTCCCCCTTGCAGGTAGCCCACATTCTCCCTTGAGTGCGTGTATATTTCTTGCTTTACTCTCTCTTTTGAGATCACTCCCATTCTCCCTTGAATATGTATCTACTTTCCTAAATAAACCTCTCAAATTTAAAAAAAAAGTTGTAAAAGTTTAAGGAAGACTTGGACAATAGTTAAGAGTTCTGCAGCAGTTCATCTCCACTCTGATCTGTGCCACCAATAGAATAGACCAGTGTTGTGACATCTTGTTCCACATTTTTTTCTACCGTTACACTTCTGTACAGGGAATCATACCTAGCAAGTCTTGTCTATTTTACCTAACCAGAAACATGGGAACTCTTCTAGATTCCTACTCCTTTTTCACCTCTTGACTTCAACTCCTAAATATCCTTTAGATGCATTGTTCTTTCCTTTCCCTTGGCCTAGTTCAGATCCCTGTTTCTTGACACCTGTGGTCCTAAACTATTTTGTTGACTTACAGCTGGTCTTCCTATTTTGAATCTTGTTTTTCCCTTCCTTTCCAGGGCACTAATCGAAGATATTCCTGTCTTCCTTATCATGGGTGATTCCCCAAAGTCCTCACAACTAGTCTAATCTACTGCTCTACACTTGTATCATATTTTCCAGCTATTCTACTATAGATGCAGTACTCTTTTTATACATTTTAGATGCAGTTCTCTTAAATGCATTGGGCTCTTGCAGGTCTCCTGTCTCTGTACCTGTGTAACCATCACCACTACCAGAAGTTAATAGTTTCATGTAGAGCTATGTGCTTTTGTGTCTATAGCTTCTGAGAGCTCTTTTACAGCATTTATCATATGTATTATAATTATTGGTTTAGTGTTGTCAAGGATTAGAGAGTGTGTTGAAAAAAATTGTTATATCAAAAGGAATTTCTGAAAATCTAAGGCATGATGTTAGACAAGTAAAAAAATTTTTTTAAAGAAGAGTGAATAGAAAATAGTAATGTTGATAACAATTCTTTCCAACAATAGCTACCTTTCCTTTTTCACCTCTCTGGTCCCCATGATCTGATACTCAACAGTAATTTTGTTTTTTACTTTATCCTGCCTATATATATCCCTACTAGCATTTCCCTTTCTGCTGCTCTTAATTGCTTATTTCTTTCCTTTTGACTTAACTTCAATGTGAATCCAGCATAGAAGTCTTAATAATAACCATCTCTGAAGATTACTGTTAAGAAGATGGAGGGCTGGGATTGTAGCTCAGTGGTAGAGCGCTTGCCTTGCACCTATGAAGTCCTGGGTTCAATCCTCAGTACCACATAAAAATAAATAAATAAAAATAAAGATATTGTATCCACCTACAACTAAAAAAAAATTTTAAAAAAAGAAGATGTATTGATTATAAAAAATCAGATTCACTGAATATAATCTAATTTGGAAACAAGATAATGGTTTGTTTTTCCTGTACACATTTCATTAATTTAGAGTGGGACTGATAATAGTTTAGTTTATGTGCTAATGTGATTTAATTTGTTGCACAATGTATTTTACCTCATTTAAGTTTATTCTTTCTTATTTATTTGTTTGTTTGTTTTGTAGGTTCTGGGTCCCTCAGGGCAAAATTTGATCTTTCAGAAGGACCCAGTAAACCCACAACACTTGCAGTGCAATTCCTCAGTGAGGGAAGTACCCTCTCAGGAGTAGATATTGAACTTGTTGGCACTGGCTATAGGCTTTCCTTAGTAAAGAAGCGGTTTGCCACTGGTAAGTTGCAATTTTTAATGTACATGGGAAACATTTGTATTCTTTTTTTTGGTTGGGTCGGGGGACCAGGGATTGAACTAAGAGGCACTCAACCACTGAGCCAAATCCCCAGTCCCATTTTGTATTTTATTTAGAGACAGTCTGAGTTGCTTAGTGTCTCACTTTTGCTCAGACTGGCTTTGAACTCGCCATCTTCCTGTCTCAACCTCCTGAGCCACTGAAATTACAGGTGTGGGCTGCCTCACCCAGCTGAAACATTTGTATTTTAACAGCTACTAAACAGCTGTTAAGTAGTTGATAATCTAAAGGCATTGAAATTTTTTCCTTGAACCTTGGAAATGTGATTCTAATGTATTCTAAATAGCAAATGGAAAATAGGGTTCTGTGTCTGTGAGCACAATGAAAAATGTCCTTTGAATATATTTGAAACTGTAATTTCTTGGTGTTTTCCAGGAAGATACCTGGCAGATTGTTGATGGACCTGAGAAAGTGGTTGGCTTAAGGGAGTAATACAGACCTGCCATTCTGCATTATACCTGTTCTTTCCAAACACTATTGTAACTTATATGATGTCTTTCAAACTTAGACATATTTGAGAGCTAACTACAAACATTAAATCGCACTTTCAAAGTGAGTCATTGAAAGAAATAGCACTGAAATGATTTTGTACGCTGTAAACGATCATATGCAATATTCAGGAAACACATTTATTCTGATTCTCAGTAAAAGTGAAGTTTTCATAGGCTAAAATTTTAAATTATCTTCAGTGTCTATGTTTAAAAGGGGGGGTTATAGTGTAATATCAGGCCTAAAATTTCAGGAGAGCAAGCACAAAATAATTTAGCTTTCCGTAAATTTTTAGTCTAAGATAGCTTTGAAATTTCATAAGTTTGATATTGAATGAATATGAACAGAACATGAATTCTAAGTTTTAGATAATGTTAATAACTCAGAACACTCAATTAAATTGAGTTATGTGCCATAAGGTAATCAAACCAGAGTTCGAGCTGTATGCAAAAAATCTATAATTTGATTCTCATAAACATATTAATAAGGTGTAAATGGTGTTTTATATGATTTTTGAAATTTTCTCAAGTGCAATGTGTTTTAAAAATAAGCTTGCAAAAGACAGCAGAGAAATTTACTTCTGCAATTAACTTTATAGAACTTGTGATTGTTTTGATGAATTAATGGTGTAGATTTAATTTATTTTTATATGGATTGCATAATGTGTGCCTTTTAAAACAATAACAAAACCAGAAACGTGCCTAAGTTTGTGTTCATTAATGTGCCTCACTTTTTTCCCCTTACAACAGATCTCTTATTCAGAATCTTACAGTGGTTATGAATTTTTATAGGATATTTGCAATTTTTGTTAATACCTTTGGCATTCCTTTGGGAAGAGAATTCAGAACAACTAAAGGATAATTTATACTTCAGAATCCTGGCTCACCTTAGTGATACACTGTAGCCACTAGACAGAGAAATAAGCCTAAGAGAGTATGTTTACAGGAGGAAAAAAATTACCTTCAGATATTTGACATTAACCTCATCAAAAGTATGTGAAACAGATAAATTCTGAAAAACTATGATGGTAAATTGGAAACTGGTATTTTAACTCTCAATTAAGCATTTCCCTCAACCGTGTTTATTATCATTTTTAAACTGATTATATTGTGAACATGTAGTATTGTATGAGGAATACATTTTTTAAAGATTATTTTTGGCCCCAGAGGGAGAAGTACTATCACTTGTTTTCATTTGAACAATTGGAAAAATTACCAGTTTGTGTGTTTTTAATATTTAATTCCTACATGGTAAAAATAGGTAAATTATTTGAAGCAATAGATTGGATTAAGCTCTTAAAATGAACTATTCATACTAAATAGTAAAAAGCCTAACTTTGTATTCATGAAATATTTTAAACAAAGTTTCATAATTTACAGATGGGAATTTATTTATACTGACAAAAAAACAGTGTCATTCATTTTGCATAGAATTGGTAACTTGTGTTATATATGATAATTTATATAAAACCACTAATTGTAATATTAAGCTTTACAGAAAATAAAACCCCTATCACTAGACATTTATGTAACATCTTGCTATATTCTAAATATGCAGAAACTCTACTCCTTAGCAGTATGTAACACAGTATGTGCATTTTTATATATCCAGTGTTAGCCCAATTCTAAATTTAGATTTGACTAAAGCAACACATAAGACAATTTGCTAAAATTTTAGTCTTTACTAAATAGCAAAATTAGGATTTCTAACTCTTATATTGTGCTCTTTTAAATGCCAATTACAGTCCTTTACTGGAATTTTAACTGTAAGTCTGCTTTGCAATCAAACTACTTTTATTAGGCAGTTAATATTTCATTATTGGAATTCAGACACTATTATACTCACCATGTTTGTTTTTAATCAAGTATTACCTTTAAAATGTACAATTAGTGAAATGGTTAAACTTCTGCACTTTCTTAATTGCCACAGTCTTCATACCAAGTGTTGATACATAAATTTGTATTGGGTACAGGTTACAATTTTGAAGCCATATGAGTTTATACTAATGTTTTTTTTTCTTTTAAAAATTCACTAATAGTGTAAAAAAACAGATTTTTGATGGGAAATATGTCTAGCAAGCTGGTTCTTGCTTATGTATAGTGATAAACTTTGTAGCTGCCTCTTTAACCAAGATTTTGTAAACACAGAATGCTAACAAATGTGAGTTTTTAAGGATTGTTATTTACTACTTTGGATTGTAATTAGAACAATGCACATTTATCTTCCAAAATTTTGTAAATATTTTTGATTTTTTTTTCATAAAATGTAAATTTTACATAAAAGTTGTACCCTTAATAAACATGTAATATATAATTTATCAATCGGTTTTTGTGTTTTTGTATGCCTATTTGTAGTAATAGCTTGTCATAGATGTTAGGACAATGCAAGCCAGGCAAGAAATGAATAATTGGTTTTGAACTTTATACAGCCATTTGTGCAGGTATACAGATTGAAGTGTTACTTAGTTTTTATTGGTCATATAGAAAACTACATTTGGAGTATATCTCCAAAATGTTGAAATTGTCTAACAAGGGACTGTGTTTTTTTGGTACTGGGGAATTAATCCAGGGGCATTTAACCACTGAGCCACATCTCTGGCCCTTTTTAAATTTTATTTAGAGACAGGGTCTCACTGAGTTACTTATGACTTCATTAAGTTACTGAGGCTGGCTTTGAACTTGCAATCCTCCTGCCTCAGTCCCCCACCACCCCCAGCCACTGGGATTACAAGCGTGAGCCACTGTGCTCAGCAAGGGACTGTTTTTAATGTATTTCTAAATATGTTTAAATTAATGTTGTTTTAGCAATGACTTTCCTCCGAACCAGTATCTGCTCAGGAACACAGTCTACACAATTTAAAAATTATAATGTTCTAAAGAGGTAGTCAAGAACATGAGGCCTTAAGAAAAGAAAAAGTAGATTTAGAAAAAAAAATGGGGGAAGAAAATGAGAAAAAAGAATTCATCCTAAATATTGAAAATTTTGTCAAATCTCTTGTCACCAACAAGGAGCACTTTAGGTATTTAGGTCAAGTTGGGAAACCCATGGAAAGACCAAATAGTACTTTCAACATTCATACCATAACTCTGTTGTGTCAGTTAGCTTTCCATTGCTGTGACAGAATACCTAAGAAAAACAAAGGAAAATTTGTTTTGGTGCACAGTTTCAGTCTGTCATCAGCTGGCTTCATTGCTTTGGGCCTGCAGTGAAACAGAATCTCATGGTGGAAGCATGTGGTAGAGGAAAGCTGCTCACCTTGTGGCAGCCAAGAAGAGAGAACAGTGGAGGGGGGAATATTACCCTTCTAGGGCTCACTTCCAGTGGCCTACTTTCTCTAACTAGGCCCCACTCCTAAAGCTTCCACAACCCCCAGTAGCATCAACTGTGAACCCATTAATACATTAATCTATTAAAGTCAGAGCCCTCATGATCTAATCATTTCCAAAAGTCTCACCTCTGAACAATACTACTTTGGGCACCAATCTTTCAAGGCATAAACCTTGGGGAATGTTTCAGGTCCAAACCATAACATCCATCATGTTTTTCTTTGTTATTTTTTCTTTTCTCCTTATCCCCACTCTTACATTTATGGGATGATAGGATTCTAACTGCTGTAAAAGTCTCCAGGGCTGAACACAATACAATATTGCTAACATCACAGTCTGAGTAGGTTCAAGGATGAGCTCTGCTCTATATAGTAATGTGGGAACCCAGGCTCCTTCCATTTTGGATTCTGCTCAAGAACTCTATTTGGCCAGAGAAGGAAAGAGCAAAGATTACATGGAAGTTTTTTTGTGGGCCAGGCCCAGGCTTGGAATCATTACTTCTGTTCACAGTCCATGAGCCAGAACTTGATCTTGGGGTTCCAACCAACACAGGGAAAGATGGGAAGTGCGGTTTGGCTCTGTACCCAAGAGGAAAAAAAAATAGGGTTTTGATAAATAAAATAGTCCTCTGCCACACTCCCTGCCCCTCCTCCATTGTGTTCCTTTCCCTATTCCTTGCTCAAATCAAATGTGCATTTAATGGCATATTTGGCTTTTTGTACTAAAGTTTCATGTCCCTATTTTTAAATATATATACATATTTTCCATATTTGCTTTCTGATTACTTCTGAGTGATCATTTGTGATAACTTGGAAATCATTGTAAACTTTGGCATGCAGAGTTTTCTGTCAAAATATTTTTAACTTCAAATAACAAAAGATAAAAAGAAGAATGGTTTAAACAGAAACAGATGTTTTTCATATCATAAAATCTGTAGGTTTTCTGTTGCCGTCATTGGTCAGCACAGATTATTCTCATGGTCTTTCCCTCATAGTTGGAGTATGGCAGTGACAGCTCCAGACTATATCCACAGCTGTGGAAAGGAGCAGTTCCAGTATGTCTGTCCTTTTTATCTGGAGAGAAAACTTTTCCTCAAGTTCCCAGACTCTCTGCTTACATCATCTTATTGACCAGACTGATCTAAGGGGCAGAGAAAAGTAGCTTTTATGGTGAAAGTGAATAAGGGAGGAGGGGCTAGAAACAGCTGAAGGGGAGCTGGCCCACAGTGAGACACAGTATTCCTGACTGATACAAGCATGTTTCTGGCGTATTGCAGTCTAGCCTTTGCACCCTTCCCAATCAACCTTTTCACCTTTTCTAACAATGTGAGCTCAGCAGTGAGTGGAATGAAGACTTGAAACTAGGTGTTCTACTTTTTTATCTTAGGATAGTAAATTGGCGTAATGTATCTTCTTAGCAATTTGAATCCAAAGCCTTTTTATAAAAAAAAAAAAAAAATCTCACATAAAATAGCAATCACTTCAAGAAATGTGTCCCAAGAAAATAATGTGGGAAATGAATACATGTATACAAAGATGTTCATTACAACATTGTTTTTAGTGTGACAAAATTGGGAGAGTTGGTGAAGTGAATTGATAACTTCTATAGAGTGAAACACTATGTAGCTGTTGTTAATAATCACAAAGGTCCACAGTCATTGCTACCACAATATTGTTAAATTTTATTTTTAAAAGTGTATGCATTAAGAGCAAAAATCTCTGGGTGATAGAATTATGATCTCAACTGATGGCAACCACGTATTCAGTCAAAGACCCCAGAGCCACTGAAAGACCCCAGCCAGTTCTCTAGTTGGAGAGTAGGAGCAGTCCCTCACGGTACCATTAGAATAGAAGTCAGTAAGCAATACAAAACTTGCTTCACACATCTGTTAAGGAACCGTCCTCCGGGATGATTTTTTTTTTTTTTCCAGCCCAGTTTTTCAGAGATTAGGATGCTTCAAAGTCAAATGTGGAAGCCGAGCTTCTTCAATAAGGCATGTGCGCCTCCTGAAGTGATTCATATGTATGAGCAGATTTTTATTTCTCCTCAAAGAAAAGCCATTGTATATAATATGTGAAATAGAAGATTGCTAATGAATATTGGAAAAATAGGAGTTTGATGTATAGGTAAACTATGAGAAAGGAAGATAAAGACATCCTTATGTGCTTCCTAAAATCTTGGGGAAATAACTATTGTATGGGGAGTTTTTAAATATAAATATTCTCCAACTTAGAAGACTGAGGCAGGAGGAACACAAGTTTGAGGCCAGCCTCAGCAACTTAGGCCCTAAGCAATTTAGTGTGACCCTGTCTCAAAAAAAATTAGAAGAGCTGGGGATGTGGCTCAGTGGTAAAGCGTCCCTGGGTTCAATGCCTAGAATAATAATAAAAAAAAATAAGTTCTGTAATTAAACAATAGTAGTACTGTAGCCTGTCAAATATTCCAAGGCATGCATATTTTATATGGCTTCAGTAAATTTTCCAGATATTATCTGCTTGGCTATGAAGTCCTAGAAATGTCAACTTCTGTTTGTTTTTTCATGTGAATTACTGCAAAACCTGCATATCACCTAGAATTGCTTAGAGCAGTCAAGGAAAAAATACCTAGATATCATCAATGTCTCTGAAGTCAGCTTCCCAAAAGAAACCTTGGAGAATATCTGTTTTCCTAACGAGGCATTAAAGTGCCCCTTAGCCAGTGGAGCTGACTCCCAGTTAAGTTACCTGGTGATCACTGAGGTGTTGTGGTGATAGGTATCAAGCAGTGCCCCAGAAAGGTCACCCAACCTTCCACTGTACTGGTGATAGAACCAGGGGGACTTGCACATACTAGGCAAGTGCTCTATCACTGAGCTACACGCCCACCTCTGTGGAGATTCTGAACTCAAAATATGTATGTAAGCATGTGCTGCCTTCACAGATAGGCTTTTTATTAATTTGCAACTTAAAATTTGCAACTTTGTTAATTTGCAACTTAAAATCCAGCACTCATTATTATTCCTCTGAATTACAAGAAATATCACTTCCTTGTCCAAGAGCTAAAGTGACACAAAGGGTCTTTAATGTTTGGCTGAACCCTTGTGGTTCTACCATGATCTTGTGAAGAGTCATCAGAAAGCATGGATCTCTTAAAGTCACCAGGTTGAGGCACATAGCCCACTGTTGCTGGGTATGCTTGGAGGGCATCTTTTAAGTGTGAAACGACTGCTTACAGAAGTGGCCATTGGATGAAGAAACATGGCAGCCCTCACCTAGTCATCCTAGTGGTAGTTGGGAATTAGAGAGTGATCAGCTCCAAGGGGCCCAGCCTGCCTGTTATTACATCATTCACACTTGGGAAATGAAAACACCTTGGCTTGCCTTCTGATCAGTGCTAAATGTAAATTCCGTGTTCAAGTGCTAAAATTGTACAAACTTGTGAATCTCCATCCTAAGGAACTATTTCTAGAGGTAACATCAGGAAGCAGGCTTACAGCAGGTTAGCTGGAGAAAACCTAATGTCCAGCTACTGTACCTTTAAAAACTTACCTGATGAAGAACCCTCTTTTTCAGTGGCTATATATTTGATTAATTTATAGTTTGTGTTTTACATGGATACTTGTATCTTGGATCTTTTGATTGTTAGGGGTCTAGAGAGAAGTGAGTTTAATAAAAGTATGGGAATTGGGGATAAATTGGGGATAAATTTTTCTTTTAAATGATAGTAAAAGGTGGATGGAAATAAAACTCACATTATAATTCCAGGGTTCATAATGGGAAGTCAGGTTTGCTAATGATCTGTGAAGTTGTACAATTATTTCCAAGATGTTTTTTTCTGTTTTTCAATCCTTGTAGTTGGCGTCATAAGCTGCACAGTTGGCTAGGCAGGAATATTAGAAACATAAACTGATTTTATTTTTTTGTCTCCAGACCAGTGAGATAGCAGCATGTGATAAAAACATACTCAGCCTATCAGCAGAGTATGTTCTTAGCTGAAGTCATTATATTTTTCTACCTGGTCAAGTCTCCAGGCTGAGTCAGTAGAAGCTGATCAGGAGCACTAGATTGTCAAAGACAATGGGGAGCTTGTGGACACAAGCCACCAGCATCCAGAGACCCTGTGTGCACAGATGATGGAGCTGACTACCCAGAAGACTGCAGGGTCTAGGGATGACACTTTCTTGAATTTTCTTGAATTGCAGAAACATTCTAACTACCAATCTCTCAGCTCCTGTGGCAACTGGCAACCAACGATTCATGGCTTGTAGCAATATACACCTTACTGTGCAGGGCTGTGCAGGATAGAGACAGTAAGTCATTTCCTGTTACTAGTTATCTCTTTCCTCCATTCATTCTTAGGCCTCCTTTTATAAGAGAGAACAAAGGCTGACAAAACACACTGGTCTTCAAAGAACTCAGAATCAAGAAGAAAAGATAAGCAAGATAGTATGTGATACTTCATTTAATACAATTGGCTTATATGTTTCTTGTTTTGTGGTGCTGGAAATCAAACCTAGTGTTCCACCACTGAGCTACATTTCCAGCTATCATTATTTGTATTATGTAAACCAGTTTAAAATTTGTTTTAGATTTATATAGCTGTGTTAAGTTAGCTTTTTATTGCTGTCATAAAAATACCTGATAAAAACAAGTCAAAGGTGAAAAAGTTAATTTGGGTTCATGGTTTCAGAAGTCTTAGTCCAGGGTCAGCCATCTCTATTGCTCTGGGTCTGAGGTGAGGCAAGGCATCTATGGTGGAAAGACATGGCAGAGGAAAGTTGCTCAACTTATGGTAGACAGAAATAAGAGAGAGAGAGAGAGAGAGAGGAGAAGGAGGAGGAGGAGGAGGAGGAGGAGGAGGAGGAGGAAGAGAAAAGGGGAGGGGAACAGGGACTAGGGACAAAATATAATCCCCAAGGGCACACCAACAGTGACCTACTTCCTCTAGTCATGCTCCACCTGCTTATAGTTAACCATCCAGTAATCCATTCAAATGGATTAATCCACTGATTACGTTACAGCTCTCAAAGTCTGATCATTTCATCTCTGAACATTCCTGCATTGTCTAGCATCAGCTTTTTAGGGGAACAACTTATATCCAAATCATACCAATAACGTGTGTATAAATCAATTGAAATACAAGAGTATAGTGCATGTGTTGGAGGGGTAGCAGTGTTATTAGGGCCCATCCTTCAGCACTCCTTTTCTGGAATGCCAGTAATAATTCCCTTACAGCTCTCTTTGCTGCCAGATGCCCTCTCCAACTTCAATCTATCCTAGAAGCTATGACCCTGATAGTTCCTTCACAAAAAAACTTCCAAAGGCCCTCCATTGCCTGCAGAATTACCTAAAACCCCTTATCTGGCATTAAAGGATTTCCAAACTGTCATTCCTCTTGACTTTACCAAGTAAATTTCTCACATTTCCTCTCATCAAATAATTGACCCAAACCAAACTGATCAAATCAAAGCAATCTTCAGAGATCTGATTTTTGCCTATCATAGTCTCTCACTCTACCTGGAATCTTTGCCTCTTCCTCCTCCATCATTGATGTTGAAAATCCTACCCAAGGAGTTTCCAATTGAAAAAAGTAAAAATAATGCCTCCTTCTCTTCAACATTTTCCCCAGTGAAAACAATGAGATGCAAAAATACAGATTTCTTCCTTGACAAAGCTAGAAGACATTTGTAACCTAAAATTACAAAAACTAATGAAAGGCTGTCAGTCCAATGCTAGTGGTACAGTATAGAATATCCTGGAGTATTCCTGTAGGCCAAAGTAAGTGAAGGTTAATTATTCCTATACCAGCTGCCTAACAGGTGAAAGCAAACATCTCAAATGGGAAGAAATACCTTTGGGGATGTAGGTGAAAGCAAGCTGATAATACATGGTTCTCCAAAAATAGGTAACCATTCTGAGTGGCAAAACTAAAAAACTAGGGCTGGGGATGTGGCTCAGCTGTAGTGCGCTAGCCTGGCAAGCGTGCGGCCCAGGTTCTATCCTCAGAACCGCATACAAACAAAGATGTTGTGTCCGCCAAAAACTAAAAAATAAACATTAAAAAATTCTCTCTCTCTCTCTCTCTCTCTCTCTCTCTCTCTCTCTCTCTCTCAAAAAAAATAGATAAAACTAAAAACTATTTTGCATAGAAGGTTTCTCTGGAACTGATTTGTCTCCAAGAAAATGCAAGGAAAGAAGGATCCAATGTGGAATCACATATACTAACAATATTTGCAAGAAAGTGTCCACCTGAGGAACTCTGCAGTTTTACAATCTTAGTTGGTTTGGGAGAAGGAAGGTCTAAAAGAAGTAATTCACATGCTTCACCTAGTGTCACAGGAGAATTTCTGTATGTCCTGGAATATAGGCCTGTCCTCTTCCCACATGTAAATCCTAAAAATATCTTGCCATGAAGCATATTACCAAAAGCACATAATGATTTAAATCATATAGGGACTAGGGATATAGCTCAGTGTTAGAGAGCTTGCCTATCTGTGTGAGGTCCTGGATTTGATTCTCAGCACTGGAAAAAGAAAAGAGAAGGAGAAGGAGAGGAGGAGGAGAGAAGGAAGGAAGAGAGACAAATCAGTCAATCATCAAGGAGACTGAGGCAGAAGGATAACTTGAACCCAGGGGGTTGAGACCAACCTGGGCAACATAGCAAGATCTTGTCTCAAAAACTATTCAAAAAAGAGCCATTGGGCTGGGGATGTGGCTCAAGCGGTAGCACACTCGCCTGGCATGCGTGCGGTTCGATCCTCAGCACCACATAAAAATAAAATAAAGATGTTGTATCCACCGAAAACTAAAAAATAAACATTAAAAATTCTCTCTCTCTCTCTCTCTCTCTCTCTCTTCTCTCTTTAAAAAAAAAATTAAAAAGAGCATTGCACAGTGGTGCACACAACTTGAGAGGCAGAGGCAAGAGGATTGCAAGTTGGAGGCCAGCCTCAGCAACATAGTGAGACCCTGTCTCAAAATAAAAAATAAAAGGGACTGCCAATGCAATTCAATGGTAAAGTGACCCTGGGTTCAATCCACAGTACCCAAGAAACAGATGTCTGAGGACCTACACCCAGGGAATGCAATGACCTTACGATGCTCAGACGTCTGCTTCCTGTCAAGTTCATGTCAGAAAGTTCTTGGGACAGGGCAGCTATATACAGTGCTTTGGCTTGTTTTGTTTGTTTGTTTTTAATATTTGGGGGGATTGGTTTTTTATTGTTATTGTTGTTTGTTTTATATTTTTAATTTGTGCATTATGGTTGTATATAAAGGTGGAGTTTGTTGTTACATATTCATACATTCACATGGTATAATAATATAATTTGGCCAATATTATTTCCCAGTATTTCCCCTTTTCTTACCCTCCTGTACTCTTCAGATCTCCCTTTGATTTTCATAAGATATCCCACCACCACCTTTATTTTCTCTCTAGCTTCCACATAATGAGAAAAAATGTTCAACCCTTGACTTTCTGAATTTGGCTTATTTCCTTCAACAGAATGTTCTCAAGTCCCATCCATTTTCCTGCAAATAACATAATTTCATTCTTCTTTATGACTAAATAAAACTCCATTGTGGATATATGCAACATTTCCATTCATTCTTTGGTGGACACTTACTCTGGTTTCATGGTTTGACTATTGTGAATTGTGCTGCTATGAACATGGGTCTACATGTATCACTATAGTATGATGACTTCAATTCTTTAGAATAAAAACTGAGGTGTGGTATAACTGGGTCACATAATTGTCCCATGACTAATCTTTTGAGGAACCTCCATATTGATTTCCCAAGTGGTTGTACTAATTTACGGATTGTTATTAATTATAATTAATTGAGACAGGGCAGCTATATACTTTTACACCTACCAACAGTGTAAAAGTGTTTCTTTTTCTCCACATCATTTCCAGCATTTATTATTGTTTGTATTTTTGATGACTGCCATTCTGACTAATTGCTAATGATATTAAACATTTTTCCATGTATTTATTGTCCATTGTATTTCTAATTTTGAGAAGTGTCTGTTTAGTTCATTTGCCCATTTATTGAGTGGGTTATTTGTTGTTGTTGTTTGGTGTTAAGTTTTTTGAGTTCTTTGTATATTCTAGATATTAATCCTCTACCAGAATAGTACCTAGCAAAGATTTTATCCTGTCTTGTAGGTTCTCTTTTCACATTCTTTTTTTTTTGATGGATCTTTATTTTATTTATTTATATATAGTGCTGGGAATTGAACCTAGTGCCTTACACATGCTAGGCAAGCGCTCTACCACTGAACCACAACCCCAGCCCTCTTTTCACATTCTTATTTGTTTCCTTTGCTATGCAGAAGCTTTTTTAATTTGATGCCATCTATTTATTAAGTCTTGGCATAATATCCTCAGTTTAGGGGTTCTATTAAGAAAGTCATTGTCTTGCCTATATGTTAGAGGGTTGACCCTACATTTTTATCTAGGAGTTGCATATTTTCTTGTCTAATTCCTAGGTCTTTGGTCTTTTTTGAGTAGACTTTTGTGCAGGGTGATAGACAAGAATCTAGTCTCATTCTTCACATAGGGATGGCTAGTTTTCCTAGCACCATTAGTTTAAAAGGCCATCTTTTCTCCAGTGTATGTTTTGGCACCTTTTTCAAGGATCAGATGACTGTATCTGGGTGTGTTTATCTCTGTCTTATATTCTGTGCCTTGGTCTATGTGTTTTTATGCCAGTATCATGGCATGATTTAGAATTACTTTGGCTATTCTGGGTCTTATATTCCTCCAAATGAATTTTAGGACTATTTTTTTCTAGTTCTGTGAAGAATGTCGTTGGTATTTTGATGGGGATTGCATTGAATCTGTATACTGCTTTTGGTGGCATGGCCATTTTAACAGTATTGATTCTGCTTATTTATGAACACGAGAGGTGTTTCCATCTTCTAAAATCTTTAATGTCTTTCTTTAATGTTCTACAGTTTTCATTGTAGAGGTCTTTCACCACTTTGGTTTATTCCTAGTGTTTGATTTTTTTTTTTCAGCTATATGAATAGGAGTATTTTCCTGATTGCTTTCTTGGAAGATTCATTCTTGGTGTTTATAAAAGCTATTGATTTTTAAATATTGATTTTGTAACTTTGTTGAATTTGTTTATTAGTTCTAGTAGTCTTCTTGTAAAGCTTTTGAATCTTCTGAGTATACAATCATATCCTCTGTAAACTGTGATACTTTGGCTTCTTCCTTTTTTATTTTTAATCCCTTTTATTTCATTATCTTGCCTAAGTGCTCTAGCTAGAATTTCTAGTACTATGCTGAATAGGAGCGGTGAGAATGGACATCATTGTCTTGTTCCAGATTTTAAAGGAAATGTTTCCAGGTTTTCCCCATTCACTATGATTCTGGCATTGGGTTTATCCTACATAGTCTTCATAATATTAAGGTAGGTTTCTTCCATCATAGTTTCTACAGTATTTTTATCATGAATGGGTGCTGAATTTTGCCAAAGAATTTCTCTGCATCTATTGAGATAACTGTGATTTTTGTTATTAGTTCTATTTATGTGGTGAATTACATTTATTGATGTATGTATGTTAAACCATCCTTGTATCCCTGGAATAAAGCCAACTTGGTCATAATGTAATATATTCTTAATATGTTGTTGAATATGATTTTGCTAATGTTTTATTAAGGATTTTGCATCTAAGTGCATCAGGGATAATTGATCTGCCATTTTCTTTCCTTGATGTGTCTTTGCCTGGTTTTGGTGCAAGCATGATGCTTGTCATGAGCCGTTCAAGGGAATGAGGGGATAAGCCTGGCACTTCGAACTCCCTGTCAGGGACTGAATGCATGATGCAGGTGCACCTCCCCCTCTAGCTCTGCCTAAGATCCCACACAGCATCTGATGGGTGTGACTTGCCAAGATGTCAGTCAGTCTGCTACCATGAGACATCAAGAAACAGGATTTCACCCTTGAAACCTTATCCCTCTCTGATATCTCCACTATAAGTTTTCCAGTTATTTTCTTTCAGGGCTTGGAACAAATCATTCCAAGTTCTCCTGGATTTTAGACTTTGTGTTGAAAAATTTGGATTGGATTGCCTTTAAATATGACCTGACATTTTTCTCTTGAAAATGCTCCTTTTTCCGGAGATCTCTTTCCAGCTTGGAAGCTGACCCTTAAGGTCACAGAGCCATCCCGCCCTGATTTGAAAAACTTATGTCTGTGTTGTGTGATTTTTCACTGCTTTCTTAGCTTAATGTTGCAGCCAGCTCTTTTAAATCCAGTTTGTCTCATCTGTGTGGGTTGTGGGGTTGAGAATGCTGGCTTCATAGAATGAATTTGGAAGTGTTCCATACCTTTCTATTTATAGAATAGGAGTATTGAAATTATTCTCCTTTAAAGGTCTAATAGAATTAAGCTGAAAATCCATCTGGTCCTGGGTTTTTCTTCTTTGAAAGGCTTTTTATTATTGTTTCTATATCATTGCTAGTTATTGATCCATTTAGGTTTTCTTTGTCCTCTCGATTCAATTTTGACATGTTGTATGTGTCCAGAAATATGTCCATTTCTTCTAAGTTTTCCAATATATTGGAGTATACATTTTCAAAATAGTCCCTAATGATTCTCTGGATTTCTGTGATGTCTGTGGTGATGTTTCCTTTTTCATCTCTAATTTTATTATTTTTGGTTTTCTTTCTTTTTCTTTTGGTTAATTTGGCCAAGAGCTTATCAATCTTGTTTGTGTTTCCAAAGAACCAACTCTTCATTTACTTGATTATTTGTATTTTTAAATTCTTAAGTTCATTGATTTTAGTTCTGGTCTTAATTATTTCCTTCCTTCTACTGGTTTTGGAATTAGTTTATTTTAATTTTTTAAGGGCCTTGAGATGCATCATTGGGTTGTTTATTTTGGATCTTTTTGATTTATGTTATGTAGGCACTCATAGCTATAAACTTTCCTCTTAGAACCGCCTTCATAGTGTCCCAGAGGTTCTGGTATGTTGTATCGTTACTCTCATTTGATTCCAAGAATTTTTAAATTTCTCTTCTGATTTTTCTATTATCCATTCATCATTCCAAAGTGTATTATTCAATCTCCTCATGTTTATATAGTTTCTGTAGGGTTTTGCTTTTGTGTCAATTTCTGAATTAATTGCATTATTATATTAGATAAGATGCAAAGAATTATATCAATTTTTTAAAAAAATTTACTAAGAGTGGCTTTGTGGCCAAAAATATGTTTTGGAGAAGAAAGTGTATTTGGCTCTTGTTGAATGAAATATTCTATAGATCTCATTAAGTTCTGCTAAGAGCCAAGTATATGATGCATGGCATTTTTGGTCGAAAGGTGACGCCAGCTAGCCATTGAGATGATATGATTATGTTAAGATTTGCATTCATATGGATATTGGACTCCTGCTGTTCACCTAGGAGAACTCCTGGAGAGTTCCCATTGGTTGGGGAAGTACAGTAAGAGGGAGTTCCGGGGGAGGAGCTCTCTCTGTGGTCCGGGAGGAGGCCGCGTGGGTGGAAAAAATCTTCCCGGGCGGTACCGGACATTAGCGGGGGAGGAGCTCTCTCTGCGGTCAGGGAGGAGGCCGCGTGGGTGGAAAAAATCTTCCCGGGCGGTACCGGACATTGGCGGCAGTTTCAAAAAATAAACTTTGTTCCTGCTTGAGTGGCTCGTGATTTTGTGCCCAGCCAGACTGCGGCAAAGTTCATTTGATTTCTATTTTTTTAGGTCTATAGAGTCTTCACTGAATTTATGTCTGAATGACCTACCTTGAGTGTCAAAATCACCCAGTACTATTGTAATAGGGTTATGAGTCTTGAATTTGAGTAGTGTCTGTTTTATGCAATTAGGTGCATCAGTGTTTGGGGCATAAATATTTAGTCCTGTCATTATATCTTCTTGTAGGACTGTTCCCAGAATGAAGTGAACTTTTTTGTTTCTTCTGATTAATTTTGGCTTGAAGTCTGCTTTTTTGGATATGATAGTAGCTACTCTGCTTGTTTTCAGGCTCCATTCGCATGGTATATTAATTTCCATCCTATCACTTTCAGCCTGTGACTGTCTTTTCCTGTAAGGTGAGCCTCTTACAAAAAATATATAGTTGGGTTTTATTTTTTAAATCCATTCTGCCAGAGTATGTCTTTTTCTTTTTTGGTTGTTGATGGACCTTTATTTTTTTATTTATTTATATGTGGTGCTGAGGATCAAACATAGTGCCTCATACATGCTAGGCAAGTCCTCTTCCACTGACTGAGCTACAAACCCAGCCCCAGCCTATGTCTTTTTTAATTTTTTTTTTTTAGTTGTCAATGGCCTTTATTTAATTTAATGTAATTTATTTATTTATTTATTTGCAGTGCTGAGAATTGAACCCATTGCCTCACACATGCTAGGCAAGTGCTCTACCACTGAGCTATGACCCCAGCCCCAGCCTGTGTCTTAATTGGAGGGTTGAGACCATTTACATTCAGTGTTATTGAAGATAGATGTTTATTTATCTCTGTCATTTTGATTTATTTCCAAAGCTACTTTGGTCCTGTTTCTTGTCTGCTTACCTACTTTTCAAACAAATTGTGTCCACTTGTGAGCTCTAAGGTTTGTTTTTGATTTCTTCTGTTTGAAGTATTTCTTTAAGTATTTTCTGTTGTGCCAGTTTAGGAGTCATGAATTCTTTTAGTTTCTGCTCATCTTGGAATTTATTTATTTCAACTTATTTATCTCAATTCTAAAGGATAGCTTTGTTGGATATAGCAATCTTGTTTGACAGTTATTTTCTTTCAGGGGTTGGAACAAATCATTCCAAGTTCTCCTGGATTTTAGACTTTGTGTTGAGAAATTTGGATTGGATTGCCTTTAAATATGACCTGACATTTTTCTCTTGAAGCATTTAAATTCCATCCTTGTTCTGTATGTAAAGCATTTTAATTATAATGTGTCATCAAGAGGTTCTTTTTTGATCTTATTTCTTTGGGATTCTGAATGCATCCTGTATCTGCTGTCCATCTCATTCTCAAGGCTTGGAAATTTTCCTGTTATTACTTCACTGACAAAGTTATACATGCCATTAGCCTGTATCTCACAACCCTCTTCAATTCCAGTGGTTCTTAAATTTGGTGTCTTATTGGTGTCACAGAGTTCTGGTCATGGTTATTTCTTTTCTTTACTACTATCTGAATGTTTAAGATCAACCACTTTGTCTTCTAGCTCTGAGATTCTGTCTTCAGCATTGTTTACTTTATTAGAGAGACTTTCAACTAAACATTTTACTTGATTTACTGTGTCTTTAATTTCCAAGATTTCTTCTTGGTTCTTTTTCAATATTCTTTTCTTTTTGGTTCTTTTTCAATATTCTTTTCTTCTTATTGAATTTCTCATTCATATCCTGTACTGACTTCCTTAATTCATTCAGTTATTTTTTTTTGTTCTCCTGAAATGCATTGATCATTTTTATAAACATTGTTTTGAATTCTTTATCTGATATTTTATTCACTTCAATATGTTTGAAGTCAGTTGCTGGTGAATTGTGAGCTTTAGGAGGTGTCAAGTTACCTTGTTTATTCATATTTCTTATATTCCCCTGTTGGATTTTACACATCCGTTGGAATGGATTTCTCTTCTCTCACTAAAATGTCCTAGAATGATCTAGATTGTGATTCCTCATAGGTGTGGTATCTATAGGCTGTTTATTAATTGTGGTTTTTTCTGTAGAAGTGGATGTCCATGCGTTGACATGAGGGACCACCTAGCCATTCCTACTTGGAGCTTAGTCATTTGTTTGTTTTCCCTGTTCTATTCTATGTATTAAAGTATCTCTGTAGTTTGAGTGTGGCTAATTTGTGTGTGGAGCAATGTGTGCTGTCTATTGCCTGGGTTTAGTTCAGGAGCAGAAACTCTACCCTGAGAACTTGTAGTGTCCTTGTCAATTCTCATCACTTCAGACACGGGAGAAACAAATGATAGCAACAACTGAAGCAAACAATATACATCATTAAAATAAGTATCTGGTGCCTACGATGACATCTATAACACTAATTACCACAAAACTAGGAATGTCAGGGTTAACAATTGCCAACAGCAAAAACAATAAATAACTGTGAACTAGATCTGGCAGTAAACAACAAGTGTCAACTATGCCATTTACAGTACTAATAACTGCAACAATATGAATGGTGGGGGCAGGGGTTATAGAAACCAAATAGTTTTAAAAGATGGTAAAAATATAGTTCATTAAGAGAAAATAAAATGTGATAGTAAAGAAAATTCAGAATTTTCAAAATGTGATCAGAGAGAAAGCAGAAGAGATGTAGCAAGTGATGATTATAAAGAAGGAAAAGAAAGCAGAAAAAATAAAGTAAGGGAGAGAGAAAAAGAAACAAGAGAATATGGCTGTTAGTGAAAGAAGGGAGGAAAGAGAAGAGAAACAAACAAAATCAAAATACAAATTAAAAAAAACACCAGAACTCTTAAAAGACAAGGAAAAAAAACTATTATAAATAAATGCTAAAAATGAGAAAATAAGATATATATATATGATATATATGTATATATGTATACAAATACATATACAAAATCATATAAATAAATAAGTAAATACCCACAAATCAACCAGCACTGTAAGAACACAAACACACACAAAAACAGATTCTGCATTAAAAATGAAAGAACTGTCTCCACTGAGGTGTTCAACTGTCAACCAGGGTCAATGGTCATTTCTTATGTCATTCTTTCTGTTTCTTTGTGGGCCACATATTCAGAGAGAACAAGGGCAGGGTGTTGTTAAACCTTTCCTCTTTTTGTGGTTCTCACTGAGCTCCCAGCTGGGGTGTATTAAAACTGAAGCTGGTAGAAATAGCTCTCAGTTTCTCTTCTCACCAGCATAAAATAGGATGGAATGGGAAGTAATGTTGATTAGAGTTTTGTCCGAAGAGACCAGGTGGATACACTCCCAGGGTGGAGCTGTTGCAGAGTTCTCAGCGAGGAATTCCTGTGACTGGAGCTTAGATCTAATTAGGCCTCAGGGACTTTGTTGGATATTATCTGCTCTGGAGAGATTAGATCAACAAACCTGTAGGGCTAGGCAGATACCTATCTCTGTTGGGAGTCAGGGTCTCAGGAGCTTCCCAAGAATTCTTCTTAGGGAGCAGGGGAGACAACCCTCCACAAGTCTCATATACTCTGCTGCCCACTAATATGTCTTTCCTAGGCTTACTTCCTGAGTATATTCATACCCACCCATTCAGTTTCCCAACACAACTTCAGCTCACCATAGTAGTTGTCAGACTAAAAGGAAAAGAGAGTTGTATTCCTGTCCATATTTCTGACTTAAACTCCCCAAGTTCAATCTTATCTGTGACTGTTTCACTGACATTCTGCTAGGTCACTCTAGGCCATACATAGGTGCTTGCTAGGATAATATGGCAACGTTTGCTACAATCTCCCAGGCTCTTGCAAGTTGCAGTGTGACCTCCTCAGAAATAAAAAAAAAAAAAAAAGATAGGATGGCTCCTGCCTCAGCTCTCTGCTTTCCAGTTGAGAATCAGATACTTTTCAAACACCAGTTCACTGTGCAGTCTCTGGATCACCTAAGTTCAGGCACTTTTCTGATCTACAGGTTTTTCTGTACCAAATTTGTCTGCCGAGGGCTGGGGTTGGGGTGGGTAGATGGGGCAGAGTCAAGATTCTCAGTCCTTCTTGGCTGTTGTCACACAACTGTAATCCCAGCAACTCGGGAAGCTGAGACAGGAGGATCTCGAGTTCAAAGCCAGCCACAGCAACTCAGCAATGTGCTAAGTGAAAGAAAAGTGACCACAACACTCAGAGCAACCAAGAGATCTTTATTGCAGCAGTGCAACAGAGGAGAAAACAGAGAAAGAGGAGAGAGAGAGAGAGGGCAAGAGAGAGACAGAGAAAGCAAGAGAGATAGCAAGAGAGAGAGGGGCCCGGCAGGAGGGAGTTTTTATAGCCCAAATCTAATGGGGTCTTTGGGTCTGCAAGCTGCCTTGTTGGCGCACAAGGGGTGTTACGTGTTCGGCCTTGAGCAGGGGGTTGAGTATTTAGCCTTGAGCGGGGGCTTGGGCATTTGGGCTTGAAGTAAATAGTTGATAAAGAACCAGACAGAGGGTTTGAGAGGGCAGGTCATCCTGCAGCTAACTTTGTTTGGCATGCCCTGCAGACAGCTTACTCAGCCTGTCCTGCACCTAACACTAAGCAACTCAGTGAGACTCTGTCTCTAAATAAAATACAGGACAGGGTTGGGATGTGGCTCAGTGGTTGAGTGGTCCTGAGTTCAAACCCCAGTTTGAACCAAAAAAAAAAAAAAATTCTCACTCCTTTCCCCTTAATTTTTTTTTTTTTTTTTTTTGGTTATGGCAGAATACACTGGACACAAGGGTTACTGACTAAACTACTTCTTTTTTAAAAAAACTTTTCATTTATTCTAATTTGTTATATATGACAGCAGAATGCATTACAATTCATTTTACACATATAGAACAAAATTTTTCATATCGCTGGTTGCATACAAAGTGGATTCACACCATTCGTGTCTTTATACATGTACTTAAGGTAATGATGTCCATGTCATCCCACTGTCTTTTCTATCCCCATGTCCCCCTCCATTCCCCTCCCACCCTTTTTCCCTATCTAGTATGTGTTTAATCCTCCAATGCCCCCCATCCCCATTATGAATCAACATCCTTATATCAGAGAAAATTTTCGGTATTTGGGTTTTGGGGATTGGCTAACTTCACTTAGCATTATATTCACTTAGCATTATATTCTCCAATTTTAAGCATACAGTTCAGTGGTATGAAATATATTCGCAACGTTATACAATTCTCATCTTTTTTTCATCTTGAAAGGATGAAAAAAACTAAAACTATACCCACTAAATAGTAATCTCCTATCTCCCTCCACCCTGCCTTTAACAAACACTACTCTATGTTCCATCTCCATGAATTCAACTAGGCTCAGTACCTCAAATAAGTGGAATCACACATTTGTCTTTTAGTGACTGGCTTATTTTACTTAGCATAATGTCTTCAAGGTTCATCCACATTGTAGCATGTATCAGAATTTCTTTTCTTTTTAAGGCTGAATAATACTCCATTGTATATGTGAAGGTTGTCTATCAAAATGGAAGCAATTGTGTCAAACCCTAATAAAATGAAGCTGGAGGCCATGAAGGAGGGCCCTAATGAATGTGTGCCTACAAAAAGAGCTGCCATGAGGAATTTCCCAAATGGAACTTTCCGCTTAAGACACTTTATGAGGATACTCTCCTGGCAACAGTGAACAAATACCACCACCTGTAACATGCTCTGCCATAGCACATGTATCTCAGATTGCGACCCCTTGTTATTCTCAAATAAACTCTGTTTTGAAGAGTCAGTTTCTCTGTCACTCATTTAGGCTGACATATATACCACATTTTGCTTATCCATCCATCCATCTATGACCACTTGGGTTGCTTCTACATTTTAGCTGTTGTGAATAATGCTGTCATAAACATGAATGATCTACCTCCCTAAGATCCTGTGTTCAATTTTTGGGGTGTATACCTAAAAGTGGAGCTGCTGGATTGATGGTAATTCTTACTTTTTTTTTTTTTAAAGAGAGAGTGAGAGAGAGAGAGGGAAAGAGAGAGAGAGAGAATTTTTAATATTTATTTTTTAGTTTTCCGCGGACACAACATCTTTGTATGTGGTGCTGAGGATCGAACCCTGGCCGCACGCATGCTAGGCGAGCGTGCTACCACTTGAGCCACATCCCTAGCCCATGATTCTTACTTTTTGAGTGGCCATACTGTTTCCCATAGCAGCTCTGCCACTCCACATTGCCAGAAAGTCATAAACTGATATTTATATATATATATATATTTTTTTTTTTTTTTTTTTTTTTTAGTTGTTGATGGACCTTTATTTTATTTATTCATATGTGGTGTTGAGAATTGAACCCAGTGCCTCACACATGCTAGGCAAGTGCTCTGCCACTGAGCCACAACCGCAGCCCCTGTTTTCTGATTTCGATAGTGCCCATCCTAATATTTGTGAAGTAGCATATAATTGTAGTCTTGATTTGCATTTCCCAGATGATTAGTGGTGTTGAGCATCTTTTCTCATGCCTACTGGCCACTTGTATATCTTCTATGACTAAATGACTATGCAAATCTTTTGCCCATTTTAAAATCAGGTTTTTTTGTTGTTGTTGTTGCATTTTAGGAGTTCTCTATCTATTCTGGATATTAGGCCCGTATCAGATACATATTTGCCAATATTTTTTGCATTCTGTGGGTCACCTTTTGATTCTATTGACAGGATCTTTTGATACATAAATTTAAAATTTTTCATGAAGTCCACTTTTTCCATCTTCTCTTTGTTGCTTATGCCTTGATGTCATAGTCATGGTGTCATTGCCAAACCCCACATCATGAAGATTTTGCTTTTTTTTTTTTTTTAAGTATTAAATGTTTTAGATCTTTGAGCCATTGTGAGTTAATTCTTATTTATGGTACTAGGTAAAATCCAAGTTCATTCTTTTTTTAAATATATTTTTATAACATGATTTTATTTATTTTACTATTTATGTGCTGCTGAGGATCGAACCCAATGCCTCACCCATGCTAGGCAAGTGCTCTACCACTGAGCTTCAGCCCTAGCCCCCCAAGTTCATTCTTTTGCATGTGGATATCCAGTTATCCACTGTTGAAAAAACCCTTTCCCCAACAGATGGTCCTGCCAATTGAGTCAGTAATCATTTAATCATATGTGTGAGGGTTTATTTCTCATCTCTCTATTCTATTCCATTGATATACACATCTGTCTTTGTGCCAGGACCACAACTGTTTGCTTACTGTAGCTCTGTAGTTAAGTTCTAAAATCAGGAAATGTGAATCCCTCAGCAATGGTCTTTTTCAAACTTGTTTTTGGCTATCTGGAATTCATTCAGATATGAATTTTAGGATGGATTTCTCTATCTCTACAAAAAATACTTTGGGGATTTTGGTAGAAATTGCTTTGACTTTGTAGATCACTTTAGGTAGTATTGACATCTTAGCAATATTGTCTACCAACCTAGGAACACAGAGTTGCTGAGATTGACCTTGAACTTCTAATCCTCCTGCTTTAAGCTCTAGAGAAGCTGAGATTACAGGCATGTGCCACCACATCCAGCTGAAATATTTAAGAATTTTATACATAAGATCACATAATCATGAACAGAGTGGAATTTTATTTCTTCCTTCCCAATTTGGGTGTCTTTTATTTCCTTTCTTTTTCATTTTCTTTTTTTCTTGCATAATTACTCTGACTAGAACTTCAAGTGCTAGATAAAGTGAAAATGGAAAAATCACACATTCTTACCTATTCCTGATCTTAGAGGAAAACTTTTAGTTTTTCACCATTGAGTATGGTGTCTGCAGTGTCTGTTGAGGTAACATCCTTCTACTTCTCATCTATTGAATGTTTTTAACATGAAAGACTGCTGAATTTTGTCCAATCTTTTTTTGCATCAGTTGAGATGATCATGTGGTTTTATCCTTGGTTCAATTAATGTGGTACATTGCAGTGTATTGAATTTAAAAGTTCAACATTCTTGCATTACAGAAATAAATCTCATTTGGTTGTGGTGTATCATCTGTTTAGTAGGCTAATTAATTTTGTTGGCTAGTATTTTGTTGACGATTTTTGCATAGATGTTCATAAGGTGTATTGGTCAATAGTTCCCTGTAGCATCTGGGGCTTTGATATCAGGGTCATGTTGCCCTCCCAGAATGAGTTAAGAAGGGTTTCCCTCCTCTTTCATTCTTGTAAATGTTTGAGAAAAAAATTGGTATTGCTTCCTTTAAATGTTTGGTATAATTCACCAGTGAAGCTAAAACATTTAGGGTTTTTCTTTATCAGGAGACATTTATTAATGACTCAATTTCCTTACTGGTTTTAGTTCTATTCAAATTTTCTATTTCTCTGTGATTTAGTCTTGGTAGGTTTTGTAGAAACTTCTTGGTAGGTTTCCAGGAACTTGTCCATTTGGAGAGATACAATTGTTCAAAATACTCTTCTATAATCCCATTGTATGACTGTAGAATCACTTTCTCTGCTGATTTTTTTTTAATATTTATTTTTTAGGTTTAAATGGACACAACACAATGCCGTTATTATTGTTATTTTTTTTAATGTGGTGCTGAGGATCGAACCCGGGACCCTCCCATGCTAGGCAAGCACTCTACCGCTGAGCCATAATCCCAGCCCTCTGTTGATTTTTTGTAATTTCAGTGTTCTCTTTTTCTTTGTTCATCAAGCTAAAGGTTTGCCAATTTTGTTGACTTTTTCAAATAGCCCAACTTAAGTTTTCATTAATTTCCTAATATTCATCTCTGACTAGAACTTCAAGTGCTAGATTGAAGTGCTAGATATCTAATATTTGTTTTTCTCTGCTCTAATCTTAGTTATTTTCTTCCATCTTTTAGCTTTAGTCTACCTTGTTCTTCTTTTTCGAATTCCTTAGGTTGTTGACTTGAAATCTTTTGTTTTTGAAAATGTAAATGTTTGTACCTATAAATTTCACCCCAAGCATTGCTTTTGTTACAGAAGTTTTGCTATGCTGGACTTTTGTTTTCATTCATCTCTAAGTATTTTCCAGTTTCCTTTGTAATATCTTCTTTGGTGCATTGATTGGTCAAGAGTGTGTGGTTTAATTTTTACAATTTTTGTGTTTCCTAGTTTTACTTGTGTTTCTGATTTCTAACTTTATCCAAAAGTGGTTGGAGAAGGTACTTCGACGTCTATCTTTTTAAATCTATTGAGACTTAATATGTGGCCTAACACATGTTCTGTCTTGGAACGTGTCTCATTGGTCTTGAGAAGGAATGTTCTGCTGTCACCAGGAGGGTTCTGTGTGTGACTGTTAGATTTAGTTGGTTTGTTATGTTGTTTAAGTGCTTCGTTTCTTACAACTTCACCTTACATGTGTGGTTGTTCCATACCTTACTGAGACTGAGTTATCAAAGTTTCCAGCTACTACTGTAGAACTATTTCTCCCCTCAATCTGTCAGTTTTTGCTGCATATATTTTGATGGTCTGTAATAGGTAGAAAAATGTTTGTGATTGTTTTATCTCCTATCTACACAGAATTTTTACAAAACATCCTTCTTTGTCTCTTACAAACTTTTCTGATTTGAAGTATATTTAATCTAATATCCACATGGCTACCCCTGCTCTGTTTTGGTTACATTTTCATGGAATATCTTTTCTCCAGCCTTTCACTTCCAATCTAGCTGTGTATTTGGATCTAGAAGGAGTCTCTTGAAAACAGAATGTAGTTGGATCATGTTTTTTTTGTTTGTTTGTTTTTAATCTATTTTACTAACCTTTGTCATCTGAGGAGTTTAGTCTATCTATATTAAGTAATATAGATAATTACTGATAAAAGGGACTTACTTTTGAAATTCTGTTATTTGCTTCCTATATGCCTCATAGCTTTTTTTTTATGGTCCTTGTGTCCTTGTTTTGTATTTAGTTGATTTTTTTTTTGTAGCAAAATGGAAATTTTATTCTCATTTCCTTTAGTGTATATTCTACAGCTATGATCTTTGTGGTTACCTTTGGGGTTAGGGTTTAAGTCTTAATTTGAATTCATACAAGTTTTTTTTTTAATTTTTTTTTTAGTTGTAGATGAACACAATACCTTTATTTTATTTGTTTTGTTGTTGTTGTTGTTTTTGTTTTTTAATGTAGTGCCCAGGATCCAACCCAGTGCCTCACGCATGCTAGGCAAGCGCTCTTCCACTGAACCACAACCTCCGCCCTGAATTCATACAAGTTTAACTTGAATAAAATACAAAAACTTTTCTTCTTTACAGCTTGTATTTTTTTTAATGGTACCAGGGATTGAACCCAGGGGCACTTTAACTATTGAACCACATCCCAGACCTTTTTATATTTATTTTTTAAATTTTGTGACAGGCTCTCACTAAGTTTTTGAAGTTGGCTCTGAATGCATTTTCCTCCTTCTTCAGCCTCCAGAGCTCCCTGTACAGCTCTATCTCCAGTTGCTGAGTCACAAATTGCATATTTATGCATTGTGTGCCAAACCCACGAGCTATTAATTCTTTTAAATATCATTTAAATTGTATAGAAAACAAAATGTGGATTTACAAACCAACGTTACAATACTAGATTTTAAATTAGTAATTGTTTTTAAAAAATATACTAGTCTCTCAATGTAGAGTACAAAAAGTACAAATTATTATTACAATAGTAACAACAGTTTTGTACTAGCTTTTATAATTACCCATGACTTTGCCTTTATTGAGGTCTCTGTTTATTCACACCACTTTGGTTACTGTCTATCATCCTTTTATTTTACTTTGCAGAGCTTCTTCAAGCCTCTCCTGAATAGCAAGACAAGAGGTAACAAAATCCTTCAGCTGGAAATGTCTTAATTTATCCCTCATTCTGAAGGACAGTTTTGCTGGGTATAGGATTCTTGATTTTTTGCTTTATAAGGTAGTTTTCTCTCTCTCTCTCTCTCTCTCTCTCTCTCTCTCTCTCTCTCTCTCTCAATACTTGGGATATATTGGTCTATTGCCTTCTGACCTCCAGTTTCTGATGAGAAATCTACTGATATTCTTCTTAGGGATCTCTCTGTGTGATAAGGCACATCTCCTGTTGCTCTCAAGATTCTTTGTCGTTCAAAACTTTGATTATAATATGTCTCAATGTGGATCTCTTTGAATTCATCTGACTTGGGGTTTGCTGAACTTCTAGGATGTTTTGCTTTTATTCATATCTTCCATCAAATTTGGGAAGTTTCCAGCCATTATTTCTTGCTCCTTTCTTTTCCTTCTCTCTCCATAATGTGTATGTTGGTCTGCTTGCTGTTGTCCTACAAGTCTCTTAGGCTATATTCATTTTTCTTCAGTCTTTTTTCTTTTCATTACTTGGGGTAATGATCACTGGCCAAGAATCATGGATTAAAACCTCTGAAACTATGAGCCAGAATCAATCTTTCCTCCTTTAAGTTGTTTATCTCAGCTGTTTTGTTCCAGCATTGGAAAGGTGGCCAAGAGTGGGTTATGGCGGCATTGCCAGGTAGGTTGGAGAAGAAAATAGGCTCTATAATTCAGGGTATTCGAGTTACTACTAAACAGGTAGACCATAGAATCCAAAGAACACACGAAAGAAGTGGAGAAAGGAAAAGAGAGCCAATTTGAACAAGGGAAGGCCTGGTTGGGAGTAGGAGTCGGAGGTGCTTGAGTTCCTGTTTTTGCAGGTGAAAATGTTTTAGCCATCATTGGTCCAGGCCAACTGTGGTGGATGGAAGAGGAAGGACCTGGAGGTGAGATGGCTTGGGAGCCAGATGGGTCATCCATGCAGGATTAAAGTAGGATTTGAATGGGGTAGAGACCAGATGCCAAACCTGAACTGAATGATAGGTGCTTTGGAATGCCAACGGTGACAGTGACAGGAAGGGCAGGTGGACATACACATGGTTTAAACAGCAAAGGGTGGGAGAAAAGTGGTATGGAAGGGATAATCAATAACCAAGGTTGTGATAAGTACCCTGAGAAGTATAGCAGTTGTTCCTAAAATACCAAGGAAGCCTGGGGTGCTGGGGCTCACTTGCTGGGGTAATGGCACTTAATTGGAGGTGAAAAGAATGAATGGGGGGGCTGGGGTTGTGGCTCAGTGGTAGAGCACTTGCCTAGCATGTGTGAGACAGTGGGTTCGATTCTCAGCACCACATATAAATAAATAAAATAAAGATCCATTGACAACTAAACAATATTAAAAAAAAAAAAGAAGAAGAAGAATGAATGGGGGTAGTTAGTTTGCCCTTGACTGGCTCAAAACTGACACTGAGTAACAGCCACAGCTGCCCATGAGGCGGCAGAGCACCGAGGCCCACTTCCCGGGAGTAGCCAGCAATCTGAGGAGGAGGCACCAACCTCAGAACACCTGTGCTAGGGGCAGGACCTACTCCTGAGTACTCAGGGACCCTGAGGGCTCACACTTTCACAAACATCGCACACGCACACCTACTGTGTGCAGGGTTAGCTCTATTTTTTAAGTGGAAATATTTCTCCTGGAATGACACCTTAGCACCCAAGACGGCAGGTTTCCCTCTGCCTCTGTACTCTTTCAACAACCTTTGAGGTAGATTAAAAAAAAAAAATCTCTAAAGAACAGTTTTCTTTCTTCTTCTTTCTGAATCAACACAGCCTCCAGCCCTGGCCCTCCCTGCACTCCATGGCTTCCACAAAGAGCCTTTTGTTAAAACGTGAAGCTGGCTTCTTGCCAAAATGCCTTTTAATTTATCAAAGCCTCTCTGCTCTCAGGTGTTCAGATTCTTATTGCTTAAGTTTTTAGGTCAGAAGTTGCTGTGGAAGAAGTCAAGGGTTCAAGTGTGTGACTGTGACATGACCAACCAGACTTGGAGACACAAGTCACTGGACCCCCAGCCAGGTGTCATGTTCCCTGCATTCAGTGCCTCAGGACAGTCAGATGGCAGGTGTCTGGGTCAGGTCCATGCCTCAGACGAAGTTTCCACAGGTGATCCTACAATCACAGGTGATCCTTCCTATGTGGATAACACCAGAAGGATTCCACCCTGCCCAGCATGTGACTAATCAGCTGTCTGAAGGAGGCAAGAAATACAATAAAACTTTCTTTTTATCATTTATTTTCATATTTACTTCAACATGCTCTGTTCTTGGAGCAGAGTAAGCTGGTTTGAGTCCCTCTTGGAATCTTTGGTGGCAATCAGGAAGTGGAGGGGCCAGGGCAAAGGGCATAGCAATGAGGCTGAGACGCTGCAGACGGATCCAGAAGATGAGAGGCAGGTAGAACCCTGAACCCTGCCACCCACTAGCTGGAAAATCACCACATGTCCCTTCAGGGACACCACCAGCAGCAAAGGATGTTCTAGAAGCTTTGGGGGCTGCAGGTGTTGGTGGAATGAAGGTAGAACAACAGGACATATGATCCAGGGTGATTATGTGGATGGGCTGGTTTTGAGATCATGTGGGACACACCTTTGGACTCCTCCTTGTGACTGGGAGGGGAACAGCAGACAGAGCACAGCCAAGCTGCCATTAGGAGCCTAACCACTGCAAACTGGGCTTTAGGAATCAACACGACCTCATTTTGCTGTCATGAAGCCTCCCGACCTCCCTCTGCTCTCATTTCACTGTCTCCGTGGATTTGTCAGCTCAGCCTTCCAGAAGGTCATGGGGGAGAAGCCACAAGTGGAAGATGAGGTGATGAGTCAGGGAGGTTATAGAGCAATATGTTTATTGGCGGACCTCCATTGGCACATAATATTCTCTTCAAGGAAGACGTCCTCTGGGGTAGATCTGCTTGTCCCAATTTTATAGATGTGAACACTGAAGCATAGAGAAATTGTTGACTTACCCATTGATGCTTACTGTTTGTAAGCATCAAAGCCAAGATCTAAATTCAGTTTGACTCAATCCCTTTTTGCATTCTGGGGAAAAATAATCTATTCTTTGGGACCCAGTAAGTGGTGGATATTTGATGGGGCAATATGAGATACCAGGAAACCATCACTTTTCCTTAAAATTCTTACTATTACCACACTGGTCTCTAACCTATTGGTCAGATGCTATGGCCACTGTAGAAGGGATTCCTCTCTTTCAGATGTGGAGAAGCCTCCCGCATAAGGTCGTGGGTGCTCCAGGCAAATTCTGTCTTCCTGAAACATCTGCTTGAATTCCACACTCCTGGCTCAGGTTAGAAGCACTCAGGCTGAGCCATTGTCAACCATGCAAAATCAATAACACTATCCCAGGCCATAAAATGACTCTGCACAGGTTTGTCTTTGCACTGAGGGGCTGTTGAGGGGTTCAGTCTACACCTTCAACTCTAGCTTGCCAAGCCAGTCAGTTTCCACCCCTATTCCAGATAAGTCTCTCAGACCCCTTTGGTTTAGGTCTGACATTAGGGTCACAGAGCAAGAAAATTATCCCAGGGACTCTGGTAGCAGCTAATGGGACCAATCAGCTATCTGAAGGAGGCAAGAAATACAATAAAACTTTGGGACCCAATAAGTTCAGAGGAGTTGCTGAGATTCCTGGGAATATCTGTTGAAATATGGACTCAAACCTGAGCCCTAGAGAGCAAATTTCTATAAGCCAGATCCCAGCAGGATCTCAGGGGACATCAAGAATTGAAAAGAGGGAATGCCTGCTTCTTGGTGCTAAGGTGAATTGGGGCAGAGACTCAAAGAGAAAAGAGAACCAGAGCTTGGCAGCCTTGCTTTCTTGTCCGATTGTCTTTCTGCAATCTTGAGAACTCTGAAACAGTAACAGTGAACTCTGGAAACCCATCCACACCACCTGCCCTGAATGTCTTCCCAGTTTTGGCACAGCCTTGGGGAGAAATGTGGGCTGTCTTGGACTGAAGGACACACATTCCTTGGTGTCCCTGAAGGCCACTCTGACAACAGAGCCCCAGAAGCCCTTGCCCAGTACACACTCAGCACTGGCTGCCATCTGTCCCAGGGGACACATGGCAGCTGCACATGTGTGGGCATCAGTCTGCCCTTGCTTTCCATATGCAGGACTGACTGTTAGACCAAGTATACACAAGCAAACTGTGCCAGAGAAGGGGCTGACTTCCTGATTTTGTCATCAACATTGCTGACAGAACACAGGATTCCTTCCAGAATTCCCGAACTCCATGTTGTATATTCCACTTGCCTGCTCAGCTTCTCCACTCCGGTGTCTAAGGGACAAAGCTAGTGTTCTCCAGCAAACCCTGCAGCTTCCCCTCCACCTTGTTCTCCTCCCAGCCTTACCCATCCTGCTTAATGCCAGAACCATCCTTCCCAAACCTCAGAATCAAAACCACATCCAGTCCATGGAAAATCCTACTGAGTCCATCTTCAAGGTACATCCACAGTCTAATCACTTTAATTGTCTTCAAACACAAGCTGCAGGCTCCTGTCTCCTGGGGCATTAGAAAGCCTCCAAACCAGGCTCCTACTAACTTTTCCTCTTCCTTGGGCTATTCTCACCCGGCCAGTCATCAATTTCTTAAAAAAAATAAATTAGTAGTTCTGGCTACGGGGGAGGCTGAGGCAGGAGAATCACTTGAGCCCAGGAGTTTGAGATCAACCTGGGCAGCGCATTGAGACACTATCTTCAAAGTTGTCGTCGTCATCGTCATCGTCATATCACAACATACTCAGCTGACAAACCACCCAAAGCCCCCGCCGTGTATTCACAATATATATAACAACCTCCAAGGCCCTGCACAATCTGGTGCATTTGGCATCATATACACCTTTCCTTTCCTACTTTTTACTCCTTTGCAAACCTATACCAACCACCTGGCCTCTTGTTTTTTCGTTCTTGTCCTTCTCCTTCTTCTTCTTCTTTTTTTTTTTTTTTTGTACCAGGGATTGAACTCAGAGGCGCTTAACCACTGAGCCACATCCCCAGCCCCCTTCAATTTTTATCTTGAGACAGGGTCTCATAAATAGCTAAGGGCCTTACTAAGTTGCTGAGGCTGGCTTGGAACTGCAATCCTCCTGCTTCAGCCTTGAGAGTTCTTGGGATTATAGGCATGTGCCACCATGCCAGGCTGGCCTCTTGTTCTTGTTCTTTGTGTGTGTGAGTATGTGTGTGTGTGTGTGTGTGGTGTGAGTTACTGGTGATTGAACCCAGCAGCACTCTACCTAAGCTACATTCCCAGCCCTTTTTATTTTTTATTTTGAGATAGGATTTTGCTAAGCAGCCAAGTCTGGCCTTGAACTTTTGCTCCTCCTACCTCGACATTCCAAGTCACTGAAGCTACAGGTGTGCAACACTATGCCTGGCCTTCTTACTCTTCTTTGAATACGTGAATACACGTGCTCCTATTTCAGGGCCTTTGCACTTGCTGTTACCTCTGCCTCAAGTACTCTTTCCGTCCCTCAAATACCACGAAACACATTCACAAATTTTTGATACTCTTTCCTCTAAAAGTGGAGCCTAATCCTTCTCTCCCTGACTTAATGGCTTAGTCCTAAGGGCTAGACTAAAGCAGACTTGTTAGTGTGGGGTTTCAGAGGCCACATCATAAAAGGTGCAGGAGCCTTGGATGGCTCACACTAGAGAAAGCCACTTACCACCTCAGAAGGAACCTTCTGGTAACTCTGTGGAGAGGTGTGTGGTGAGAAAATGAGGCCTCCTAAATCAATAGCCACCTGGAAGCAGATCGTCCAGCCCCAGTCACACCTGCACACACCTGATAAGCCACTCCCACATTCCTGACCCTCAGAAACTGTGAGAGATAATAAGTCTTTGTTGTTCTAAGCTTCTAAGTTTGGGGGTAATTTGTTACGCAGTAATAGATAATACCTTGCTTCCTCATTCCCTTCAATCTTTTGCTGTAGTGTTGTGTCACCTCTGCAGAGATGCCTTCTGTACCTACTCTGTTTCAGCTGGACTACCACAGCCCTCCCCAGCCCTCTTCTCTGATTTAGTGCTTCCTAAAGCTTTGGAACACTCTGTACCATTTACATATTTTATTGTCTTTTCCTCATTGAAATACTCTTAAGTTCCTAAGGGCAAAGAGTTTTGTCTGTCTTCCTTATTGGTACATGATAAGCATTCAATAAATATTTGCTGAATGAATAAATGAATGCAGGTATCCACTTCATCCCCTTGTTTTCGCTAATGGAATTTGAGGCTCATCCAATTTTTAAACCTTGACCTGATGCCATTTTTCAAAGGATGGTCTGGGCTTATCTTTTCTCACTGCCACACGGGCTAGGGAAGATCTCCTGTTTGGGGGGAGTGACAAAGTCTCCCAGATTCTTTGCTAAGACTATATCTACTATGAAGACAGGCACTTTGAAGCCTGGTGGGTGTGTCTTTCATTTTTGACAGATGATCAGTTTTCAAGGAGTTTAATTTAGCCAAAATGGGCTCCACAAGACACAAGCAATTCAAGTAGCAGATATCCCAACAGGAGGCTAATCTGATTGTCCTTGGTGCCAGGACGCTGAAGTTTGTCATGGGTGGCGAGCCCGCAGTCATGTGGCACCAGAGGGGCAGCTGTATCAACAGGCTTCTTACAGGTCTGCACAGGACTTGACCACAGATTGACTTTCAAATAAGGGAGAAGGGAAGAATGAGTAGGGAAAGGGAATGGAAGCCCTCTTGTGTGATGAAGAGTTGTGAGCCAGCCTGAGACAAATCTTATAATGTGGGCCTGAGTTCTTAGAAAGCCCAGTGCCTGCTGATATTTTGCAATTGCCATTGGGGCTCTCTGCTCATTAGCTGGGTAGATCTTGCTGATCCTCAGAAGGTGGTGTATCTTGATACTTTGACCAGGATATCTCCACCCAGATATGGATGACTGCAATGTCCTTGAGATACAGTGCTTTCATTGTTACAATGATCCATATGATCCCCCACCTGGCATCACCAAACAATGTAATAAAAAACTATTTTTTGAATTCACAACATTGTTTGTCCTCTGGATACCAGGTGAACCCAGGGAGGGACACTGAAGTCAGTGCATCTGGCTCAGGTCCTTGCTCCACATCGACCAGCTGTTCAGGGGCACTTTTTTTTTCCTCCTCCTTATTTGGGCCTCTTTTCCTCAACTGGAAAATGACTGGTTTTCTAGCTTTCCCTGTTCCCTTTCTGGCTCCAACTTTCTGAGTTACTGGAGACATAATAATGCACTCTGGGCTACAGACAAAGTGCAGAACCTGCTCAGAGTCAGGAGTGTTGAATGTCAGTATTATTCATTATGCTAATATCAGTGGTGGTTGTTATTTAGTTATGGCAGGGATTCACAGTGGTCAGGACTCCCTGACTGTGACAAAGTCCACATGTGGCCCTCTAGGCAAGTGTCCCACCACTTCTGTGGCTGGAACTTGTCCAGTATTGCCTCCCCAGTGAGCCTCCATCTCACTTATCTGACCCCTGGAACCCCAAAGCCCAGGTAACCACCTTTCCCTCTGTACCCACCTCTGACCTGTTCTTCACAAGTCTCTCCTTACCCCTGGTAATTAGCTAGATCGAATTCACACTTCACCCGCAGTAATAACTTGCTGTATCAGGTAGGCAATAAAAAGGTTAATCCAATGAGCCTCAGAGCTGCATGGGATCTCAAAAAGTGGACAGGAAGCTAGAGAGAAAAAGCAAGGGTGGGGAAGTCCCTGGGCTCAGGCGCCTCGGTGTTTGGGCCGAGAACATTTGACTCACCTTCCACAGCTCTTTGACCTCTGGTGTGGAAACTAGCACAGTTGGATTCGTGTCACATGTCACCGGACAGGTTACAAATAGCACAGGGATTAGCAAACCCATCCTGAAACTCCCGGTTCAAGGGCAGGGAAAGTTACCAGTTTAATTCCAGCAGTTCATTAGAGGCAGAGGACCAGGAAGGGGGCTCTATGGCAAAGAAGGGCTGTGTGCATACATGTGAGTGCCCAAGGGACAGAGGTGACCCAGCAGAGGGCCTGCCGAGAGGCTACTTGACTCTCAGAGATAGGACTTCAGGCCTGAATGGCTAAGGTCTCATTAGAATGGGGCCCTAGTATCTCCATGTCCTATTCATAGGGTTCTTGCTGAGGTTACCCAGTCAAGGTCTCAGGAGCAGCAGGAGGTCCACACGGCTACTGGGTGTAATTGCCCTAGACCGTGCGGTGGCCTCGGCTGTGGCAGCGGGAACCCGGGGGACCCATTGTGCCACGGCCGCGACCACGCCCGAGAGGGGGCTGAGGCTTTCTCTTTCGCTCTGGGATCCGCTGCACTCAGCCCTCCCAGGGATTCAGCGCCTCAGGGCTTGAAAGGGACCGGCTCCCCTTCCAGTAGCCCGCTTTTCGTCCCACGCAGCGCAGCGTGAAGATCGGGCAGACTGGGGGAGACTCAGCTCGCGGGTGCTGCAGCCTGGCGTGCTGGCCACAGGTCGTTGAGCCTTCCCATTCCCCCCGCCCCGACTTCTCCGCGTACACTGTCACACGCGCGAAAGCGGCCAAGTCTGCCAGCCCAAGCGGCACCTGGCTCTCCGCTTCCTCTCGGGGTTCTCCTTAGCCCCCGAAGGGCAGCACCTGGTGGCGGCCAGCTCCTGCCGGCCTGTCCTGCTTTGCCTCGGCCGC
>NW_025999925.1:3355974-3400656 GCF_001458135.2 Marmota marmota marmota | reverse complement strand
AGCACACAGCCTCAGGTAAGCTGCCCGGGCCCGCGGCGCCTGCGCTTAGGAGGCGGCGGGATGGGCGCTGGGAGGGCGGCAGCGCGGAGACGCGCGGGACTGCACTAAACCTGCGCCCCTGGGATCCGTGCGACCAGCCACTCCGGTTGTTGGTTGCGCTCCAAGCTCCCCTAAAGCTCACAAAAGTGTTTCCCACAAAAGACAGTTGCTTCTCTTTAGCTCTCTTTACGCACCAGAACTTTGGACGTGGAGAGATGCTGCTGGTTTGGAAATGTCTTCTGGAAAACCTATAGGAGTGTTGTGGGGAGGCAGATTTGGTTTGTGGGATGGGAATTTGAAATCAGGTTGGTATTTGGAAAAGGTCTAATTTTTTTTTATTAGTATGGATGCCCCTGTGTGCCCGTTTGATCTGTAGGGAAAAGTGGAGGCACTGAGACTACCCCACACTTTTGGATCAGGGAGTAACATTTATGCCAGGTATTTATTCTTCTAGTCTGGGGTAGGGGGCGGGGAATCGGTTTTGAGTTTCTTCTATTTTTTATTTTGTTAGTGTTCGGGAATTTGCCTTAATACTGTTGAAACCTTATGACTCACTGCAAAGCCGAAGATACCAAGTAGACAAGGAGTTCCTGATAGGACTTTGTAGCTGATAATCACCCTTATCTCTGAAACCAGCAAGAGGTTGTTTATAAAATAGTGTAATGCTTTCTTTAGATCTTTCTCTTGGCTTGACAGCAACTTCATAAAATAATAGTATTTCCCAGTTTGAGGTGAAAGCTTATTTCTCTCCTATATTTCCTCTTTTCTTTGACTTCCTTCTGATTCTATCACATTTTTTCCTGGAAAAGTACTTCCTGATATGTGATCACCTGTTAGCTTTCATTACCTGAACTATCCTTTGACACAATTTTGGTTGTCAAGACCGTCTTGGGTTTAGAGCCTCAGTCTTGAACTTCATGTGGCCATGGATATGAGTGACACAAAATTATTTTGCAGGTTTTCTTTTTTGGGCAAGTGACTTCATGACTTTGTATTGTCTTTGCCAGTGTCCCACATAGTGCCCTTACTCCCATTCATTGGAGCAAGACAAGATTACTGGATGATAGAGTCAGTTCTGCATAAACTAAACAACTCTTGAACAACTACTTGGTGACGTGAATGCAGGACTTGGGTGATTCTGTGAAAGGTGCTTCTCACTTGGTTCCATAATAGTCTTTTAAAATCAAGTTCTGTTGGACTTTAGTGCTTTGTAATGTGATTTTATCAGCCACTTATTTTTTCAGAGTCCAAACCTCTGTGGAAGTGGGTGGCACTGGGGAGGAGGGTGAGAACACCTGCCTTAGGTTACCTTGGAGATGGGGCTGCACTTGACCTGCTGTGCCAGACTCTCTGGGCTCATCCAGGCCCCTTGCAACTGTGTGTGTGTGTGTGTGTGTGTGTGTGTGTGTAGGGACAGTGCAGTCCTAGTAGGTGTCTCTTGAGAGCCCAAGAATCACATTTTGACAGAATTAACTTCAAAGTTCTCAACCCCAGTGTATTCCTGAACAGTCGTTCCATTCTCTTAAAACTGCTGGACTTGGGTCTTCTGTAGATACAGTCTTAGAATAAAGCATGAAATGGAAAGCTGCCCAAGCTCGAAACAGGAAATGGAAAGTTAGTTACCAAACAAAAACTTACTGACTTGGAAATTCTCAGAGCAGCTATGATGAAATATGGGGCCTCTGTAAATCAGAAATAATCCCAGTGGTTCTTCCCTCGCTCCCCATTGTTTTTTGCTTTGAGGGAAGTGAATTTGTAAGACTCAGAACAGGAAAAGCCACACCCACTTATTTTATTTTTTTAAAAAAACATACTCTTATCTCAGATGCATGGTAATTGGATTTCCTTTTTTTGACCATCTTCATAAAATCACACATTCATGAGTTTCTGAATGCCATTCTGATTCATCAACCAACTCGATGTGGCACTGTGTAACAGTTGAATGAAGTTCTACCTCCTGTGATTTCTGGGATGGCCAGCGAAGAGTAGGGTTGGTTAGTAACACCTGGACCTACTTTAATTAAGCATTTTTTTAATGTTTGCAGAGCTCTGAAGGCACCGACGGGAAGGAAACACATCCCACGTCACCTCAGGGAAGGGGCCTTTCCTGGCCATGTCTTCAACAGCAACTGCTGAGCCAGAAGGGGACCAGCAGGACAGGCATGTCAGCAAGCTCATTTTCTTCCTCTTTGTCTTGGGCGCTGTCCTGCTATGTGCGGGAGTCTTGCTTTCCATCTTTGGGTACCAGGCCTGCCAAAATGAATCCCTCCCAGACTGCAGCATGGTACTGAAGATCGCCGGGCCTTCATGTGCTGTGATTGGGCTTGGGGCTGTGATCCTGGCCCGCTCCAGGGCACGACTTCAGTTCCTGCAGGGGCGGAGACGAGGCGACCAGGCAGACCCAAACCAAGCCTTCATCTGTGGAGAGAGCCGCCAGTTTGCCCAGTGCCTTATCTTTGGGTTTCTGTTCTTGACAAGTGGCATGCTCATCAGCATACTGGGCATTTGGGTCCCTGGATGTAGCTCAGACTGGGTGTCGGAATCACTGAACCAGACAGAAACTGCCAGCATGGAGCCTCCAATCTGTGGGTTCCTTTCTCTGCAGATCATGGGGCCTTTGATTGTGCTTGTGGGATTGTGTTTTTTTGTGGTTGCCCACATCAAGAAGAGAAACAACTTGAGTGTGAGCCAGGATGCCTCTGAAAGCGAAGAGGGACACTCCCACAATATGGAGTCTGTCCAGGTCACTGTAGGTGAGTGGCTGTCATTCGGGCACTTGCTCATGCTAGAGTGGCTGTTGATTTAAGGCTTCACGGGGCTACCCTGAAGTCTGGTCTACATGTTTTCTTCTTCTTTCTCACACGTTGTGTACATACATGCGTGCACACACACACACACACAAAAAAAAAAAAACCCATGCAAACATACACAGTGTCACTGCTGTGGTGAGCCCTGTAGGAATCCTTGTTAACATCATTTCTCCCCAGTGACTGTTATTTAGCAAAAGCATTGGGAGACTAAGTAATGAACTTTACTGAGGGCACAGAGAAGATTAAGAGGAAGGTAAGAAAAACCTCTGTCTACCTTAGGGACCCACCAAGTTACCCCCATTTCCCCTGTTATTCTCCTGCTGAGACCATATAGTACTATCAACTGTGAACCGATCCTTGGGTTCTCCTCCCTGGCTGTGGCTGGCTGACTGTCCTTGGTAGGTCCTATAACCTCTCCTGCCTTAATTTGTATATCTATAAAATTAGCACCACATTTCTAAGACTCCTTCCAGCACTAACATTCTAGGAGTCCAGTTCTGTCCCAAGTATGTTAGGATGTTTTAAGGGGACTCTCTGTACTGGTTTCCATATTGTTATTTACTTTCTGTAACTTCATCCTTGACTGTGGGCTTGGGGCAAGGTTTACTCATATCAGAGTGGCTGTTGATTCAAGGCTGTCAACGACAGACTGAGATGAAATATGACGGTACTTCTTTCTCCCACAATGCCTAAAAGTTCCTTTTGGGTCTCCTGGGTTTTGAAGAAGAGATGGATTACTATTTTCAGTGTCACCCCCCCTCCCACCCAGAGCAAATATCAGTACTTTTGAGCTCAGTTTCATACAAGTGAGGAAAACCACATGGTTGCTCATGTGCAAATTTTTATTATTTTTTATAATCTCTTGCTTTTAAAAGGTTAAACTCTGAAGGTACAGCTTTGGCACTAGAGTTATTATATGAGAAAAGGGGTCCCCTGGTGTTATAGATGTTCTCAGCTTTTTTGAGGAACCCACTGGGGTACAAGTAAATTCATTCATTGGATGCTATAATTCCCTACTTGGGAGATTTTGAGGGGTGATCTTTGGGTTTGCAAGCAGGGGAGTTTCTAGGTCCAGGCTCCCACCTGGTGGCTAGAATTGGGTCTGTGCAAGGAACAGAGAAGTAGGTGATGCTCTCGAGTGTGTGTCCTTGTCCTGAAGTCACTGCATCGATCAAGATCTTTTCTACTTAACTCTGTATGCCCCATTAAGCCTGTGAAACTGGCATCTCCACTCTGGTTTTTCTCCTTGGAGGCTAGGGAGAGAGTTTATATCTTAGCTGCTATGTCTACCATGGACACTCTCAGTGCTAGATCCTAAACTCAGGAGCGGGTTAAGAAATGGCCCTGCTTCCCTCCAGAGGTGTTTGCTGTGACCTCACAGAGGACATCAAGTTCTGAGAGCCTAGAGGAAGGTGAACCCCAAGGGCGAGGCCTCATTCCAAGGAGCACAGGTTGCAAGGTGTGCATGGCAGCGCTAACTGACACTGGGATGGACGTCCTTGGAGATAATAGGCTACTCTGAGCATTCCCTTGTTTGTTTTTGACAGGTGATGGCCTGCCCCGAGGCTTGCTTCACAGGTCTTTTGTTTTATTATTAGTTGTTCAAAACATTACATAGCTTCACAGGTCTTTTATTCTGCTTTGTGTAATTAAAGTGAGCCCTGAATCCCAATCCCAGTGACCCATCAAGACCTTGTAAAAAATTAAATGAGAATCCCAAGAGAACCCTGACACTTTATCAAGTTGAGATTAGCAGTATATATTTCAATTCCAATTACCATCTCCTTGCAGAAATAGAGATAGAGTTAATGCATTTTTGAAAGGGTAAATCACCTCTGGGGAAGTGATCTAGGCATCAGGGTACAGCTTGCCAGTTGGGTGTGTTTCTTCATCAGGCAAATAAGTGCCCTTGGCCTGCGAGAGGGAAGGAAGCCCTTTGCTGGGTGTTAGACCTGAGTTTGCTCTCTGCCTGGCCCTGCTGTAACCACTGGACACACATGGTCTCCTCCAGTTCTCCTTCCTGTTTTCTCAGCAGGAGGAGAGCTTGTTTAGGGCCATGTTGGGCTGGTCATTGGCAAATGGGACCCACATAGCTTTTAAAGAATCCTGTATCAATACCAGTACACACTGATTTCCTACCGGTGCAAACAAGTCTCCTCCCTACAAGGAAATAAAGTTCTCCCTTTTATTTTGCTTTGGTTTTGCCAGTTGACTAGAGGTCTTCATCTGACCTCTCATGGTGGCATTGCCACACATCTAGAAGGTTCTGGGTAATTCCTGTGGTGATGTGCATTGAAATTTGAAGGCATTGGAATTCAAATGCAAATTGGCACTTTCTTGGTCCCTAGTTTCTCTTTCTCAAAACATGGGGATGTATGTATTCTAGAGTGAACAGTAGCCATAGAAATACAAAATACAAACTTTTCTTTGCGTTTGACCTTTATCCATACCGCTTAGATGAAATTTTGATGAATTCAGTAATGGGCAGAAAATAGCTTATTGTCATTTGTTCAAAGGCTGAAACTAAGTTTGATTTGAGGAACTTGGTCCTTTACCCAACTTTTGATTAATTAAAACTATCCATTGAAAATGAGAAAGGTTTTACCAGCAGTAGACACCCCCAGGGAGGGTAGGGAGCTTGTTAACAAATGCCTCACACAAATCTTTTAGCTCAAGTTTGCTGTGAAACAGACGCCATGTCCAACCTGCAGTGGTGAGCACTCTGGGCTCTGAAATACTGGCCCACTTTGAAAATAAAGACAAAGAAACAAAGTGTGGTAAAATGTAAAAATATTTACTCTTTTAACAGTTTTTAAATACACAATTCATTGATGTTAAGTCATTCACAGTATTGTACAACCATCATCACCATCAATTTCCAGAACTTTGAACTTTGCCATTATCTCAAACAGAAACTCTGTACCCATTAAATAGTAACTCCAGTCCCTTTCCCTACCCAGCCCCACCCTGGCCCTGCTAACCTGTTTCACTTTATGTATGGATCCCACAGGCCTACATTTTAGTTTTGGAGTAACCAGTAGGTGTTTTGATCTTTTGCTGTATATAAATGGACCAAGTATAGAATTAATTGATTTTGCTCTTGATAACTTGTTTTCTCTGTCTTCAAACAAATATTGTGTTTCCTCAGGTGACTCTGTGATAATATTCCCACCCCCTCCGCCACCTTACTTTCCTGAGTCTTCAGCTTCTGCAGGAACTCGAAGTCCTGGGGCAAACAGCTTGCTTCCAACCGAAAGCCCGCCTTCTTATTACAGCCTTTTTAATGATGGGTAAGACTTGCCATTTGATCTTGGCGTATAACCTCACAGGCCTAGACCTGAATGGCCTAGCTTTAAGGTTTTGGCAGGAGAGTGAATAGTGTGTTGAGTATCTTTTTACTGATGGCATGTCAGTATTGTTGCCTTGGCATGAATACTGCCTTTCAGGAAATTTTGGGCAGCACCTAAGTTAAATATGTTAAAAGAGGTTAATATGACACCATCTTAGGGCATCTTCCTGTGCTCCTAGCAGGGGCTGTCCTCAAAGTGTCTAATAACTCTCCCATCCTGAGGAGAAATGAATACCAGGGACTGGGAGGGCCCTGCCCTTTTTGGTCTCCATGGTTTTAGATTGTGGGGAGGCTCAGAGGCCCTGGATTATAGGGAGGCTCAGGGGCCCTAGGGATCCCCAACAGGTACACAGTTTTAATATTCTAATGCAGGTGCTTGGGTAACTGGTTAAATCAGCCTGCACCCTGACCTGACCCAATGGTGCCCCTCCCTCTGGGTGCAGTCCTTCCCTGAGCCTCAGAGCCTTATGACTGATGGAGAGAAATGTCAGATCCACACCCTACCTCACACAGGACGGGGGAGTCCCACTCAAATAGGATGGACCTGAGGCAGCATGAGTCTGGAACAGTGTGAGAGGGATGGGAACAGGCTGACATTGAGGAGGGGGAGATAATGATCTCCAGTGTAAGACAGATCCCTGAGGGTGAAGGATATGGAGACAGGCTTCTGGATAGCCAGAGGTGGGCTGGTTGGTGGTGGGGGGATAGTGAGCATGGGCCTTTGAGGAAGAGTAGACAGGGCCGCGTCCCTGTAGAAACAGGAGGTGCTAGAGAAGGAACTGCAAAGAGGTTGCTGAAACGAGGAGGCAAGGAGTCAAAGGCTAGTGGACACTGGGTGGGAGGGGAACGTGTGCCAGGAAGGGGTTCTGGGAATTCCCAGGCAGAGGAGGGCTTGTGCAGACCCCGGCTGTGCAGCATTCAGGGAGCAGGGCTGGAGAAAGCACTGGTGCTACTGTCCAAAGGGGAGGTCAGGGAGCAGGAAAGGAGGAAGGGTTGCTGGAAATGTCCAAGCCAAGTGAAAGGCTGGGGCAGGACTCAGAGATCTGTGGTCAGGAGAATGAGATGATGTACATTTTTGAGCGGGTGGAGGAGCAAGAGTCAAAGGACCTGGTGACCACGGCTGGGGACAGGTGCTGCCCTGCCTTCTCATTATGTTTAAGGCAGTGTTCTACCTCCTTGCCTTGACGGTGCATCCTGGGAAGTGAACAGCTCCCAGACCCCACCACCCAGATAGAGCAGACCCAGGTGTGTGGCCCTGGAGAGGACAGCCAGTGGACATCCGCCTTGCCTCCAGGTCCTGGAGAGAGCTAGGTTGTGTGGAGATCCTTTGTTTCACAAAAGAAGGGGGCAGACTATCTGATGAGAAAGGGAATGAGGTGACTGGTCAGGATCTGGGAGGAAGCCTTGGAGCTTCACAGGTGGTGAGCCGGGACTGGGAGGTGAATGCAGGAGTTGCCCTGCATGGAGAAAGGCAGGTTAGGACTGGCCAGTTGGACAGCACTAATAATGAAATTTGCATTTTTTTTTTCCTTCAGTGACAAACTTTCCAAAACCATAAAATCAGTATTTAGAGACTTAAAGGAAACCACTACTGGGCTGGGGATATGGCTCAGTGATAGAGTGCTTGCCTAGCAGGAACTAGGTCCTGGGCTCCATCCCCAGCACTGGCAGAAAAAAAAAAAAAAGATAAATAAACTATTAATACTAAGCCACTGCCGCTGCTGTAATGTCTTGAGTCCCAGGGTCTGGATTTTCTTACATTACTTCATGTGATTCTCACAACCACCCTGGGAAGAAGGCACCGATATCAACCCCAATTTACAGATAGGGTTAAATAACCAGAACATATCGGAGTGGGGTTCCAGCCCAGGTCCATTAACCAGTGTGCCTCTCTGATTCCCTTCAAGTCTATGGCTTCATTTATAATTTTCTATGTGCATAAGTTTGACTACTGGCTCCCACGACAAAATACCAAAGGACAGTGACTCAGAGGATCCATACCCCCAACCCTTCAGATGGTACCTCTGCCTTCCTCTTCAGGGCCTCTTCTGTGACAAGGCGGATGGCAGGAGGAAGGGGGCTGTCTGAATGTTATAGACAGTTCTAAGAAAAGTGAGGGGTTGAGGAATCCAAACAGATCTATAAAAAGTAGATGTGGGAGAAATGACTCCTTAGACCCCTGTCGCTACTGCCAAATGCATGTCATGAAACATCGACAGGAACCTAGTACTTAAGGGTGTTGCTGTTTTAGCAACATGGTCTCTTTCTTCTCAGCAGAACCCCAGCTCCTGAGAGCCAGGGCCCGGCCCCCGAGAGACCACGAGAGTTCGTGTACACCATCTCTGGGCCGCCTGCCCGCTCCGACTTCTCCCACACTCCTCATCCTTCATCGGAACCGCCTCCTAGATATGAAGAAAAAGAACACGCCCCAAACGCATCCTTGTCTCCATCTTCAGAGTCTTCCCCACCGTGAACTCAGTGCGGTTTTATATATAATGAATCATTATTTTATTTAATTTGTTTTTTTTTTAATAAAAAAAAAACAAAAAAAGACAATAGCATTGACTGTGTCCTCATTTTCCTGATATAACATCAACAGGAGTAATCAGCTTCCAGGTCAGATTCCAATTGTTGGTGCTTCAGGCAGCAGGAGAGGTGTAGTGCCCTCCCGCCAGGCACTTGAGACGGTTTTCTCATTTAGATGGACAACTCTGGGAGACAGGTGCGATTATTTTTATTGGTAGATAAAGAAGGGCTTAGAGAGGGTAACGAATTTCTTCAGGATCACACAGCTTTTAAATGGTGAGGTCAGGCTTTGAACCCATCTTGCTGGCTTCTGAAAGCCAGGCTCCTACCACTGCTCCTGTTGCCAAAGACCAACCAGAGGCAGTTGTTAATGTTTAGCTTGCTCCACGGGGTCTCCAGCGTTACTTGCTTCTGGAACCGAGAAACAAAATGACTCTCCTAATTTCTTCTCCTCCTTCTCCCTTGCCTCTCCTGCTCCTCTTTCTCCTTCCCCCTCTTCTCATGCCTCCTTTCTTTAGGGAGCCTTTACACAGGGCGGTCATAAGCACATTGATACCCTGGAGTCTCCAACAGTGAAATTTCTTCTACTTGGGGTAGTTTGGCAACTAGTTTCCTCGAGGGTTCCAGAAAGGATTTGGCTTTCTCCATAGTGATATCCTGGTACAAAATGGTCCGAACCATAGGCTTCTATTATAAGGACACTGCTAAACAAGACTTTTTAAAAACAGAGGTGGGTATGGGGATGTGTATTTATTTAATTCTAGATACAGTCCTTAAGAATTAATGACTCAGTATTTCTACCCGAGAGAAACTGATTTGTAGAATAAGAAATCTGTAATAATTTAACCTTTTTTTGGGGGGGGGGTAGTAAAATTGGATGTAGCAAAAATATCAACTTTTCAGGGATTTTCCACAATCCATAATTCCCACAAGGTAGCATGATCCAGCACATAAGTGCCTGAGAACAGAGTTCAAGGGCATCAATGCTATCCCAGTTTAACTGAAGTAATGACTAGTTTCATGTAAATTGCCACAGCAATAAATCAGGATGGCCTTCTGTACCAGCAGTCCTAATCTATTTTTAAATTGGACATTTATTGGATTGAACTGCTCTTAAACTTTGCTTTTTTTTTTTCTTGCTGCTGGAAGGTTAATTATTCACATTTTAAAATTAGAACAAACAGTGGATTAGAACCACTTCCTTCTGCTGTTATTTGTTTAAAACGACCAAGCTGAAACTTCTAGGTAGAGTTACTTTTAAACATTTATGAGCTTTCTTAAATAATCAAGAGTCTTTATAATGGCTCAAAATTAAGGGCATTTTACATGACAATAAACTCAAGCAGTTAGAAATGCGTAGGAATAAATTTGACCTTCTGGTTAGAGAAGTCCATCTGCCTCCCTTGGCGGGTTGTGCTATTCAGCAAAGGGAGGCCTGAAGCCAGAGTCCATGAACTTCCCAGCAGTGAAAGGGGCCTGGGGTGTGCAGATGTTTACTGTACTGAAACCACACGAGGCACAGCTGGGTGATGCATGCCATCCCAGGAGATGTGGTCTTTGCTCACCAAGGTTCTGGTGGAGGCTGACAGCTTCTGAGAACCCACTTGCAGATGTGTTAACTTTCCTTTTAATATTGAGGTAAAACTTGCAAAACAAAATTGACCATTGTATCCTCACTCCGTGTGTGCGTGCACATTTAGTACATTCATGATGTTGTGGAACTGCCACCTCCCCTAATCCAAAACATTTTTATCCACCCTAAAAAAACCCTCCAAGCTGGTCAGTCAGTCCGCCTTCTCCCCTTTCACACCCTACCTCCAGCCTCTGGATATTTTACATCAGTGGACTCTTATAATATGTGACATATTGTAACATGTTTTCAAGGTTGTTCCATGTTGTAGCACACATCAGTACTCTGTTCCTTTTCATGGCCAAGTGATATTCCATGGTATGTATATACAACAATTTGTACACCCATTCATCCATTGATGGACATCTGGGTTGTGTCTACATTTTGGCCATTGTGAATTGTGCAGGTGTGAGCATTTGTGTGCAAGTATTGTTGGAGTGCCTATTTCCAATTCTTTGGAGGGTATGTACTTAGCAATGGAATTGCTGGGTTATTTGCCAACTTTGTATGTAGTTTTTGAGGAACCCCTAAAGGGTTTTCCACAGTGGTACACCCTTTTACATTCCTACCAGCAATGTATGAGAATTCCAGTTTTTCTTTTTCTTTTTTTTAAGAGTTGTAGATGGACAGAATACCTTTATTTTATTTTGTTTATTTTATGTGGTGCTGAGGATCGAACCCAGTGCCTCACACATGCTAGGCAAGCGCTCCACCACTGAGCCCCAGCCCCAGCCCCTCCAGTTTTTCTAATCCTTATGAACACATTTTTCTTATTTGAGATAGTATTTCACTGAGCTTCTTTTTTTGGGGGGAGGAGGGGTACCAGCGATTGAACTCAGGGGCATTCTATCACTGAGACACATCCCCAGCCCTATTTTGTGTTTTATTTAGAGACAGGGTCTCACTGAGTTGCTTAGTGCCTCGCTTTTGCTGAGGCTGGCTTTGAACTTGTGATCCTCCTACCTCAGCCTCCTGAGCTGCTGGGATTACAGGCGTGTGCCACTGCGCTGGGCTTCATTGAGGTTTTAATTTACATTTTCTTAATGACTAATGGTATTGAATATCTTTTCATGTGAGATGCTTGTTTTTGAACACCAAACATTATCATCGGCACAGGAAATCTTACAGATTGTTATGGGTTTGTCCTTCTAAACTCATGCAGGAGTTTAATCCCCAAAGTCATGTGTTAATGATATTAAGTGGCTAGAAACTAATCCTACTATAGATTAGAGGTGGTTAGAGGTGGGACCTTTGGAAAGGGATTAGGTTTAATAAGGCCAGTAGGGTGGACTCCCGTGATAGAATCCCAGTGGCTTTATAAGAAGATAGAGACCAGATACATAGATACACAGAGAGACACACACACAGGTACCTGCTCCTGCCTGATGCGATCCAGCGGTGGGGAGGGGAATCTTGCCAGAGCTTATGCCATGCTGGTTGGACTTCCAGCCTCCAAAACTATGAGCTAAATAAATCTCTTTTCCTTACAAGTCAGCCTGCCTCAGGTATTTCATTATAGTAATGGAAAGTTGACCAATATTCAAATCTTACTCCAGATTTTCTTCTTATGGCATTGGGAAGTCTGATGTCCCCACCTTACATAAAATAGGAATGTGGTCTGCAAATTCAAGTGGGATGACCTACCTATGGTGCAAAGTACCACCATGCTACCTCTAGACACTGTAGAATTCACGTCAATTCTTTGTCCTCCTCTGGGATCAGTTAAGAGAACTAACCTGACCAGACAACTCTACTGAGGTAAAACAAATTCTCCCTAGTAAGTTTTCTTTGGTATTTCTTCATCAACATAAAAGTGAAGGAGGAATAGGGCAGATCAAGGCAAGCAGCAGTTTGGAGGATGAGAGCCCAGGGGAAAGGCAAGCAGACATTCATCCAATTTCTACCTGAGATTTTCGCCTGAGAGTGGGGTAGGGCAGGAAGCCATGGCGGCTCCCTGAATCCTCACATGGGTATGACTGTTGGGCCACTATCAGGGGTGTTGTTTTGAGGATTGAGGTGATGTGTCTACTCATCTGAAGGGGGTTATCATCCCAGGGTAGGTCTCAGGAAAGGAGTGGAACAGGCTACCGGAACTAGACCTCAGAATGCAGCCTTAGACATCAGCAGAGAAAATGGGTGGTTCCTTGGATCTTCAAGGAGCTGCCCTTGGGGCACACTGAGCACTTGGGTGGGGTCTTTGCTGGGTGGGGGCAGGCCCTGCAGTGTCTCCCAAACTTTCATAATGGTAAGAATGACCTAGGAAGCTTGCTGAAAACCTTCAATTCCCCAATCCAGTGAGTTCAGATGGACATTTATTGTCTGAGAATCTGGTAACAGCACAAACTGCAGAGGTAGCCTGATTAATAGTTGTGCCCTCTAGGCCTTCTGGAGAGTCCTGTCTACAGCCTCAGCCAGGGCAAAGGGACCTTGAGGGAAGGGTGTGGGTAACAGCTGGTCCCAGTGCTGAGGGGGCCTTCAGAGGCTCCTCTCCCCAGTCTTCCTGGCGACTGCTGACGACTCACAAGAATTCTGAGGGAGTAGGGAAACAAAGTCATGCCACCGGCCTGCTCCTTTCCCACATGGGTGGTCCCCCTCTATTTCCAACCACCGAGATCTTGGAGTCATTTATTAAGGAAAATGGAGTTTTATCTTTGCTTTCTCTATCTTGGAAGAGGCCAAGGCTATGCCCTATGGGAGCACCGATGATGCTTGTCAAGACAGGCAGAGATGGAAGTCTGTTGAGTTGCAATGGAATTGCTTGAGGTTATGCAAATGGGAAGTAGCATGAAAACAGCCCCGGCCAGGGCTCCTCCCTACCCATGCCTCCCAGGCCCTGTTGAACTAGCGTGGATGAGTTTCTCTGGTCAGTATGCCCAGCTGTGTTCTGCAACTGTGCCCTGGAACAGGAAGCCCTGATCCTGGGGCCTTGGACGTAGGAGTGTCTCCAGAGGAGGGTGAAGTCAGGAAGCACACTGTGGGGGCAGGGGGCCTGCGGGGAGAAACGCCCGCTGACTGTTGGAGGGGAACCATGCATGGTCTGCCAGCCGTGGTCCACAAGCCTCCAGGGGTCTTGCATACCTGGGATTCCTGGAGTATCATGCATGCTGCCACCAGTCCAAGTACCCCAAGAGGAACAAAGTGGAGGACTGGGGTGCAGCTTTTCCTAATAAGGAGTGCTTTGTGGGGGAGATTCTGGCTGGGTGTACCATGTGACTGAAAATGCTTTCTGCCCCTGTGCAGTGACCTCAGCCAGGGAGGTGCGCTGGCCCTGTGGGCCGGAGTGGGGCCAGTGCAGGAGCGTGGTGTGACCTCATCCCCGAGGAGGCAGGTGGCAGACAGAAAACTGGAAGGAGGGCCGTGGGTGGGCAGTCAGTGAACTACTGTGAGTTCTCAAGGTCGCTCAGTGGCTGAAGGGGCCAGAAGCTGGGCAGGCTGGAGGTGAGGGGGGGGATGAACCACCGCTGCTGTCCTGGGCCAAACCTCAAGGCTTTTGAACTAGTGAGTGACTCTTGCCTACCGGCACTGGCTGGGCCCAAAGGCTTCTCAGGGGTTTTCACAGAGGAGGAAGACTGCCTCCTTTGTCCAGGACCCAGAATGGCAGCAAGGCCTGGGAGATCTTGGGTCTTCCTGTGCCCCGTGCCCCGACCAGGAAGAAGCCTTTTTCCTGGCTGTCTAGTCTCCTAGGACCCTCCATGTACAGGTAATAATGGTAAATTACTAGACTTCCCTCACCCTGGGTGTTAAGTTGCCTCCAAGAGTCCCCTCCTAGGCTCTGGAACTCTGTTCCTCCCTTGGGGAATGGAGGGCAGTGGAGTTGCTGGGGCTCTCAGCCTTTTCTGTGGAGCAGGAGTATAATCTGGCGGCCCTGTAGCGGGACCAGAGCTCACCTCTTACAGGTGCAAGCTAAGTGTTTTCCTGCTGGGTCTCAGGCACTCCTTCCTGCCATTCTGGAAAGTTTACAACTCATGACAGCTCCCACACATGGATTCAGAGACAGCACCTGCCCCAAGGCCTGCCTGACTCCAAGGCTGTGTCCTCCCTGGATGACCATGGGAAAGAGATGTCAGCACCATCATATGGGGTGGCCAGGTAACTGTCCCTCTCCCATCCTGGCCTGTTGCTCATGTCCTCCCGCATGGGTGAGGGAATGGGTATCCATTGGAGGGATGGGCTGGCTGCAAAATAAAAGCTATGAAAGTCATATATTAGAAATACAGACTAAAGGCAAGAATAGTTTTAAAGCAGGGATGTGACCAGTTGAGCCCACCAGAAGGGTCTGGCTCTAACAAAGAAGAAGCCTGTGCTTGCTTTATTTATAGCAGTACAGATCAAAGGGGATCAGTAGGAATAAGGTTTCAGTGTGGGAGGAGTCTTGTCTGGGTGCAGTAAACAGGTTGTTTGGTTCTTGACGGGTCACTCCCATTTACGGGCTGTGCTTAAACTTGAGAGGTGAGCTAAAACAGGGCGTCCATGTAAACTGAGCATTCTCCACCAATGGATTCCGCCTGGGAGTTCCTAAAACCAGGCTTCCCTGCCTAATGGCTGGAAGGTCACTCAGTTCACACAAGGCTCCTAGATGGCTTCTCGCAGTAGCCCATCCCTGGGATGCACTTTGTGTCTGGAACTGGAACTGCAGACCAGCTCCTACAAGGTCTCCCCACCTTTCTCCACAGTCGTCTGTTGGCTTTGGAAACTTCTCTCTCTGGAATCCTTCCAAGTTAAAGAGGAGCTAGAATAGTGAGGGGCCACATGCTCATCAAGATTTCAAAGGGAGACTTCAAGGTCAGAATAAGGTCAGAAGATAAAACAGAAGCAGGGTGTCCTTTGCTATTGGGGAGGCAGTTTTGGTTCCCCAACCTGAAAGAATTTACTTCAATACGTGATGCCCCTGTTGTAAGCACCTTGAGCAGCAGGCACTGGTGGAACTGATAAGGAAAAGCCACGGTGGATGGTGGCCGCAGGGTGTGGCCCCTTCTGCAGGGGAGGTGGGATGGGCAGATAGCCTGTGACTGCAGGATCCTGTGTGAGAAAGAGCCTTCTGGAAAATCCTGGAGTTAGCTAGGAAATCTGCAGTGACAGCTTCCCCGGGCACAGATGGTGCGAGGGGGCTTGACAGGGTTGGACTGGACACGGAGCCTGCCCACACGGAGAAAAGCTGGAAGCCCGGCCTGGCTGGCAGTGGAGCTCTAGCCAGTACCCCTGTCTCCCACCTGGCTGCCAGCATCAGGGAAGAGTTTATTTAAATAGCATTCAACTAAAAAGATTCTTTTTCCTCAAAATATTGCTGAATTTTTAAAAGACTCCGCGAATGAATATCTGTGGTATTTTATATTGGGGTAACTAATAATATATTTAATCACCCACAGATTTATGAACATTTAGATTGTTCCCCATAAACAATCAAGGGGGAGGGAGAAGCTCTGTGTTGCCACTGCTACCTGGATTCTGACAGGTTCTTCACACCTGGGAAGTCCAACTCCCTGCCCTCCAGCCTGTTCTGCTTATAGCATAAAGCAGAAAGGGCACGAGATCAGGAACCATGGAACAAGAATGAGGCACCCAAAGAAGGTTTATTGGGGGTTACTCCAGGAGAGGTTTACCAGTCCGCGAAAGGGTGAGGGCTGGGGAAGTCACAGGCAGGAAAGACAAGAATAATGCTAATTAGGGAAGCTGGAGGTAGGAGGGCCTAGGCCATCTAAATTGCAGCTACTGACAGCAGGTTGGCTGAGCAGAGTTTAGGGACATCATGTCTGTGGCTGGTTAGTCAGGGCTGATGTGAATTGATAGGGTGATTGCTTCAGCCGGAGAGGAACCCGTGGTGGTTGGGGTCCGTGGCCATGTCAGCTTCTGATTGGTCATTTCGGGTCTCCTCAGCCAGGTGGCCACAGCCACCATGAAAGGGGAGGGGGAAGGGAAGCCTGCTGGCCCAACATCCGGACCTCTTTGATGTTATAGGGTGCCATTCTCATCTGGCTACTTTCTGCTGGTAGGGGAGCATTGCTAGGGAAGGTCAGGAATTGGGGGGTCATCAGGAAGGCGGCTGTAGGGGTGGAAGAGCATCTGATTTACTGCCACCCGTGAGACTTCGCTGATGTGGTTTTGGATAAATCTGAGGAGACAAGGAAAAATCATTAGCAAGACACAGATCATGAGGATGGGGCCCACAATCAGACCTAACCACGTAGTAAAAGGGCTGAGTTCCACCATCCCAGGAGGAGTGAATGGACTGCTGCTGCCTTCCTCTCAGTTCCTCACTCAGCCGATGTAGCACATCCATGTTTTCTTCTACTAGGCCGGTCTCGTTGATGTAATAGCAACATTCTTCCCCGAGGAATAGACAAGACCACCTTTGCCAGCGGTGAGTAGGTCTAGGGCCCTCCTGTTTTGGAGAGTGACCCATGCAAGTGATATTATTTGTCTTTGGAGAGATGCCAGGGAGTTGGCAGAGGCTTTGACTGCTAACTGTAATTTTTCTTCAAGCTCTGTAGTTGTGGTTAAGCTATAGCCCAATGCCCAGGCCCCGATGCCTGAGGCGACCAGGGACGAGGCAAGGGAAATACCCACGACCACTGGAAGAAAGGCGGCCTGCTTATATCTAGTGGGTGGAGGCAGGCTGAACGAGAGAAACTCAGCCTGCCCATAGAGTGTTAATTGGGGAACTAGGGTGACAGGGTACAGAAAGAAGTGGCAGCAGAGGAGTTGATGACTTTCATCAATATCCCATTACACCAAAGAAAAATCCTGGGGGTGCATGGACTTGAGAGGATACCATAACAGTCACGTTGTACCTGGGGGCGGCTTGAGAGGCATAGAAGATGGAACGATTTTGTTGCTGCTTCAGGGGATTGTCAAAGAGGGGGATCCCTCTCAGATGGGGAGAGGCATCACCCCCTTGGGAATTGTTAAAGGGAAAGGTCAGAGGGACTGCCGTTAAGGGGGCGATCCAGAGCAGCACACAGAAAACAATCAGAAATATCATTGACCCTGGAGTAGTTTAGGAGTTGTAGCCCCTGATATACAAGGGTCAGCCATGAAAATGGGTTTCCCTTCTTTACCTCGAGTGTCCCTAGTTGGTGAGTGAGGGCAGTTTCATTCTGGAGGATTTCTTGGTGGAGCTGAGGAATCACTGGGATGTAGGTGCAGAAAATCTTAAGAGTTCCATAGAGGTCACTGTCCCAGTACCAGGTGTATAGTTTTCCCTCCACTCCTGGTGCCCAATGATTGTCTCAAGGATCTCTGATATTCAGGTAGGTCCTACCTCCAGAATAGGTATACAAAAATTGGATTTGGGTGGTCCCTTTGACCTTGTGCATATTGCAGGAGGAGTGAGGTCATCCTCCATAAATATCTGGTTGGGACTTACAACACTGCTTGGTTTGGTTATAAAGAAAGCAGAGGATAGGTGGCTCTCTACCAAGAAGGCGGAGGCTGGTTAATAGAATGGAGACAGTTGTTTGGCAACCAGCAGGTTGGCAATCACTGGTTCCTAATGTCTGGGTCTTACCATCCCAAGTCCCCTGTACCTGGAAACGAGAGCCGTAGGGATTAGGCAGCATTGTTCAGGTGAGGAGCACCTGTAGGAACAGACTCAAGAGGAGAAGTGGGAGTTTAGTGGGTCCCACCAATTGGGATGACCAGGACTTAAGGCCTGGGGCAAGCTTGAGGCGAGAAACATGATACCAAGAGGAGTGGCCTAGTAGTTTGGCTGATGTAGGAGTGGTGAGAATCACCATATGGGATCCTGCCCAGCGTAGTTGGAGTGACCAAGGATGGATTTCCTTTAGGAGGACAGTGTCCTGGTTGGAGTGGACCCTCAGAAGGAGCTAGTTCTATTGGGGCAAGAAGATGGCGGTTCACACGTTCCTGGAGGAGGTTTTGGAGCAAGGTGAGATAAGGTAGATATGAGGCCAGAAGGGGGGGTTGAATGGGAAGGTTGTGGTCATCAGGAAGGGGCAGCCATACAGCAGTTCGAAGGGGCTAAGCCCTGTGGGAGCTCTAGGGGCAGCTCGGATTCGGGTAAGAGCAAGGGGAAGCAGATTGGGCCAGGAGATCCGAAGCTCAATTGGGAGTTTTGTAAGGTGGTCCTTGAGGATCCCCTGCCCAACCTTCCCCAATGGCCTGTAAGGAAAGTGAAGTGGTTTTCAGGAGATGTTGAGGCTTTCTGAATCCTGTTGGATTCTTTGAGAAGTAAAGGCAGGGGCCATTGTCTGACTGGGTGGATATCGGAAGGCTGAACCTGGGTATGATCTGCTCAATGAGGACTGAGGCCACAGTTTCCACTGTTTCTCGAGAGATAGGGAAAGCCTCAATCCATCCTGAATAGGTACCAACCAGGGTGAGTAGGAACAGGAACTTTTTGTGTCTGGGCATGTGAGTAAAATCTACCTGCCAATCTTTGCCTGGTTGGTTTCCTTGCATCTGATGAGTGGGGACCTTGGGTTGTAGGCCCTCTTGAGGTGTAACAGAGGAACATATCGAGCATGTGGAGTGGACCAGTTGAATGAAGTCACACATGCTGGGCAGGTAAAAGAGACGTTGGAGGAATTGAATGAGAGGTTGGGGACCACTGTGAAGTGAATTGTGGATGTCGGAGAGGAGATCTCAGGCTTGGAGTTGAGGAAGGGCAATCCTGTCTCCCAGGAAGATCCAGCCCTTATCTCTGATCTGGCCCTCTTGTGCCAGGAGGTCAGTCTGTTCCTGCTGGATGTAGGCTGTTTTGGTGGGCTTAGTGAGAAAGAGAATGGGAGCCATGGGTGGCTCGCTGGTTAAGCTTCTAGCCACCACATTGGCCTTGTTATTTCCCTTGGTTATGGGATTGAAAGTGGCTTGATGACCCCAGCAGTGTATAATAGCAACTTGGGAAGGGAAGGGGAGTGCCTCAAGGAGTTTAGAGGTGAGTGAGACATTGACTATAGGGGAGCCCTTAGTAGTTAGGCATCCTCTCCTTCCAGATGGCTGTGTGAGAATGTGTAACAAGAAAGGCATATTTGGAGTCAGTATAGATGTTAACTGACTTGCCTTTTGAAAGGTGGAGAGCTCGGATGAGAGCAAAGAGCTCTGCCTTCTGAGAGGTTGTAATCAGGGAGGCAGCTGGGCTCCAGGACTGACGAAGCAGTAACCACGACATAGGCTGCTCTGCGGCACTTGCCTGGCCCGACAGTTGAGCTTCCATCTACAAAAATTGTCGAGTCTGGTGCCAGCAAGGGGTTTTTGAAGAGGCCTTCCCTGGGTGGACATAAGGCCTCAAGTACTTGAGGACAAGAGTGGGTAGTTGGAGAGGTAGAGCCAGACGTTGGGGAGAAGAGAAGCCGGGTTAAGGGGTGAAGAGGCACAGAGGGAAATGGCAGGGATTTTGATGAAAAGTAAATGAAACTCCTGAATTTGAGAGGGGCCAGGAGAGAGAGAGATTTATGTCCAAGGAGGTCCTGGAGCCTATGAGTGGAAGAGACGGTCAAAGGTTGAAGGAGGGTCAACTTTAGAGATGCTTTGGTAAGTTCTGCTGCCACCCTGAGGGCCCAGAGGCAGGGTAGCCATCCCCATACTGTAGAGTCGACCTGTTTAGAGAGACATGCTACAGGACGGTAGGAGGGTCCAACAGGCTGGGCCAGAAGACCAGTGGCAATCCCTGGTTTTTCATCTGTAAAGAGGTGGAAGAGATGGTTGGGGCTGGGTAGGAAGAGTGGAGGTGAGAAGATCAAAGCATCTCTGAATTTGAGGAAAAATCTAGAGACCTGGGCTGGTGATGCCAACAGTCCAACAGGAGTGTCTTTGGCTGCCTGGTAAAGGGGCTTGGCAAGAAGAGCAAAATTGGGAACCCAATGTCAGAAAAATCCAGTGAGCTCCCAAAATGAGAGGATTTGGTCTGCTGACTCAGGAGGCTGCAAGCTCCTAAGAGCTTGGATTCTGTCTACAGTGAGGCTTTTGGAGGTCGGGGTTAGAAGAATGCCGAGGTAGGTAACCAAGGGGACTGAGAGTCGAGCTTTGGTTGGGGAAACTCAGCCTCCTCAGGAACCTAAACAGTTGAGTAGGTGGGCAGTGTGTTCCCGAGAAGTCTCTAAAGATGAGCTGCATAAGAGAAGGTCATCTGCATATTGTAGGAGGGGACTGACTCTGAGATCACAGGTAGCTAAATCCCGGGCCAGTGCCCGTCCAAACAGGTGGGGACTATCCCTGAGGCCTTGAGGAAGAACAGTCCAGGTTAGTTGACGTGAGGTGAGGGTGTCAGGGTCCTCCCAGGTGAAAGCTAACAGGAAGTAAGAATCTGGATGAAGCAGGACAGTGAAGAAGGCATCTTTGAGATCTAGAACTGTGAAATGAGAGGTTGAGGGCAGTATGTGAGAGAGGAGGGTATAAGGTTAGGGACCACTGGATGAAGGGGAGTAACCACTTTGTTGACTAAACGGAGATCTTATACTAAACGGTATGCTCCTGTTTGCGGACAGGTAGGATCGGAGTGTTGCAGGGAGAGTCTAAAGCTGAATCTGCACTGGTTGATGGTGTGTTGCTATTACCAGTTTGGAGGTATCCCAGACTTGGGGGTCTACGAGGCCTGAGGGAGGGGATAAGTGGTGGTGGGGAGGGTGTGTCTATAGTGGATTGAATCAAGGGGAGGAGGATTTGGGTAGTAGGGGCATGGGGTGAGAGCTGGAGAGTAGCCCCCAAGAATCGGAGAACATCTTGGAGGGGAACTGGAGGGGAACTGGATAGGAGGGGATAACTAAAAAGGAGTGGGTAAAATGATGTCCCTCTAGGGAGCACGTCAGACTGGCCATTTTCTTTGGGAAGAAGGGTGTTCTTTCTATCCTCATGACTGAGATCTGGGAAGGATATAAAGACCCAGGCAAGACAGAATAGGTGGTCCCTGTGTCCACAGGAAGGTGGTGGACCTACCCACTACCTGGAGCTTGGTGAGGGTTATGGGGGTCCTCGAGTCTGGGCTTCTTCAGTTGTCAGACAGTCACAGAAGCTAAAAAAAAAAAAAGGGACTGCCTGTCTGGCCATACCCCCATGTTGAGGCGCCAGGGAGGGACTGGCCAGGGGACAGTCACTCTTCCAATGTCCCAGCTGCTGGCAACTGGGGCATGGCTGAGAGGGGGGCTGCAGGTTAGGGCATTGGTGGGCCCAGTGGCCTTCTTGTCTGTATTTGAAGCAGGCCCCAGGAGGGGCAGACTCCTGAGGACCCCTGGGAGCGCCGGTGGGGGCTGGGGCTGGCTGCAGAGCTGCAACCAGGGCTTGTGTCTGGAGTGCTACCTTTTTCTGTAAGCAGGTCTGCTGGCTAAGTTCAACTGTTTCCTCATGGACATTATAAACTTTAAAGGCCATTTTTCCAGATCTCGAATGGGGGTTTGGGGATCATCCTCAGACCGCTTTAGCTTTTTTATAATATTGGGGGCTGACTGAGTGATAAATGAGTGACCAGAATGGTCGCCCCAGAGGGAGATCCAGGCTCTAATCTAGTATAGAGCGAGGGCCTCCATTAAGCAGTTAAGGAACATTGCAGGGTTCTCATCAGACCCCTGAGTGACTTCTGTTAGTTTATCAAAATTAACAACCTTATTAGAAACTGCCTGCATGCCTGCTGGCAGACATTGTATCATCTAGGCACAGCGGCGTCGGCCCTGTTCTCCATTTTGATAGTCCCAATCAGGATTAGTGTCGGGGACTGCGGCGGCGCCTGTAGGCATGGTGTTATCGGTCAAATGAACCTGGTCTGCATGGTACTGTGCAGCTACCTGGCCTGCGTTCGTCCGAGTAAGGGTGGAGGTGAGGATGACATGGACATCATGCCAAGTAAGGTCAAAGGCTTGGGAAAGGTATTTAAATTCTTTGATATAGGTAGTGGGGTCAGCAGAAAAGGAGCCTAAGTGCTTTTGGATTTTTGAAAGGTCTTATAGAGGAAAAAGGGACATGAACCTGAATGATGCCTTCAGATCCTGCCACCTCGAGGAGAAGACAGAGAAGTTCAGGATCTTGGGTTATTTGGCGAGACCTGGTATGGGCACTCACTGGGGAAGAGACAGGGGAGGGAGGGTGGTCTAACTCAGGTGGAGTCGGTTCTGGATAAGGAGGAGGGTCAGCACAGGAGGGTCTAGAGGGTGGTAAGGAGAGTGGCTCTGGAGGTTGAGTAAGCAGAGAGGGGTCAGGGTCAGGAGCAGAGGGGGCTTGGAAGGAGAAGTTTCTTTAGCGAGGAGGACTTGGAAAGTGAAGGTGGAGCAGAAAGAGGGACGGGAGCCCAAGTCCCCAAAGGCCTGAACATAAGGAAACTCTAACCACTTTTCCATCTGTCCGCAGAAATCGTCCAAATCAGTGAGGATTTTAAAATCAAAAGTCCCCTCAGGAGGCCATTTAGAGCCATTATCTAAAGTGTATTGTGGCCAGGCCATGGTGGAATAGAAAAATAGATGTGTACAGCATAAGTCCTGAGCGAGTCCCAATTTGGAAAAATGTATGTATAAACACCCCAAGGGAGTTTGGGGGTCCAGAGTGGACTCTATATTTCCCATGATGTTTCGACACCAGGGGTGAGCAGGGAGGAAAAAGGCGTCCCAATTATCTACTCTGCTCACCAGAGAATGGAGTGGCCTGGCCAGGGACCGAGACATCTATATAGTCCCTGGGGGCCCGGACTGGTTGGGAGGGGAGTCTGACGGGACTTGAATTTATGGTTAAAGTCCTGGCAATCGGGAGGGAGTCAAAAGATCAAAGAGAAAGGGACTTACCTCACATTCGCTGGGTCGGATGAGGGCAAGTGGTCTAAAGATCCCTGGTCATTCTGGTGGCAGAGAGGAGTAGTGGCTTTCCCTAAGGGGAAGCTTTGAACTCCTCCCGGGTTTCAGCACCAAATGTAAAGCAGAAAGGGTGCACGAGATCAGGAACCATGGAACAAGAATGAGGCACCCAAAGAAGGTTTTTTTGGGGGGTGCTCCTGGGAGAGGTTAACAGGTCCACAAAAGGGTGAGGGCCGGGGAAGTCGCAGGCAGGAAAGGCAAGAACAATGCTAATAAGGGAAGCTGGGGGTAGGAGGGCCTAGGCCATCTAAATTGCAGCTACCGACATCAGGTTGGCCGAACAGAGTTTAGGGACATTGTGTCTGTCGTGGGTTAGTCAGGGCTGATGTGGATTGATAGGGCGATTGCTTCAGCCGAGGGAAACCCATGGTGGTTGGGGTCCATTGCCATGTCAGTTTATGATTGGCCACTTCGGGTCTCCTCAGCCAGGTGGAAGGTCCCTGGCCACAGCCACCATGAAAGGGGAGGAAGAAGGGAAGGCTGCCGACCCAACATATAGTTGTTCTTGTTTTGCAAATCAGAAAATACATAAACATTAAGAACAAGAGATCAGCAAAATTCACTTGGTCACTGGATTTCTCCTGTCAAACACATGGATTCAAGAACTTATCACAACGACTTTATTAAGTGACATAGGGTTGGGATATCTTCAGGGGATTCTGCCCAGAAAGGAACCACATTCTTGCTCCAAGATGATCCTTTACAAGTGGGTGTACTTTCCCCCAACAGTTCCCTTTTGTTTGATACTATTTCTAATTTTTTTGTTGTGAAAAAAAATGCTAGAATTAATGTTTTTATTTTTGTCTGGAAGATTTTACATTTTTCAATGGTGTTTATTTTGAATGTATATAATATGGTAGGATGGTTAGTTTTTATGCCAACTTTACTATGCTATGGGATGCACAGAGAACCAGCAAAACATGCTTTCTGGTTGTGTCTGTGAGGATGTTTCTGGAAGAGATTGGCATTTGAATCAGTAGATGTAAAGTGCCCTGACCAGTACAGATGGCATGGTACAATATCTGTTGAGGGCCTGGATGGAGCAAAAAGGCAATAATGGGGTGACTGCACTCTCTTCTTGAGATGGGACATGCATTTTCTGCTCTCAAACACCAGAGCTCCCTGTTCCTGGGTCTTTGGTGCAGGAGGTCTCCATATCCCCGCTGTTTCTCAGGCTTTCTGACTCAGGCTGAATTACACCACCAGTCTTTCTGCTTCTCCAGTTTGGAAATTGCACATTGTGGGACTTTTTGCCTCCATAGTTGTGTGAGCCAGTTCCTACAATAAGGCTTTACTGTAGTTGATCTTCAATGTCTCCTGAAGGCCCAGGCTTTGGAGGCTTGGTCCCCAGACTGTAGCACCATTGGGAGGTGGTGGCGTGTTTGGAAGGTGGGCCTAAGGGAGGAATTTAGATCACTAGGGGCAAAGAAGATCTGGAAATCTGGCCCATTCTGCTTCCCTTTCTCTCTCTGCTCCCCAGCAGCCATGAGGTGAACAAGCCCATAAGCTCCCACCATGGAGTACTGTGCTACCACACATAGTGACAGGGCCAAGCAATCATGGACTGAAACTGGGGGCCAAAATAAACATTTTCCTTTATCGAGTTGATTTTCTCAGGTATTTCATCACAGTAACACAAGACTCCATCCCTCTTTCTCTGCATACACATGCATGTGTGTGTGCATGCATCAACACATCTCCTATGGTTTTGTTTTTCAGGAGAGCCCTGACTAATACAATATTATTGTTTTAATATTGAACCACTTAAAAGTAAACTATTAACATAATTGTTTATTCCCAAATACTTCAGCATTTAAAATTTTTTAAAAAAATATTTGTTCTAATTAGTTATACATGACAATAGAATGCATTTTGACACATCATATATATGCTTCAGCATTTAACTCCTACAAATAAGAACAGTCTCTTAAAAAACTGATAGTACAATAATACAACTATCAGATTAAGAAAATTTAATATTGAAAAAATATTATTACCTAATATTCAGGTCATATTGAAATTATCCTTTTTAAAAGTTTCTTTTTTTTTCTTTTTTTAATTAATACTGACTACTACTTCAGTCAATTTTCCTTTTCATTTCACTACTGGCCAGTGGTGCTATGACTTGCATTCCAATCCCTTCACTGTTGGTTAACATGGTTCACTATTGCCTGTGTTCCTGGAAACTAGAAGTTAGACTCAAAAGCTTGAGCAGATTATTGTTAAACAGTTACACTTCATCACATTTCAGGGTACCTACCAGGAGGTTGCTCCACATTTAGGGATGCTATGTTTGAACTCTAAGGTGGTGACCACCACAACTTGGGGTGATATTTTGGGACAGTGCACATCTCTGTTTGTTCGCTAGTGAAGCTTTACCTAATGGCTTCCTGGGTGATCCTTATCTTTCATGGCATCCTCCTGTAAGGAAGAGCGAGGGTTCACTCATCAACCAGGAACAAGTTACAGTTGCTCCTAAAAAAGGCAAGATGAGGGACTACTTCCTTCCCTTCAATCACCCATTTTCAGAGTGCATTGGTCTGCCAGGGATTCCACAACAAGGTCCCATAGACGGGGAGGTTTACACAAGAGAAATTCATCTTCTCACAGTTCTGGAGGCCAGAAGTTTAAGATCAAGGTGCTAATCAAAAGGGAAAATACTGGGGAATGATATGAACCAAAGTATATTGTTACATTGTGTGCGTGTACAAATATGTAACGAGTTCCACCTTTATGTATAATTATAACCCATCAATTCAAAAAAAATAAGAAAAAAGAAAACGTGCCGGCAGGACTGCTCTCTGGTGAAGCCTCCCTTTGTGGCTGCAGATGTCGCTTCTCTCCATGTTCTCACATGGCTTTTGCTTTGTGCAGAACCTCCCTGTGTCTCCTTCTGTTCTTGTGAGGACACCTGACCTATTGTGTTAGGGCCCCACCCTTAGCACCTCTTTTATGCTTCATTGCCTCCTTAAAGACCCTGTCTCCAAATATAGTCACACTGAGGGTTAGGACCTCAGCCTATGAATCTGGGGATTAGAGGACCCAATTTAGTTCATAGCACAAATTAAGGAGTTGGCGTGTAAATTTCTTCTGAGACTCTGACCCTTCTCTCTGTTTGTCCTTTTGTCATGTCCCCAAGAGTCTTTGAGAACTATCTTGCTTCCTGTCACAAACTACCCCACGCTCACTCAGCTTCTACTGCCCCAGACTCAAAGTAGCTACTTCTCCAGACCTGGGTCCATTGAAAAGTAGATTTAGGGGAAAAAAAGAAAGAATTTAGACACAAGATCTGGAGAGTCAGAGTTTACTCATTGCTGTTAGAGTGACATTGTTTCTAGCACTTGCAGAAGTACTAAGGGATTTTTTTTTTAATCATAAATTGTTGTTAACTTTTATTCCCAGTTATATTCAATATTAAGGCAAAATTTGGGGTTTGATTTAATTTTATTTTGAACATACAAAATACAGAGAAGTCTTGGTTCCATTCTTTCTCTCCTCTCTCTTCCACCTGCCCCCAGCAGGCCATCATTATTTTTTATTAATTCCAGGTCTTTCTTTCCAGTGTGTCTTTTGGTAACACACACACACAAGCACACACACAATTATGGTGCTCTGCACCTTACTTTTGAAAAACACATTAATATCTCCTGGCAATCATTCCATATGCAGACATTCTCATTTCCCTTACATACCTGTAAAGTACCATAATATGTGAATATCCTGTTGTTTATTCAACCAGTCTTTTAAAGATGGGTGTTGAGGTAGTTTCTGATCTTCTAATATTACAAATAATGGCAGAATGGTAACTTCATCTTATATTGTTTTTATTTTGTGAAGGTATAGCTTCAGTGCAAATTCTGAGAAGTGCCACTGTTACTTTAAAATGTAAATGCACGTGTGATTTTCTTTGATATTGTTACATTCTACTTCATAAGTGCCATTTTGCATTCCCATTGGTGACATACAAAAGTGCCCACTTTACTTGAAGTTTCATCAACATGGCGCATCATCCAGATCCAACTTTTTTTTTTTTTTTTAATTTTTTATTGTGGGTTGTTCAAAACATTACAGATCCAACTTTTGAATTTCTGCCAATCTTTTGAGCAGATCATAACTCAGGACAGTTTTAACGGGCTCTGTGGTCCCAGTCACATTTACATTTCTCTATGCATGAGGTGGAGCACCATTTTAAACGTAAAATGCCTTTTGAATCATTTTTCTGTGAACTGTTTAGCCATGAATTTACTAGATTGAGTCTATTTTTAAAAAAGAATTTAACATAAATCTTTCCTGAAGCAAGCACTGTCACTTTTAACACACATGTACTAGAGAAAGACATATAAAATATAAGATAAAACCAAAGAAATAGGACAATACTGTACTTGACTCCCTCACCCCTAAACTCATTCTCATCAAAAAGTATTAGTGATCCCTTAAATTTTAACCTTTCTCCTTTGGCTCTATTGAGTCAACTGGAATATTCTGGCACCAAACCATCATTTTATTATTTTTCAAAATCTTGGCCAGTCAACTGGTTTTGTTAGAACATGGTGTTAATGAAAGAAACATTGCCGTCTCTACCCAGATGTGCTCTTGGCTCTTCACTGGGAAAAGCTGTTCCCCAGCCAGAAGTGGGGCTGCCCAGCTGTCTCCCATTCAGACAGAAGTCTTAAAAGAACACCCTGTGCGGAAGGAGTGGCAATGGCGTCATCTCCAAACATAGTTCACGCAGGGGGCGGATGCCACCACTCTTGATTCTTTGGAGGCCTGGTGTATTTCTGCCTGGGAATTTCACTGTGAGGTCAGCCGCCAGTCGGGAAGACACATGTGTCAAGCAGGGAAGTAGGAAGAGCCCCCTCCACACTGCTCTACAGCTGGCTGCCCCAGGTGGAGGGGGAGATGGCGCTCACCCACGTGAGCCCAGCACTAGTCCTTACACTTATGTGCAAAGCCCCTGTGTTTTTGATCTACTGTTGCATAAAAAAACTACCCCACAATGAGGGGCTCGAAGCAACCACAGATATATATTATCACTTTTCGGCCACTTGGGAGCCACTGGGCTGAGTGGTTCTCTCATGAGGTTGTGGTCAAGACGTCAGCCAAGGCTGCAGCCCTCTGAAGATGTGACTGGGGCCACAGAGCCTGTTTCCAAGATAGTCACTGTTCTGCACTGAAAATTTGTGTCCTCCCTAAATTCATAGGTTGAATTCTAATCCATGAGATGATATTTGGAGGTAGACCATTGGGAAGGAATCAGATCATGAGCGTGGAGCCTTTAGGGATGGGATTGGTGTCCTTCTAACAGAAAACCCTAGGGAGCTCCCTCCCGTCTTCCACCATGTGAGGACACAGAAGGAAGCTGGTACATTGATCTTGGACTTCCCAGACTCCAAAACTGGGGAGAAATAAATTTCTGTGATTTAGAAGCCCATCAGTCTATGGTATTTTTGTATAGCAACCTGAATGGACTAAGACAGGCATTCACATGACAGCAAGTTCATGCCGGCTATAGGCAGGAGGCCTCAGTTCCTTTCCTGGTGGACTCCCTGGGGCTGCTGAGGGCCTTCACAATCCTGTGAGCCTAGCTTCCTGAAGAGTAAGAGATTTGAGAGTGAGAAAGTGCTGCACTGCTAAGGGTCAATGCTTGAAGCCATGCACCATCACTCTTCTATTCCGTTTGTTAGAAGGGACTCAGTTTGGTTCACACTGAAGGGAAGAGGAATTAGCTGTCACCTTTTGAAAAGAGTTGTCACAAAGAATTTATGGGCACAATTTTTTTTTTTTGGTACTAGTAATTGAACCCAGAGGCTCTTTACCACCAAGCTACATCATCCACAGTCCTTAATTTTAAATTTTGAGTCAGGGTCTCGCTAAATTACTTAAGACCTTGCTAAGTTGCTGAGGCTGGCCTTGAATTTTTGACCCTCCTGCCTCTGCCTCCTGAGTTGCTGGAATTACAGGTGTGTGCCACCATGTCTAGCTATGGACAAACTTTAAAATCACCCTAGGCCAGAGAGCTTTTTTTCTTGTAACTGAAGTGTTGCCTCATGAAACCCTCTCTGGTAGACTCATGAAAGATGTCACCTCTTTTCAGTTTTCCTCATAATAGAATGTCTTCATCACACCTGCTTTCAGTGTTCTTTGACCTATTATAACAATGGAACCAATTAAAATGCAGTTTTCTGAACCTCATCAAGATTTTCATTTCATTGGCCCAAGGGGCTAGTGAATCTTCATTTTTACAAGAATTGCTGATACAGTGAATCCTTTGGTCCTGGCCCAGAAAGACAGGTACTGAGTTTTTTTAGCACTGTGCTTCTATGTCACCAACAATCCCATCAGCATTCCACTGAAAGCAAGTTGGAGCACATCACTGTAGCTTGTTGAGCACACAGCACCACACCTGGCAGAGATAACTGCATCACAAATCCTCAATAGATGGATGATGAACAGGTGAACGAATGAGTCATGATCAAAGCTCAGTTGCATCGACTTTGATGATGCTTTTTCAAAAGTTAAAATTCCCAACATCGCCTAAGATGTTATTCTTGCTGAGAAGTATCTAACCTGCTTCTCATGAAGCCTCTCGACCTCAATCACAGTTTATAGAAAATATGGGTGATAAAGGAATGTGTTATGTGATATCTTGAGAAGATAATCAGATGAATACAGAATTTGGGGCATTTAATAAGACAGCTGGGCTGGAGTTCTGACCAAGTCAATGGCATAGGGGAGAAAAGGGTAAGGGGGATTGTTCTAGATCAAAGACTGATGAACTATCGCTAAAGGTCAGTTGCTAGTTTCTGCAAATAAAGTCTTATTTGAACCTAATCATACTCACTAGCTTACTGTTACCTCTGGCTGCATTTGTGCTATGATGACACAATTGAGAAACTGTAACTGGACAGTGTTGGCCGCAAAACAAAGATATTTATTACCTGACCTTTTAAGAAAAAGTTTGCTGACCTTCATTCTGGATTAAAGATGCTTGATGACTCTTCTGCTTCCATCAATGACAGAGTGGTCATCCTGCCACATGCAACCAGAAAAACCGAATAAAATCAATCCAATAGCTGTTTTCAGACACAAGATATTTGGCAGCACAGGGCTGTACTCCAAGAGGTAAAGAAGAAACTAGGTGAGCCTTACAATTACCCAGACTTTCTGCCAGAGCCATTTGCACATCCTAACACAGGGAAAGGGCCCCAAACTAAGTGCAGTGGTTTCGCTGAGCTGGAGACACAGATGTTGGCACCTGGGGAGGCTAAGGCAGAGAAACTACATAGAGGGAGTGTCAGGCTTAGGGGTTTCCCTGGAGTCTCTGGCTGTGTACAAGCCATGCAAGTGGAGGGTGAGATGCCAGGAGGTCCATCAAAGCACAGCCTCCAGGGAAAGAGAGGCTACAGCACCTGGAAACTAAACTGCCATTGGAAGCCACAGAGTTGGGAGACCCCTGGATTTTGACCATCAGGATGGAAAGACCTCACTGAACACTAAGGGAGTTGACAGCCAGGAGGCCGCGTCTCCTAATTAGGACTAAACCAGAAGCAAGTAAAGGCAACTCTAGATCTGCTTTAGCAGAGAACAAATTCATGAATAAGTAAACTGTCTTCCAAAGCAAAACTCAATAGTCCTTAAAGGAAGACAGTACAAATGCCTTTAATGTTGGATTCCAAATGCATTTTGGATTTTGAGATCAAGGACAGGATATAGTTGATATACAAAACTCAATAGTGTCTCTGTATATTAATACAAACAATTGGAAAATAAAGTCAATAAAAATACTATTTGTAATATCAAAGATTAATGTTTTAGGATAAATTATATATATATATATATATATATATATGATTGAAGTATAAACATTTCTCAGCCAGATGTGGTGGTGCATGCCTGTAACCCAGCTGCTTGGGAGGCTGAAGCAGGAGGATCACAAGTTGGAGGCCAGCCTGGGCAACTTAGCAAGGACCTTGTCTCAAAATTTTCTTTAAAAATTAAAAACAGCTGGGNNTTTTTTTTTTTTTTTTTTTTGAGACAGGGTCTTGCTAAGTTGCTGAGGCTGGCTTTGAATGCGTGTTCCTCCTGCCCCAGTCTCCTGAGCCATTGAGATTGCGAGTGTGCACCACCATGCCTGGTGACAACCTGCTTTTTAAAAAGCCAAAATATTTGAACAGACACCACAAAAAGAATACATATCTCCAAATGGCCAGTAAGCACATGAAAAGATACATAAAACATCTCTAGTTATCAGGGACATGCAAAGCAAAAACACATAAAGATGCTACTGCCCATTCACAAAAAATAATAAAATGTAAAGGACTGATCATAGAAAGCATAGGTGAGGAGGACACATAGAAACTACAACCTTGGGCTGGGGTTGTGGCTCAGCGGTAGAGCGCTCACCTACCATGGGCGAGGCCCTAGGTTCGACCCCCAGCACCACATAAAAATAAATAAATAAAGATATTGTGTCCAATTACAACTAAAAAATAAATATTAAAAAAAAAGAAACTACAACCTCATATATTGCTTGTGTGTAGAATGTTATTAACACTTTGGAAACAGTTTGGCCATTTCTTTTTTTTTTTAATTAAAAATTTTTTTTGTAGTTGTAGATGGACAGAATGCCTTTATTTTATTTTTATGTGGTGCTGAGGATTAAACCCAGTGCCTCACATGTGCTAGGCAAGCTCTCTGCCACTGAGCTATAGCCCCAGCCCAGTGTGGCCATTTCTTATAAAGTTAAATATATATTTATATGATCCAGAAATCCTACTCACAGATTTTTACCCAAGAGAAATGAAAACACATGTCTACAGAAAGAGTTGTACAAGAATTTTCATAGCAACTTTGATCATAATAGCCTAAAACTGGAAATAATCCAAATATCTGTCAGGGGTGATGGATAAGCAAATCATAATATATTCATACAATGGCTCACTGCTCAGCAATACAGAGAACAAGCTACTCACATTTACAACATCCTGGGTGAATCTCAAAGATATACTGAGTGAAAGAAGTGAGACCCAGAAGAACATAGGCTGTATTCTTCCATTTATGAAGTTTCTGAGCTGGCAAAACTATTTACAGTGGTTGACAAGGTACGGGATGGGTCAGGGATGGTGATAGGTTTTGAAGAGAAAAGGTCTGAACTTTCTATATTTTGATAAAGGAGTAAATGTCAGAGTAGATACAATTTAAAATGCATTAAATCATACAGTTTAAATGAATGTATTGTACTTAATATTAGTTTTACTTATTTAAAAAAGTTTAAAATAGACTAAATAATAGAGACATAATAGCGAAACTCAAATGGGTGATCCTCAGTTATCTACTGACTTGGAGAAAACAAAGCTATTAAAGATATTTTTAGGATGAATGGGCAATTTTGATTATGGCTTGGTTATTAAATAATATTGTAGAATGTTAATCTTAGCTATGATAATGATATGAAGATTAAAAAGAAGCATCTAATTTCCTATTCTTAGACCTATACTGGAATATTTAGGAATAAAATCTCAAGTTCATCTACAACTTACTTTTCAATGGTTTAGTAGCAACCAAAAAATGATATAATGTCAATAAAAACACATCCAAGACTCTGAGATGAAGCAAGTCTGGGAGGTAGTACCATTGTTGAAGAAGGTGGTATATGGATTTTCATTGTAATTTCAACTTTTCTGATTTTCAACATTTTCCCACAACTTTCTATGATAATTATGAAAATTGGAGGAGAAACTGTTGACTCCAGCTGACTGTGAAGTCTACAGATTTCCTTAGAAGATGGCATTTATGAAAACATGGCTAGAGTCAGAGTTTCCTCCAAATTCTTCTAAGTATGGTTTTGAACAGAACTCCAGGGACAAACGGCATTAGCAATGTTAGCAGTTGGGTTAGCTGCCATGGGCCCGCTGGGTGGAGCAGATGGGCCTCCCGGCTTTCTTGACTGGGGCAGGAGACATCTCTGTGTTGAGTCAGGGAACAACAGGACCGTGGCTGGGGCCACCTCTGTGCTGTCCTTTAGTCACACACCCTTGGCATTCTTCAACCCTTCTCTGTGCCTACCCGGGGCTCTCCCTGGCTGAATTATTCCAGCCAAGCTAAAAGTTTCATACAATGACACAGGACACATAACGCCCATGTGACTCTGTTTGCTAAACAGTGAAAACCAGGTTCACACAGATGTTTCACAAAAGGCTACGTGCACACATGTGGAAACATTTGCCTGCAGATCTCAGACTCACTGCTACTGAGATGCTGCCCAGGGCCTTGGCCATCTGGGGCCTTGGAGCTAAGGAGGGAAGGGTAAGAAGTGGGCAAGGGCTTCCTTGGGCTCTATACCTTCAGCAGGTAAAAGAGGAGGAAGATGAGTCAGCTGGGGTGAGGAGAGAGAGAAGCAGCAAGGTTGAGGTCCCACCTTGCCAGTGAAGGAGCCGAGTTCCAGAAGAATATGTGGCAGCAGGTGTGAGATGTTACAGAAACGCCCTGAGGTTAAGAGCTGGAAAAAGTTCACAAAATCTGGGCCCTTAGTGGGTCTGGGGGATCAGGGTCAGAGTAATTCTCAGAGCTTGGAAGATAGAGGGAGAGGACTTAGGGATTGCCCCAGAAAGGAGACAATGGAGGCACAGGTGCAAACAATTTTGCCAGTTAATTTTGGCACAATGCTGAGATGGTTGAGGAAGGGGCGCCAGGCACGGGAGCCGGGGAGAGGGGTTTGCTTGTCTGGAGACCTGAGTATGCTTGGACCTGAGAGGAGAGGAAGGGAAGGAGGGGCACCCCTGTTAAGGGTGGCTCAGCACAGAAACTCAGATGTCAGGAAGGAGAGAGGAGAGAGAAAGCCGTGGAGATGTTCTGAGGTCCCCAGAGAGACTCTAGTGCCACACATTCTCCTTACTTGTCTTTAAAAATAAGAACAGAAAACATAAACCTCTTTTTATGTGCATGGATATAATCTAGACAGACTTCTAATTATATTTAATTAAAGGAGAAAATCAGAGGGAGGGACATGAAGAAGTGAATGTTGGATAGTCTGAGGTGATAAGGAAAGCGAGACCATGGAGTCATGGAAAGACCTGGAAGAAGTGGCACCGCAGAGAAAGACACATAGGGGAAAACACAAGAACATACCGAGAGATGGGCAGTTAAGGTCACAGACCTTGTGGTGACAAAACAGCTGTGGCCACCCAGGGTCAGACAGACAGCTCACACGATGGCCAGAGTGTTCCATGGTGAATGTTCAGTGCACAGAGCGGAAACTGTGGTTTATACCTGAGCTGTGACAGTCGCCACACTGTGAGACAGTCCACCAGTTTTAAGGGCAGGGGACATCCACCCCTGGTTCTGGTGAGGGAAGTATCAAAGTCACAGTGAAAGAGGAGAAAGTGAAATGGCACATGTTGTCACAGTTACCTTTGGAAAAAACAACCTGCTACATCAGCTTTGGCCAACTGAGATCCTTAAAAGCTCTAGAAAACTTGAAGTGGGAATCAGCAAGGGTAACTCTTGGGTATTCCTGCATGTTCTGGATTATGCTCACTTTTTTTTTTTAATTTGAAAAATAAGATGCATTGTTCTGGTGAGCAACCAGCTTTATTCCAGAGAAGAGACTTCTGCTCTGACTCTCTCCTTGGCAATGTTCTATGGCACTGCCCCCACGGGCTTTCTGTTCCTTGTGCCCAGATGAGGCTCATCAGTGTGACTACATTTTAGGAAAACTGGCTTTCAGTAGCTTTTCTCTTAAAAACCACCATGGCCAATTTCAGATCCTCGCAGACAGTCTTTCCAGATGCTTCTGTCTGCTGTTGCTGTTGCTTCTGCTTTCATTGCCAAGGAGAAGGTCATGCCAGCAGACTCCTCTCTCTGGAATAAAGCTGATGCTCTCCAGACCAAGGCATCTCATTTCCAAATCAAAAAGAAACCACCAAATCCAGCACACTTAGAAGCTAAGTTGGAAAACCCAGGAGTTACACGTACAGATTCCCACTCCACGTTTTCTGGAGCTCATAGGCTCTTGAGTGGTGTGACGCATTGACCACAGAGGAATCTGAGGCCATTCACAGATGGACGTGAGCATTTTATCTCATCAACTGCATGGTCAGTCTCTTAGGGGTGGGGCTCTGCTGTTCTCTTGGTCACCAGTGTTTACTACTTACTCAGAGTATCTTTTCTTTAGGTTTGTTTAGCTAGGGGCCCGCACAGCCGTTCCTAACAATCCTTGCTTTCATTTCACACCATGGCATGTCTACTCCAGCCAACAGCTTCTCTCCATTCGTTTCCCTGTTTCTAAATGAGAACCTGATTGTCCATGCTTTATTTTTGAACCCAGCAATATAGGCTCTAAATCATTTCCTGCTATGGTGACCAATTTGTCCCATTGACGCAGTACTTTTCTGGTTTTAAGCTGAAAGTCTCGCATCCCGGGAACCACCTCATACCCAGACACACTCTGGGTAAGGAAGGGCTGCCCCTCATCAAATGTCAACTCCAGCCAGGCACTCAAGAAGAGGCGAGCTGGGGGACCTGGCGTCCTGCAAGACCCCTGACCTTAAGCAGAGGTGGGGAGCTTCCCTGAGGCCAGGGTATGAGTTGGGCCAGCAATGATCAACCTCTTTAGTTAAAAGTATACTTAGACGAATTACCCATTAGGACGGAAGAATCGAGGTATTATACGTACATGCACAGCAGTTAGATTCAGTAGAAAGAGCAGTGAACTTGGAGTCAAGATGCCTGGCCTCTGCCACTGAGCAGCAGTAGAACCCCAGAGCCAGACCACTCAACTTTCTGAGCCTCTGTGTGTCCATCTGTAAAATGAAAGAGTTAGACTGGGGTTTGCTTCCTTTTATTTTATTTTTGTTCTAGAACTTCAGGTCCAGAGGGCAGAGTTACTCAGACTCCTCAAGACATGGTCTTGCTCTCATCATTGCTAAATCCTTCCCTCGACCTCTTCCTTCCCGTCCTTCCCTTTTTTCTTCTTCCCTCTCCTCTTTCCTTCTCCATTCCCAGCACTGACCCCCTTCCCCCCCATAGTCAATCGCATCAATAGGAAAGGTATCTCTCCTAGAGTAGGTATGTAGTTTTATGAGGTAGGTAGGAGTAGTATGTAGTTTTATGAGGTAGGTAGGAGTAGGTATGTAGTTTCATGAGGTAGGTAGGAGTACTATTTTATGTATACATTCTTAGTTTATATATATCCTATTAGACTGTAGCCCTCATTTGGTTTCTAACATTACTTACCTAGAACCATTTTAAAAATGTCTCTGGGACTGGGGTTGTGGCTCAGCTGTAGAGCACTCGCCTCTCACATGCGAGATCCTGGGTTCGATCCTCAGCACCACATAAAAATAAATAAGTGAAATAAAGATATTGTGTCCAATTACAACTAAAAAATAAATATAAAAAATTTTTTAAATGTCTCTATGGTGTTGGCTGTTGATTTTTTTCTCATTTAGTACTGGGGATTGAACCCAGGGCCTCGCTCATACTAGGAAAGTGCTCTACTACTGAGCTACACCCCCCAGGCCTTTTATTTATTTATTTGTTTGTTTGTTTGTTTGTTTATTTGTTTATTTTTGAGACAGGGCCTTACCAAGTTGCTCAGGCTGGCCTCAAACTTGCGATCCTCCTGCCTCAGTCTGTAATCCAGGTTGCTGGGATTACAGGTATGTGCCACTGCACCTGGTCAGGCTCTTGTTTTTGTTTTGTTTTTTAACTGCAAGCAAAATACAACATACTTATTTATAGTAAATTTTTTTTTAAGTAGAAGGAACCTACACTCAAATAATTACAAAAGGTAGAGTATAGCAAATACATAAACCAGTAACATAGTTGCTATTTTCATCATCAAGTACTATATACTGTTTGTGATTGTATAAACTTTTTAAAATTTTTTTATTATTATTATTTTCCTTTTTCAGACTCTTGATTTCTAAGGCTCCTTTCACATTTTATGAGTATTGTTTAGTATTAAATATTGATAATAATTTACTATTTTCCAGAGTTCTTGTTAATCTGAATCAAATTATTGGTGGGCTTTCTGGAGTTACCAAGCAGACAAGAAACTACGGCTCCAAATTTGTGTCACTTGGGCCTGCATTCAGGAAATCAAATGGATTCATAGATTGAGGATATCAAAGGGGAATGAATATAATATTGGATGGCAAAAGCAGTTGTGAGCGCATCTTTGGTCTCTGACTCTGAGCTAGGAAGCCTTTCCAAAACCTACCAGATCTGCAATCCCATGCACTCTGCTCCTCTGGGGGCCAGGGAGCTTCCCTCTGTGAAGCTGGTAGACATTCTCCAAGGGGAGGCAGAAGGAGAGTTCCTGGCTCACACTCATATTTCATCAGGCACAGAAACGTCTGGCAGCTGCTTAAGACCGCAGCCAGAGACCGACCTCAAATCGTGCGTATGTCTGCAAGGCTTTGCTCCTCTCCCCTGGGCCACCAGGATATGTGGCTAGAGCAGGGAAGACCCGCCAGCATCCGCCCAGAGAGTCCTGTGGTTGTTAGCTGAGCAGTGTCTAGCAAAGCTGAGCAGCTCTCTTGGTGGCATTGGGGCTTAAGGAGCCATGTGGAGCCTGGGAACAGGGCTGTGGGTGGGGAACAGCTGTGGGGATCAGTCCCTCTGTCACTGCCTGCCAGCGCCTGGGAGAGTGGATTCCATTTCAGGCAGCAGTGATTCACACTGGGTGGCCTCTGCTATGCCTCTCACATCAGTACCACAGACGCAGAAGGCTGAGGAGAACAGAGCTGCCGTTGGGGGAAGAGGCCCTGCCTTTCTCCTCCCATGTTTCTGGCTCAACAGCATCTTAAGCTCCATTTGGGCCTCTCAGCAAGCCCTGGCAAGATCTCTTGCATCTTGAGGGGTAAGGCCTATGAAGTCAAGGCAGCAGGTAGCAGTACTGATATCCCCCCAAGTGACATCTTCCTCACCTAAACTTTATAGAAGCACATCTTGACTCTATTGTAGGCCAAACTAGTTTTGTTTCTTTGAAGATGCAAAACAAATAAAAGCAACAAGAATATATAAAACCCCTATATAACAAATAAAAACACACAGCAATGGCCCCCAGGTGTTTCCAGTCCCACTCTCCAAATCCTGACTAACTCAGCATTCAGATTGGATAGTTCTACCTAGTTCTATGAACTTCCCAGAGGAGGAGATGAACACGGCTCTGGGGTCATGCACCCACTACAACCAGGAATGCCTTTCTCTGTAGTGTCAGGACTTCAGCTGCACTCAGAATCAGAGAAGGCTCACCTTTGCTTGCAGGTCCAGGAGCAGCTGATCTTCAATACCCAGGTAGTGGTTCATTGGACAGCCTTCAGGGCCTCCTGACCAGGACCCAGGTGTTCCAGCCCTCCGTGCACCCGTGTCCTCTGGAGAAAGTTTTAAAAAACTTAGCAAGGTAAAATAATTACATGCAACTGATAATCACGGATGCTAAATGTTCGCTCTGTCATCTTACATGATCCTCATAACCTTATGGAGTAAATGCTATTATTCATAAATGGGGAATCTGAGACTCAGAGAGACTAAGCAACTGGCCCAGTCCGACTGCTAGTAGTTGTTGGAATCAGGATGTAATTGCAGAAGACTCTAGAGTTTGAGTCTCTGTGTTTAACCACTATATGGGTATAAGAGCGGGCATGCGCGGGGCGTGGGTGTACACACACACACACACACACACACGTGATGATGTACTGTGCATCCTTTGGTTTAGACAGTGTAATCACTTTTTATAATATTCACAGAATCATAGGTTGTTAGAAATAAAAGTCATTTTCAAGATTATTGACGTTTTCCCTTCTTTCAAACCCCCCCCCCCCAAAAAAAAAGCATATACTGTAACTTACCTTAGAGAAATAGTTCTCAAATTTGAGTAAGTATCAGTCACCTGAGAACTGGCCCAAACACAGATCTCTGGGCCCTGCCAGTAGAACTTCTAATTCAGTATATCTGAGTGGGGTCTGAGATGTGTCTTTCTAACAAGTTCCCAGAGGGTGTTGATGATGCTAATTCTGGGACCCCCCACTTGGAAACTCAGTCTGTTTTCTGTTATTATAATAAAATACTTGAGGTAAGGTACTTGAATAAAGAAAAGAGGTTTAGTTAGCTCACAGTTTTGGAGGCTGATATTCCAAGATCAGGCAGCACTATTTGTTTGGTCACTGGTAAAGACCTCATGATGCCTGGCATCACAGTGGTGGGAGCATGTACTAAAGAGACCACACAATGAGGCAGGAAATCAGAGAGCTTCAGGGGCCAGATTTGCTCTTTTGATACTAATTTTGCAAGAACTAAAATACTCCTACAGACCAATGTTAACCTCTTCTGAGGGATGCCCCCAATGACTTACCCACCTTCCATTAGGCCCCACCTCTTACAGGACCTGACCAGCACAACTATAGAGGAGAAAGAGTTTATTTGAGGGCTCCAAACCATAACACCAGGCCAACGTGCCCAGGGATCACTCTTAACAGTCACTTATTCTTTAATAACTCCTTTTTTTTTTCAAATATATTTTTTTAGTTGTAGACGAACACAATATCTATTTATTTATTTCTATGTGGTGTTGAGGATCAAACCCAGTACCTCACACGTGTGAGGCAGGCCCTCTACCACTGAGCTACAGCCCCAGCCCTAATAACTCATTTTTGATTCCCAGCAACAGAGTCAGAATGTGGTAGACAGATTTCTAAAAATGCCCTCTTCCATGAAAAGATTCCATACCCCTTAGTTCTCGAAACCTGGGAAGGTGTGCTGATATTGTCCCCAAGATTGTGTTATGTTATACAGCACAGTTGACCTAAAAAGGGATTCAGCAAGGGATTGTGGTGTCATTTAATCATGTAGGTCCTTAAAACCAGAGAACTTCCTATGGCTGTTAAGGCAGAGAACAAGGCAGAAAGAGGAAATCTGAGAGGCTTGAAGCTCAAGAGCCAGGGACAGTGTGGAAGAGCTGCTGCTGGTCTGAGAAGGAACGTGGGTGGCTGCTCGGAGGTGAGTGACCTTCCTTCAGGAAGAAATCAGAACCTCAGCCCAATAGTTGCCAAATGCTGCCAACAGCCTGAAAGAGCTCAGAAACAGATTCTTCCCCGAGCCTCCAGAAAACAGAGCCAGGTCTGATATCCCCAACCGTGAGCTCATAAATGAATGTAGTTTTAAGCCTCTATGTTGGTGACTATACTGCAGTAGAAAACTAACACGCAAATTCACAAAGTCCCAAGTTCAGAAGGGAGCTATGGCCCAATGCAGACCTACCTGCTCTAGAAGATCTAAGACCAGGAGCTAGCCCCCTGGGAGGCTCACCTTATCATTTGCTGGAAACAGAGTGGCTCTGACTTGAATTCCAGTCCCTTTGGGATGATGTTCAGTTCAGTAGGGAAAAAAAAAATCTAAAGATTGTCACACACCTGAGAATTGCCTGCCTGGCTGATCCACACCAGCCTGGCTGGCTCATGAACACAGGCAGATCCCTTGTCAACTAGCACATGCCCTTCATGGACGAGCAGTTTAAAAACAAGTTAGGAAAACAGATTGTCCTCCTGCGAGGCTGCTAAGCCAAATGCCCCACTTCCCTGTTTTTGAGATTAATCATCTATAATGCGGAGGCCCTGCGCCTCACCAGGATGCGGAGAAACTGAAGTCAGAGGAAGGTATAAATGTCCAGAATCCATCCAGCAATGATCCCCACCCCAAATGTTTGTGTTATCCTGGAAACAAGGTAAAATCCAAAAATTGAAGGGAATTCTTGATTTTTAACATGATGGTAGTATAACTACAATAGGATAGCCAAGATTCAACCACCTGATCTTTTTATTGTAGAAAGTAGAAATAACCATCTATTGCCGCAGTCGGACACAATTCAAATAAATAAAAAAGTTACTACATAATGCCTACTATTGAGGTTTCCCCCCAAATGTTCTCTTCAAAATGAGTTCTGACACCTGATATTCATGTAGGTGGATACTCAGTTATGAAGGCTGAGGCTCCACGTCTCTTTCATCCTGGGTCCTTAACTGTGCATTGATCCTCTTGCTGAAAGCCATGGAAGGGTGGAGCCGAGTAGCCAGGTCCTGCTCCCTGCAGGTCTTCATCCTTGGCTCTCTGAAGACACAGAATAGGGCAGGGCATGGTTTTCTGGCCCTGGTCACCCTTTTCTATGACATCTGCCTGCTTACACTGCGTTAACCCTAGTGACCAGGATTGCCATGGAGGGAGCATCTGCCTTATGCAGGCAGGTTTAGCTCCTGGGTTTCTGAGCAGGCTCATGAGCCATGTATTCAGATCCTCTCACAACAACCCGGAAGCAGAGCTGCACCCACAGACTGGCTTTCTCAAGACTCCGAGAAATTCGCTTCTTCCCACAAGATGTCTAATCAAATGTTTGTTCAGAAATACATAACCACATTAGGTTGCACTCCCACCACGGTTCTCCAATAACTTCTCAAAATTCTCTTTTTGTGGTTTCACTGTCATTCTCGTTTGTCTCTTTGAACTACTATCATTTCAACTATAATTTTTATTTTATTTTTTTAATATCTTTATTTTATTTTTATGTGATGCTGAGGATCGAACCCAGTGCCTCACGCATGCCAGGCGAGCGCGCTACTACTTGAGCCGTATCCCCAGCCCCTCAACATTATAATTTTTAGACAGAAATGTGCCATGCATACCTTTCCTGATTTTGTCTCCCAACTTCAGGGTGTTGTTGGTCACAGGCAGGACTCTACTGTGCGAAGCAAAGTCTCTGGCCCTTGCTGCTGCTTCTCTCCCCAACCTCCATCTATTACCCTTCCACCTCCCACCTTGTACTGTGTGTAGCAGAAGCTACACAGTAACATTTTTATGAAATATTTGGGAAGACATTCTTTTCGAATATTGGAAATCTTGAAGGGCATTGAGACATATTTGCCTGAAAAATGAGCAGATTCCAGTTTTCTATGTCATCGAAGCTCATGGCTTTATCTTATTTTACATTTTATGCAGTACACGTGGTTGAAATATATGGTGCTTTTTTGTTATCAGAGAGCGTGGTGATGGTATTACATCTGGAGTCAGATCAAAGCGAGTATTTTCCCTGTGGCTATGAAAACAGACGGCACTACAAGGGTCATGGCTGGAGCAACTAGATTTTTGAAACATAAATTTGTCACTTTACAAAACTTTTTAAAAAGGCATTCAAACACACACACACACACACACACACACACACCTTCCAAAAAAAACAATGTACTTCCTCCCACAAGATGTCCAATCGAATGTTTTGTTTGTTCAGAAATACATAACCACATTAGGTTTCATTCCCACCTGGTTCTCTGATAACCTCTGAAAACTCTCTTTCTGTGGCTTAACTGTCATTCTCATTCACCTCTTTGAACTATCATCATTTCATTTCAACATTATAACTTTTAACCCGAAATGTGGATTGGTGGTTAAATATAGGAATCCTGAAGTGTAAGTCTGAAAAGCAGTAAAAATACACAGAAAACTCAAGAGCCTGGCATTATTAATGATTGTGACAGTGTTACCCCCTAGAAACCAGACCCATTAAGAAATTGCCAGTGAAGTATATATATATACATAAAGTTGATTTGAAATCTTGGGATGCCCTTGAATGTCCACATGGACAAAAAATATCCAAGCAATATAACAGACTGAATAGTGAAAAGTAATTATCTCTTGAAAATTATATTTTGCAAGGAGACAGGCAATAATATCTCCTGTCCCACATATTTGTCTGCAGTGTGACCTTGACATTCTCTGAGTTGACTTAGTCATTTGTTTGAGCAATAGAATGAAATGAAAGTGATTTTCCTGGGACTTCCAAAGCTAGACATCTTGCACATGTCCCCTGGGAGCTCTGGAACACTGCTCTTGAAACCCCTCTTGTTCTGAGGTGTCAATATCTAAGATTGAGCAGCTCCTGATTTCCTTGACTCTCCAGCATACAGATGGCCATTGTAGAACTACCCAGAATCTTCCATTCATGTAAGCCAATGTAAGTCCACTCCTATGATTATATCTAGTCTATTGGTTATGTTCCTCTGGAGAACCCTGACTAAAAGAGTACCCATCACTTATCACTATAATATATTTAACCAGTTCACTATTGATGGACATTTAGGGTTCCCTTTTGCCAACCTGTATTTTGTTACCACCTTGATTCATTGTCTATTCAGCTAAAATACTCTTATGCAAGTGTCTATCGTATGTATGTATGTATCAATCTATTGGTTACATTCCCAGAAGAAAATATTTGTGTCTTCTTTAATATAATTCTATGTGCATTTTAAATTGTAGTAGAAATTGCCACATTGCCCCTCCCCAACAAAAGACATTATACCAAGTTATATTCTCTCTAAGCAGATTTAGGGGTACCTACTTTCCCACATACTTGCCAAAACAGCATGTTACCAAAGTTTAAGAAATTGTTTATGCTGAATTCTTATTCAAATTAGATGTTTTTATTATTGTGGAAAACAAATGAGCTACACTCATGATAGCTAGTTGATATTTCGATGGCTTTTGAGAAATTCCCAGCTATAACTATATTAATTGCATAAATCATTCTTGTCAAATTGTTAAAAACATAACTGTATAGATTTGGGAAGTAAAAAAAAAGAGTTAAAGAATAACAAAGTTGAATACAATTCAATTTTTATGATATGTTCAAGCTAAAGCCTGAAAGTAGATATCTGAAGTATTAATAAAAAGCGAGGTCCATCCTTATGATTAATCTGTCAATCCAGCAAATAAAACACTCTCTGAACTGAGCGTTTTGTCACACACCTGTAATCATAGCTACTCAGGAGGCTGAGGCAGGAGGTTTGCAAGTTCAAGGTCAGCCTGGGCAACTCAGCAAGATCCTGTCTTAAAAAAAAAAAAAAAAAATTGAAAAAGGGCAAGAGATGTAGCTCCCAGGTTCAATCCCTAGTATCTTTCCCACCAAAAAAGAGGCAGCCAAACCCAAAAGGATGTTGTTATCAAAAGGTACATTTTAATGTGCTAAAAAGCCAAATTGAATAATTAACAAGAGACTGAGATTAATTTTTAATATTTTGCTAAAAGCACAGACTGAAAAATAAAAAGCAAAGTGAATAGTATGTTTATACAAACATCAACGATGCAACCACTTTATAGGTTTTTTATTTATTTATGTAAAATGGATCTAGGTCAACTTGCAGAATGACTAATTTGCTAGATGACCATTCATCAGCCTTAGATGTTTCTTCTGAGTACTTATTTTTAGCTGACTAGTTTTCATTTGTCATTGTAACTGCATCTTCAGGAATGTCACTTTGTCTCTAATCCCTTGGTTCCACAACTGCTGCAGCTGGAGATGGAGAGGAGCCCATCTCCAGTGGGACAGCTTTCCAGGACCATGTCGTTTTCTGCAAAGTAGGCCCAGTCCTTGATCAGATAATAATGAATGCAGATATTTTCATAGTGTGAAGTCCTGACCATAGATCTTTTTTTAATAAACATCAGGGACATTTGCCATTACATTATAAATTAAACATATAATTAAATTATATA
>NW_025999925.1:3246099-3355949 GCF_001458135.2 Marmota marmota marmota | reverse complement strand
ATATATATATATATATTTAACTTGGAGTTAAAAGCCTGTAAAGAATGTCAGTCCATCTGGCCAGAATTTTTTTGATTAAGGAGAAAAGTTGGCTTGCCTTGCTCTCCTATGCAGTTGGGTGGGAAGGGGCAGCCCATCCCTGCCAAGCCCACTCAAGCCTTGCTGCTTGAGGACACACTAGGAGACAGATGAAGGGTCACCTGCTTGCTTTTCGATCTATTTGGCAGTGAAACTAGAGATGACAAGCCTTATCCTGTAGCAAAGAGAGGCATTATGGTGGGGAAAACAGTCCCTGGTCACCTAGCAGTATTGGGGATTAACTTGGGGTAGGGTTTCCCAAGATTCCCTAATGATAACAGTCACATAGGTCACTTTCTGACCATCTTCCTTGAATACTTTGGTTCTGTTGGATATTTTGGTTTTGTCAGTTGTTCAGACTATGCCTTTTAACAAAGTGGTCCCAGAGCTGGGTACTGTGGCACATGCCTATAATCTTGGTTACTCACAAGGCTGAGGCAGGAGGATTGCAAGTTTGAGGTCATCCTGGGAAATTTAGCAAGTAAGCCCCTGTCTCAAAATAATATTTAAAAATAAAAAGAAAGAGAAAAAGGGATGGGGATGAAGCTCAGATGTAGAATGCTCCTGGGGTCAATATCCAGTGCCAATTAAAAAAAAAAAAAGATGATTTTTGTTATCAAAGGAAGTTGAGGAAGCCCTGCCTTGGGCAAGGACACAGCTCTCTCATTCTATGAGAGGAAGCAGATGTAATATTTAACCACCAAAGAGAAACATCTTCTTGGACAAAATCCAGGAAAGAAAGAAGGCCACAGTCACAATTCTGTGGAGGACGAAGTTCACAGGCCATTTGGAAGCTTTGCAGTCATGAATGACAGACAATGTCCCTGAAGAGCATGCTGCCTTCTCTAAATCAGCTTGGGTTTGAGAACAAAACATAGAAGGCTCAAAAAGGCAGCTGTTTGTCTCACCTTGGAGACCAGAAACTGGAGAGCCACCTGGAGGGAAGACCCTAAGCATGTGTCCCCGCTACACTATGACACTTTCACCTCTGATGCTCATGCAGCCTCTACCAGTGATGTGGCATATAGAAAGCTTTCCCTCTCCCTCAGCTGGAGTTACTTCCCAAACATGCAAAGCAAAAGGCACATGGGGGTGGGGCTGGGGTTGTGGCTCAGTGGTAGAGCACTCGCCTAGCATCTGCAAGGTGCTGGGTTCGATCCTCAGCACCACACATAAATAAATAAAATAAAAAGGTAATAAAAAAATGGGGGAAAAAAAGGCACATGGTCCAGCCAGGAAAGAACAGGACCTCAGAGCTTTGTAACTCTGTTAATGAAGTTTTAAGTATTGCTATGATTTGAATGAGTCCCCTCCCACCCATAAATAAATAAATAAATAAAACAAGAGGAAGAGAGACCTGAGCTGATACATTTTTGAGCTCTTATCCACAAGATGCCTTCTGTCATGTTATGAAGAGAGAAGACTCTCATCAGATACTAGCACCTTAGTGTTGGACTTGCCAGCCTCTACAACTGTGAGAAATAAACTCCTGTTCTTTATAAAACACCCAGCACATTGTATTCTATTAGAGCAACAGAAAATGGATTATGACAAATACATCATGACTAGAGATTTCTAAAGTGGCTGGGAATACACATACAGCCAAGAAATAGTGTCCACCTATTTGTAACTAGTTGATTCAGTAGCAAAGTTCGGTTAGGCTCCCAGAACATGTGGTGGATACATCAAGGGTCCCCTGGAGGCAGCTTTGCCATTTCTACAAACCTAGCTTTGGGAGGTCAAAAACAGGGCTTGGAGCAATAACTTGTCTGGTTCTAGAAGAGCACCTCCAGGCCTAAGGGCAGCTTGAGAAGTGTCTTCTGAATGAGTGAATGAATGAATGTGAACCCGAGAGAGAGCTCGTCATTGGCTTGCAAAACACAGACCTCCACTTGCTGGTGATTTATGACAAAATTTCAGGCTTCATTTCTCAGACCTTTATTCTTCTAAACAAAGTTCAGCCCTCAGCGTGTTATACTCTGTTAACCACAGAAGCCCAAAGTTCTTCTATAACTAATCTGAACCTGCGATTCCTTGGCTTTCACAATCCCTTTCCCTTCTGAGAAGCAGGGACCTTGCGTGAGGGACCATGGAGCATGGCAGCAGCCGCTTGGAGGACTTCCCTCTCAATGTGTTTTCCGTCACTCCTTACACACCCAGTACCGCTGACATCCAGGTGTCCGACGACGACAAGGCGGGGGCCACCTTACTCTTCTCAGGCATCTTTCTGGGACTAGTGGGGATCACGTTCACCGTCATGGGCTGGATCAAATACCAAGGCGTCTCCCATTTTGAGTGGACCCAGCTCCTTGGGCCCATCCTGCTGTCAGTCGGGGTGACGTTCGTCCTCATTGCTGTGTGCAAATTCAAAATGCTCTCTTGCCAGTTGTGCAAAGAAAGTGAGGAAAGGGTCCTGGACTCGGAACAGACATCAGGAGGACAATCCTTTGTTTTCACCGGCATCAACCAACCCATCACCTTCCACGGGGCCACTGTGGTGCAGTATATCCCTCCTCCTTACAGTACTCAGGAGCCTATGGGGATGAACAGCTCCTACCTGCAGCCTGTGGTGAACCCCTGTGGTCTCATACCCTCTGGAGGAGCAACTGCCACCATGCCAAGTCCCCCTCAGTACTACACCATCTACCCTCAAGACAATGCTGCGTTTGTGCAGGGCGAGGACTGCCTTTCTTTCATGGATGATGGAAATGACAGGTATGGGGTGTGTATGGGGATGGCCCTCTCCCACCTCTCATGCTCAGGATCTACAGCTGCATCTGGTCTATAAGACAGGGGTGGGGACTACAGTCTGTCGTCTGCTGCTCAGGGTGGCAGCATTAGTTCTGTGAGTAGGGTCCTGGGCTGTAACACATCTGTGTTTTCTGTCACATTTCAGACGCAGCCCTGACGCTGACCAGCTAGAAGACACACAGCTGGAAGGGGACAGTGCTCGCTTCTCACCTCCACCCTATGAGGAAATATACATCCTCCCCCGCTAGAGGCTAGACTATCATGCTAAGGGAATGAGTATTTGAATTATTGTGACCTGACAACTGGCATGTTCTGTGCTGTGACCTTCAGAAATTAGGCAGCAGTGCAGCCAGGCAGCCTGACATTCAAGGTGGGAAGTTAAATGTTTCAGGCTGGTAAAGATTACAGTGGCCCAGGAAAGTTCCCCTTTAGTACAGCTTCAAATCCTCTCAGGTGAGCACCTCTCTGTGTAAGATCCCCAGGGATTTCACCTGCTCCCCTCCCCCTTTCACTCTGCAAAGGCATTGGTGTCTCAGTTTTAACTCCAGCAGCCAAGGGAAAAATCACTGCTTCTGAGATAATCACTGCTTCTCAGGGAGCTTCCACAGCGGTGCGAGTGGGGTGGGAAGGGAGCAGGGGAGAGAAAAGAGGTTCAACTAAAGATTTCCCAGTGCTTGTCCTGGGCCCCAAAGTGGACTTGTATATCCCAATCAACCCAGTTGCCTTCTGGTTTCCCTTGAGGACTCTGAATATGTTAAAGGCTGAAAAACAGATGCATAAATACAGTAAAATAAGATAAAATAATGTCTCCTGTTGGAATAGTGTTGGAGAGCTGGCCAAACCATATGGATGAAATGATAATGAGATAATGATGTGAATAAATCTGTAGGTTATCCCTGAGTCACACTGACCCTGGGCTGCTGATGTTCTCTTCTGCCATGCTGAAGGTTGATGGATGTGTGATGCACGTGAATGGCCATTGGTCCACCCCAGACTGGGGTCATCCTGGGCATGAATGAGTTCTGCCATATGGCTGACTGACTACAGGCACTTCCCCAATCCCTAGGGATCTGTTAAGTTAGAACAGAGCTAGCATGTCAACACCTGGGAAGTCATGGGTGGTGAAAAGAATCTTTTGGCTAAGATAAGCTCACCTTGTTCATAACAAAACTTTGATATCCTTCATTCCCTGAATCTGAACTGTGTACTAAATAGCAGACTTTACAAGAGGCAGTTTAAAATCATTAGGTGTCAGAAGAAGATATTTTCCTTGGGCTCCAAAGGTAAAGCCAATCAAGGTGAGGGAATATCCCAAAGAAAGACACAGGGTGTAGCAATGCTTTAAAGTTTTGATACCATGTCTGTACATGGAGGAATTTTTACTTTCTATAAGAAGCACTTAGTATCAAGAATAGAAGTAATATAGCTGGCGCAATGGTGCACACCTGTGATCTCAGTGGCTCCAGAGGCTGAGGCAGGAGGACAGCAAATTCAAAGCCAGCCTCAGCAAAAGCAAGGAGCTAAGCAATTCAGTGGGACCCTGTCTCTGAATAAAATACAAAATAGGGCTGGGAATGTGGCTCAGTGGTTGAGTGTCCCTGAGTTCAATCCCCAGTACCCCAAAAAAGAATTGGACTAATATAAGCATAGTATATTATGGTTGTGATTTATACTATGACTCAAGGAATACCTCTTTATATTCATTTTCATTTTGGGGAATAGAAGGTGGAGAAACATGATTCTGTTTACAGACTGAGTTTATGAGCTTCACACTCAATATGTTCGTGAGAGACTGGAGTCCAAGCAAGGAGTCATCAGTTCTAGGGAAGAAGTTAGGTGACATCATGGAGCATCACTAGTGACATGCTGACTGCCAAATGACAAGTTGAGTGGCAATGAACATCAAAGGAAGCTCACTAGAGGAAAAGATGTTAGGAAAGGATGTTGTGTGTGGAGCCAATTTGGGCAAGACGGCCAACTAGTCTTGGTGATGTCAAGAGAGGGTCACCTTGCAGAGAAATGACCTTGGGGAGATTTTAGCTCCAGGAAGCAGAGTCGTTCAGCACCACTGTTCCCATCTCAGTACCAACTAGAGTCGTTTATGGTCCTAAGGTCTGGAATCAGGACTTCAGGGCTAATAGCTTCAGGAATCCATGGTGCAAGTATAGACTGTAACAATCAGGGCATCAGAAAATGGAAATGTGTTCATTCCACATTTATTTATTGAGCATCTACTCTGTGCCAGGACCAGGGCCATCAAGAGGGAATATAACTGTGAAAACATAAACCTAAAATAGAGCGGATAAGGCTCTATACTTGTAGAACTTCTAGTCTGGTGGAGAATCAAGTATTGAATATCTACTTTATCTATTAATTATTTCTGATACTTGTGAGGGGTCCTGGAGCTCTGGGGGGGGAGTTGTACTCACCAAGGAGTCACAACTTGCCTGGGGAAGTGAGGATGGGGCCATTGCCTTGTATAACTCCAGGGAGTGCTTTTCGCCAGAACAGCCACCCGTGGAGATCATGCAGGGACCCAAAGGGACAGGAGCATCCACTGAACAAAGAGGAGAGGGCAGAGCTCATGGGAGAAGCCTGGTGAAGTGCCACGTGGAAGGCAGTAGGAGGAGGTGTCTTTAGGGCTGTGCAGGCCTTTTCCATTCCTTGCTGCTAAAGTGCTCAGAAAAAAACTGCCCTCAGTACCCAAGACATTGCACCTACCACCTTTTCTTGCTGAGAGACAACCCCACCAGGCTCTCTTTATTTCTTCACTGGGAAGTCAGAGGGGCCAACCCACTGGGGGGCTCCATGCTTATAACCCTCAGGTCCTTGCTTGGTCTCCTGAACACCGTGCCTACAGAATTTCTGGTTTGTCCTCTGGATAGCTGCCTTTTAGCATCCTCTCAGTCACTATCTTATCAGGGCAAAGAAAGAGATCTGGAGTCAGTCTCCTGGTCTGCTGTTTACCCTTAGGTGGTGTTCAGGGACACCGGGCGTGTTTCAGTGGAGAGGGAGCTACAGTAAGTGGCCAAGCTACCTTTCCCTCCCTCCCCTCCAACCTTGGCCTCCAATGGGGCCATATGTAATTGGGCCATCTACATAGAGTTCAAAACAATGCTAAAGGTCTTGTTGATAACAAATAAAAATAGGTTTCTTAAGAATTTGAACTGGGATTGTCCAGGTTTGAGAAATGAAGCCCAAATACCAATGGAAAAACACTTCCACAAAGCTCTGGGGGCATCTTCTTTGGTCCCTGTCAGCCCTTGTAGGGGCCTGTATCTTTTGCAACATGGGACTGTTTGTCACAGTGGAGGCTCCCCAGAGATTTTAGTCACTTCCCCTTCTTCTCCATAGAGTTCAGTATGTGTCTTATGTTTCAGATTCACCATGTGGTTCTCTGCTACAAAACCAGCCCTTTCAATACTCTCCTCTTTTCCTCCAGTATAAAAATAAAGGCTGTTGTTTGTGAAGAGTGGACCTGGGGTGTCTGTTTTCAGGTTCAGACCTCTGGGGCTCCTCCTGGCCTGGTTTACTGTTAGATCAGTGGAGTAAGATTTCACCGAAACTGACTAAGCGCAGGGTGGCTGTACCCCAAACAGAAGCCCCTCACAGTGACCATGGGGCACACACCTTCTCCACCAACCAAGAGGAGAGAGGTTCTGACACATATCTCAGAGGTGCATCCAGATCTTCCTAGTGTCCCTGCCTGTTACAACCGTCGGCCCATCTCATATTGTCTGATGAGATTGCCTAGTTCAGAGCCCTACACACAACCACCTCTCAGATCCTGTTGAATAACAAATGGAAAATGAATACATGAAGAACTTTCCAAATGGATAATAAATGACCATTCTAGCTTATTGGGTGTTTTGTTGTTTTTTCCATGATGAACAGTTTCTAATGCATACAAGAGTACAAGGGACAGTGTCTGAGACTCTATGTAGCCATCATCCACTTCAACTGTCAACTCAGAGCCCACCCACAATCAACTGGATTTTTAAAAAGCAAGCAAGTCATCAGATGATTTCCTCATAAAATATTTCACTGTGTATCTTTAAAAGATGAAGACACAAAAACAATTACAGTGCCATTATTAAACTAAAAATTTTACAATGGTTCCTCAATGTCGTCAGATATCCAGTCAGTATTCAGTTTCTCCAGTCCCTCCCCCAACACTGCACACACACTTTTTCCCCCTCTTTGTTTGACTGAGATCAGGATCCAAACAAAATTAGCTTTTTGCTAAATGCATCATAAATTTCTAGCTGTTTTATACTGTATTTTGGAAGGTAGACAGTTGGTAAATTACCTATGGCAGCAGATTCATACCTGATAAAATTCACTTTCCAAACAAAAAACTGTTTTTGAGATTTTTCAACTTCATATATCCATTTCTCTCAGCCCCCTGAAGCGCTAGGACTCTTCTATAACTAGTAGAATTTTTCTTACTATTAGAATATTATTAGAGATTTTTCCAAATACAGGCCTGAAAAAAATAACACATGAAAAGAGAAAAAGACCTTTGACTGGCTAAGAATTATCTGTCACAGAATAGCTGCAAAAGTATCAGAAAGTTGACAACCTTCAACTTTTTTGGTTAAAATGTTGAAAAAAAATATTTTTCTTCTGTTAGGGTCATAAAAACTCCTTTAAACATCTCAAAAGTAGGAACCAAAGTCTTTTTTTTTTTTTCTTAGAGTCTCCTTTTTAAGACATAAAGAATCAAAGCCTTTTGCTTGCTCTACATTAAAATATTACCTGGTACAATTTAACACTCAGAGGTTATTTCCTGGGCCTTTTACCAATGAATTTTCAATGTTCTTCAAATTAAAATGAATATATTTTTCTGCACATGCTACAACTCTTCTTTTGAAGGTGGAAATGTCCCAACGTGTGTGTATTCACCTACACTCTCTTATTATAGAATATGATTTATGGATTTCTTCCCCACGTACTACTTGTAAATCATCGAGATTTTTATGTCCTGAGCAGTCAGCAGTTGGTTATAAAATCAACAGAGGGCTGTACTAAATAAACCTTTGCCGGACGGCTCTGAAAGCATTGATGACAAATCAGAATGTGAAGACAACACCATGGGAATGATTCTCACCTACCGGTGGGAAGCCACAAGGTCTCAGGGAATTTTATTTGCCTGGAGACTTTAAGATGAATTACTAGAAGAACTAGTAAGGGAATCTGTTTCCTAGTTTCTAGAAGTTTTCTTATAACAAAGAATCTGCCCTGTATTGTAAAACATATAGAGGTGTAAATCATAGAACCAAACACATATGTTCTGGAGTCTGTGCTTATACACAGGTATTAGAAGATAGATATTTTTTCTGTTCTAACCTTCTCATTCATTATTTTCAAAGGTGGACATACATATTTGAGTATGTATGTGCTCAGCATTATTTCTGTTTGGGGTGTTAGAAATCAATTCCAGGTCCTCACACATGCACTCTAACACTGAGCTACATCCCAACTCATCTTTTTGTACTTGGGAAAATCTCTTGAAGAACACAGAAGAATTGGTATTAATTATTTCTGGGGCGGAGGATAATAGACTCATTTTTCACTTTATTCCATGGTAATGAATGAACATTTTTACTACAATTATATATTACCTGTTTATAAAATTATTTTTAGACTAGAGGGGGAAGAGAAGGCAATAATGATCTCTCTCCATGTCTTCTATGTCTTCTATGAGTCTCATCTTCTCGAGTCCTGGTATAAATAATCTCCATTGCCACTTCTGTTATAGATGTAGTACATAAACATACATGATAAAGACTCTATGTGGTGTGAGTACATTCATGGATGTGGACACACATCCATAGTTCATTGTACTATGAACTCTTGCACAGGGACACATACCATTGAAGTCCCTAGAGCAGGAACAGAACTTTCACATATAGGAAAGGTTTTTCACATACACATCTTGTTGCTAAAGTTCCTGCTAGCAGTGCCTGGGGTAATAGTAGCACACACTCAGAAAGTCCCCGATCAGATTACTGCACGTTCTTTCCTTGATTGTTTCCTCAACCCAGTTCCCACTGCCACACCTTGGAAAACTGTTTACAGCGAACAGAAACTCACTTACACAAGAGCTCCCACCTTTGCACCTTGACAGGAGAAACCGGAAGGAACCTAAGTAAAGTATTCCTCAGCAGGAGGAGGAGCTGCAGGGATTAACTAAGGCAGCCAGGGGGGAGAAGGGGTGTGGGGTCAGTGCCCGCAGCCCTGGCCCCTTTGTCTTCTGGTTCCTCCTTCTTGTCTGGCTTGGACTCCTCCAGGATCAGCTGGTTTGATTCCATCTTGTCCACGAGCGACAGCTGATCCTTCAACAGCCCGAATAGGACTCACAGGAACCTTCTGGCCTATTGAACATCCTAACCTTGCTGATAACTCTTCCCCAAATTCATTCTCATGCTCCTTGCTCACTTCTGGTCCCCAGCTCTGGTTCTGTTGGGCCCAGGCTCTTCCTCTTTCTTCTTGTAGGCACCAGAGTGCTTAAAGCATCTGATTCCTCCCCAGGACTGTGGATCCCAGGCACACCACTCTTAAGGAAACCTCTCCTCCAAAGAATGAAGCAGTCCTGTGGGAGTCTTATATCTCCACCGTTCCTATTTTCTGGACATAAAAGACTATCTTTCCTTCCTGGGCTGTTGTGGCAGAGAGTTCTAATGGTACAGCTCACATTTATTCTCCTATGGCAGCAGTTATCAAAATATACTCCATAGGTCCCTGGGACTCCCTGAGACCTTTTTGTATTTTGAGGGGATGGGGGTGGGGGAAAGGGAGAACTGCAAAGTGAACATTAATTAATAAATAATTCTAAAACCTTTATTTTTTAAATTGTGTGGACATTTGCACTGATGTTGCAAAAACAATAGTGAGTCAGATTTTTAGAACCCAGCAAAGCAGTGGCACCACAGTGTACTGAAGAACTCCTGCCTCCCAGAGAGAGCAGCTTCTAACTCTGGAACCTGTCAATATTGCCTTATTTGGAAAAAGGGTCTTTTATGGTGTGATTAAGGATCTTGAGATGGGGGAGATCATCTTGGGTCATCTGGGTGGGCCCTAGATGTGTCCACATGTATCCATCTGCAGAGGGTGGTTCTGCAGATGGAAGGGAAGACCATCTGAAGATAGAGACAGATATATTTTCCAACTCTATATCTGCCACAAGCCATCAGGAGCGAAAAGAGGCGAGAAACAAATCCCTCAGGATGCTCCAGAAGAAGTGTGGCCCTACCGCCATCTCAATTTCAGGCTTCTGACCTCTGGAACTTTGAGAGAATAAATTTCTGTTCTTTTAAGTGTCCCAGTTTGTGATCATTCATTACAGTAGCCACAGGAAACTAATACAGGCACCACTCTCCTAGTAATAATTCTATTCTTTGCCACTGCTCACTCACAGTAAAATAAGTAATTAAATAATTGTAAAATGCCAATTTCACTTTGAAATGCCCTATGGAAGCAGTAAAAAAATAATTTTACTAAATCTCAACCCTTGAGTCCCTATCTTTTTAATAGTCTATGAAATGACAAGTATACAGAACACACTTCTGCTGTATGCATGACCGTGATGGTTGCTTGGAGGGAATGCATTTCTGCTACTGAATTGCCAGCTGAATTGGTTGCATTTTTTTATGAACACCGTTTTCACTTAAAAGTATGACTGACAGATGCATCAGAGTTATTCAAACATGTACGATAGGCAGGCATTTTTTGAAACCAAACAAATGGATCTGACACTTCAAATGAAATAACTGACAGTATTAGTTGCCAATGATAGCATTCAGCCTCTTAAGTAGCATAAAAACTTTTGAAAACATATATCTGTCATCATGAGCTTGACTGCTTCCCAAAAGCTGACTTTTAAAATGAGTAGTGATATTTAAGATGTGTGATTTTAAAAATATTATACAATGAACTGTGTCAGCATTTGAAAGATCAGTATAACTCAATGTACAAATACTTTCCAAGTGATTATTACATGATATTTCTATAACACTTATGGGTAAAAAAAATCATTCAATCTTCAAGACAGACCAGTGGATTTTAATGTAACAGAGTACAAAATATTCACTAATATGATTTCAGAGTCCACATTGCAACCTGTTTTTAAATAGCTACCACATGAATTTTAATGTCAAATAGAATAAAAATATTCCTAATTATCTGGAAAAGTTTTAAAAGTACTTCTATATTTTCCAACTCTATATCTGCATGAGGTCAGACCTTGTTCATATAATTCAACTATAATAACATATCACAGCAGATTAAATGCAGAAACAGATGTATGAATCAGGTCATCTCCTGAGCCCAATGTTAAAGAAGTTTGAAAAAAATATAAAACAAAATCACTCTTCTCACTTTTGTTTTTGCTTCTGAAAGAATATGTTATTTAACATGTTAAGGGTTTATAACTGTTATTTTAAATAAATAATAAACATATGTTCTAATTTTTTAATTTAATTCCTAATATGGTAAATACTAATAGATAGTACTCACATCAATAAGAGTTCTTTGGGGTCCTCAATACTTTTCAAAGTTGTAAAGAATATCCAAGATCAAATGATTGAAAACTGTTGGCCTATGACATTGGGGTGAAGTAGCGGTGGGTGGGCAATGTACCAGTTAAAAGACTACATTTCCCAACTGCCTTTGCAGATAAGTTCAGCCTTGTGATGAGTTCTGCCTGATCAGATGTATACAGAAGCTTTTGTAAAGGGTTTCCTGATTTCCTGCCTGAAAGACAGATAGCTAGAGAAGTCCTTTTCTTGATTTCCTGCTTATCCATGGCCCTGCTTATCCTTGAAAAGTATGGGATCTTTGAAGCCCCAGTAGCCACTTTGAACCCTGAGGTTACCTTGAGGATAGAGGTGACTTGTTACCAAGATGGAGCCAAAGAATAAAAAAAAATAAAGAAAAGCAAAGAAAAGAAGGAGGAGGAGGAGGAGGAAGAGGAAAGGCTGGATCCTAATAACTGTGATGGTGTCTGATTATCTACTCCATGCTTCTTTTAAATGAGAAAAAATAAACTTCAAAATCTTGTTTAAGCCACTATTATTTTACTTTTTGTGTTACCCATAGCAGAACCTAATTGTAATGTTTTCCTTAAATGTGACAGTGTGCTAAAGCCAACCACAAAAGACCTAGCTTTATGTGGATTGTGTAATTATTTCTTAAATATTTTTTAAGATTGGGTTTTAGTCCTATGCCAACCTTTGTCTTAACTTGTGATGTTGAAAGAAGCATTATTCTTCAGGGTTAGCATCAAAGGCATTCCAATTTGTTACACTGTTTGGGCCACAAACATTTAGGGAGTCCAGGCCATCAGTAGACAGTGGGCCAGGCTCAGGGCACACGTGCCTTCAGAGCTCCGTGGTCATGGAGGGATCTACCTCCTTCCGTGGCCCAAGCTCCCTCACAGTTTTGCCACAGGCCTCTCTCCAATATAGCAGGCTATTTTCAGTGTGGAGAGAGACAAACAGTTTGGCTATTTAACTGGTTTTTCCAGGGCAGGACTTAAAATTCTCTTGAGCTAGGGGTGTAGCTCAGTGGTGAAGCATATGCTTAGCAGTGCAAAGCCCTGGGTTCAATCCCCAGAAATTCTCCACTGAATTCTTCTTTGAAATTTTTTATTCTTTTTAAAATATATATTTTTTAGTTGTAGATGGACACAATATCTTTTATTTTATTTATTTTTTATATGATGCTGAGGATCGAACCCAGTGCCTGACGCTTGCAAGGCAAGTGCTCAACCACTGAACTACAACCCCAGCCCCTCCCCCCCAATTCTTTTGAGCAAATTTTAGTATCACCCACACGCTGAACCAGAATAGCCCAAATAAACAGAGAAGCCTAGCTCCTTCGTTTGACGGGTTGGCACAGTTGATTTCTCTGATTAGCCATATCAGTTGTGGAATGCTCTCTTGTCTCTCATGCCCCCATTATCAATATGATAATGTACTGAATTTGAAGGGATGTTTGCAGAAAGTCAACTCACTTTGTGCAGGGAATCACTCTGTGGCTAAATCTGCTAAGCAAAGTAGGATTCTGTAGAATATAAGGAAGTCTTGTCCCTCCTGTTATGTAGAATCAATTACTGTTTCTGGAGGAGGGCGAGAGAAAGAAGAGATATCCAAAAGCCTTATTCATAAAGGCCTGGCAGATTCTAGAAGGGTCAGCTTTGGAGTAAGTAAATGTCTCCCAGAAGCCTAGGGTTTAGGATAGATCCAAGCTAGACCTGACCATTCCACAGCCTCCTGAGGACTAAACCTAATATGTGTTGATCAAAAATTTCAAATTCAGCAGAGGGAATAAATGTCAGCTGCAGTTACTAGTTCACATTCTCTCTCTCTCTCTCTCTCTCTCTCTCTCTCTATATATATATATATATATATATATATATATTTTTTTTTTTTTTAATTTATGGTGCTGAGGATGGAACCCAGTGCCTCACATGTGCAAAGCAGGCACTCTACCACTGAGCTACAGCCCTAGCCCTAATTCATGCTCTCTTGATAGGGGAAAGAAGATTTGAGGCCAAATTAGGATATTAGCTCTGCCACTTATTAATTGGGTGACTTTAGGCAAGTTGCTTACAGCTACACAAATGCAGAGGTGACTGATATGCTGGCAAACCACACTTTCTGAATACAAGTAATAATTACGTACACCTTTTCAAATAATGCTAATTGTTCTAGAAGATGGACGAACATGGATAGATACGTGCTAACAGTTTGATAAATAACTTTTTAAAACCAAAGTAACTCTAAAATAATAATTTACTAATTAGTAATGGATTTGTTTTCATACAACTAAAAACCCCAAATAACTTTAACAGGATAAGTTTATTTTCAGTCACATGTAAGAAGCCCAGAGGTCGTAGGCATTTCAGGGAAGACCCCTCTGTCATCAGTGGCCCAGGCTTCTGTCTTTCTGTGTCACCATCTTCATTCAGCACATGGATTTCCTCTTTAAAGTAGTCTCATGGTTTAAAGTGGCTGTGGAAGCTCCAGCATTAGGTCCACATCCTAAGTTGAAGGTGAGAAAAAAAAGGCTTCACACCTAATTCAACTCTCTAAAAGAAAATCTTCCAGAAGTTCCACATTGTCCATGTGTCCCTCTGTATCTATGGATTTCACACCTTTGAATTCAACCAACCAAGGATCCAAAATATTTGAGGAAAATTTGTGTCTGTAGTGAACATATGCAGCTTTATTTTGCCATTTTTCCCTAAACAATACAGTATAACAGTACAACAATACAGAATAACAACTACTTACATAGCATTTACTTAACACAATTACATTGTGTTAAGTATTATAAAATGTAATCTAGAGATGATATGGGTATATCATCCAGTATCCCACCCAGTATATGGGTGGGCCTGCTTAGGTTTGATGTAAATACTATACCATTTTGTAAAAGGGGCTTGAGCATTCTTGGATTTTGGTAACAGTGGGAGTCCTGGAATCAGTGCTAGATGAATATTAAGGAATGATTGTATTTCTGTCTCACTGACCAGAATTCGTTAGTTCTTTTATTGTGGCTGTTCTGTTACAAAGGGCAAGTGGTAAAGTCCGTATTACACAAGCAACTAACAGACCCTTCCATACTTGGTTCGTGTATTTTTTCCTCTCTCCTCCTCCCTTTCTCTAACTTCACTCTGGATTCAAATATCTGCTCAAGAATTTGGAACTTGAAAAAACATGTTTGTTTTGAATACTCCTGCTGAACCAAAAATATTAGCTTTGAAATGCCAAGTATAAGTACACATGCCAGACACAAGGTTTTGGCCAAAGAAGTTTGACTTGCACTTTTAGAATGACAGATGCATTTATCAGCAGGAGAGCGTCAAGGAGTCACAAAGCATTGAAGTTGTAAAATAGGCAAGCTTCGGACTAAACCGCAGTACCAAGGATATTTGTCACATATTTGTCTCATTTCGTTGGATTTTTGTGGGATTTTTGGTCTTTCCCATCTTCTCATTGAAGGTCATTAGTTGTCATGGGAATGGTGAGATTGAACTCATATAGCAGGATTTGATGGTATTGACATATGCAGAATAAAGCCAGTTCATTCCAGAAGCTGTGATTTAATAAGCTTGAATTTTCCAGAGTTTAATTTATTCCCTGGGTTTGGGAGGGTGGAAAGGAGAGGAAGAGCAGGGAAGCCAGACACCTTGGGGAACCGCCATAACTTCTTTGGGGCATTAGAGCTATATTTGGTGCAATTAAGTTGCTAATTCAGTAAAAACTACACAGTTCCCTTGTGGCCTGAAAGAGAAAAATGCAGCTGCTAAAGGTGGCTGATTTATAATCAGGGAATGACCTGGGCACCAGGGGAAATGAGCCAGGTTCTTCCGAGAGCCTAAATCACTCTCTCAGTCAGGCGATCAAAACAGCATGCTCACCCCGGGCAAGCACCAAAATTGGGCAGACTCCAAGACAGGGCTTGAAAAGATTCCCAAATTTCAGCAGGATTAGACCCTTGCCTCTCCCTCATTCCTCAGGAGGAAGCAGGAAGTTGAAGAGATCCTTCAAAGGAACAGGGTTTGGTCCCTAGCCTTTCCTCAACCCTTGTCCCAGACCTAGGAAAAATAGGACATAAAATTCAGGGCAGTATTGTTTAGTCTGTGACCTTTTTACAGTACGGGTGATCAATTTGCAGGGTTATTCAGGTTATATGCCACTTGTGCCCAGTGGGCACTTTTCACAGTGTTGTATGACTCAGTGGTTCTCAGACATGACTTATATTAGAATTGTCTGGCCAGCTTTTTAAAAAAAAAAAAAATCTCAAACCAAGATGCAGTTCAGACCAATTAAATCAGACTTTCTGGAAGAGGAACACAACACTGTGTTTCCAACATGCAGCTCAGTTTAAGAACTAATGGTCTGATTCACGAGGACTTTGATGTGAATGGCACCCCCTTTAGTTGTGTCAGGTACAACCTGCACAGACATACATGCAGCCCGGGGTAGTGGTGGAGAAGCCAAAAGTTTGCTGAAGACAGTAGGAGATAGAGTTCCTTCTAGAAAGAAAATAAGTGTAAAAGAAATCTAGAAATTGGGCCTCCAGCCAGCATCCTATGACGAGGGTGCCTCAGGACTGGATGAAAAATTAAGGCATTGTATGATTTTGGGCTCTGAATGGCTTCTATTTCCCCTTTCTCAAAACTGCTCCAGTTCTGAGTTCACTTCTTGGATATTTTCTAAGATATGTAATTTATGTAATTGAAATAACATCCAACACTCAAGCACCACTGTAGAATTTGCAAGGCACTTTTTAAAACCTCTGTTCTAATTGTGGAGCTCACTTCATGGATCTAGATGCTGTTAGAACTAGAAGACTGGTTTTCCATGAGCTTCTAAGAATGACATCAGTATTTGTGTTGTGGCTACACGCTTGCCAAACTTCATCTTCAAGGGCGCTCCAGGTCAGGTGGCCCTGCTAATCAAAGGCCCTGAGTTTAGCACAAGGAAAACATTCAGCAATGATTTATGGGACAAATGGAAAGGTGACTGATACTCTGGCAAACCACATCAGGAGGCCACTGTCAGAAGGACGGTTCTGGGTGCTGAGAGAGAGACTGTGGCCACAGAGAACAATGGAGCATGCTGTGTTTATATAGTTTTAAATTTGGCAGAGGGTTCTTCTGGCCTCAGCCTGCCTTGGCCTTGTCAAAGGCAATTGCCAAAGGCTTCTCCACGCTGTCCCACTGAGCCTGATCCTCAGTGGCCTCAAACTCACAGTTGCTAGATCTTGGCCCACATGCAGTAGAGCAAGGCAGACAAGTCCTGACTTTTTGTAGTCAAAGGATTTGGTTCCTTACTAGCTGGGTGATTTGAAGCAAGTCCCTGATCTGCAAGTAAAATCAAGAGTCCCCGGTGCTTTAAGGCTCAGTGTGGTGCCTCGCACAGGTCTGGAATCCTGGCAGGAGCTCCCTAATTGTGGCCATGGTATGGTATCACCGCGGAGGCTGTGGTCTCTGAATTTACTGCCATCACCAAAGAAAACCAGCAGAGGGAGCCTGGTCATTCTTCTATTCCTGGGAACCTTGATTTGATGTGCCCTATGTCATCAGGCTATGATGGATGTAGGTTTCATGGATCTAGTGATAACAAACTCTTTCAGTCCAATGGATTGAAATTGCAAGGTTTCAAGTCAATCTTTTTCTTTAAGGTCAATCTTTCTTAAGGTGGTTGAAAAGAGGTAGATTTTAGAGTCAAAATAAGTTCAAGTTTTTAATCTACCACCTTGTTATGGCCTTGAGCAGGGTCTCCCAGTCCTAAAGACTTCTTCTGCCTCTGTGAGATGGAGTTAACACTATCACTCATGGCATCCATTTGTTGGGAGAATCAAAGGATAGAATACTTGGAACAGAGATAGTGTCTGATTTAAAAAAAAAAAAAAAGATAGCTGATATCATGGGGCAGTCCTGTTTGTATCTCCCCACCCCATGAACCCTGACTCTCTTTTAGCCTCATGGCCCCCACCAACTTCAGTTCTATTCAACTCCAAGGACTCCCAGAAAGCCTCAGAAGTGACCAAATGTCAGAATGATTGCATGGTCACTCATCTTACTATTCCACTCTAGGTTACCTCCCTTGTCTGGTCTCATTGTTCCTACAGGCAAATCACTTCTTACTTTGGCAGGAGGAATATACTTATTCCAGGATACTTGTGCTATTTAAAACAGACACTTTCTTCCAAGTGTGCCACCCCATAGCCTGCCAGACTGCTCGATCCAAAACACAGGGCTTGGGAGGGGTGACCCACACAGCTGGCCATTCCTAAACCTAATAATAACTTGCACCCTGTGGGACGAACTATTTTGTGTTTATTCAGGGCCCTGAGCCCCACCCACATCAATTTGACATCACTGTTTCCATAGCAAATAATAATCTTCAAATGGAATAAAGCAGGAGCTGAAAGTCCCACAAAATGCAACCAAATGAGGTAAACATGTTCCTTCAACAATGGATACAATGGTGGTGCAGCCGCTAGCCTGTGTATTTATGCTCCAGATGACTTCCGTATCTCAGCCCATGGCTCCTTGGCTAGTGAGAAATGAGTAAAACTTGCAACCGTGAATACTTGACAATATACCACGACAGCACATATCCTGTGGGAATATGTATTTATATAGAGAGAGACAGCTCTCATGTTAAAATTTAAGATGTATGAATATAGTCCTGCATCTGGAGCATATGTTCATCCTCAAAATTTCAAAGTATAAGTATTTGGACTTCAGTTCTCTAGAGAATTTAAAATAGACCCTAGTGTCTCACTTTCATTTGTTGTTTGCAGCTCTCATTTAGCACCTAGGATAGACTTTATGTAGCCACCTGGATTTGTATGTGAACATGAAAAATATAAGCTCCTTAAGGCTAGGAGCCCTGTATTATGAAAAAATGCCTTGATTTCCCAGAAGCAGCACAGGGTCTGACATATGGTAGTAGGTGATATGTTTTGTGATGGACAGGATGATATAATACTACCTAAGAGAGAAGGGAATACCAGGGCATTTTGTTGCTGAGAATCCACAAAGGACATGAACTTACTCTTGCCCTCATGTCTCAAATTGTGGTCTACTGATCAACAGGGGACACCATCAGGAGCTTGTTAGAAATTCAGCATCTTGGCCTCCACTCTAGACCTTCTGCATTCTATTTATTTATTTATTTATTTATTTTTGTGTAGATGGGCACAATACCGCTGGCATGTGCTCTACCACTGAGCCACAATCCCAGCCCCAGGGTCTGCATTTTGACAAGATATGCAGATCATCTGTGTGCCTATTAAAGTTTGAGAAGCCCTGGCTGGTCTATAACACCATTATAGAGAGAAGTAGAGGGGGAGGAAGGGAGAAGCCCATGATAATGGCTAACATTTAGTGCATGTTCACCCCGGCAGGTGCTTTTTCTTTTTTTTTTTTTTAATTTGTTTAGTTGTAGTTGGACATAATACCTTTATTTTTATTTGTTTTATTTTTATGTAGTGCTAAGGATCGAACCCAGCACCTCACACATGCTGAGCGAGCGCTCTACCTCTGAGCCAAAATCTCAGCTCCAAGAGGAGCTTTTTTTTCTTTTCTTTTTTTTTTTTTTTTTGTGTGTGTGTGTGTGTGTGTGTGGTGCTGGGGACTTGAACCCAGGGCCTTATGCATGCTAGGTAAGCACTCTACCAACTGAGCTATATCCCCAGCCCTCTGGCAGGTGCTTTCTGTGTGCTACTCATTGAATGCTTGGAAAGAATCTACAAGGTAGGTACTATTCTCATTCCATTTTACTAGCTTGCAAATTGTGGTGATCAAATCAAACCTACAAAGCTCAAGCTCAGTATGTGGACTAGAAACTGTAGAGATCTAGTGGACATTGATATTTCTTTAATACCTTGATGGAATTCTAACTTATAGTCAAGTATAGCTTTGTACATGGAGCAACTTACACACTAGTAGGACCTGGGGCCTTATTCCTTCTCCTTTAAAAAGTGTTAGATAAGTCATGCATACTTTCTGTGGAATAATTAGAATGCACACAGAAAGCAATTAGTGAAACGTGGCGGCAGGTAACTGTCGCTTCAGTAAGCTCCCTGAAGGCAGCAAGGGCGCTTGTTTTCCTCTTGCAGGAACTATGCAATGTCCCAACACAGACTCATTTGGTGAGAGATGAAAAGTTCCTGTGTTAATTACAGAGAAAGAAGGCTGCTGGGGGGAGGGGGTGATTGTCTGGGGGCATAGGGGACACTGTGTCAGAAAGAGGATGTTCCTCCATCTCCTGACCCCTGGTCTCACCTGTATCCACTAAACTCCTTGGCCCTGGGTGTATGCCCAGCCAGCAGGCATGCACACCTGGGCACCTGCACAAGTTTCTAGAAGCCTTGTGCTGCAGCAGTGGTAGTTTCAGAACCTTGGGGGAAAAAGTGTCCTTACTCTATAAGGGAGTCTTGTAAAGCCTCAAGAACTGGGGCATAAACGGCAGAGACATCCTAAACATCAGAATCTGACAGCTTCAAAAGGCAATTATTCAGTTCCAAATATACACAAAGACTCCAGATTATTTATGACTTCTGAAGTTCTCTCCAAATGAAAGACCCAAGGGCAAGAGGTGAAAAGCTCCATGTCCTCAGGGCTGGACAGGACTCATTATAGGGAGGAGGTTGGGGATGCTGTGACACACATGGTACCTGCTCAGGGTTCCCTGAACTTTTTGAGACCTCTTCATTGAAGTCCACCCAAAAGTGACCCTACAACCTGCTTGTTTTCATCTAAGTTACCCTTTCTATGTGCCACCATAATTTTCATGTTTAGTTTTCTAATAGTACACATTAAATTTGTGTTGACTATTTTCATGAAAAAGTCGTAACGATCCACTTGGTGAATAAGCATTATACAGTATCATCCCATGAACAAACCAAGGTGGTCATGGTGCCTGTGGCAGCATAGTGGCCTTGGCCAGTGGTCAGCATTCTCATTAACTCAGGATTTTCCCCAAAAGACATAAAACTTGAAACTTCTCCACATGGAGATGCAGGAGACATTCATTTTAGCAGGACTGGCTACATAATTTGCACATATGTGCAAAATAAAGATGTGAGGTTCCTGTTTAGACATTATGAAGAGTTTCAAGATGGTGACAGCAGATCATCAAACCAATTGTGGCTCTTCTAAGGTCAGAGGGCCATGTGACTGCATGGGTCTCATGACCATGCTCAACCCTGCATTTTAAGCCACAATATTTTTTAATTCAAAAAATGTGACATTCCTTTATTTCTCCAATACAAAATTTAACCTCCAAAAGTTAGGGTGTTCCCTCCCCCAATCGTGGAAACCTCTAAGAATCCTGGTCATACGTGGTGCTAGACAACTACAGGGTTGAAGATAGGCCACATTATTGGCCTGGTGACTTTCCTCACTGGTTTGGATGCAATGTATTCCCTAAAGGTCTATGTGCTGGAGGCTTGGTCCCTAATGTGGTGCTATTAAGAAGTGACAGAAGCTTTCAGAGGTGGCACCCAGTGGTAAGTCATTAGGTCATTGTGACACGCCTTCAGAAAGGATTAATGCTTGTGGGTCTTGAGATGTGAGTTCTTTTTTTTTTAATATTTATTTTTTAGTTTTCAGTGGACACAACATCTTTATTTGTATGTGGTGCTGAGGATCGAACCCAGCGCTGCGCACATGCCAGGTGAGCACGCTACCACTTGAGCCACATCCCCAGCCCAGAGATGTGAGTTCTTACAAGAAAAAGCAAGCCTGGCCCCTTAATTCCTCTGATTTCCTGTCTTCCATGTGATCTCTTCCACATATGCTTCTGCCATCGTGATGCCATCCACCATGTGGCCCTCACTAGAGGCCTTCAAAACTGTGAGCTAAATAAACTTCTTCTATTTATACAATACCTGGCCTCAGCTATTTTGTTATGATACAGATGCCCACTTTTACAGGGCAGATATTTTTTATTTCTGCCTCTGTTGAATTCTCCAAGGTTGTGATGAGACCAGAGCCTCATGTCTCCTACAACATCAAATCCTCTTCCCTCTTTCTACTCCATAGTGGATGGGGGCAGCCCAGTGGAAGATGGGAAGTGGTAGGAATGTAACTGATGCAGAATAAGCCAGAGACCTTACCCGGTTCTGACTTGATGGCCCTCTATGCTCTGCCTTAGTGTGCAATGGGTGCCAACCCTTGCCTCCTATATTAGTGAGCTTTCTGTTGCTGTGACCAAATACCTGAGAAAATTGACTCCAAGGAAGAAAAATGTATTTGGTTCATGGTATCAGAGATTTCAGTCCATGGTCACTTGGTTCCGTTGTTTCTCCGCCAGTGGTGAGGCAGGCATCCCAGATGGGAGACTGTGGAAGGGCGAAGCTGCTCACCCCATGGCAGCCAGGAAGCAGAAAGAGAGAGGGAAGGTGCTGGGGACAAAATGCACCCTTCAAGTTTGTACCAAATATGATCTACTTCTTCCAAGTAGCCGCTGTCTCCTAAAGTTTATTTAGTTTCTTCTAAGAAACTTTATGAGAACTTCCTAACAGTCCATTAAGTTGCAAATCTGTAAATTGATTAATCTATTCATAAATTCAGAGCCCTCATGATCCAGTGACCTCCAGAGGCCCCACTTCTGAACACTGCTACTGCCACATCAGGAACTGAGCCTTCAATACATGAGCTTCTGGGGGAACATGGAAGATCCAGACCTTTACACCTCCCAGAATGGTTAGAATGAGGAAATCAGACGGAGTATGTACCAAACCCTTCTGTTAATCCTCCCTCCTCCCTTCCCTTCCTCTCAACTTTTAACCTTAACACAACACCAACCCAAAGGAAACCAGAAGGGTTTTGTGGTTTTGGAAAAGTGTCCCAAGGTGTTCATAACATATACCACTGTGTAAAAAGGCAGGCAGTAGACTAACATCGCCGGAATCCATTTATGTGAGTCTGCACACAAGGCCATTTCCACCAAATGTTTAAGAGGGTGTTTATGCAAATGTTAATTTTCCTGGATGGTAAGATTTCAGGTGGTCTATTACCTTGTTCTTTGTGCCTTCATGAATTGCTTTAATTTTTCATAACGAGTATGTCTTTTTTTTAACAAAAAACTTAAAGCTTAAAAGTACTGTAAAACACAACCATCTAGGATAAGAGTGTTTAGCTGGGAAGACTTGCTAAAGATGCAATATGTAACTCTATATCGGGCCACAGGGCAAGGACGTGGTGGTGAAACACAAGCCCTTGGCATATGCTGGTCCACCTCTTCAAGAGCAATTTGACAAAATCAAGCAAAAATGAAAAACCATACTCTTTATGCTCCAGCCGTTCTATTTCTTGTTATGTTCCCTAGAGAAGCTCTCATGTATGATGTTTTAGTCAGTTTTTTCAACACTATGGCCAAAAGATGTGACAAAAACAAGGGAGAGGGGGATAAGTTTGTTTGAGGCTCACGGTTTTAGAGGTCTCAGTTTATACACTGCTGGCTCCATTGCTCTGGGCCTATGGAGAGGCAGGACATCATGGCAGAGGGTGTGGCAGAGGAAAGCAGCTCAGGACACAACAATCAGATGGGGGCGGGAGGGGTGGAGAGGCTGGGGAGAGGGAGGAGGGAGAGGGAGCAGAGAGAGCTCTGCTCACAAGGGACAAAATATATACTTCAAAGGCATGCCTCCGGTGACCCATCTTCAGCTACACTCTACCTGCCTACAGTTACCACCTAGTTAATCCATCATCAGTGGATTAATCACTGATTAGGTTACACATCTCATGATTTAATCTCTGAAAATTCTCACATTTTCTCACTCATGAACTTTTGGGCATACCTCATATCTAAACCACAACACACAGATATGTGAAAGAATATCAACGATAGCATTGAACATAACCATGAAAACTGGAAACAATCTCAACATTCATCTATAGCAAAATGGATAAAATGTGGCATATTCATATTATTCATATGATGGACTATTAAAAGTGAAATCAGCATAAATATACCTTACTGTGGCAAATCTCAACATTTAATTTTCAATCAACTATCAAGTTCAGAAATTCTTCACATATATTAAAAATATCAAACATAGTGTGTGTATGTGTGTTTGTGTAAAAGCACAAAAAGAACTCAATGGGAACATCCTACATTTCTATCTCAGTCACCCAAGGCATGCGGACATAGACTGAATAGATGTTTGGAACTGGGTGAGTATTTCAACTGTGACCATAATGTTCTATTTAATTTAAAATTAAAAAGAGGCTCTGAAGAAAGAGTGATAAAATTTTAACAATTACAGATCCTTGGTGGTGTGAGCTGGGGGTGTTTATCTTTTGGGAGATCCTGCTTTGTAGTTCTTAAAGACAAAAAGAAGGAAGAGGGAAGAGCAGACTAGTTCTGGCAAATACATACACACATATCTATCCACATGCCTCTTGGCTCCAGGAGAAAAATTCATGACAGCAATGTGGGGAAAGTAACTTAAAACAAACTGAAAAATGTAGAGAGTTGGTAAATTGCCTATACAAGAAAAGGAGACGAGAAAAAATTGGCATGTTACTCAGGATATGTCAGGTTTTGCTGCAATAACAAACAACCCCTCAATCTCAGTCTCCTAACACAGCAAAATACTTATTTTTCCTTCATGCAAAGTTCTCTGAACATCCAGGTGACTCTCTGGCATCTCTCATCTGCATGGTGATGCAAACCATGTTTATCCTGTGACTTCACCATGTCAACCCAAGATCCCCAAGTAAGCTGCAGCAGGAAAAGAGAGATCAGCCCAGAAGTAATGCATGACATTTCCACCCACATTCTATAGACCTGTTCATATGCCTGTACCTAATTGCCACGGAACTGAGAAGTAGAAGCTATTGTACACCCAGGAAGGACAGGAGATGAGGATTTTGTTAAGCACTGGTCATGTTGCCTGCAGGAAGCAATTAAAGGCCACCTAATAAATAAATTGTTCTTATTAGCCAAGGCTCCAGGCCTTAAGAGATTCTTGTTATTTTCAGTTCTGAGAAGCTCCACTTTGACTTTCTCACATTGAGATGTCTATTCTTGCTCCTCAGATAAGCAACTGTTCCCTATTTGATACAGAGTGTGATGTCCTAGAAATTTTAATGAAAAAACCATCAGCTGACTCCTTTCTGGGAAACACAATTGAGATACACTAGAGAAATTACATGTGCCTTGATGTGTTTGTTGCTTGTTTACCAGGTGATGGCTTTATTTGCTTCAAAGTTCCCACAAACCAGAAAGGAGGTCTGTTGACATTGGACCTACCTTGAGATTTCATCAGCTATAATTCTCAGAACTCAGAGCCTCTGTGCTCTACAAAGCAAAGAGCATTTCTTGGGTTCTGGATAGATAGCAACATTAAGCACTTCAAAATTTTGTCTATTAGGACCATAGCAGACTCCAACATACATCTCATATCTGAGCAAAAATTGCAAGAGAAGAGAACTGAAGATGACCACGTCATTTTTTGAGTTGGTCTAAAGGAGACAGGATGCAAAATGCTTCTTTCCACCAGTGTCCATGAATTAAAAAAAAAAATCAGCAGAATGGTTAAGAATGTGGGCTTGGGAGCTAGACTACCTGGAGCCCATTTTGGTTCTGCCATTTACTGTCTCAGTGACTTTAAGTACTATACTCTTGCTTTAGTTTCCCATCTACAACTAGTATAGTATCATATTCACTTCAAAGTGTTTTGAGGATTAAATGAGTTAATATACGGTCATGTTCATGTAACAATGTTTCAGTCAAGCAGACTACATATACAGTGGTGGTCCTTAAAATTATAATGAATTATAATGGAGCTAAAAAATTCCTATCACCTGGTGACCTCATACCCATCATAACGTGTTTGTGGTAATGCTACTATGCTACCAGTTGCATAAAAGTATAGCACATAACTTATGTACAGTGCATAATACTTGATAATAAACAGATGTATTACAGGTTGATGTATTTACTATACTACACTATATATTTTATTACTATTTTAGAGTGTCCTCCTACTTAAAACAACACACACAAAAAGAAAATGTGCTGCAAAAAAGTCTGCTATGTCATGCTGGCAGAAGCCTCATAAATCTTGTGTTGTCCATGTCCCTTGATTATATCAAGGAGCCACATCTCCTGATTGACCCATATCATCTAGGTTGTACAAATGCTCTATAATGTTTGCATGACAGTGAAATCGCTTAATGACCATCTCTCAGGACCATCCCTGTTAAGTGGCTCCTGACTGTGTATAATTTAAAATGGGTCATAGCATGCCAGAAATGCTTGGTGTTGGTGTCCTTACTACAATGATTACAGCGGACTACACGCCTCTCTCGTTTCTGAGCAAAACTTGTAGTAAAAGGGAATTGACGATGACCTCATTTTTTTTTTTTAATTTTAGATGATATAGGATGGAGTTCTGCTCTTTTCACCAGAGAACACAAAAGCATATAGTGAAAATGTCATCCTTCTGGGGATTACGGATCTTCCATGCAAAACAGAAAATAAAATCCAGTAATGACATTTCATTCATTAAAATGGCAGAAGAGGCCTAAATATACCTTCATGTTGCTGTTGGTCCTTAAAAGTGGTTGTATGTAGTTTTGTCTGAATGTGGAAAATCAGATTTGCAGCATGTTTTCAATTGTCTTAAAAATGGGTTGTAGGATCTTGTTAATAATTTCTGGGTCTGTTTAGTAAGTTCATTGTTATGCAAAGAAATTACATTCAGAAATATGAAACTACTTTATTTGCCTAAAAACATTTTCCTCTCCTGGACAGTGGCAATGTACATTTCTGTATCTCACGGCCAACTGAACTACTATGGGAAATAGGTATCAGACTCCCCACTTCCTCTTTTTCCACATGAGCTTCTTTCTGTGTTAATTCCTGCTGTTCCCCAAAATAAAGGACTATTCCAGCCAGCACTTTCCCCTCTTTTGTCCCACACCGATAATTAAAGACTGACTCTTGGCTCTATTTTTTTAGTATTAATTTTCACATGTTTTAGATGCTATTAAAATGTTCTACATATATCTGCAAGGCACTGTTCCTTGGAGTTGCTAAAACTCCTTATCTATTTCAAGAACCCAAGTTTCACTTGACAATGCCATACCTTGGGCAGAGCAAAAGGTGGGACCTCCCTAGCTGGAAAGAGCAGGCACTCCTCAGAATCTGAACCCCACTGCACAGTGGCTCAGCCTACAAGGTCTGTCTTCTATTGAAGGAGCCCTAGGAGACTCTCACTGCAGCAAGCACAGTGGAGATGTCCTATGCTTTGAATCTCTCTGCCACCCATTAGACCCTGTGAGTTCTTTTGGTTCTGCTAACAGAGCCACCATGGCCCAGTCACCTTCCAGAAAAACCAGGGTTCCTCTCGGATGGTCTCTTTCTTCCAAGCCTCTAAGGAAGGATCATCCTCCTTCATTGGGACTGCCCTCCTCTGGCCCTTGTCCAGACTCTCCTTGCTTCTGGCTCTCTGCAATCCTTTCTTGGCCATTCTCCCAGCCTCCAGTTTCTCCCACACCCAGAGGCCTCCACCATCTGCCCTCAAGGACTTTCCCTAACTGCAGCGGCTCCCCCTACAGGGCAGAGAAGGAAACCCTCAGCAGGGTCCCATGAGCCCTCTCACATCTGACTCCTCTCTCCACACCCCTGCGCAGACCAGCAGCCACACTAAAGCAGATAGGTCTATCACAGGGTGGAGGCACAAAGGGTGACCATAGTGCTGTTTTCTTCAAACCCCACTTTCACATAGAGCTTAGAGTTTAGGCTTTCACTGTAATCTGCAAATGGGCTTATGCTATAGTCCCCAAATTAAACTGACAGAAGTTCCCATGAAACTTGTATAATTTTTTTGTAAACATACAATTATATTGCATTATGTTTTGTGTTAAAATAATTTTTCAGTGTAAATATATTACACCCTCTTTGAGCATTTCTTTTTTATTTTTCTTATCTTTCTTCCTTTTTCCCCCATTTCTTAGTATAAAAACTCCTTTAAGAGCCAGGCATGGCTATAATCCCAGCAGCTCAGGAGGCTGAGGCAAGAGGATCTTGAGTTCAAAGCCAGCCTCAGCAACTTAGCGAGGCCTTAAGCAACTCAGTGAAACCCTGTCTCCAAATAAAAAGAGCTGGGGATGTGGCTCAGTGGTTAAGCACCCTTGGGTTCAATACCTGGTATCAAAAAAACAAAAACAAAAACATCCTTGAAGAACAAAATAACCTAGCTTTCTTCCTTATCTCTGTCCTGCTTGCACGGTCCTCCCCTCTCCCAAAAAGCATCACTTCCTGTGGGATGTTATTCTCTAATCTCTCCTGCTCAGAATTCTCTCCTTCCCACTGGGCTCAGGCCTGGGTTCTGAAAAGCTGGGATCTCAGCTCCCAACCTTTCAGCTGTCCTACTCATGCCACATTCCGGGACACCTCACCACACTAAGTGTATATTGTCAACACTTGTTCAAGTCTTGGCATAAACTACCTTAAACTTTATATTATCTTCCTGTTCAGCCATGTCTTCCCAGTTCATCTCATCTCTCAATGTGCTCTCTATACAGTAAGTGCTCCATAAACCTCACTCAGGCTGCTGAGGATCCTAGTTCACTGTTCTCCTTTGGGGACCTCCAGAGGGTATGTCCTTCAGGATGGCTCCTTGGGTGGGATTCAGGGGGTTCAGTGGACCCTCTAAAATGATGAAAAATCTTCTGTACATATGTGGTTTTATGGTGAGAGGTTTATAGCTTTTGTTAGAATCTCAAAAGGGCCTGTAACCTCAAAAACATGTTGACCTATAGTTCTAAGGTGCTCCCATACATGGCAGAAAAATCAACAAAGGAGCTCAGCTGCCTCATCTGCAAAGTGGAGAAAATGTCAGGTAGCGCATATGAGGAGTGCTCAGTAGATGGCAATTATGACATTGATGTCCCTGACCTAGTCCAAGAAATGCCTGCAGGAAGGGCTGTGCCCCCACACCCCCAGGTTCCAGGTCAGAACTTGAATAATCTTTAGAATGACCTGGGTAGCTTTGTAAAATACAGATTCCTGGGCTACATTCCAAGTGCAAAAGTGACAATTCCTAGGAGAGGGCCTGGTCTTATCAAGCCTCCTCTTTGTTGTTGGTGGTTTTGATGACCAGCAAGGTCTGGGAGTCACCCCCAGCGGCTCTTCTGTGCTTACAGGCTTCACAACCTACACATGGAGTAGCAGTCTCACCCTTGCCTCTCTTCATCTTGGGAGGGACACGTTCTGGGAGTTTAAGCAAACTACCCAAGCCTTTGAGGGAACCGTGGGCTGCAAAATCTTTCAGAACAAAGAATTAAGTATCTTTATAATTATATCCAGGCCTAGATTTAGGCCGTGGCTCATATGGCCTCTTGAACTTCAAATAAATACCTATTCTGTTCCTTGTTTAAACAGGTGTAACAGTATCAGTGGAGACTAGATTTATCCAGGCAGGAAGGCAGCTCCCACAGCTGTCAGAGCACACTGCCCTTTCATTTCTCACAAGAGGGGAAGCTAATTATACTGTCATAGAGCAAAATAAATTTGCAATTTCTACCCCTGAGCTCAGTGAACCAGCAGGGTGAACTTTTCTCTGGGCTGCTCTCTGGCAGGACTCAGGGCCAGCCTGTGTGGCACGAGCCACAGATACTTAGAGACCACTGCAGTGGAGTGATTCTGTGCTGGCAGGGCCTACTGTCCCCAGACTGCCTGTACTCTCACACAAACACAGATTCACACACTCACCCACTCATCCACCACTGTCATACATGTGAACACACAGGAACACACTCCCACACTCTAATACCCAACCCTGATATAGTCATTCAACACTCACGCACACTCTCATATACACACTCTCAGGCATATGAATGCAACTTGCACACCACCCGTGCATACTCTCAGCCATGCACTCACTAATACTCTCTCACAACTCATACACACACACATTTGTGTAACTGACACATACTCACATACCTTGATACTCTTGCACACACACACCTTTCCTCTGGCGCCAGGGTGCTAACCATCCAACAATGAGAGTTTATTCTTGTGGACTTCAGACTTGTAGTTCTTTGTAAACATGCCCAGGACTTTCCCGATTTTAGCCTTCAAAGCCTCACATCCTGGGGATCCTCCCCATCAAAGTCCTGGGCAAACTGGGATACTGGTCACCTTCAAATCCACCCATGAAGGGAGAGACCCAATGTGTTTACCAGCCATGCACCCTGGCCTACCACAGGGCCTGGCAGCATTACTGGGTCTGCCTCATAGGCACATGCAGACACTCACCCTGGAGAAGGTGTCCACCTCCCAGGGAGACTGAGCAGGGTTTACTGCCCAGACCCCATCAGCACGCTGAGCTGATGGGGTTTAATTAGCTGGAGGTGGGAGGTGGCCTTTGACAGGTGTCTGAGCTTCTGAAATGAAAAGAATGTAAGGCCAGGGGGCTGAGAATCACTAAATCCAGGCAAAGGATGCACAGGTTATTCCCTGGGCCTTTAGGGCTTATTTGGACTTTGAAGGACATTTTATCCTTCAAGATCTATGTATTAAGTGAAACATAATCCAGTCTGCAAATAAAGAATATCTGGTTATGCCATCTAGGAACTTTCCACAAACCTTATTTGCAACCAACAGGACCTTTTCAAGCTGCGGTTTTGACTGAGCTAGACACCAGCTGTGGAGGTATCTCCATGAGGAAGCAGCCCTCTGGCTGTGGTGCCATTGGAGTAATCTGCTCTGGAGAAGAGGCACAGAGATAGGTTGGAGGAACAAGCAGGGGCTTTGGAATTAACTGAAGTCAGACTTGTAGCCTTCCTCTCCACCTATCAGCTATGAATATGTGGCTTTGGAGAAGTTAATTAACAATGCTGAGCCTGTTTCCTCCTCCATAAAAAGTCCATATATACTATTATACAGTTTTACAATATTTCCCTTCAAAGATTCTTGCTAGTGTATCAGTGAAAAGTACAGGTCCTGGTTTAGTGAGGATGATGAGTAAATGACAAATGACAGCTCTTGAAAAAAAAATTAATGATAATACCATTTTATTCTTCATGTTGTACCAGAGAGTTCCCATCAAATTCAAAAGAAGGTATTCTTTTCTGAAGCCCCATGAACAATTAAGTTTATGGAGAGTGTTGATTGCCTATTGTTATAATTAATTACCACAAATGCAGTGATTTAAAATAATGCAAATTTATTATCTCACAGTGTTGGAGGTCAGAAGACTGAAGAGGCCTCAATGGATTACAATCAGGATGTTGGCAGGGATGTGCTCCTGCTGCAGACTCCGGGGGAGGATCCATTCTCTCGACTTTTCCAGCTTCTGGAGGCTTCCTGCATTCCTTGGCCCATGATCTCTCCCTTCATCTTCAAAGCCAACAATTTGGCATCTTTAAATCTTTGTGTGTCTTTAACTCTTCCGCCTCCCTCCCTCACTCATAAAGACCCCTGTGATTACACTGGGTCCATCCACATAATCCAGGCTAATCTCCCCATTTCAAAATCCTTAATTTACATCTGCAAAGGCCTTCTTGCCACCTAAGGTAACATATGCACTGGTTCTTGGGATTAGGAAGTGGACATTTTGGGGGAGATCATTACTCTGTGCACTACATTGAGCTGAGTGGGTTTTAAATTTTTAATCTTCCAACCTTTGACACCTGCTCCCTGGGGACTAGTAGCAAATGCTGGCAGAAGGCTAAAAAAAATATTGAATAAATTACTGTTTTAGTCAGCTTTTTCATCACTGCCACCAAAATATCCAACAAGGGGCTGGGGTTGTGTCTCCCTGGTAGAGCACTTGCCTAGCATGTTGAGGCCCTGGGTTTGATTCTCAGCACCACATATAAATAAAGGAGTAAAATAAAGGTCTATCAACATCTAAAAAAATTTTTTTTAAATATCCAACAAAAACAACTTAAAGGAGAAAAAGTTTATTTGAGGTTCAGAGATCTCAGTCCACAGATGACTGATTCTGCTGCTCTGGGTTCAAGATGAGGCAACACATCATGGAGGATGGGCCCGGTAGAGGAAAGCTGCTCAGCTTATGGAAGTCAGGAAACAGAGAGAGAAGGGGGAAAGGGGCTGTAAGGAAGATGTATCCTTGCAGCATACATACCCACCTATGTATGCATATGTATGCAACTAGCACACCAGCCATGGCTCACCTGCCTGCAGTTATCACTCACTTAAACTAGAATGGACGGATTAGGTTACAGCTCTCATAATCTAATCATTTTGCCTCTGAATATTCTGCATTAATAGGAGCTTTTGAGGGACACCTCATATACAAATTGTAACAATTAACATCACCAGAACCTTCAGAAACTGCCAATCAAGGAATCTGGTAGTTTCCTGCATGCATGTATGGATGTATGAACCTGTTTACTTGTGATCGTGATTTTATAGTACGTGACATAACAGGGTCATAGTTTTTGCTTAGATAATTGTTTCTAGCACATTTGAGGGAAGCAATGGGTTATGTGTTGCCCTGCAGAGATGATGGAGACTTTGCAGGTACTCTGATCTCTGAGGAGACTAGGGACCACCCCTCTGGTGGCTGTCAGGCTTAGAACTTAACAAGTTTACTCCTTCCTAAGAGAGAGACCATGGGCAACCTAAGCAGGGAAGAAAAAGACTCGAACATGCAAGCAAGTTCAGGGTATGTGATTTTTTAAACTATTCTTCAAATGAGTCAAGAACTCAAATCTGGGGTTTGGACAGAAACTGGAACTCAGTGGGAGGTCTGCGAGGGTGGAGGATGGGGGTGCGAGCTTCCAGGCTTTCAAAACACAAAACAGGTGGTTTTCAGTGGTGCTGGTTGGTGGGGGAGGGAAATGGGAAAGGGAGGGCTAAGTACAGAGTAGGAAGGCTTCTGGGAGGATGGGGCCCAGCGTCTGCTGCCTGAGCAGGCTGCCTGAGAGTAGAGAGTGACAGGTGAGCCTTTCTGTGTGCTGCTGGGGAACAGCCTGGGACTACCAAGAGGCCCAGGGAGGAACTTGGAGACCCCACTGGGAATTCTTCCCCAAAGGACTGCTGCTCAGCTCAGACGTTATGGGGTAGGAGACACACAAAAGTGGGAGTCCAACCAAGCCAGAAGCCCCCCAAAAAAGAAGACCAGTGGGCAGAGTGGTGGGACTTCCTTCCTGCGACGAGGCTGCAGTGATAAGGTGGACCAGGAATCTGAAGCCATGGGCCAGCCAGAGGCAGGAGCAGCCAAGCCTGTGAGAGGCTTTAATTACTTTAGGGTAAGAAATCTGTGCTTTGTAAACATGCCAGATGTCTATGCTTTTCAGTGTTTTAATTTCTTGTTTGTTTTACTTCTTGTTGTTGTGGATGGTGTTCTTTTAGTACAACTGTAAATAAGAAAAGGCTGATGGCGTCCTTGTCCTTGCCTAGGAAGGCCCAGCTGGACTCCTTGCACAGCTCAGGCTCCTGATGAGCTCAGTCAAGGAAATGTGATAAATCATGACCCCAGAAGTGGCTCCTCTGGAGTCCTCTGCAACACATTGTAGGAACCAGGGATTTTAGTGACATTTTAGGCATTGGGGACAGCAAAGGAAGCATCCCCCTGTTAGGCATCACAATGAGCAACTTAATCCTGTCCCATCCTGCTCACACAAAAGGGTGGACACCAATGCTGTGCAGGGAGCTTGGCAGGTAACGCAAAATGCCTTTGGGCTCAACAAAGGGTCTTAGCTGCCCATTTTCCTTTTTCTTTTTACACCTACTAACCCTTATAGAAAGAATGAAATAAATAGAACTCTACAGTATTCAACCAGACCTGCCTGACATCAGTTAAGCATAAACCTCTAGCAAGTGGCAATTCTTAAAAAAAAAATAAATAAAAGCTGCAAGATGTTTTCCGCATGAGGATTTTAATGTGTTCCCTAATGGAGTATTCTAATGACTGTTCTGAAAAAGCAACCAAGCTCGTAAATGGTGACACTAGTTAAGTGATCCTATGAACAAGAAATAAATCTATGACCAGAATAAGGCTTAAAAACCCAAATTTCCTGCTTATCCCATAGACATTTGAAATCTCTTAGTTAACCAAGCAGCAAATGGGTGTCACTGACGGGCCATTGGCTGATAAGTCCCAGAGCTCTCATTTCAAGGTATTGTCCAAAAAACATCTCCAAGTTCACACTTGGGGAGGGGGGCAGGGGGAGTGGCAGCAAAGAATGGGCGGGTAATTTATTCAGGAACTGGAAGCTGAGAAACAGATTCAGAAAGCAAATACTTCAAAGCCCACTGGAGAACTCTCATAAAACATAGACCCTCTGCAGAGACCAGGGAGTGATTTAAATCCAGTTGGAATTTCTAGGGAGAAGGAGTAAAAGTTATCAGCTCTGCTCAGAGTCTCATGAATAATTTTTCAGTTGACACAGGACCTGAACCAGCAGAAATATGGGAAGGCCAAAGGAAAATAGGTTTCTAACTAATCTTCGCTCCTCAAAGCCTTATTCCTAAGTGAGGAACCAGCTTGGGAGAGGGGAGCCGAGACGGGAAGCTCATCATTTTTAGAAGCATCATTTTTTTTTTTTTTTTTGTCCTTGTGTGAGAAATGTTGGATAGGAAACACATTTTCTGGCAACTGAAACCTGGCCGGCTGGGTTGGCTAAAGGAAAGGCCATGCACCCACAAGACGACAGGGATTTGGAAGTCATTTGTAAATCCTTCTAGGCTAGTATGGGCAGAGAAAGGTCGAATTTAAAGTGAAATAAACACCTAAGGCTGGACCTGCAAAGGCAGCGGCTACGTTTACTTACTCTGTGTAGCTGCCCCCGCTGCATCCCCTACCTCCGCCCTGTAGATCTACTATCCTCCTTCAATAGTAATCACATTATTGTCAACAAGGGGGTCGGCCGGGCGCAGGGGAGGGACTTTGCTGCCGCTATTCTCGCTGTTCTGGGTAAACAGCCTTAGATAAGCGGGTGTGGGGGGAGAGGCGGTGAGGAGTTGTGAAAATCTTCTTGAAGATCCCAGAGGGATCAGAATCAGCACCTACCGCCTGGGCAGCTCTTTCCGCCCAGCCTAAGCGCGGCGCCCCTGCGCACTACCTAGGGGCCCACCACGGATCGGCTGAGCGGACGGTGGCTCTAGGTGACCAGGGCCGAGGAGCGGCCAAGCTGTTTTACCCTGATGGCCGCAGGGGGGCAGGAAAGAGGGACCGTAGACGCTTGCTAGCCGAGCCACGGGTGGCGCAATAAGGGCGCTGCAGCCCTCCAGATTGCGCAGGCAGCGGTGAAGGTCGCTCGCGGGGTCCCTGGTGGGCCGAGAGCTGGGGAGCCCGACCGGAGTGAGGGAGCGTGGCGGGGGACTTCCCTTCCCTGCGGTCCGGGAACCGGCAGGCGCGCGCCCCCGGGACCCTGGCTCTGCTGTCCGCTACAGCGACTCCGAGATTGGAGCCCTGAAAGTGGCCGCGAGGGAGCGCAGGGACTCCGGGCCGGGAGGGAAGTCGCTACAACCCCTGGAGTAGCATTCCGCCCTGACAAGAGCTTCTCTCTGCAGTCCCTCCTTCCCCTCCTCTCTCCCAGCAGCTGGAGATCCGCTGTCACCCTTCACTTATCACCTGGAGGTGCTGTGAGCCTAAAGGACTTCGCAGAAAACGTAAATGAATTCTGCTGATCCTGGCTTCTTTAGTTCAGAAAGCTCAAATCCAGAAGACAGCTTTTCATATCTAGATGGACACTTTCCCTTTTTCTGTTTTCTGCATACCAGCTCTTTCATCTCTTAGTATTGACGTCTACACTTTTCTCTCATTGCCCACAAGAAGTTATGGTCCACCCAGTTCTCTTCACCAAATCCTCTCCGTTTCTCTTTTCCCAGCTCCCAAATTTAATTTTGACACATTTGAACCAGAACTAGCCAAAGGTTCCAGTCCAGAGGGCTCAGACAACAGGGGACACAACAGTCAAAAATCAATAAGCAGTCAGGTGGGCGAACACCTGTAATTTCAGTGACTGGGAAGGCTGAGGCAGGAGGATTGCAAGTTCAAAGCCAGCCTCAGCAACTTAGCTAGGCCCTAAGCAACTTAGCCAAACTCTGTTTCAAATTGAAACACAAAAAGGGCAGGGGATGTGGCTCATTGATTAAACACCCTTGTGTTTAATCTCTGGTAGTAGTAGTAGTAGTAGTAGTAGTAATAATAATAAACATCTTTGTGTGTTATTACCAAGAGTGGACATTTGTTTAATAAAATATTCTCTAGTCTTTTGAAGAAAAACAACTTTGACCTAAAATTATTTGTATTGATTTATTTCACAGGGGATATCTATTTTGAAATTTCATATACCCTTACAATGTAAAATTTTATATTCTTTTGAATTAGACCTGGGTTCAAAAGGATTGTGAAACTGCAGTTCTGATCAAGTCAGAAAAAAATTTAAAAAGCTATGAGAGGGCAGCACTAAGGCTAAGGCCTATGGGATCTATAGAGTAATCCTAAAAACAAACCCCATGTCCTCTTCTTCCTTTCCTTATTCTACTAATACATTGTCCCTAAATGGAAGTGAGCAGGTGAGTCAGTCTTGGGTCTAGTCCTGTCTAGTTCTAGGAGTTGGGAGAAGAGGCTCCAGGCTATAGCTCTGCTATACCTCTTTCAAGAAGGAAGCTGGTTCAACTGGACAGAGAGCAATGATCTAAATGTACCAACAAGGAAAAAGGGGACAGTGTTGCTGCTTCTGGAAACTGTTGCCCAGGGCTCCTAACCTTGGGCATGTGGTTTGCTCCTTTATGCCAGGATTCTGGCCTTGCCATTACTGAGCGTCTGCTTTTCTAGCTGGGCAGTGGCCCAGGCCACCAATTTTCCACTTTCCTTTCTACTGGCTTTTTTTTTCCCTTGGAAGTTTGGTGATTCATTAACATCTCCACCAGAGGGTGGGCAGGAGAAAGAGAAACTTAGAACTCAAGTCCGCTTTGCATTTCTTAGTAGTTGGTGTTCTAGGACTGGGATTGGTGGGAAAGGAGCTATACTGTTGGCTAAAATGAGATTTGGGGATTATGGATTTAATCTGGTCTCACATCTACCATTTCCACAAATAATTAGAGATTATTAGTCACATTCAGAAGTTGCATTAGCCTCAAAGAATTTACAAAATATCTAAATAGGCTTAAATACCATCCTGGAGTCCAGAATGTTAAGTGCTGTGCTTCATATAATTAACATTTTTAGGGCCCTTTTCCCCTCTGAGGCTACAACCACTACTAGGTTGTGACAATTTACTGAATACCTTTGAAATATAACATTTTACAAGAAGGAATAAGCTGAGTAGGAACAAAAATGAAGCACTACTGTTGCACTGAGGGGGAGCAGGCCTTTGCCCTCCAAAGCCATTAGAATTCTGTAATGACACATCTCAATTTCTGCATTAGCATGCCTGCTATTACGTATGTTCTTTAAATGACCACTGCCCTCAATAAGCTAAATTTAAACCTGTTTAATTATGTAAATCCTATTCATGAAAAAAAATTTAAGTGCTATTTAAGCACTGTATTTCCTTTGGAATTCTTTATTGCAATTCTATTCATTAATTGTATTTTAATTCCTTGATAATCAGCAAGGTTTTAATCTGTGTTGGACGATTCCCCACAGACACTAAAAAGTCACTTATAAAATACCACCTGGTATTCCCCAAAGAGATGAATCAAGACCACAGCTCACCAAACAAACCCAAAGCACAAACTGAATGTTTAGTATATGTAATAACTTCAAATAATTATATTCATTGATATTTTTAGAAAGGTTGATTTAAAAAGTACTCTGACATGCTCCACATGCTGACAGTCTAATCCACGCTCAAAAAACATGTCAACCTTTTCTATCAGCACTATTCCCATTTTAGAATACCGACATGGTTGAGGCCTCCCCAGATCATTTCCTGAAACCTCTGCCAGCCTGAAAGTGGGGGTAAGGAATGGCGATATTACATAAATATCTGCATCAAGTTCTTGGATAGAATTGCACAAGGGCCATATACGGTGAAAGGTAGATTTTCCCTGGAGACTTTATTCTTGGAATATGTTAAAGTGCACATGTCTCCATTTCTGCTCCCAAGAAGCTGGTGTGCAGATGTTCAGTATTGGGGTGGTAGAAACACTGCTGTCTACAGTTTACATGGTGTCTAATAGGCCTCTAGAATGTACTTAAAAGACAGTGTTCAGAATGAGGCCCCTAACCTTCTCTGACGTAATTGTCTTTCTTTGGAGACACATTTTGAAGGAAAGGAAGATTTGAAAAGGGAATTAATTTTTCTCTACCAGTCATATTATTTTCCCTGGTACTTTATAGTAATCTCTTAAACAAATAAACAACAAAAAAATGCAGCTAATTATGGCTTCTACCTGAATAATGCTGCTGTTTGCGTGGCCGCACGTTGCCATCTCTGGTTTCTGACCCCCTGTCAGGACAATTCTGCCTGATTTCACTCATGTGCTGCCGCTTTTTGTAATGGAACATTATTTCCACTCAAATGTTTCCAGCTTTGCAAAAAACCTAAGAATTTGAGGGGGGAGTCCTTCATAACTATTATTTGGGTAATTATCAATGGGAATTATTCTGATTTTTCTCTGAGAAGAACATCTGAAAAAAGTTAGGAGTCTTAGTTTAAAATGCCAATTTTCTAATTTACATCTTAAAAATAGAGCTTAGACAGTCTCTAATAATTAAATGATTTCCCCTCTATTTTCTATGTTCAATAAACCCTATTACTATATATTTTTAGATTTTGGACATTAAGACTAGGAAGTTAAGAAAACAGAAGTTAAAAGGCTTTGAGGGAGATTTTTTAAAGGATCCAGTTTCCTAGTAAGTAGAATGGAACCTGGAAAGTCTTCATGGTGTTTAATATGTTTGTTCTCTGTCTTCTAAACGCAATAATCTCTAACCACCACTTGATCATTAGAGATTTATATTCACTATAATTTATGTGACCTCGTATCTGGGACTTTTTTTTTTTTTTCCTACAATGGCAGCCAACTGCTGGTGGAAACTAGAATGTTTCACATTAGTCAGCAGCCTTCTTAAATTATTTCTATGAAATAATTTATGACAGATTACAAATTCTTATATGGCATTTAAAGTTAATGATTAGGCAGAGAAATATATCAAAGATATGATTAGTCACATATGTATCTGACTTGTATGGTTCTAACTCTGTGTGTTTTATTTATAAGATTTGCTTTTCAGGGCTTAAATATTTTCTCAATGAAAGATAACATATTTTTAAAGGAAAGGTGGAAAACATGCATACACTCTTAGAAATTCTCTCTTCTAATTAAAATTATTTTCTATTTCATGATGGCCATTTTCAGTATAGGTCCTGATGTGTAGTATAAAATTATAAGAATTGACATTGGTAAAAATATTGTCATGATTTGAAGTCAAAATAGAGAAATCCTAACAAAAATATGAGATTTTCAGTGAAAATGGTAATGTCTGTTTTTCACAAAAAGGAACCAGACATGGAGTGATGTGCTCCCAGTAGATTGAGAAATGGCACCTTAGAGGCTCCTGTTCAGATTTCAGGATAAGCTACTTCCTAACTAATTTTAATTTCTCTCCATGGTTATGGTGAAGACTTTTCAATATTTCTTCATTGGATTTCATTTACCACCCAGGGAAGAAAGACATAGAAAGGTAGTCCTGAGAGTTTCGCTAAAATTGTATTTACATGAAGGGGACTTTCAGGATATCTCTTTTGTATCTGAAACAGATATTTCTTTTTCTTTTGCTTCCTTTCTCCTCCTATTTAACAGTGGCTCTAACTGAACCATTGATGATTCATTTCATGAAAGGCTAGGTTTTCTCTGCGGGTACTAAAAAGTCGTAAAGTGGTTTTAGAGACTTGCAGCGACAAGGAACTGTTTTCCTCTGTGCTGTAAAATAAAGTCCTTGTCAATAGTCTACAACCTGCAATGAACTATTAAAAAAGGAATTTATGATGGCTGGTTATTATCCTCCTGAAATAATGTTGTTCCAAGTCTGCCCTTGTCAGTCATCCGCAGAGGTCACGTGCTCAGTGGCAAACAAAAGGAGGGTCTGGATCCACACAGCAGCTCGGGGGTAAAAATTATCCAGGGAGGGCCTAGCCTGATGGTCCCTTATGCCCTTTATCACCTTTTCAAAGCCACAAAATAGCAGCCACATGTGTAGTTTATCTCGATTACATGAAAAGGCACCTGTTTGTGAGCAGGAGTTTGAATTGTGCATTAGAAAAATATTTGCATAACTGAAATCAAGGAATGATGTGGGTGTGCCTGGATATTTTAAGGCCAATATGATCCTGATAAGAGCTCACTTTTCCTCCCCTTGCCCTGTGAGCACTTTCCTTTGCAGACACTGGCTCCATTGGACAAGCTTTTGGAGAGTCGTCCTGGGTCAGCAAGGAGAAGAGGGAGAGCGTATCCTGCCTTCAGCTGCATGTGTGCAATGGCAGAGGAGGCAGGAGTGGGAGCCTGCAACGAAAGAACAAAATTATTTCTTAGTGGATGGATTAGTCTAAGGGTGAGGAGCCAGGAAGGGTCTATGATGCTTGAAGACCTTTGAAGTTAGAGGTCCACCTAGGAGAGGGAGAGACAGCCATGGACAGTGACTTTCAGGGAAGAATAGTGAAATTGTGTATGGTTGGGGAAGGATGCAACATGGACAACCAATGAGGAAGAGAGGAGGAGGAGGAGAATTAAAGAGGAGACAAATACCTGAAAATGGTTTCCTTGGATCCCAACAGCTGAAGATCTAAATTTCTGTGTTCTGAACCTTTATAATATAAATCATCATGCCCTGAAGAAAGTAATAGAATTTAATTGATAAAATGTCTTGCTTTATTTTTTAAAAAAGCTTATGTTGTGCCTGCAAATGTGTGTGAGGGGTCCCCAAGATTTGGGTAAATATTGCTGAACATTAAATAGTATAATAAAGACAACTGGCTTTAAATCAGAAGTTAAGAACCATCGCTTCTTGGCCACTAATTTAAATTAATATGTCCTAACATGAGGTGCCATTCATTACTTGTTTTCAAAAGTGATGAGAAGCTCAAGTGGAGCATGTGTTTAAAGGCCAGATTGCTGAGCTCTGGGATACAGAGTCTGGTGATAGTGCTGTGGAAAACAGAGGGTGCACCTAGCACCGTGATACTGTCATTTTGAAAACTTAGAAAAGCTTTGGTATCATCTGAAATGACTGATTAATTTATTTTATATACATAGACTAGTACTATTTGATTTAGGAAAAAATTAGGTTGATTAAAACATAGAAAATCAAAATCCAGAATTAAAATTATCACTTAATACAAAGTTCTGATTTGCGATTATTGTCTTCATAGAAGTAACATAGCTTAATCACCTCCTCACAGGATTGCCTCTACAGTTTCATAAGTTTTCCAAATCTCTTTTCTAATAGAAAATCTGAAATATACTAAAATATTGCTATGATGGTTTTCAAATTAAAGACTTAATAGAAATAAATATAAGTAAACCATAAATGCCATCTGCCAAATGATACTAATTTATATAGACATCTTTAGCTTTTATTTGCAAAATTTTTAAGCAGTCACTATCCATTATCATTTACAGAATGATGGCCTATGTTATAATTGCTGTCCCTTTCTAAATCACCAAATAATCCAAAGATGGAATGTTTTAAATTTTTGTTTTGTCATGTTTTGTTCTGTAGTGCTGGGATCGAGCCCAAGGCCTCCTGCACACCAGACATGGGTGCTGTACCACTGAGCCACACCCCAGCCTTTGAAATGCTTCGAATATATATATATATGTGTGTGTGTGTGTGTGTGTGTGTGTTTTAAGTTGTAGATTGACACAATATCTTTACTTTATTTATTTATTTTTATGTAGTGCTAAACTTAGTTTGCAATCCAAACAAAGACAGGTTTCAAACTCAGTGCCTCACACATGTGAGGCAAACATTCTACCACTGAGCTACAACCCCAGCCTTCAAGGGTCATTTTAAGGGGAGGAAACTATCCATGGTAGCCTTTTAGGGAATGATCTACTTTTGGTCAAATGTTTCTATAGAAGCCCTTCCCTCTGAAGAGAAGAGGAGAAGTATTACATCTATTAATTACATTGTCAAAATTAAATGCATGTAGGATGTGTAAAGATGATAGTTCCTTAATTAAGTACAGAGGACAAGCACATGGGAAAATGTTCATTCTTATGACGTGGTCCTCCTACTCCATGATAATCTGTAAGTAACCAGAACAGAGGAGATTCAAATCAGCAGCTTTCTAGTCAAATGATGGAGACTCTGATTGGTTTAGCTATTGAAGACATAGGGAAACTTGTCACTGTACTAGGAAAAGGTAATCCAATAGAAAATTCAATTTTCTAAAATATTTTTTTTCTAATGATCACCTTGACTCTCTGTGGTTCTGCAAATGCAAATAGAAAGCTAAAACTTTTGTTTCTTCTCAACCTCAAATGTAGCTACAAACCCCTAAATGACAACAGTTTTCTGGAATCCTGAGATGTCAGCAGTGAACTTCTGGGAGGGCTGCAGGAGACTCAGTAGAGCTGCTAATGTTGGGTTTAACCAGCTATTACCAATGTGCCCATTGCTCCTTTGTAGCAAGCAAATACTAAAGCAAGCAAATGTTAAATCATATAATTTAGGACTGGAAAGGATATTAGAAGTGGTCTCTGAGGTGATTCTCCATGGCACATGACTGTAAAAGTGGTCTCTGGGGCCATACTCCATGGCAAATGATTGGGGAGGCTGAGGCAGAAAGAATTGCAAATTTGAGGCCAGCCTCAGCAACTTAGACCCTGTTTCAAAATAAAAATTAAAAAGGGCTGTGAATATAGCTGACTAGTAGAACATACCTGGGTTCAGTCCCCAGTATTGGGGGAAAAAAGTGTCTCTGAGGCTGGGGGTGTAGCTCAGTGGTAGAGTATGTGCAAGACCCAGTACACACATGCACAAAAGAGGGGGTCTCTCTCAGTACATTCTACTAACTAGGGAATATCTTGGGAATAGAGGAAGTGTTGACTCAACCCACAGTAGTCTAATATATAAGTATCTTTAGCCAAGAGATTATAGATCATAACATATTTTGTTAGGTTTGTTTCTAAATATTTCATTTTTACATCACAAATTTCACTCCTGTTCCCTAGAATGCCAAATTAAATCCGGATCACTTTTGTCCCATCTGAACCATGGAGACCAGTGCTGTTCAATAGAAATATACCATGAGTTACACATGTAATTTAAATTTTTCTATTAGCCACATTTTCTAACTAGAAAGAAACAGCTGAAATTAATTTTGGTAATAGTGCATTATTTATTTCTGTGTAACAAATTATCCTTAAACTTAGCTTACAATGCATTTACTATTTAACAGGAATCTGTGGGTTAGAAATGCATGGGTGGCTTAACTGGATAGTTCTGGCTCAGGGTTTTTCTTGAGTTTGGAGTCAAGCTGAGGGCTGGGTTACATTATATGAGGCATTCACTCAGGTAGGACAGTGTGTTTCTGAAAAGCCTCGCTCCCATGAAGACTCACTCTTAGTCTGTTTTGTGTTGCTCAAACGAAATACCAGATACTGAGTAGCATATAAGGAAAAGAGGTTTACTTGGTTCATGGTTCTGGTGGCTGGAAAGTCCAAGCAGCATGGTAATGGTATCTGACAAGGACTCACTGCTGTATCATAATATAGTGGGGGAGATACAGGGTGGGGTGGGGAGAGAGATCACATAATGAGAAAGGGAGTTGTGAAAGCCAATGTCAATGTATAACAACCCACTCTTTCTCATTAACCAATCCAGTCCCTAACCTACATCTGTGGGACAGTCATTAATCTCTTCTGAGGGTGATGCCCCATGACCTAATCATCTCTCCTAATGGACCCACCACTTAAGTACCATTATATTGGGGACCAAGCCTCCAGCCCATCAATCTGTGGAAAACAAATAATTTCTAAACCATAGCAGTATCTCTTCTCCATCTGGCACCATCAGCATGGCTACTTGTTCTTCTTTGGTGATGGCTGGACTCTGAGATAAGACGAGAGAATTGGAATAAGCTAATGAGTGAAAGAAGGAGCAACCAAGATAGAAGCCGCAGTCTTTTTGTAACCTGAACTTGGATTCCACAGCTTATCACTTTTGCCATATTCTGTTTGTTAGAACTGAGCCATTAATCTAGCCTACATTCTGGGTGGGGTAGGGTGGGGATTACATATGGGAGTGAGTACCATGAACTTGAGATCAGCGGAGACCATCTTAGAGGCTGCCTAACACAAACAGATGTATCTAAATCACTATATCCAAAGTATTGATTAATATATAGTCAATATAAAATTTTTAAGGAGGTAGTTTACATTTATTTTCATACTGCCTTTGTTATGGATTGAATGTTTGTCCACCCCCACCCCAAATTCACATGTTGAAGCCCTGACCCCCAAATGTGATGACATTTGGAGGCAGGACCTTTGGAGACAAGGTTAGATAGAGTCAGAAGGCTGGAGCCCCCATGATGGGATAATGCCCTTATAAAAACAGATAAGATCTCCCTTCCCCCACTCTTTGCATGCACCAGGGAAAGGCCATGTGAGGATATAACTAGGAAGAAGGTCCTCCAGGAACACCATCCTGCTGGCACTCTGATCTTGGGTTGCCAGACTTCAGAACTATGGGAAATAAATATTTGTTGCTCCAGTCACCCTGTCTATGGTCCTCTGTTACTGCAATCCAAACTAAGACAGGTTTCAAATTCCAGTAAGTATTTTATACTTACAACACATGTGAACTTGGATAAACTGCATTCCAATCATTAATAGCCACATGTGGCTAGTGGCTACTGTGGCATAGCACACATCTGAATAGTTTACAGTCACCCGAAAACCCAAAGAGCCTTCCTAAGGGAACCTTCTTCACCAGGAACCTCAATGACTTAAGTGACTTCTCAGATATTTCAAGTACTTCCTGCATACCAAGTACAGGGCTAAAAGTGGGGAATGAGAAATAAATACATCATAGTGCCTGTCCTAAGGGAACTCAGACAAATAAGAAGTTATCTTGGGTTTCTAGAACATTCACCTCGAAGAGCTCTAACCTGGGATAAGCTCTGGAATAAAGCAACATTCAGTCTCTTCACAGTCCTTGGAAAGGAGGGTGAACTCCAGTGTGCCTAGCACAGCCAGAGCCACGGGGTGACCATATTTGTCATTCATTCCCAGCCCTGACCGGAGCCATGTGCTCCAGCCCTGAACTTAAAGCCCATACATTGGTCTGAAAGCTGATTTGCCTTGGACATAGAACAAGTAAAATATTTGCTTAACTCCATATATTGTACTTTCCACTATTCCTCACAAAAAGGGCCTGTAGGGGAAGGGAGCTATAGTGGGGTTCACTATTTCAGGCTTTTTGCATGATTTGGTGGGGGGCCCTGCAGAAATACTGTACAATAAGCTTCAAACATATGTAACTAAATGTAAACATATGTAACTAAATTTATGTGGAAAAAATGTTCTTAACTATCTTCCCAGCTATGAATGGATTTAACACCAGGGAAAATTACTTTTAGTCTATTCCTTGTCTTAACTGGATAATGCAAAGGACTTTGCTTTTTACAGAATGTAAATATGTAGTTGACTTACATCCCACAGTGGGTGCCCTGAATTGTACATGTGGTAGATTATAATCATCATGATAGCATAACTATGTAGCCAACATGTTCAGGGCCCAGCAGAGGAAAGTGTTCCCCCTAAACAAATGACTTAGTAGGTGATAAGACTTGCCAGTTCAGTTAAAGAATTCTGAAATTCTCAAGTTTCATTTGAGGAAAACACAGCGTATTTTAATTATTTTATTAGAAGTAGAATAAAGCAACTTCTGAGTGATCTTTCCAACAATGTAAGTAGTAGTCATTTAAAGTTAGAAAAACCCATGCCTGCCTCACGGGGAAGAAGTTAGTTTTATTTATATGGTGTCTGGAAAAATGGTCTTGAATACCTTCTTTATTAACTTTTGTTCTTACAAAAATATGTTTAGAAAAAAGTAAAACAACTGTGAAGGCAATTTCAAGTAAAGAACTACAAAGAAAACAATATATCTTTCTGACATGTAAAACCCATTTCCAAATTTTTATCAAATAGACATGTACTGGTTTATCAGTGACATAGTAGTGGCATCTTTAAAATAAAATGTCTTTGCCCTTCTATGTAGACAGAATTTAAAAATAAATAATAAAATACATGGTGACACAGGTCTCATTTCTGTGTCTGATAATGTCATGATTTTGGCAGAGCTGCAATAGGCCTGGGGCTCAATCATCCAACCTGGAAAAACATTTAGGGGGTCTGGAACATAGAAAAGTTCCCAAAGCTGTTTGGCTGGAATTCAAAGGGTGAAATTAAAGCTTCTGTTCTGTGTAAATCTGTCCAGATTTAGTGTTTTACAGCATCAGGCAATGCGATTGGTGCCAAGAACTGGTTCTGCCTAGAGGCCCCTCCAAGAAGCGGAAACTCCCATGCCCTGAAGTCAGGTTCCATTAGAGACAGAAATGAATTTTAAACATTCCATTGGAAATACAATTTATGTATGTCATCTTTTCACATGTAGAGTGGCTTCATTCTATAAGGAAAGTTTGCTCCTGTTTGAGAGGTTCTAAATACAAATGAAAAGAAAATACTATTTTAGTTGACTTTAAAAGACCAGGATGCTTAAGCTTGGCATTTGTGGTTGTGATTGGAAAGTGTTTTTGCAGAGCGTTAGAATGCAAATTTAAATCTACAGTATATATTCCACAAATATCTCCCTCTATAAACATACAGACTGATTATAGATGTGAACATGCACACAGGTATGCATATACACAGTGCATAGGGAGGCTAATAAAAACATCTGCACTTTTTCCCCCAATAAATAATGAAATAGCTTTAATTGTCATTTATTGTAACATATCCCCATCATTTCTCTGCTGTCCTCCTGAAGGCAGCTGTGAAGATCTTTGGAGAAAGTAGGAGACTCTAGGCCATAGGACACCTTTTAGCTTTTTCCATCTGAACTTTGAATTGCTTCTTAAAACTAAAAGCTGAGTCTATCAGGTGAACAAGGGACCTGGAAGTCTGCTCTAAAACTTGAACTTGTCCTATTTGGTTCTAGGACTGCCAGTGATTTCCCTGGGAGTTCAGTTTCAGTTCCCACAAAAGCTTGCCTCACCAGTTTATCTGGCCTGGGTCAGCAAGGAGGGGTTTGCCATACTCAGGAAGATCTTGATTGCTACTTTCTTCTGGAAACCTCGGGCCTCTGCTGCTGCGTGAACCCCAACACGCGTCCCCTGGGCTGGGAACGCTGGCACGCTACCCTGGCACCCCGGGGCTGCAGGTGAGAGCAGACCTATACTCACTGGTTCTGGGGAAGAACCGCCGTGGAGTTGTGCCCTTGTTGCTACCACTCGCGAGGACACAACGGTAACCAAGGCTGGGCCAGCATGGTGCTTGGCGATCGGCATAGCTCTCGGTGCCAGGTCGGCCCAGCTCTCTGGGCAGCGGGACTGGAGCGCAGAGGCTGGAGAGGCAGGAGGACTCAGCGCGACCCGGAGCTCCAGGTTGGAGGCTCTCAAGCCTGGGTCGCTCCATCACACGCAAAAGGGATAACTGTAAGGACATCAGTGCTCCTAGATCCTCAAGTGCCGCTTCCACAGGAACTTAATGGTGAAACTAGCCGGCTTCGATGGCCGGTCGGAGCCGCTGTTGGGTCGCTTGCTTCCCTAACGCGGTCTTCTGGGGCGAAATCGATATAGTTTTAAAACCTCAAGGCGAATTGATCATGAAACCCAACGAAGCTCAAGCTTCCTGGACCCTCGTTTGCACTACGTTTTCCCAAGCTCTGGAGGGGCGCCAGCAACTTTGGATTCCGAATTGTGTGATCTGTATTTGAAAGCCTCGCCTCGGCCCCCCAAGTCTAAGCTCAGGGCCGCCACTCCCGGGCAGGCCCACCCGCCTCGCTGTCACCCGCTGGCGCAGGAACCACCCTTTCTCTGAAGTGCGCTTCCTGATTACCAGGCTGTTCGGGTGCGGCCTGAAGCCTTAGCTGTGAAGCAATCCCGGGACACCAAGCTTGCTTTTGCGGGATTCAGATTCTCTCTGTCATTTTCACACGTCCCTTTTGGGATTGTTTCACCTTTTTCTGAGCCCATCATGAAACAGGCCCACAAGGCAGTTTACGCAAAAATATAATCCTGATATGGTATAGATTCCATGAAAGTTCTCGCTTTCTCCAGCATCATCCCCTTTCCTTCGAATATAAATTTCATCTCTTGGCCAAGGCCCTGAAATTGAATGTTATGATTTCACCTCTTGGCCAAAGCTCTGAAATTGAATGTTAAATTTCATGGCTTTTGCATGTTGTTGAAACCAGTGTGGCATGATGAATATGTGCAATATTAAATCTCAGAAACAAAACAAAACCAAAACCCCAAACCAAAGCCCTCTCTTTAGGGCAACCTGATTAAAGCAACCCAAGAGAGAAGAGGGAGGATTGTGGAATCAAGAGGAAGGAGCAAGAAGGTCTCCCTTACTGTCATCAGAATATTCTCCTTCCCTGCCTCTAATCCACATAAATAAGGCATTGATTGCCTCTGAACCTCAGGCCCAATCTGAAAAGTGTGATGCAATTTCTCTCCAAGAAAACAGTTCTGTACTTTGAAAATCCACACTTTACCATTTCCTGAATCTCATACTCCCAGGAGGAAGGTAGAATAGCTCAACCTTATATGGCAGTAAAACAATGTCTTTTCTCATTTAGAATCTTTCCAATTATTCTCTGATCAAGAAAATTAGTAGGAGACTAATTTTTAAAACACCACCACCACCACCAACTACAAAACATGCAAAAAACCAAACCAAACAAAAACAAAAACAAAAACTGAAGTCCCTGGCTAGGGATATAGCCCAGTTGGTAGAGTGCTTGCCTTGCATGCACAAGGCCCTAGGTTCAATCCCAAGCACCAAATAAAAGTAACAAAATTAAAACTAAAACCCACTTATAATTATGCATTTTATTTTATGTTTTAATCCGGGACAGGCTGATGGTATTTTAATAAACACTGGCTATCAAAAGTAAAATGAAATTTAGTAAACATCTTTCTCTATTTGGTGGCAATGTTTTTACTCAATGGTCTTCCCCCAAACCACCAGGGTTGGACCAAGGAGAGAAAATGTGGGCATGTATATGGTTTACTTGGATTTGACGCTTTCGATCTCAAATCTCTGTTTCCACCATGATCACATCTGGCAAACCCAAGCTGGTTTTGCTCAACTTACTAACCCCATAGTATAGACTCAGAAACACGGCTGAGTTTAGGTGACCCCTAGGTTGCTTTAACTCAGTGCAGTCCGCAAATGGCTCAGAAATCATCCCAGCCACCTCCCTGCCCACTAGAAACCCGGAATGGAACTCTCAATCTTGAGCTTTATTTAAAGCTAGAAGAAAATCAGGTCCTCTCCCCAGGCCCTAGTGCGAGTGTGTGGGGAGGGCTAGGCATTGGCAGGCGGATTTGTCTGGGCTGCAGCTGCAGCGTCGGGAACTCTTCTCTGAATCCTCTTCTTTCAGAAAACTCTTTTCTTGTCGGATGTGGTTTCCCTTTAATTAATCACTCATGCCCGCGTGTCCGCCGCGCCGCTTCCCCACTCATCCTCCATCCCCTCATATGATCTGCATTTAGGAGCCTGAGCGCTGGAGGAGCACGGTGGGGAGGGACGACGGAAGGAGCGGGTGTGGACTCGGCTGTGAGGCCGCAGTCGGCCACCGGGGGACAGTTGATGTCCTGCCAGATCGTCCTTCTGGAAGACCCACTTCCCGCCTTCCAGACTTTCTAGCCGCTTGTCCACTCTGGCCTCGAGGTTCCGCAGTTCCAAGCTGCGGCCTGGGTGGTCCAGGTGTTCCGGGTGGTCTTGCAGACCACATTTCGTTCAGGTTTCCTTCCCTCTCCGCCCCCCGTCCCCCACCTTAGGACCTGGCATCCCGCTGGTACGAGCCACCTTGTGTCCTCTTCTTCTCCCGGACTCCTTCGAGGATCTTTCCAGGCCGGCTTGGCTTTGTTGGGCACCCTGACTTCCTAGACTATACGGGTCAAATTAGCCCAACTCCGAGACAGTTCCACCGACGGAGGTTGAAGGCCTTGCCTGCGCCTTCTCTACGGAAAGCCCTGACCCCAGGCTTCAATGTCCAGCTAGCCCCTGGATTTCGGGCGGTGTTGGAGAGTCCTGATTCAGTGGCTCTACGTTAAGCCTTGTTCCCGGGTTGCGTTTAATGCTCGCGTCACTTCCGAGCCACAAAGGGAGGCCTCCTATGCGGCCCTCCACTTCAAGGGCGCAGCTGGATGTGACTGGGACCGCCCTGGAACTCGGGTGTCTCCAAATGAGGCCCAGGCCGCCTCACGCCTAGAGAGACATATTGTCGTTTGTCGGTATTGGTGGGACTGAAGAATCACACGCCGCTGGGTGTGTAAACTTGACTAGTGTAAGATGCGCGCCCTGCGGCCCCCAAAGCCTTGGGCAGCTTGCAGGGTTTCCCAGGATCCTGTGCCACCTTGGGCTCTCAGGCTTTGGCGCGCTGGGCTACGGCCACCCTGCCAATGCCCACACCTTGCTCCTTGGACCCAAGCAGGCTTCCTAGGCCGCCGGCGCTGGGTGGAGACACACCCGTACTTTCCCGAGAGCAGGAAGGGCTGAGCGCCAAGCGGGTACCGCGCGCGCGTGGACTTGGCCGGCGCTGGGCCGAGCCGGTCTCCTGCCCACCCGCGGCCCGGCTCGGCCGCGTTCCCAGCAGCCGGGAGCGCTTCCTCCCTCCGTCACCGATCCAGGCCGCTGGTCCAGCTGTCAAAACAGGGGGTGTCTCTTTCATTCTGGCTCACAAAGTCCCAAAGGGGAACAGGGGGCCTTAATGCTTGTGTTTGGACACAAGCAATTATCCCTAATTATTCTTTTTCTTTTGAGCCTGCCCGTCCCGCCGGCGAGCCCGCCGCGCAACAGGCCCCGTAATCCTCCCCGGTCGGCGGATCTCAGTGGGTTCNCCCGCCCTTCCCCCATCTTCATCTCTTTTCCCTTCATCCCTCCGCCCCCATCACCGCCCAGGACTGCCCACCGTGAGCGGCCCAGCTTCCTGGGAGTTGCGAATCGCTTTTAAGATTTTCCCCCCTTGATGCCTCACCCAGTGAGGGTTGTTTTTGTAGGTGCTGCTGCCGCTGGGCACCTTGGTACCCCTTCCCCGCCCCTCCTCCTTCCTGTCCACTTTCACACACACACACACACACACACACACACACACACACACACATGCTCTAGTCAAGAAAACATGTCCCAGATGAAAGACTTTTTTTTTCCCTCCCTCCCCCAAAAGTACATGTGTTTTGTAGAAAACGGAGGTGACAGGGTGGGATAACGAGGAGAAAGGAAGGGTAGTTTTCTTGCCTCCTCCCCGCCAAAAGGTCAGGGGAGTCAGAGGGGAGCCATAGGGTTAAAAAGTGCTGTGGGCAGAGTTCAGATGTCCCACGAATCTCACGGTTTTGCCCTGGGGGCGATGTGGGGCCACTCAAATGACAGAAAGTGGATGTTGGGAGCATTGTGTGGGCTTAAGTTTGCACTGTGGAAAGTCGTCTTTATTCAGAGAATTGGGTCCAATTATAAATCGCAAAGGATTGTCGGTACTCCGCAGAGCCCTGGTTTGGGTGCATTGGGAAATGCAAAATTTGGATTTAGGCTAAAAAAGTCCTACAGGGACTAAATAGACATCTACCTTTGAAAAAAATGAAAGTATTTAAAAATGCCAAATACATGAACCTGATAACATTTTTTTTTTTTGCTGTCATTTTTTGCCCCTCTTCTCCACATATATCACATATACCACATCATGTTGGTCAATATCTACAGCTAAACTTCTTGGCCATCTGGACTTTTATCCCCCTCTGTCACCCTTTATCTGCTGGGCTGAAACCTAGCAGGCTGTCTCTTTGGCAGGTCTGACATCCTGCCTGATTTTTGCCATCCTCCTTGGTGTGGTGCAAAGGTGGAATTGTGTCCTGTTGTTTGGCCAGTGGCTGGGCTTTGACAAAAATAGATGGGTTTTTGGGAGAACTATCTGCCTGATTCCACAGCCATACTCCACACAGGATTGGGTCCCTAGGCTACCATCTACTGCCTAAATTGATAGTCTAGTATAGAATACTATACTGCTGTGAAGCCTTCAAGCCATTAGTGTCTCTACCCCTTCCTGTTTACTTGTCCCATAGGATCCCAGCCAGCCTAAAACCCAGTGTGCCTGCTCAGGAACCTGCTCAAATTATAACAAAATTTTGTGCCAACTTGGCATCTATTGTGTCTGCTGGATTCCTGAAGGATAAACTGGTTGCTTGATTTATTTCTCTGCTTGTTTTGTACTTAATGAGCTGTGATGGTTCTGTAGGAAGCAAAATGCATTATTACTTTTTGTTTTTCATTGTCATGGAATCTATGGCCCTATATATCCTCATAATTAGATAATGTATAGTTTAGTATTTTATTATTTTAGCTTATAGTATCTTTAGTATCTTAAACTATGTGTACCTTAAAGATACTTTATATCTTATAGTATCTTTAAGGTACACATAGTTTTTGTAATCTTGATCTATTTCATTGATAATATTTTATTTAAATTTTTGAGTCTCCTAGTGAAAACAAAAATAGATAAGTAGGATTACATCGAACTGAAAAGCTCTGCATAGCAAAGGAAATAAGTAACAGTGGGAAGACAACCCAAAAATTATGAGAAAATATTTATAAATAATTTTACATTAGATAAGGGGTTAATATCCAATATATTTAAGGAATGCAATGTACTCACTGATTTAAAAAAAGACTAAAAACTAATAACCCAATTTAAAAGTGGGCAAAGGAACTGAATAGATGTATTTCCAAAGATATACAGTTGGCCAACAGATATGTGAAATATGCTCAGTATCTTTTAACATCAGAGAAATGAAAGTTAAAACCACAATGGGATATGAACTCATCACTGTTAGATTGGCTCTTATCAAAAAGGAGAAATATAACAAGCGTTTGTGAAGACAAAAGGGAAACTTTGTGCATGGTTGGTGATGTTGTAAACTAGCACATCCATTTTGGAAAACAGTATGAAAGTTCCCCAAAACACTCAAAACAGAATTACTACAAGATTCGGCATTTCCATTTTAGTATCTAAAGGAATTAAGGAAGAAATGTCTGCACTCCCATGGTCATTGCAACAGTAGTCACAATGCTAAATATGGAATCAACTGAAGTGTTTGCCTAGGGCTAGGGGGAGGAGAATTGGGGGGAAATGGGGAATAACTGCATAGAGTGGGGTTTCTTATTAGAAGTATAAAAATGTTCTAAAGTTGGTTGTAGTGATGGTTGCACAACTAAGTGAATACACTAAAAACTACTTTTACTTGTACACTTTAAATGGATGAATTATATGGTATATGAATTGTCTCAGTCTGTTTTGTGTTGCTATAACAAAATATCTGAGACCGGGTGATTTGTAAAGAGTAGTAGTTTAGTTCTGGAGACTGTTCCCAGTCTTCACATGTGACAGCATGGTGCTCAGCATCTGGTGGGGCCTTCTTGCTATATTACAACAGGCAAAAGGAATCATGTGGCAAGACAGATCAAGTATGCTACCTCAGTTCTCTCTTCCTTTCTTATAAAGCCACTAACACCATTATGAGGGTCCCACCCTCATGGTCTCAACTAATCCTAATTAATTCTTAAAGGCCCCATCTCCAAATACCATAACCGTGTGCATTTGTAAATTAAGTTTCTAGTAATGTTGGAGGGGACAGTTCAAACCATAGCATAGATAAATAAAAACAGGATTTGATGATCATCAGTGTGGCATTGGTGGTGGGGATGATGTTACTTATAGCTTTGACTAGAGGAGACCTGTAGAGAAGATATTTGGGTAAAAGCCTGAACTGAAGGTGTTACCCATGCAGATATCTTTAGAAGAACACTCTAGGTAGAAGGAACAGTCACTACTCTGGCTATTGGAGGTACAGAGGGTAGGCTGGTGGGGCTGCAGCAGAGTGATGGAGCAGGAGAGGTCAGAAATGAGGTCAGAGATTAAACAGAGGTGAGGTATGGGGGGTGGGCAGGGGAGGTATGAGCCTGTGGGGATTGGAGTGGAGGACAGGCATGCTCTGAGTAGAGTCCAGTTTTCTGGACTGCAGAAGGGGAAGCCATACAGGGAGAAAAGTCATGAGGCTATTACTGGGGCCCAGACAAGAGACAGAAACTTAGAGCAGGGAGGGAGCAGTGGAACTAGTGACGAGTGGTCAGATTTTAGATATATTTTGAGAGTTTAGCCAACAAATTTTCCTGATGCGTGGGATGTGAAGCAAATGTTTTAAACTCCAAGATTTAGAGATTGAGCTACTAGAAAGATGATGTTGTTATCAATTGGGATGAGGAAACCTGGGGTGGAATATGTAGGGAAATGTTCAGAGTTGAGTTTGGGCCATGTTAAGTTGGAAGTCTCTATTGGTTATACAAAGTCCCAGGCAAGGGGAGAGGTATGGGCTGGGAATAGAAATTCAGCAATTGTTGTATCTTTGTAGCATGCAAAGCCATATATGGCTGAGAATAGGGAGGAGTAAGGACTTGGATTGCCAGATCCTTGAATGATGGAAAATTTCTAAAAGAATGATTTCATTTTGGGGGTATTTTTTTTTTTTTTTTTTTTTTGCAGTCCTGGGGATTGAACCCAGGGCCTTGGGCAAGCTAGGCAAGTGCTCTGCTACTGAGCTATACCCCAGCTCTTGAGTTTATTTTTCAATGGTTAATAAGCTTTTTAAGAAGTTATAAGGTTTTTTAAAAATTTCAATTGTAGTTTAAATAATTTATGTTTTTTTTCTGGGATTGATGACATCTTGTGGTGATTTTCAAATTTAATGAAGTGAATTTGTTTAATTATTCTATAATTTCAAAAGACTTATTTATGTTTACATATGCTCCATTTTTATTCTCAATTCTGTATTTCTGCATCATTTTATCTATTATTAATGTTGGTCTTGAAAGAAGTTTGTGTATTTTATTAATTTTTTTTAAAAGAACTCATTTTTTACTTTGATGATTCTAAGTTTGACTTTCAATCTATTTCTTTCATCAGCTTCTGGTCTTGTTTTATTATTTCCATATTTCTACTTTCTCTATATTTATTTAGTGAAGGTATAATAATGGTATATTATCTTAAACTTTGAGAAGGTTTTTTACTTATTCTGGGGATTGAAGCAGGGGTGCTCTACCACTGAACTATATCCACAGCCCTTTTAATTTATTATTGGAGACAAGGTCTTGCTAACTTGCTGAGGCTGGACTCTAAATTGCAATCCTCTTGCCTCAGACTCCCACATTGCTGGGGTTACAGATTCGCTACCATGTTCAGACTTACCCTAACTTTTGACCTGATAGTTTAGCTTGTTGTAGAATTTTGATTGTCAGCACATTGCAGATAATATTCCATTATCTTCTAGCTACGATTATGCTGTTAAGAAATCCACTAACACAATTGACAGTCTTACTATGGATGGTATTTCTTATTGATATCTTTTCAAATCTTTTCTATGTCTGAGGTTTTCTTCTTTCACTATGGTTGTGCCTTCATTTTGACCTATACTATAATTTCTGAAGCAATTAACAATTTTCATTACGTCTGAGAAGTTTTTGTTAATTATTATTTTTACAAAGAACCTTTTTAATTGAGACATATTTCACATACCATAAAGTTCAACCACTTAAAGTATTCACTTCAATGGTTTTAGGGTTAACAGAGTTATATAATCATTGCCACCCATTATCTTTTGAATGCTGTTTTTCCATCATTCATTTTATTCTTTTTTTGTGGTAGTCCTTTTAAACATATGTTAAACTACTGGAATTTGAGGGAGCCTAACACATAATATCCTTTTTCCCCACTGAAAGTCAAAATTAATTGAGAGTTAAGCAAGGACATTAGACAGATGGAAATAAAAAGAACAGCTTCATTGCTAATAAATGCTGGATTCAGGGATGTGGCTTAGATGTGTGGCAACCACAGATCTCTCAAAACTAAACCCCAGATTAGAATTATCCACACCCTCTACTACAAGCAGTATGGAATTCCCACATGATTCCCACATGAAGATTGCCCCTAAAAAATGTATGGGGGGGGGAATAGAAGTTTATTGGATTAGACAAAGGGGAATGAAGGGAAGGGAGGGAGATGGAAATAGGAAAGACAGTGGAATGAACTGGATATAACTTTCCTGTGTTCATATATGAATACATCACCAGTGAAACTCCACATCATGTACAAATGTAAGAATGGTATCCTAATTAGAATAAATTATGCTCTACGAATGTATAATATGTCAAAACACACTCTACTGTCATGTATATCTAAAACGAACAACACCAAAAAATTACATAAAGATACCTTTGATATTTTCATTTGAAAATCCTGAATGTTAAGCTCAATAATATTAATATCACTTAAAAATTGTTGGACAATACAAGAAACAAAAATGACATAAATGATATTTCAAATAATTAGTCAAAATATCATTTTTGGTAGATGATTGTATATCAAGAAAAGACAAGGGAATCTGAGGATCATGGCACACACCTGTAATCCCATCAACTTGGGAGACTGAGGCAGGAGGATCACAAGTTCAAGGCCAGCCTGGGCAACTTAGTGAGTCCTGTCTCAAAATAAAAAATTAAAAGGGGCTGGTGATGTCACTCAGTCATAGAGCACACCTAGGTTTGATCCTCAGCACTGAAAAAATAAAAGAAAAAGGGGAAATAACTAAATAACTAGATTGTTTTGACACGGAGCATCAACAGGGTAAATGTCAATTATCCCCAAATTAATGTGTAGTTTTAATACAATTCCAGTTTAAAAATTCAATACAATTTTCCTGAAACTCTGAAATTTTCATAAAATTAATAAAAATAGAAATGAGTAGGAATATCAAATAATGTTTTAAAGAAGAGGAGCTATGGAGACTGCCAGCTTTGAAAATATATTGTTGAAAACAGCATAATTAAAACAGGATCCAAATATTGAAGAAGCACTAAGCATAGCTATCAATTAAATAAAATAGAAAGTGCAGAAATAAAGCTTAGCATACATCAGAATATGGTACATAATTTTCTTATATTCATATATGAACACACGACCAGTGTAACTCCACATCACGTACAACCACAAGAATGGGAAGTGACACTTCATGTATGTATAAAATGTCAAACTACATTCCACCATCATGTTATAACTAGAAAGAACAAATAAAAAGATTTAGAAAAAGAATATAATATGTGGTTTAAAAAAAAGTTGTAACCAAAGAGTAGTGTAACTGAATAAAGCCTGTTAGGATGACTGATCTCTACATTTTGGAGGGAGTTTATGTGTGTGCTTCCAGCTGCACCTCCCCACCCCTGTTAAGTGTAACTAAAGAATTGAGCTAAAAGGAAGGAAAAATCATAGAAAAAAATCAAGAAAGCACGAATCAACACTTTTTAGCTCTCTGGCAAGTGTGACCACATTGTATGCTTTGAAGCAACAAAAGGAACCACAGAGACCAATAAACAGATTGAACTGTACTAAAAAGTTTATACTTCTATCCAAAAAAATAATTAAAATAAGAAAACATGGTGAAATATGTTTCTATTATGAGTGTGCACGTTTTCCCTTTAACCAGAAATAGAGTATGTGTGGGTATATATATCATCGTATGAAGTGCTCCCTCTGAGTGGAAAAATAACTCGTGGTATATTCATACAGTGTAATTCAATTTAGCCTTTAAAATGAATGAACTGATTCTTACAGTTTGTCAAAATACACAATAGAGTCTAAAGAAAGTAAGACGCAGAATGCTAAGTTTCGAATGTTAATAGTCACACAAAGTTTAGAAACTCACAAATCTGTACTCTCTGTGTGTGTGTATGTGATGACCAAGGACTAAAAATATTAAAATGTGGAAGGGAAAGATATATAGCAACTGTAAGTGGTTACCTCTGCAAGAGGCCATGGGAAGTGGGTCCAGGAAAACTACAAAGGAACTCTGTGCTCCTTTTCCGTGTGTCTGAAATATTCCATAATTTTAAAAAGAGAGGACTATAGAAGGTGGAGATTGGATATCATAAAGATAAAGGGATGATCAGGGGAGCAGAAGGAGATAGAGAGGGAGGGAGGTGGTACCAAAAAGGGAGGAAATGGGGAGATAATTAAACAAAATCATGTTACATGCACATATATATGACAGACAATTTCACTTTTATATATATGTAGAAAGCACCAATCAAGACAAACAAACAAACAAACAAATAAGCAAAAGGAAAGTCAGTACAAAAAGGGGAATTGGGGGAGGGAGGAGAAGAGGGAAGATGGTGCGGGTGGCCGGGACTGAAACTGAATAAATCAAATTTCATGCATGTATGATTTTGTCAAAATGATCCCAACTACTATCTAGAACTATAATGCTGTAATTGACAAAAAAGAGGACTTATGAATTACTAAGAACACAACTCTAAAACTCCAAAATATGTATGTGAAAACAACAGGAACGAACAATACTAAGGAATTACACACATACAAAGATGGATAGAGCCTCAGCAACCAAAGATGGTTGAGATTACAATGGAATGCCAAGCACCTCAATTGGATTAGTGGAAAAAAATTTTTAATTTTTCCTGGTCCAGAAATTAGTATAATTATGTTTTTAAAATACTTATACTGCATATAGAATCTTATTATTATTTTTTTTTTTTTTTGCCCAGGGCAAAAACATCAAGCAGTGTGAGACTCTTATCTTTTTTTTTTTCTTCTTCATAGTTAAGCCCTCACTTATCGCAACTTTCAAATCTCAAGAACAAATTTCTCTTTTAACAAATTTCAAACTTCCTCAAAGGAACTCCTGGAATAGCTAAGGACAGAGTCTGGCCCTAAATGTTTTCCAAATAGCCAACTCTTAATCCTTAAATGTCCCTCAAATAAAACTTCTAATTCTCAAATAGCCACCAAATTCTCAAACTTTTCTTAAAGCATTCAACACAATTCATAATTCTACAAATCAAATCCAGACTTTGGTAGAACTCCACCCCCAATTCACCCATCTGTGTGTGGGACGCGTGTGCACACACCAGCAACAGAGTTTACTTGTGGTTTTTGTTTTTAAGGGCTTGTCAGTCAAGACAGAGCTGTCTTTTGTGAAAGCACAGGCCTCTTCTACACCAGAGACATACCCCAAGCCCCCAGTGACTGTCATCAACACTTGGCTTTTTTCATTTGTTTTTAAAGAGAATGGTGGGGGGCATCCTTGGAATAGAGATGTCGAAGCAGCAGGAGGTATTTTTATTTTTGTTTTTGTGTTTGCACAAGGGAGCCCTAAATATATCGAATTTCTGGTTTGCCTCAGTTCCTCAGGCAGTTTCTTCAGGATTCCAGTCTTGTGTGAGGTTCTTTATCCCCTGCCTCCCCATTCCTCCAAGGTGACTAAAAAGAGAGACAGCAAAGAAAAAGTTGCACTTCCTTTCAGAATCTAAATATTTGAGTTCATGAGTAAACGGAGACATATTTGTGTGACAGTTCTCACCAATTCATGCCTAGTGGTGATTTCAAACTAAAATAAAAGGGAAGTTTGGCAGTTTGTAGATTTAAAGATGTCTGGAAGAGAATTCCCAGAATGTACACGTGGATGTAACAGGGAAGACTGTACTGGGGGGTGGCTGGGACTGAGGTGAGCTGAAGCTGAGCCAGGGCTCAAAGTAGGTGCTTCACAAAAGTGAGACCCTTCAACTCAGGTAAAGAGACAGCAAGAGCCAACTCCCCCAGAGGCTGACCCATGTGCCAAATGCTACAGCAAGCATTTATATGGATTCATTCACTTAACATTCCCCGAACCTGTGATGAAGATACCGTTACTGCTCCCATTTTATAGTTTAAGAGACTGAGGCCCGGAGAGATCACATAACTTTCTCAGGACCACACAGCTAGGAAGCAGTGGAGTTGGACTCTCCCCAGACATTCTAGTTAGAAGCCTGGTGAGTTCCTATGCTCTAGTGCCAAATTCTCCATCAGCGATCAGATGGGAAGAGAGGCCAAGAGAGTCAAGTTGAATGTGCTTGGTGAATTACTCCCAGGTGTCTTTTGGTTCAGAGGAGGGATGCAATGCACTACTCTGTGCCCCCAGCTGCACTAGGTGTGGGTTGCACAGCTGAGTAAAGCTTGTGCTCTGACCCCCAGGCCTCCTGTTCTGCTGAGAGGCATTGGCTCAGCTGAGCTCAGCGGATGTGATAGAATGCACAATCCCATCACTTTGGTCTCTGAGAGTCAACTGTGTTTATATATTCAGGAATATTTTAACATAAACTTTTTATTTTAGAATAGTTTTAGATTTACGGAAAAATTGCAAAGATCGAACAGACAGTTGCTGTGAGTTCTTCATGACTTTTCCCCTATTAACTTTTTTTTTTTTTTTTTTTGGTACTGGGGATTAAACCCAAGGGTGCTTTTACCACTGAGCCACATCCCCAGCCTTTTTTATTTTCTATTTTGGCACAAGATCTCACTAAGTTGCTTAGGGCCTCACTAAGTTGCTGAGGCTGGCCTTGAACTTGTGCTCTTCCTGCCTCAGCCTTCTGAGTCAGTGGGATGACTACAGGTGTGTGCCACCATGCCTTGCCTATTATTAACATCTTGCATTAATGTGGTGAATCTGTTACAATTAAAAAGCCCAAAATGATACATTGTTATTAAATACTTTATTCAGATTTCCTTAGTTTTTACCCAATGCCCCTTTTCTGGTCCAGGATTTCATCTAGGAAACGACATTTCATTTAGTGATTAATTTTTCTTAGACTGCAACAATTTATTTCTCAGACTTTAATTGATTTTGGTGACCTTTACAATCTGGAGGAGTACTAGTCAGTATTTTGTAGAATGTCTCTCAACTGTGATTTATTTTTCTCATGCTTAGACTTGAGAAAGAAGACCTACAGGTGAGGTGCTATTGTCTTTATATCGTGTTAAGGGTACCTGTGCTCATGTTACTTATCACTGTTGTTAACCTTGGTACCTGGCTGAAGTTGTGTTTGTCACGTTTCCTTACTATAAAATTACTCATTTTTCTTACATTGTATTCTTTGGAAGGAAGTCATCAGCCCACACTTAAGGAAAATAATCAGAAATTTTGTTAGCCAGTTTTTAAACGTTTGGTAGCTTGAAATCTGCCATGGTGGGAGTGTTTGTATCTTGGAAATCAGCAAACTCTGCAGTCTGGGTTCTTTTGGAGAGCTGGACTCCCAGTCCACCGTTGGATGGAAGTGTGGCATGATGTGTGGGCAGGTAGAAAGGCATTTGGATCAAGGGGCTGGAAAGGCAAAACTAGATTCAGGGGCAGGAGCCAGTGTGCTGTGCTTAGAGGATATGGATTAGGATTATAAAGGCTTGGCACAGACCCTATAACCACCTGGGAGCCAAGAGAAACCATTCTTCAGAATGTTTTAATTTAATCAGTCTGGGACCTTGATGGACCTTGTTTTGTTTCTTTCCTTCTCATAGTAGTAATAACTATCATTTATTGAGCATTTTTTATTTATAGGTGCTTTTCTTGTCCTTGATTTTATCCATTCCTCATAGATCTCCAGGGTGTGTATTATTAGTTTCATTTTACAGATAATAAAATTTAGTACTTAAGTGACTTATCCAAGAGTATGACCAGCAAGCTGTGAAACTGGGACTCAAACCCTGTATAATTCCAGCCACGCAGTTTTCTGATTCTTTTACATTCTCCTTCCTGCAGTCCTGATTGCTCATCAGATCTGTTTCAAGATGGTGAAAAGGTGATTGACAGTGAGTTTCTAGGACTTGATGGGTGATTAAAGTGTGCTGCCATTGCCACGCAGAACATTCTGTCATAATTCATGCTCATGGAAGTGCATGGCAACTGGGACAGGTGCTGCTGTGTCGACTTCATTTCACTCAGGTCAGACAAATTATACTGTCATTTTACCATCAACTCCTCCAGACCAAATATTCTTTCTTAATAATGTTTTCTTTATTTTTCCCTGTGGATGTATTAATAAGGAAGAAGAAATTATGACACCCTTAAGTTTTGTTTCTTGATTGAACTCTGTGATGTCTTTATGATTTGATTCATGACTTCATTCTTTTCTGAGGCAATTTTAAAGAAACAGACTTATAAAAACTCAGCACTAGAATTAACCATAAGAGTTTTGGTTAACTATATAAAAACCACACAATCTATATGCATAGTGAACAAATGTGTATAAAAAATGCAGTATATTTCATTTAAAAAAACAAGCATAAAAATCACTCAGAGTTAATGTAATATTTAAGGCAAACAAAATGCTACTTGATCTGTTTCCATCTGAGTCATTCAGGGAATTTCAAGATATTTTTAGGATAATCTTCAAGAAGCATTGGAAGGTTAGAGTTGGGCCTGCCTGAATCATAAAGAATAGCATATTGCTTTAGTAAACTTAAATTACTATTTTTGACGAAGACTTCATTGGTCTTATTAAGGTCTGGGCAATGTTAGGAACTGGTATTAAATGATGGTAATATTTCTTTTTTTCTTCTTGTTACATCATTGAGACTTTTTAAACAGTACATCTAGAGGTGGATTGGTACATGAGTTCATTCATTTTGTTTTATTTGATTCACTTGTTTCTCCCCCTTCCTAACCTCCCTATCCCCAGACAGAGATACTGCCTGAGATGATTGGACCATAAACAAACACCTGACCAATGGGGGGGTCAATTTCTAGACCAGCTGAGCTAATCCTCCCCCCAAGAGTATTTACCTTTGCAGAAAGAGAGACTGAGCCAGCCTGTTGATGGATGGTGATAGACTGAAGGTCATGTGGAGTCAGTCCAGGTGCAAGTTGAAGTCATGAGACTTCATGGTCTAGTAGACCCAGGAAATAGTAGGAGCTGCTCTGTGGAGAGGAACTGGAGAGCAGACAAAGTACAGAGAGACACAACATGAGAGAAGGAGGGAGGAACTCTAGTTATTTATTCCCCTGTCCAGACCTCTATGGTCAGCTGATGCTGGTTTTCTGGCTCTGGATGCCTATGAGATTGCTTGTTACTCATTTTACAAGCTGCTTAGATGGATTCCACTCACAAACCAACAGATTCCAGACTAAGCCAACTCTAGACACCAAATGACAAGTACAGACTAAAAATATAGTCCCCCCCCCATCCTTTTAGTATCACACCTATTCACCAAGGCATTGAAGGTCCATAGGGCAACATAGGGTTCAGGGGTAAGAAAGAGTAGATGAAATGAATGTATAAGAAGCTTTTCCATGTGTTATGGCCTATAAATTCCTCTCTCACGACATTTTCTGGTAGCATTTCCCTTGGTTAGTCTTTTTCACCTGAAGCCTTGTGAGCCAATGAGCAGGCTCTTCTAAGATCACTGCTCAGCCCTTCGATAGCCACCATCAAGTCCCGAATGGCACCACTCCCAAGAGTCATTCTGCTCCTCTACTCATGACAAGTGATGGCAGAACTTTCTAGAGATATCTGGATAGAGTTTCATTCATTTGATAAATATTTATTGACTTCCTTCTGTGGCTAGGAACTGTGCCAGGGAACAGCAATGAACCAAATAGTTTATCTCTTACCTGCATGGAATTGTGTCTTGGTTGGGGGACACTCGTGACGAACACCTCAAAGTGTGTAAACAGGAGAGTCCTGGAGAATCACTTGTGATGGTGGGGCTGCATGAAGATCTTACCTAGTCATCAGTCACTGAAGAAAGACCTCTCTGAGGATAAGAAAGAGCCAGTCATGAAGAAATTTAAAAACAGAGGAAATGGCCTGGCATGCTCAAAGTTCCTTCCATGGAACAGAGGAGAAACCAAGAGGTTGAAAGAAGGCAGAGAGGTTGGAGTGTGTGGTGTCTCCATCGTGCACTCCCTTGGTGCCAAACTGTTTGTGTGATTTTCTTCTTTTTTGAGGTTTCAGTCTTATCTGGATTTTTAGTTCCCAAATCTCTTGGTTGGCTTTCCATAGTCTCTCTCCCATTCCACCCCCTCCTCTCCTGTCCCATACTTGCTGGACCTGTCAGGCTTCCCCCTCACTCACCAGGCTATTGCCATCATTTTCTAGATGTGGCAGCAAATTCTATCTTGTTCATGGTTGTAGCTCAGCACCTAGTACCTGGCATTAGTAGATGCTCACAAAATATTTGCTGAATGAATGTTTGAAATGTCCAGTCCAGGCTTTGCCCCACCTTCCACAGTCCTATTTTGCATGCTACTGTCACGATTTTTGCTCTAAAACGGAAATCTCATGATGTTACTGAACAACAGAGAAATCCTCTGGTGATTGGTTTCCATTGCCCAAAAGACCAACACCCTTAAATTCACCTTCACAGGTCTTCAGAAGTTGATCCCTACCTGCTTTCAAAGCTTATCTCCTAAAACCAGCTATTCAAAAGTGTAATCTCTTGGTGACCTCACAGTTCCCTTTGCTCTCCCTACAGGGTTGCTCCCCTTCTCAGTCAGGCCAGATCTTTTTCATTCTTCTCACCTTGGTTCAAATGTCGCCTGCCTTTCATGTTCCTGATACTGCCCTTTCTTTCAATAGGCACTAACCATGCTCTCGGAGCTCAACACTTTGTTCCTATGGCTGCCATAGCCCCAACCCATGGATTACCCATTAACTTGCCTATATCTCCAGAGAGATGGCAGCTCTGCTCATGCTACCAATCCCAAGAGCACAGGAGTGGCATATTTATTAATCTTTGTGACCCCAGTTGTTAACATGGGGCCACATGTGAGATTAACAATGAAAGCTAAAATCTACTGAGTGCTTACAATGTGCCGAGCCTTTTACACAATTAGCTCTTGAATCTTTAAAATAATCCTAGTAGACAGGTCACATTGTGATTTCTATTTTAGAGCAGAGGAAACTGAGGCTCAGAGAAGTTAAATGCATTGCCTGGTCTTGCACAGGTAGCTAGCAATGGCAGAGCCCAGATTTGAACCTAGACATACCATGTGTGGACCACAACTCACACTGCATCCCAGAATGACTCCTCATTTCTTATGAGGATCACACGAGGAGCTCCATTACATAATAACTGAACCTCTGGACCACTAAGAATGGAACTGAGCATAGACCCTCAGGGTTGAGAACCCTGATGAAAGGCATCACCTGGAGAATTTGTTAAATATGTAGATCACCACACCTCTCTTCCAAACATGTGGTTTCAGTAGATTAGGGTTGAAGCCTAGAGATTTGTGGTTTAACTCCTGGTGACTTCCATCTTAACGGATATACAACTAGAGAGCAGGTTTCAAGACATTTAATCAGACCGTTAGACTCTAATCTACATCATCTGTCAATGCAGATATCCAGACATTGGGAAATATCTTTGGCTGTGTGTTTGTGTGGCTGGACCTTCAGATGAAGGCACAGTGAATTGGCATTGCTTTGCAGGGGTCACTAAGCTGGAAAAGCTGATGGCACCATACAAGTAAACAGCTCCAAAAGTGTTACCCAGTAGTGCCTGCAATCAAAACCCAGTTATCTTGCCAGTACTCGTCTGTCTTGTTCATTCTATATACGTTAGCCAAAAACTGAATGAGGGGCCATGTGGCTCTTTAAGAAGTGGCTGGGTACAGTGGAATGCTGGGGCAGGAGGACCACAGATTCAAAGCCAGCTTTATCAACTTAGTGAGACCCCAAACAACTTACAAGACTCTGTCTCAAAATTAAAAATAAAAAGGGCCAGGGATGTAGCTCAGTGGTAAAGCGACCCTGGGTTCAATCTCCAGAACTAAAAAAACAAAACAAAACAGAAGTGTAGAAGGGAAAGATGAGACCATATGGGCATCAGCGAAGAACCAGATGAGTCCTTCTCCACACCTTTTTCTGAGCTCACCTGCCAACACACACATATACATACTCATACTCACACTTACCGAGGGGTGGCAGACAATAAAGTGAAACTCCTGTCACTGTCTCAGTGTCCCTTTTTTTTTAAAAAAAATATTTTTTGGTTGTAGATGGACACAATACCTTTATTTTATTTATTTCTTTTTATGTGGTGCTGAGGCTTGAACCCAGTGCCTCACACATGCCAGGCAAGCCCTGTACCACTGACCCACGAACCCAGCCCCATCTTGGTGTCCTTAAATGCAGACAAATGGAAGGCCACCATTGTGTTTGTCCCTGCCTCCCAAAGGGCTGACTCTGTTCCCTTTGGACCATCTTCTGTCTTATAATTGACTCTCTGGAGTCTGGCCAGCTTTTTTCAGAGTGATTTCATAATCATCATTCGTAATCAACGCCATTTTATGCTTTCTAACTTTCTAATGCTGTTTACTGACCTTTCCCAAGGAGATTCAGAAGGAAATGGCTGATCATTCACATGCAATCCGTGCAGCTTGACTGTTGAATTCAAGAATTCAAGAAAAACCTCTCCATTGCTGTTCTCTTCTCCTTCCCCCTTCCTCATCCCAAGGGAAGTCCTGAATCTATTTATGGACAATGTTCAGGTTCTAGAATTTGCCCTGCCAGAATAATCTTCCTAATGGGAAATCTAATAGGGCCTCCCACTGACAGAGAAGACCACCCCATCTGCAGCTAGGGACAAGAGACACTCCCAGCACAGATGTAAAGAAATGTAACAGATCGTGGCTTGATGTATATTCATTGCTTATTTAATATTTGAGCATCTTTTTCTATTGAACTCTCTTGTGGTGTCAACATCTGGAAAATATTAGGCCTCACCCCACTGAGGTAAACCCCTATTGCGTATTTTTCCCTTTTATGTGAGCCAGTGGGCATGGAGTGTGTATCTCTAAGTTTAGCACAGTTCCTTGCCAAGGCAGCTCTCAAACACATGACACTCTCTACATAAATCAGTGTTGTGTAGCCCCATTAGCCACCCTTTCTAATTGATGCTAACAGAAAGTTTAAGTGGGGCTCTAAGGAACCTCCAAGACTTCTTGATGTGAGGTCTCTTTTACATTCTGAAGCAGTGGATTAGGGTTTTATGAGCGGAAGCTGACTTAAAACCCTTGTTGAGCTCAGGGTGTAGCCCAGGGTGTGTGCTTAGCATGTACAAGGCCCCAGGTTCAATCCAGCCCCAACAAAATAGATAAAATAAACTCATTTATTTTTATTATAATCAGTTTTCAAATTGGGCCAAATCTTATCCAGGGTCTAGAATCAGACCTTTGTCTAAACCCTCAGATAAAGGGTTTAGTCAGCTCTCAAGGACATGGGTGAACAGAGCAAGCCGTGTGCTCTAAATAATTTAATAAAAAAAAAAAACTAGAAACCCATCCATGTTAGATGAGAGCGATTGATTGGGATCATAATTTATATTCTGGCAAGGAAAATGTTTATATTTTTATCCATCCTTTTATTCATCCTTATTTTTTGAGAAATGTCAATATAATTAATTTTCATTCACTGGGTGTCCATGAACTCCTGGTGCAGGGAAAAATCTGATGGAAAATGAATCTGTGTTGCAGATGAAGCAAAAGTGAGAAACCTTGATTCACCCAAGTATTGATTCAACTTGCTGCCCGGTAAAGTGATTGTCTTGCTAAGTGCTAGGTGATGTGGTTGCTAGAGAGAATAAGACACAGGAACACACACTGTCAGCCTCCGGTAGAGGGGGTACAGGGCAATGTATTATGTCTCACGATAATGTGTTTCAGGGTATTGCTTTAAAAAATTATCCATTCCTTTGGTGATAAATCCATTTCCTCCATGCTTAATAAGTATGGCATACAGGCCTGGAAAACGTGATTCTAGGTAAAGAAGACAAAAATGAGATTAAGTTAAGAAGGAAAAGAGATAAACTTTTTCTACTTCTGTCCTGAATCACCTACAGAGAGAAAACCTGTTAGGAAGTGGTTTCCTCCTCACAAGAATGATCCCCTTGTGGGCATTCTCTTTCCTCTCCACCAACATGGCCTTGAATTTCAAAGGTACAGCCTCAGGGGAGGGTGATGGACAGCTTTGCCTACTCAGCCCCCTGCCAGGGCAGGGACCTTGCACAACATTGCTGGGTGATGACTTACATTTTCTGTTCACGTTGTCCCACTTTTTCCCACAGACTTCACTGTGTCTCTTTCTATCTCCCTCAGAAACTTCCCTTCCATGTGGTCACAGGCTCATCATTTTTGTCATTTGCATCAGCACATTGCTCTTCTCCAGGCCATTTAGCTGTTCACCTCTTATGGAACTTGGCAACAATTTAACATACAGCCTGAGATTATATAAAAATTTTTTTGTTTGTTTATAGGACTGAGACGATGTTAGAATCCATATGTGATATTATATCATCTGTCATGTATAAATTTGGTGGCTGAATTCTGCTGGTTTTCTTGCTGTCCCTAAGATATTTAGATATCTCATATGAAGAAGTATTATCCTATCACAGATTTTGGATATTGCTTAATATTGAAGTAAATTAATGTTTTTCAAAAGAGAAGAGACCCAAGCGAGAATCTGATACATATTTCTCCTCTTCTCTAGCGAGTAGAGCTTTTGCTGGGAAACAGCAGGTGAAATGAGATTGTCAGTGGAAGGCTTTTAGAAGCAAGTTTTAGGAAGCACTGGAAGAGGGGTGTGTACAAGCACACAGGAGGGAGGGTCCAAGGAGGGAGGGGAGCCAAAGTTGACTGTCAGGAAGTTCTGTGTCTGCTGGGAAAAGGCCTGCCAGGCTCTTTTGGTAGGAGCATCCCCTGGGAAGCATGGCCTTAACACAAATGCATCAATGGAGGCCAGAGCATAGCAACTGGGACCTTGGGTCAGATATGTATCTTAAGAGGGAGGTCTAAGAGGTGCATCTTCATGGCTGCCATGCCAGGTCTTGAAAGGGGGAGAGCAGGAGGCAGAATCCCCAGAGGCATGAAAGGATTCCATACCTCGGGGCATGGGACAGATTCTTCTATAGATTCTTCAGAAAGAGCACGACACTGCTGACATCTTAACTTTAAACTTATAACCTATTGAACTGTGAGAGAACAAATTTCAATTGTTTTAAGCCACCCATTTTGTGGTGCTTTGTTACAGCAGTCAAAGGAAACTAATGTAAAGTTGAACAACCATGATTTTGCTGCAAAGACAGACAGGCAAGTCCTCTTTTCTGGTTTGGATGTGAGGTATTCCCCAAAAGCTCATGCGTGAGACAATGTGAGCGGGTTCAGAGAGGAAATGATTGGGTTGTGACAACCTTAACCCAATCAGTGAATTAATCACCTGATGAGATTAATTGAGTGGTAATTGAAGGCAGGTGGGGTGAGGCTGGAGGAGGTGGGGCATTGGGAACATGGCTTTGGGGTATATATTTGTATCTGGAGTGTAGAATCTCCTTCTCTGCTTCCTGATCATTACGTGAGTTGCTCCCCTCTGTCATACTCCTCCACCATGATGTTCTGGTCACCTAAGCCCCGAGGTATGGAGTCAGCTATCCAAGCACTGAGAACTCTGAAAGTGTTAGCCCTTAAATAAGCTTATCTTCCTCTACAATTGTCCGGGTTGAGTCCTTTTAGTCACAGCAGCAAAAAAGCTGACTAAAACATCCTTTTAGAAGAAGTCTTAGAAGACTGAGTCCTCTAAGACTTAGGGGAAGAGCTAATATGTTTTCATATAGATGGGGAGTGATGGAGCAGGTGATAGAATTGCTCTCCTTTTCTCAGTGAGGTTGGGGGCACAGGTCATTTGCTAAGAGTGAAGAGGGTAGAAGGAGGAATATTTCAATAAAAGCTCAGAATCTCTCATTAGGTTCTAATCAAGGTGTCAGCCAGTGTTCCAGTCATAGGAGGATTTGACAGGACTTGGAGGATCTGCTTCCACTATGGTTTATACACATGGAACTCTCCATAAGGTAGTTTTGAGTGTGTTCATTATATGAAAGCTGGTTTTCCCCATAGCAAGTAATCCAATAGGGAGACACTACAACATGTTTACTGACCTAACTTTGTCAGTCTCATACATCACTTCTGCTGTGTTCTATTGATCATACAGACCAACTTCAACACAGTGAAGGAGGGACTACACAAGGGTATTAATCCTGGGAGGTGGGGAATATTATGGACCCTCTAGGAGGCTGGCTCCCACACCATCTATATGCTGAGGCCTCCCACTGTTGGTCAATTATGATCCTGACCTCTCTTTCTCAGCATCAGACACTTATAAAGTGTCTTCTGGTCATCCCTTCTTGGATGTCCCATGCATACCTTGGAAGCAATAGGTCTAAAACAGATCTATTCATTCTATTCCCAAGCCAGATAATTTCTCTAATAATATTTTAGCAGCCCCACCAATGACTTAAACATCCAAACTAGAACTTTGGAACATCAATGACTAATCTCATTCACCAACTCTCCCATCTAAAACCATCCACAAGTTTTGTCAATTTTACTGTGTAAATATTTCTGGAATTTATTGCCACTTTTTTATATTTATTTGCACAGGTTTGGTTATGGAATGTATTATCTCTCACTTGGATCACTGTAACAGTCTCCAAAATATGGGACCAACAAGTAGTTACCTTGGATCTGAGAACTATATGTTAGAACTTTACCTTAGTTTCCTATGACTGCTATAACAAAGCACTACAAAATGAGTGACTTAAAACAACTGAAATTTGTTCTCTCACAGTTCAATAGGCTTCAAGTGTGAAGTTAAGATCTCAGCAGTGTCATGCTCTTTCTGAAGAATCTATAGAAGAATCTGTCCCATGTCTTTCTCTTTGCTCCAGTGTTGGCCTGTGAACAGTCCTGGTGTCCTGCAGCTTCAGAACTCCAACACGTGCCTCCATCTGCACAACATTCTTTCTTCTCTATCTGATTCTTCTTCTCTTCTAAGGACTCCAATCACTTGGGATTAAGAGGCTACCCTACTCTGTGGATCTATGGATCTATGGATGATCTGAGATTTTACCCTAGTTGCAAATTAACAAGTTAGGCTGGATTCTATCAGAATACACAAGGCTCCTGGGTCAGAGACAAAGAACTCAATAACTCCCAGCATAGCAAACCACACAAATCTCACATTTTCTTCAGTTCCCCTTGATATCTGAGGCAGTGTGGAGTGACCCAGGTGGAAGATGCCTCACATGTAGTAGAATTCTGCCTCAGTTGAGAAATCACAAGGTTGGGATACCTGAAACTTTTATGGGCTTAGCAAAGTTACCTGCCCTTTGTGACAGAGAGTTTCTTTCTTTCTTCCAAGGATGGTTGCTATACAAACATCTTTGGGGAAAAAAAATATAGAACAAAAAGGCTGTTAAAAAGTGAGAAACCCTGGAAGAATTGCCTCCCACCAACAGCCAAAATCCACATCAGGCTATTCAGCGGCTCTCCTTACCTACAGAATCAAGTCAAGCCCCTCGCACCGACAATGCCCTCTCTACCAGCCTCATTTCTGGCTCTTACAACATGAATTTGAAATAACTTGAAGTCCCTTGAATGGTCTATGTTCATTCTGGCTCCCAGGGCTTTGCTTGGATCATCTTCTTTGAATTTCTCTCTTCCTTGCCAAGAAATCACTTTTCTAATGTCCTGAGGTACTGCCTTCAGAGGCTCACAAACATGCTGTGGGTTGCTATTTGTTTATAGGGACATGAATCCAAAAAATCATTGCTCTTTGTTGGGCCAACATTTACCACTTGCAACTCTTTCCTTCTTTCCCTAAATGGAACTGCCCTCTATGAGGTGAAGGCCTAGCACATTCCAGTGAAATGAGTTTCCCTAATTTTTTTTTTAGCAACTTCGGTGGCAGGGTTGAATAAAGGCCTAATTTCTACTCTAACTCCTAGTTTCAGTTTGCTTCTTAGCTCAGCTGTCTTCCCAGAGGGATTGGAACAGCTCCATTCAGGGCTGGCCTTGCTCTATGTTTCATTTTCATTATACCAAAGTCAAAGTCAAAGTCAAAGTCAAATGTGGATTTTCACTAACAAAATAGCCACTCATACCGTGGCTTTATAAATCTCCAACTGGAGACCTGGTGCATAAATGGAAGAAGTGAAAATAAGGTTTAGAATAGCGGCCTAGAGCCTATGTGAGCAATACCACCTGCAGTGGTTTGTGTGTTCCCCAAAAGTTCGTGTGTTTGAATCTTAATTCTTCAATGCAGCAATACTGGAAGATGGAACCTATTGGGAAGTGTCTGAGTCATGGTTTTGGAACCCTCATGAATGGATTAATGTTTTTCTCACAGGAATGGATTAGCTATTGTTGGAATTCCATCTACTTTTCTCTCTTCTGAATATTCCTTCATACCATTCTGTTTTTGTACCATGAGTCAAAATAGCATGAGACCCTCACAAGACAGCTGTATGTGACTGTCTGATCTTGAACTTTTCAACCTTCAGAACCACAAGCCAAAGTAAACCTATTTTCTATAAAAAATTATCCAGTCTCAGGTATTCTGTTACAGCAGCAGAAAATGGACTAAGGCATTATCGATTTCCACTTCCCTTCCCAAACAGACCTGAGTAGAATGTGTTAAGACAACTTTCAGAAATGCTATGAGAAAATTACTAACTAATTGCAAAAATGAACTCTGGTAGTCATTTGATCATACTTTGAGAATCATCAGATTGAAAGAACTGCAAGGAATACTGTCCATGCAATGCTGACTTCAGCTAACTCTTCTTGTATTGCCCCTGTTTTCTGTTTTTGTTTTTGTGTGCAATGGGATGAAGTTAATAGCATGAGCCACTGACCTGGCTCAGAGTAAAAAGAACTAACAAGGAGTAATAGCATTAGGCTCATTATGCCCAGGTAGCACTCAAATGGAAAGTACTGTATGAGACCACCCACTGAGAGGGTGAACTAAAAAGGCAGAATAGTCCCATCTGGCATTTTCTTTTTGGTTGTGTGAATGTCACCTTTTGACATATATGCCCAGCTGGCAATGACCCTTCTTAATGAGGCCTCTATAGGGTTAGGCTCCTGGTCTCCATGTTTATGAAACATAATTTTGACCCCCATTTCTTCCTACCCCTACCCCTACATGGCTCTTTTTCATTCCCTCATTCGTCCTAAGCACATGCCACAGTCCCTGGAGCATTACTAGTGGTTGAATTGATAGTATCCGGGTTTCAGACTAATGAAGAGATTCTCTCCGTGCTTTAGTCTGGAATTCTAGCATGTGGACTCTGGAGCTGTGGGTAGCTATGTGCATCACGGGGACTTGTGAAGCAGGTTGTTGCTTTCTGTCATGATAGCAAACAACTGAAGCAATCAACACATAGAGAGAAAAGTTTTATTTTGGCTTGTACTTTTGGTGGTTCCAGTTCAGAATCAGATGGTCCCACTGTTTTGGACCTGTGGTGAAGCAGCCCATCATGGCAGAAGTGCATGGTAGAGCGAAATCACTCATCAAGACCAAGGAGCAAAATAAAAAGGAAGAGGAAGGAATGGTGGTTCCACGATCCCCTTCAAAGGCCCTGAATGACCAAAAAAAACCAAAAAAAAAAAAACACCTCCCACTAACTAACCCCTGCCTCTTAAAGTTCCACCACCTTCCAATAGGGACTGGCTGGGACCAAACCTTTACCACATGGACTTTTGGGGAACATTCCAGATCCAAGCAATAGCATCAGTGAAAGGCGGGGGGGATCTGGAGAGGGGAAATTGGGCTGGCTCCCTCTGATTCTCACTCCTGCTACCAGGTCTTTCCGAGACCAAGCTGCAAGCCTCTTTTTCTTTGAACAAATTCTTTTCTCTGTGCTTAAACCAGCTCCAGGGTGTTAATCCAAGGCCACGTGGAAAACCTGGAATCTGACATGGTAAAATCTAGGTGTGATTAACAGCAAAACATGGGCCACTCACTACCAGAAGCTGTGGAGCTAAGATGGAATATAGCCAAGGGAAATTGCAGTGAACTAGCCACCAACCACCCATTTTTTCTCCCACTGGTCTGAACTCACAAGTGTGTTCTGACAGTGATGTATGGTCACTAGCTCAGCACTGTGGGGGACATGACATGATTAAACAATAAAACCCCATTTTTCACAGAGATATGTAATAATGTTGTACAGGAAATATCATGGAACCCATATTAGAGTCCTAAAAGTGTGGTTTCAAATGGACATTTTTGTTTTGTTCTCCCTGTTAAGTGGAGACCGATAAATACCCTTCACACTAATATAGCTCCATGAAGGCACTTAGGACAGATTACAGCATAGTTAGAGCAGCAACTTGGATGAGACGCTGTAATATCATGCATAGAGATGGTGGTCCTGCGAATCAGTCATGGTGGCAGGCCTCTCTGTAAAGGATACCACAAGTGAGGGAATGTCCAGTGTTCTATGTTTTTAAGAATGAACTTATTGAGCTACTGCTGATGAAGTTTTGGTATTTCAACTCTGAACTTTGAGCATTTACAAGACAATTCACAGTTTTCTGAAGTTAATATTCAATATGCCATTAAAAGGAAGCACCCAGTGGCGTGGAACACAAAGAATTCAGATGACAAAAGAAAATTCCAGACAGAACCAGGATGAAGGCATTTCCCTGAGCCACGCCTGGCTTGGTATTTCACCAATACTAATGAGAAGCTGTAAGAGCTGGCTGTTTTTGCTAAGCTATGCTGCAGTATCAGCCAACCCTGCAGCCTCAGGGACTCACAGAGACTAACACTTCACTTATTTGTCTCCATTGGCTGCTGTAGATTCTTCCATAGTTCCCCTGACCCACCCCCACATAGCACCAATTATCCTTCCACTCAGGTCCAGACTAAAGGAACAGCTCCTGTCTGGGACATGCTGGTCTCCTGGCAGAGGGCAGAGAGAAGGCACAACCAAAGAATGCCTCTTAAAGTTCTGCTCTAGCAGCATCCCCTCTTCCCACTCACATTTTATTGAGGAAACAAGTCATATGACCAAGCCCACCTTCGATGGAGCAGGAAGTTCAATCTCCCACACAGGTCCCTAGGGTCGAGTCAGGTGGGGCAGGAATATTTTGATAGTAATATAATATAGCAATGATATGGCTGTATTTCTAGACCCACACCTTCTATTATTAACAGTCTAATCCATATATAAAATGCTTAAGTTAGTTTTAAGAAAACAGTTTATAGTCACAGTACAAGATCATTTTTCTTTCTTTGTTTTCTTTTTTTTTATACCAGGGATTGAACCCAGGGGTGTTTAACCACTGACTCACATCCTCAGATCATTTTTTTTTTCAATTTTTAATTTTGAGACAGTATCTCACTAAGTTGCTTAGGGCCTCGATAAGTTGCTGAGGCTGGCTTTGAACTTGTGATCCTCCTGCCTTAGCCTCTTAAGCTGCTAGGTTTACAGGCATGGATCACCGCACCCAGAAGGTTCAGTCATTTCTATTTGCTCCTTTTGTGGCTCTCAGACTTGGGTATGGGAGACTCTCTTAGGTGTTAATCAAAGCCAATGGATGGGCCTGATGAACCCCAGCTGGTAAATGCAGGCAGGATTCTCAAAGTGGGAAAATGATTTCAGTGGTATCCCTGAGAGAAGTGTTTCTCAAAGTGTGGTCCATGTTCTACACATAGCAGAATGACCTGGAATGTGGGTTGAACATGAAGATTTCTGGCCTCAATCCTAAATATACTGACTTGTAATTTCAGGGGTGGGGACTGGGAATCTGCATTTAACTAGCATTCTAGGTGATTCTGATATGAATCAACTGTTGAGAATTGCCACTTTAGAAAGTCTGTCCTTACCAGGGCTCACTCCTGACAGAATGCATTGTGCTAGATGTTCATGTCAACAGCTACTGTTATGGGTTCTCAGGACCCCTCTATGCCCTGGTTCGCAGGACCTCTTTAAGCAGGAGCCACTGTGCTCTTACCTCTGGGCCATGCGTCCAACCAGGCCTTGGGATTTCCTGGCAGGTCAAGGAGAAGAAGTACTTTCTATGGGATGGTTTCTAATGAGGGCCTCTATCCCTCCTTCAAACGCATTTTAGTTTATATACTTTACCATTTTTCTTATAAATCAACATCTGTGAATCATTTTATTTGTCTTTTTTTAGAAACAAAAATGTGACTACATTGAACAATGTTCTCATAAAAAATCCTCTTGTAATAGTAACAATTGTTTTAAAACTTATATTTTTAACTGCTTTTCCTCTACAGTGTATAGTTGGACACAGATCTGTGACAGAAACTTAATTTTAAGTTTCCATACCTGATTTTTGTGAGGTTTGCATTTGATTAAATATTTCAGTCATTGATCCCTAAAATGCAAAAGTGAAATTTAAAAGTTTATATTCTGACTGGGCTCTGCCTATGGTTTTCCAGGGTTGCTTTAAAGAGAAAGCAGTGTTCCATCCAGGATGGTTTAGTTTTACTTATTTTTTAATTTTTTATTTTTTTTACTGGGGATTGAATCCAGGGGCACTTAAGCACTGAACCACATCCCCAGCCCTATTTATTTATTTGTTTTATTTAGAGACAGAGTCTTGCCGAGTTTTTAGTTTTAGGGTTCTGCTCAATGACCTCTGCTGCCTCCTAGGCCATTGACTTTGATAGAGTTCCACTTCCAAATAAAAGCTTTCTGCTCTTGTGGTGCCATAACTGGGCCTGGTCTAGCACCCAGGTGACATAAGCTGCCCAGAAGCTGCCAGCCCATTCAGGACACCTCCAGCCCCTTTCAATGTATGTCATAAGAAGGGCCGGGGCAACAAGAGAGGAAGGAGCATTGCCATGGGGTGACACTTAATTGCCTAGGAGCCTTTCAAGCACCCTCAGAGTGCAAGCTCTTGTTGGGCTGCTCAGCTCGGCTTTCCCGGGGGCTCTAGCTCAACCACGTCTTCTGGGGTGGGGGGAGCATTTGGTAAAGACACCTTCAAGGTCTGTTCTGTTGTTCACACTGAATACAGGAATTTTCTTTTCAACACTAAACTCTGAGATCACAAATGTAATTTTCCAGTTATTTCCTGCCTTTTTGAAGTCATGTCTAGTTAAAATGAGGAGACAATTTACTGTAAAATTCAGTTGAGAGGAAGGAAGGAAAGAAGGCAGGAAGGAAGATGGGTGGGAAAGAAAGAGGAAGGAAAAGAGGTAGGGCATTTCCACTCTGTCTGTATGGCCTTTGTTGTTCTTGCTGTGCTGACCTGGCCTCATTACGCTTCTCAGCTGAATCCAGATATTCACATTTCTGTGTCTCTTCAATGCTGGGCTCTCTTTCTTGTGGCTCCTAAATTATGCAAGTTGAGCACAGCCAGATCCATGTCACAGGATGAAAACCAGCATGCCCAAGGAACTTCTGCATCTCCAGGAGGTTGGCACTGAAAGGAGAGAGGGCGGCGTGAAGTCTAAACTCCACCATGGTTGTCATGAAATTGTCGTGAGGCTTGCTCCCTGGGAAGGACAGGCTGCCTTTTGTGCTGACCGCAAAGCGGCAGCTCATTAGCGTGGCATCAGGCTGGCCGTGCGAGTGGCGGAGACCCGGTGCCAATTCAGTGCGCTGCTTTTCATACGGCTAATGGAGACTTAATTGAGTTTCTTGGGATTAGAATGTTGCAATATTGCCTTATAAAAATATTCCATTCTGGTTTCAGGCAGAGCATGAGTACAGAAAAGCTGTGAGGTTCAAGCTGCCAGTTATCTTGCATTCCTGTTATTGTCTGTAATTTCTAAAGACTAGTAAGTAGACATGGCACTTTACAAATACACAAAGACAAGGGCCTGGCCTTCGGTCAGAAAAACACAACCCAAATGAAAATAATCCAAGCAGAAGCGGTAACAGACGGTTTCAGGGGGAGGGCATCGGCTTTGGAAAGCTAAGTTGAAAGTATTTCTGTTTTTGTTTTTGTTTTGAAATGGGAGTGATGGGGGAACGGACGGGAGAGGGTTGAGGAGGCTGCATCCTGAAGTTTGCTCTGTGTTTAATCTTTCCAGGCTCATGGTCTCAGGAGGTCACTGGATTCAAAAGCCAAGTTGTTCAAGCTGACCCCTCCCCTTGCAAAGGAACTGCTTTCTATAGCAGTCAGCTCCTTTTCTCTGATGGCTTTGTGGCTGACCTCAGCTCCCCAGACAAGTGTAGGCTTAAATAAGATAATTGCTTTCTAAGGCACTATGCCTCCCTTGTAGAAAAGCTTCTGGAACAGAGAGCGCAACACCTCTGTGGGGAGGGGACCACACCTGAAGTCACATTCCCAAATCCATTGTTTCACTTTCCTTCTTCCAGAAAGCTCTCCCCACAGTGACTGTGTGCAACAAATGTCAGGCAGTTAACTTTAGAAGCAGGCCAGCTACTCTGTACTGTGGCACAGTCAGTTCATCCAAGACACATTTTTATGAAAACCTCAAGTTATAACCCACATATGGTGGCAGATCATTATCCTAAAACTCTAAATTGAACCAGTTATATAGTTGGAGGTGGATCTATCATAATCTGGAAAACTTCTCTTTTACTGGTCTATTTTAACAAGTGTAGGGAGGAAATAAAACTCAAAATGCATAAACTGTTTTACATTTTTGAATTGAACTTTGATAAAAATGGAAGCACTCCAAAATAAAGCAATACTGGCAAAGAAGGAAGGAAAGATTCAGAGAGAAATAAAGGAGAAAAAAATGTGGAAATAAAAAGGTTCTGTTACTGCTTTTACATTTCCTGACTTACTTCAGTGAAAAAGGCAGGATACACAATTGTCCAGAGATACAATTCCTAAGAGGAGAGAGATAGTCACAGAGACAGGAACAGAGAGGGACAGAGGCAGGGAGGGAGGTCAACACATAAAATGAAATGAATTGAATAGATCCTAGTGATTATCTCTGGGAATTAGGTTTACAGGTCACTTTTATTTTGTCTGGGGGCCATCCAAATTCTCTGTGATGACCGTTTTTCTTTAACCAAAATCAATTTTTAAAAAATTTTAAACGTATTCTGATTCCCAATGCAGTGATCTTCACCTCTGAGTCTGAGCACACACAAGAAGATGGAGTTCATGGCAGTTGAAGGGAGAGTCCTACATGAGTTAGGGCACCATTGGGTCCAAGCACCTTTGGAGCTTGCTCACATGTTCATACAAATTTTGCATACAGCTCACAGATAGACATAAAGACTTTTCCAGCCTAAACATATTTTAAGAGTTCCTACACCCGAGGCTGCAGTAACAGATGACACTGTGTTCTTGAGTGCTGACCTATTGCAAATTTTATCATCACCATCAGCAGACACCATCTGCAAGGTCAATGCCAATCGTCAGTGATGCGTTGCTTTACACCTTCTGTGCACTGCGTAACATGAAGTTGGCTTGCTACGGAGGATGCCAGGCTGACCCTGGCTGCGGGTTTTGACTATATTGCTTTTTTCGGGAGCCATGGTCTCTAGGTAATGAGCCGGGAAAGCAGCAAATGTCTGCGTATTTTCCAGGCTCCAGATGTTCCAGGCCCTGCAGACATTTGTTCTGGGCATCTTGTCCCATCCACGTCACACAGTTGGCTCCACAATGCCCTTCTGTAGTGTATCCCACTTCCTTGGCACTTGTAAAAGGTACTTTCAGAGGTGGATGCCAGATAGTTATCCTGGTCCACTACCTAAAACTATCCTCTCTGTTCCTCTATTTGAAAACCCTTGAGTTGGAGGTATATTAGGGTCAATGAGATCCTTTCCACAGGAGTGCAAAAGTCTCAAATAGGACTATACGCCATCTGTCAGAGCAACCTTACAAAAACCTGTTTCCAGATGGAATGGATATGTTGGGGGATCTGGAAAGGGAACTAAGGATAGAGCTTGAAGACTGAGGTAGCAAGGAGCACTTCGACCCCAGGGTGGCTTAGGAAATAGGCACACAAAGGTGTCTGAGGAGAGAGCAGTCCTCACTTCCCCTCAAGCCTATGCCCTCGGAGGAGGATTCTGCCCCCTAAGCAAACACGAGTCTCCCACACTAACCTCCTACTCCAGCCACAATTCTGGGAAAAGTCGCTTGCCATCTGCCCACCTTCTACTCTCAACTTGACCTGCTCCATCTTCTCCTTCCCAACTGTGAGACCAGCCTTGCCCAAACCACCAGTGATATTGTAACCAAATACAACGGTTCCATCCTTGGCTTACCTGATTCCCTAAAATCCCTTGATCCAGATAAATTCTTCCTGGTTTTTGACTCTTTTCCTTGGCTGCTTACCTCTGCTCTCCTTGGGCAACTCCATGCACACCACTGTGTGCCTGCCAACACTTCCCATCTGCACTTTTTTGAGCTGCACACCCCAAGCCCAGGTGCCTGCAGGACAACCTAGGCCTCCCAGATGTGCCAATCAGTATCTCCAAGTGGAACCCATCCTGCCTCTTCCTAGCCCATAGCCTGATGCCTCATGGTCCCCTGGGAACAGTGCACACAGATCCCCTGCTTAGAAAGCACTCCTCTTCCCCATAGCCCTTTTACCCTGTCACCTGCTCAACCAACCATCCCTCATCTCTTAGATCTTAGGTTAGTTGTCCCTTCTTCTGGGAAGCCTTCTCTGATGCCCTGAATCTGGGTCAGGTGTTTGTAAAATCTCACAAGCTTCCATCTCATTAAAATGTTGATCCGTTCAACCAAAATTATCACTCTGTAAGGGAAGGGAGCTGTCAGTGTTGTTCATGAAATCCCTTGACCCATCACGTGTTTATTGGAAAAAAAATAATAATAATAAAATAGAAGACCTGGATAGTTAGGAAAGGTAGTTAGGAAAGGCATGTGTGTGTGTGTGTGTGTGTGTGTGTGTGTGTGTTTTGAGGGACTGGAATGTCCTTCTGTTCTTAGTCTTCCCTCTGCTATGGATCAGACTCCTATTCATAATATCAAGGATCTGTTACTCAGATAAACACACTTTACTCCAATATTCTATTTAATCACAAGCTGTGGAGCCTTGCATGTGTCCCTCCCAGCCCTTCTTCTACCAGGTATGACAGTTTGATTCCATGAGAAAATGCAGTCTTCATTTTAACACCAAACCCAAAATGAGCTTTTTTTTTTTTCTTTTAATTCAAGGACTCTCACTACCATATGTAAAGATGGATCACTCAGCATAAATACAGTCTAGATCGGTCCTTCCAAGTAAAATAAACAATCTTGCCACAGGATAATTCTTAAAATCAATTTGGTTTACATCTTAGTTTTTGTTTTCCTTTTTGGAGTTGAACTGGGCTAAAGAAAAATGTTTAGTTCCAACATGGTCATTGGAAAAATGCATTTTTGAAGTTCCAAATGCTCTATAGTTTCTCGTTTTGCTTTGGCTCATTATGAAGATTTTATAGGTCTAAATACATATTCTTTGATGCTTTAATTAATGCTTGTGGCTAACTTATGAAAGAATGAAAATATTTTCATCAGTTTATAGGAGTGAGTCATGATGATTTTCCCAAGTGAAGCCACAACACAGCACCCTGCACTGTGGCACATCTGTTTGTCTCTTTCCAAAGGTTTGCTAGAGGATTTTAACAGCAAATTTGAAAATAACATGGCTGTGTTCATCACCATGTTGGTGAAGGATTTATCTTGGGATCTTTCTTCCCAAGCAACTACATCAAAGGACGGTAGCTGTCTATGAGATTGTTAGGCTGTGGCATTGTTTTATAAACCCATGGTGGGACAGAGGGCATTCTGGTGTCTCTTTTGCCAAAGAAAGGTGTTTTTTATAAGAATAATAAAAGAACACAAAGAAAATGGAGTAAGTGGAGTGTGATTGGATTAATTATTCTGGCTACCTTTGAAACCTTGGGTAAAGTGCATTCTTGGTATTACATGGACGAGCTTCCCCACTACACAACTTTCTAGCAAGTACATATCACCCTGCTCAGCTAACCACAGCCTTGTCATCCTCAACCTTGAGAATGTGTGATGAGTGCTTTTTGATGGTCCTTCATTTTAAAAACTCATTTTGAAACAGTTGGCTCTTCACCCACCCTTGTTTTTCCTCTTTATTTTGCTCTCTGGGGTGGACATCTGCTTGGAAGCCATGTCAGAGACTGTGACACGGTCGTGTTTCTCTGTGTTCCTTGGACGTCCTTCCTATGCCCTCTGTGGATCCAGATCTGAGGCTTCTCTTTAACCCATACCTGATGATCCTCAGGGAAGACTCCCTGTGCCCTTTGTTCTACTACAGGGTTCCTCTTCCTGTTTTCTGTAGGCCCCTGCACTGTGCTGGAGATGTGTTATGTGTCCTAGCAACAGCAAGGTCAGTGCCACACAGTGCTGTTTGGGGACTAGCAAAATGAATGCTCCTCGAGACCTTGCTAGGAATGAGCATTCTCAGGCTTCATGCTCAACCCGATGAATCAGTATTGTTGTAAGAAGGGCCTGAATCTGTTTTAACAAAGTCTCCAGATGATTCCTATACAGCTGTGGCAGTGAGGGGAGAACACTGTGCTCCTTCCTGTTTCAGGGAACCAACATCCTGGCAGTGGGTTACAAAGTTCTCCTGGCCAACACACAGTGACTCTGCCTGAGGTCCAAAACAGAATGTTTTCTGAAATCAGCAGAAAGGATTAAGGAACCAGTTTTGCCAGATGAGAGGTTTCTCTTGGACATCCCAAACTATCCATTTCTTTTTCCCACTGCACCCTGCTCCCCGACAGATACTTTGTGGCAACTGGTCTGCTCTGCTCATAGCTGGCCAGGCCACGCTTTCCTCTTTGCCCTTGCTTCTTCATGGATCCCTGGCTCCCTGCCAATCTAGAACAGACCCACCCCCTCCCAAGGGTTGGCACTGCCCAGGAACAAATATTTATTGAGCACTATGACAATGCAAGGTATCTTTAACTGTCATCTCTCTATAAAACCTCTTCTGCCCACTGATGCCCAGTCCGTTGTGGAATTCCCGTCTCTGTGACTTTTCCTGACCCACTGCACCTGCTTAGTCACTGACCCTCAGTCACAGCCTAGGGACATTTTCAGGCTCTGCCAGAATGCCTTTCAAACATATTGGAACACACATAGATCAACAATAAAACAGAGCAGCATTTTATTAGTATGAGTTCATTTTGAAGTTAAAATGAAGTTAAGTTGTATGTTAACCACTGAGTGGATGTAATAAGGCTACTTTGATAACCGCCAAAAGTGAGTTTAGATAGACAAGCGCAGCTAGGTCTGCCTCTGTGTCCAGGGAATTTCTGGAACAGTTGGCTATGCACGATTGAGAAAATCCCTCCATAGATAACTAGCTGCACATGGTAATGGAGCGTTTTTATTGTTGTTGTTTTAAGATAGATTTCCTTGCAACCTCAGGATATTCTTTTATTAAGCAGACGGCAGGACAGCTTTATCCCAAGGTTTACCCACACAGATATATTTACATGGCATTATCACAAACACATTGGTGGTCTTCAGTGAGTTAAAATTTGGCATGTCATTTTATTTTTAATAAATTGTGGAAAAAAATTAATGAAATTCAAATCAAATGATTGTGACAACTTTCAAAACCTCTGCAGCCCCTTGGGGGTTCTCCAAAGCCCAATAGTCACTTCACAGACAAGAGGCCAAAGTGAGAGCTGTGAAGTCACTCTGGTCCTGTGGCTTTTGGGGTCAGAGCTGGCTGCGTCTTATGTCTCCTGGTCGTGATGTTTATGTTTCTCATGGACATCTGAGCCCCCCAAGTAGATTCCAGTGCCTCTTGCTCAGGGCTGAATCTTCCAGAGCAGGAGCTGTTTATCCTGCTTAAATGAATTAAGGACTGGAATTTCCCCAGAGCCATCTCTCTTCCACAACCAGAGGGTGCCAGGCAGGGAGAACTGGGCAGCAGAGAAGATTCTCTGAGGTGACTCCGCCTCATCCTGGTGTCCGACCCATGCTGGCACGCACAGCTCTCTGAAAAGAATCAGTTTTCCTCTCAGCAGCCAGGGCTTGGCACACTCACGAGGCTCTGCTCGGCTTTTCTTTCATCAGGCCTCTTCCCAGAAAGCGCTTGCTCATTTAGATGAACTGCTGCTGGCATGTGCTCGCATTTAGCTAACAAAGATATTCTGGCAACGTGGGGGGCAGGGAGAGGGGGCCTCAGAGAGATGGCAGGGGCTTAGAGGAAAGCAGTCTGCCCTGGCATCTGCAGAGAGCCTTGGCTATCTCAGGCCTGGTCACCTAGACTCTTCCCCCCAGAAGCACTGTTTCCAGGCCACCACCCTGGGGAGACACCTTAACAGGGAAAGGGCAGAGAAAACTTTCCTCAACCTCCACAGTTTGACTTGTCTTTCTTCCTCAGAGAACTGGCAGCAGCTCTTCCTGGCACAAGCTGCCAGGGACTGGTGACAGAACATCTCCCTCGGTTGGCTCCAAGCTGAAGCTGCCCACCTCTGTGCAGGCTTGGCGATTAAACAGGTTCCAGGCGCGCCTGTCATCAGAGGGAGACGTTCAGTCACGCAGGCCCCACGTGGCTCACTCCACCAGGCCCCCTCGGGTCTCTCAGCAACTTGCTGACTGGGTTTGGATTTTTCCAATGATTTTTGCAAGGTGGAATTTAATAAAAACCTGAGAGAGGCCTGTCAGGAACAGCAAAGGAGCTGGAACTCAGAGGTCTAGCTGACACCGATCCCTAGAACTGGCCTACTTTATGAGAAAACCCAGCCCAGGACAGATTGTGATTTATTCTTTACTTCCTCTTAGAATCAAGTGGATTGCTTTAACATTTTTGTCCCCCACACAGAAACAAAATAAATCAAAGAGGCTTCCTTGCCGTTACTGTTCGGTCATAACCTTTCTCCCATGATCACCCTTTAGAAGATATTGGTGGTTGCTTCTTCGATACGTAGTCCCTTCTTTCTTGCTAGAAGAAATGAAGTGGTTCAGTTGAAATGAGGCTATCCCCCGACTCTCCTACACATAGGAGCAACATGCCACCCTGTTCTTGCCAATCATATGTCAGCAGAGTCTAAGAGTGGGCCTTCTGATGAAAATAGAATCACATAATAGGAGGATTTTGCACGTTCCTTTATCTGTCTGTTGGTTGGAGTGTGGACATGATGGGAGGGCAGAACAGCTATCTTGTCACCCTGAGGAGGCTATCCTCACACCAAGAATGGTGGAATAAGCAACTCAAACAGGTGTGAGTCCTTGCTCTACCTCAACCAGTTGTAAGGGCAACTTGACTGGCTGCCTCAAAATTTCTTCTCAGCTGAACAAAATAAAATCCATTTGGTTATGACTTTGTATTTGGGTTTCTCTTAAGTACAACTAAAAGTGATCCTAAACAATACACATTCAAAACAGATTTCACATCATCACTTCAAGCCAAGGAATGCTCTTGCCCTGAGTGAATAAACGGGAATCTCTTTTCGTATTTTATAGTATGAGGGAGTTTAAGTGGTGGGAAGGGTAACTTCCCCTTTGATGAACCAAATTCTGCCTCCCAGCCCTTGACTCTTTGAGCCTCTCGACAGTTCTGGGCCAGCGACAACTTCCTTCTTGGAGCTTTTTTTTTTTTTTTTTAGTGGTGCTGGGGATTGAACCCAGGGCTTTGTGCATGCAAGGCCAGCACTCTACCAACTGAGCTTTGTCCCAGCCCTTCCTCCTTGGAACTTGTTCCTTCCTTCTTTCTTTCCAAGGGACTACTTTTCTGTGCCTTTCCCTATCTTTTGGGCCCACTTCCTAGTCTCGCATGGGTCCCTTTTCTTCCGCCTGCCCCATAAGTGCAGATGTCCCCATGGTTTCCCACGCTCCTTTGGGTGGTGAACTTCTGTCTGCCCATGATCATCGCTACCACCTAGGATGAGGCACAGAGTGGCATCTATTGGGGCTTTGGGAGAAGATGTCCAGAAAGAACTGCGAAGAGGAAAAAGCAACTCACAAGGCAGGAAGTACTGTTTGATCCCGTTAATGCAACATGGGAGGAAAAGGAGAATTGGATGCCCCAAAAGATGTCTGAATGGGTATACAAACAAGATGCTAACGCTGGACAGGCAGTGGGGGCAAGGATCTGAAATCCCTGATTCAAATGTCAGCTGATTTCCTAAGGATTGAGAGGTAGTAGAAGTTGCTTCAAATAGGTTTTCAGTCATTTCCACATTATTTTCCCATTTGTTTCCATACATACTTCTTTGTCCTCAAGCCAGGCACTCACTTCCTCCTCAGTGAATTTTTGCTGGGTGACTGCCATGTGCCCGCTGTGGCGTGAGAGGCTGCAGACAGCATTGTAAAAACAAAGTCCCTATAACTGGCCAGATAGGAATCCACTTTTCCATTGGCAGAGGAAGGACGTGCTGTGGTGCTGTGGGAGGGATTTCCGGGGAGAACACAGTAAGTGTTAGGCAGCAGCTCCCCCTGGCATCTGTCCTGACTAAGCACCGGGCATTAGGCCCAGGCCCAGACAGAATCGCTCCTCCATTGTCCCTAGAGACTCTCCTGAAAGAGGAATAACTCATATCCAAAATCCCCAAGAATCTGCTAGATCTATCTTTTCTGGGCATTCTACCAGGTAATACCCCCAGGATGTTTTCCAGCTTTTTTGGTTAACTTTAAGCATTTAAAAGTTAAAAGTTTAGAAAAATGGAAAACAAAACACAGAGAGAGAGAAGCCACCTACACGAATGTAAGGAATTGCTGTCACACAGTCTTGCCCCATTTGAAGTTCTGGCCCTCTCCATCATTGTTTCCCTTGGTCCAGCTCCAATCCCATAATAACACTTGGGTGATAGAGACAGGTCTTTCCTACACACAGAATTGGAATGGTGATGGGGGTGGCTCAGACTCCTTTGCTATCAACACCAGGCCCACATGGGCAGCAGCAGCCTTAGATGACCACTCTCCCTCCCGTGACTGCTGGATTCTGCCCCCACCCCCAGTTACAACAAAACCTGCCACTTGGATGACAGCTTCCTGCCTCTTGGTGAATCTCTCTCCCTTCCTCTCCTGGATTTCAGCCTTTTACTCTGTATACACTAGTACATTCTCTTCGGCGTTTAAACACTCTAAAAGCCTTTTCCAATTGGGAAATCGCACTCAGTGGATTGATTGTATCATGCATTTTGCATGAGGATGGAGCTGCATGCTATTTGGCTGGCCTCCTGCACATCTAACCAAGTGCTGGGCCTTCTGGGGGCTGCAGGCCCATTAGTGGATTGCACTTGCCCTGAGACCCTGTCGACATTCGTCAAGACTTTTTTGATTCTGAGATCTCCCTCCTTTGATGGAGAAGTAATGTTTCCCTGGAAAGGCCTCTGATGCCTCCCATGTGGAATGTCACTCAGGTCCTGCTACCGACACATGTCCAGTTGCCATGTGGGCAGGGTAGATGGTGCTGAACATTGCCAGTGCACAATAGGTGCAGCACACCGTCTTTTCTGCCCAGACATGGCCTTGAGCCTGAACTTCAACACACACTGGCTCCACATGCTACCAATCCTTCATCTGGGAGGCCCTGTGCATCCTTTAAATGAGGGCTAATTAACTCTGGGTTCTACTCCTGAAGAACAGGAACACATCCTTGCTGCATAAGTGAGAAGGATTTAGAACACACTGAAAATGTATGCAAATTGTTTCCATTTTCTGAAGAGAAACATCCATTAGCATCTTTTAACCTGTGCATTAGAAGTACAGGACTCATTCTTTCCCTGGAATCATAAAATAAAACTGTATTTTACAGACACAGTATTTTACTTATACAGTTCTGTAAAACCACCCTCACTTGCTTGGGAGGAGAGCCACAGCAGGATTGGGATTCATCACCTGCTGAACAGTGCACAGCCCTGCATCACTTGAGTGACCTTCTCGGCCGTGTGTTGTGTGGACAGGTGGTTGGAGTTAGCCACGCCCCAGAATTTGGAAGAATCTGATGTGACCTCAACTTTCCAGGGGTTGTTTTCAAGGCTTACCTGAAAGCTCAAAACTCTCATGACTCTTGACCTCCTCATCTGTCATCAACACCAGATGTTTTGCGATGGCAGATGGGACCACTGCAGCACGAAAGCAGAGGCCTCCCAAGCACCAGGCCACTGGCTCCATGGAGTCTTCTGGTGGGTTTGACTCTGGAGGCTGGCCTTTAACTCTCTGAGGCATAACTATTTGCCAGAGTGTTAATGCTCCTGCCCCAAACCCCATCCTCAGGTGCCCAAGCCCTGCTTCACTGCCTGTTCTGGGCATCTTTTCCCTTCTTCCTCTTAAAGGGTGCCACCCCAGCAATCCTCCCAAATCCTGGCCAAGCTGGTCTGCTAATGTGTTTAATTATGATGAAAGTGAAAACAGAGGTCTAGAAAACAATTGGCTTTGAAAGTCACCAGAACAGCACCAAGAGAAGGCCTCATTATGGTCTGTTATAGATAGGGGTGATGGCTTTGGACAGCATGCTTGTTTGTCCCTGTCTCAGGTGAGGATGTGCATGCATGTGTGAGTGTGTGTACATGTGAGTGGGTGTATGATCTTTTTCTTTTTTAATTTTGTCTTTGCCCAGATATGAGCACAGGTTTTGCTGGTAACAAGTGATTTGGCTCTGAGGGGGGTCTGTGTGGGGGCGTGTCCTCTGGTGTATGTGTGTTCATGTCCAAATTACACACATCAGCGTCTGGTCGCACATTCTCTGGACCCTTCTCTGAGCAGCGCTGTTTGTTAGGAGGGGAGAAAAAAATTCCTTGAATGTTCTTTATTGCCAACATTTACACCTTTTCCCAGTGTGTTCCTCAGTCTTCCCACTCTCTGTACCATGGACCATGGACCGTCCACTTTCTTGGTAGTTCTTCCCTTGTGGGTCAAACTGCCAAAGTCCAGTTCTGTTTGCCTGCAGCCGCGAGACTGACTTGTTTGGGTTTTAATAGAGAGAAGTCCTATTGGTCCTAGCACTCTCTGGCGCAGATTTCCCAGATGAAACTTTCTTGGAGTAGAAGGGGAAAAAAAAAAAAAAAAAGAATCGGACTCCACATAAGTAGATGTGACATTCAAACCCAGAGTTAAATGGAATTTCTTGAACATTAGTAGGCTTGTGCAGTGACCTATGAAGTCAAAGTCACTAAAGTTTTCTGATTAATTAGTTGCGTGTAGTAACTTTAGGGCTCTAAGGAAAAAATGAAAGAAAGAAAGAAATGAAACACTTTGCAGCACTGGCTCCCTGCTGAGATTTCCAAAGGTTCTGGGGAGCTTCACCTTCCTCTGGTGATCTCAAGGCCCTTTCTTTGTCAGGATCTGCTGGCCACTGAGGATTTTGCCAAGAGAATTTAGGAGGGAGGCAGATCCTTTGTGATGGTGTGACTGGGAGCCACGCATGGCATTCACTAAAAGGCTGCCCGGTCAGGTCAACATCAAGACAGTGATGAAATCTGAGGACGGAGGGAAAGGGGGTTCCCCAAAGTAGTGGAGACAGACACCATCACTGGTTGTTAAAAGTGACAGTTACCTTGAGAACATTAGGTGGCAAGTAGTGCCAGATATTAGGAGCCTAAGCAGTAAGGGAACAATACGGGTGGCAGCTGAGAGGGTAGAACATTCCAGAAGAGGGCTGGGGATAGAAGGGTTGTTGAGAACCCAGTCCTGCTGGCTTAGATGAGAAGTAGGTTTTTCTGGATAAGCTAGCCATCACTGCCTGGGAGAAAGGAGAGAGAACAGAAACCATCAAATAAGGGATTTTGCTGAGAGGCCATTTGGCCCAGGAGGAGCCACAGAGGTGGGGTGGGGGTGGGGCTCCCTGAAATGAGACACTGCCCAGTGGTCACGGCCTGGGTGGAGACAAAAAAGCCAGTTGGTCCATGAAACGGCTCTTCCTGCCTGCCACACCGAGGGGATTCTCTTCCTATGTAACATAATAAATTCTCCTGCAATCTCAAGATGCAGGTAACAGCTTGGCCCTGGTGAGAAATAGCTGGCTTCATGTTTCCCCCCAGTATGATTTCCTGTACATACAGAGAGGGGCCCTGCCCACTCCCCTGTGAGCCTGGAAGGGAAAAACAAGGCTGATTCATGTCTGTGATTAACTTCTCACCTAATGCTGTAATTCCATACGTAGAACCAGCCCAGCGGCTAGTGCTCAGCTGGGAACTCACAAGCTGGGATCTCAGAAGAAGGGCAGGCCATCACAGACTGAGTGCCAACCTGGGCGCCAGTCACCCTGCCAACGCCACCCTCTGTAGGCTGTCTCTCAAATGCCACTTCTCTCTGCCACCGGATCTTTCCCTCTGTCTAACTCCTTGGCATTTTATTTGCACCTCCTTTATGATATTTGTTGTCTTTTCCTCCCTTATCATAGAAGGTGGCAACCATGTTCTCGTGTGCCAAGCTCAAGGCCAGGCACAGGTTTAGAGCTCTGTCAATCACAGCGGAACAGCAGAGGATGACCTCCTTGGCCAGACTGCGCTGGAGAGAAAAGAATCGCAAAGTGAATTCCAGCCCTGGCCGGCAGTGCAGATGCGACCTCCCTCTGCTTTTCTCAACACTAATCCCAGCCCCTTGTTATGATAAACTACTTGCTCCTAGCTCAGCAGTACATTCAGGAACTGGACTGCCGCCAAGGAAAACACAGGGGCAGTGGTAGGACTATTGAAATAAATTAATGGCCTATGATAAATACAGAAAAAAAACATTGCTAGTTAATACACATGTTATTTAAGAGAAGGAGTTGTCATGTAGATGTTTATCATTTTATGTAACAAGGCTTATGTTAAAGAAAAATTAAAAAAAAAAAAACCCAAGTAATTCACAACCATTTTATCCAAGTAAATATTGGCTCTTCAAAGTCATTTTTTGGGAAGCATCAATTGGCCTAAAACAGCTCTGTTGTTCTTTTCAGAGGTCTTCAGAGCTGGTACAGGACAAAAATTAGATACACTATTTAATAATTATGCTTTTTGGTTTCAAGTCCCAAATGGTATCAACCAATATATTACTGGCCCAGTTCATTTGGCTCTGAATTATTTTTGACAGTTATCTAAAATTAAATCTACTATGCTGGGGATGGTGGTGCACGCCTGTAATCCCAGAGGCTGGGGAGGCTGAGGCTTGAGGATTGTGAGTTCAAAGCCAGCCTCAGCAACTTGGTGAGACCTTGTCTCTAAATAAAATATAAAAAAGAGGTCTGGGGATGTGGCTCAGTAGTTAAGTGCCCCTGAGTTCAATTTCCAGTACCCCCCAAAATTAAATCCACCTTCAAAAAAAAAAAAAAAACAATCTTTGCTATTCCTCAGTCACACCAAGGAAGGTCCTGTAAAGTTCTAGAGTTCCAAAGGGAGATTCCAAAACTGTTCTGAGCAAGAAAAAATGTCCATGTTGACCTCACAGGTGACCACTGCAAATAGGCAAGTTCTGATTTCTTTGTTTGAAGATCTGTCATGTCATTTTAGACTCAGAGTTCCTACTTACTCTTCTGTGCAGACTGTCATCAGGTTTGGTTTGCACGAAATAGTTGACCCGAATCAAGGAATTTAAACTTTGAATACCAGACCAACTATGACATTTGCATCAGTGGGAGCCTTCGAAAATCAGTACGAAAACCTGAGCAGCCCACACGGGTGTCTCACCAGCTGGCTCCCCGACAGGAGGCACATGCAGTGAAATAACTAAAAGCAGCCTGCTTTACCTCGAGCCTGGCATAAATCACTCTGACTCGATTTCAAGGGGGTGGGGTGTGACTAGGCCAAGACCTACAGCCAGTGGCTAGTTGGGAAGTTTGGTGTTTGCCATGTGCTGCTCAGGTTTGGTTTGCCTTCCTGAAGGCAGGATGCCATGACCCACTTCCAGATGAGAGCAAATACCCCTCCCAGGACCAACCCATCGCTAATGCAAACCAACCCCAAAGGCCTGGCCTGGAGGGGGAAGGCTCTGCTGTGCTGCTCCTTGGGGAAATGAGCTGGTCAGAAACTCCTGCTACTCAGGACTTAATTCATGTGCCCCGGGAGGTCTAGCTCTTTCTCTCTTGCTCTTTCTTCCTCTCCCTCCTAAGAACTGTATGTGATTGAAAGGGCAGTAATTTACTGAGTAAACCCCCATTTTTTCCCACTAGGCCAAAGATCATCTTTCCCTACCTCATCTAAGGCAGTGGGAATAGTAAGTCCCAGTTCTCCAGCAACCCCGAGACACTTCCAACCCATGAAACCCACCGGCTCTGTCACCCTGCTTATCTGGTGTCTACTTAGTAAAGCTCCAGCTGCTGCAGTTTCTGCCATGTCACTACTGATGTACACAGACACACACACACAGACACACACACACACACACACACACACGCACTAACATCCTTGGGGTAAAGAGCCTATTGATTTACTTCCCTAATCACAGGGATAAATCAGCATAGATCTGCAGGAAGGGGCAGACTATGAAGAGAAGAGCTCTAAGCATGTCCATACCCCAAGGTGGCCTTGGCCGTGAAAGCCATAAGGGGATGATAATCAGAGCTAAGACTTTTTAGAAGTCCAGGTGTCCTTTAACCTCAACTGCCATCACCAGGTTTGTGGTAGGTCGAGTCAGCCACTTCATCAAGGTGTTATTGAGATTTTTTGGTGCCATTCTGGGGTCCACAGTAAGTGGAGGGGGTAAGAACATGATCACTGAGGAACTTTTCTTTGAGTTGGTTAAGGGCATAGATTCTGAAGCCAGACGACGTGGATTTGAAACTGGGTTCTGCCACTTACTATGTGATTTTGGGCAACATACTTAACATTTCTGTACCTCCATTTTCTCTTCTGTAGAAAAGCTATCATAACAGTAACTTCCATATAGAGCCACTGTGAGGGTTGATAGTGTTGGCCACAGGGACTGTACTATATGAGGATTAGCTGTTATTACTTGGAGAGAAAAAACACATGTCAAAGATCATAATGACTAAAGACAAGGATGTGTGGGGAGAGGACTTTGGAATTGGGGGAAAGAGAGGAACTGTGGAACTGCAGTAGGCAGAAAGGGCTCCCAGGAGAGACGGGGTCTGAGACGGGGTCCACCTGGGCAGGGCATGATTTTTCTCTGACTTTTTTCCTCTAACCTAGTCTCACTACCCACAAATAGGGGGTCCACCTCCCCTAAGACGGGCCTCAGCCACTGATTCCCAAGCTTGCAGCACAAGTCCTGGATCTCCGTTCCCCGCTGCTCACCTCCCTATCCAGGCTTTTGGCTCCACCTTTGACTCCTGGCTCTTGCCCACATACCGTTGGATCAGGTGAGAGCTTTCAGTTCAGCCAACAGCTTTAGGACAAGTCTATTTTGAGTGAGAAGCTGAGATACAAAGGCAGGTGTCAAACAATATCAAATATTACCCTTGAGTCCCTAGTTGGGGTGACAGACTAGGAAACAGTTTTGTAATTCAGGGTGTTGAGTGTAGCTGCTCTTGGAGCAGAGGAAGAAGGCTTGGCTCAGGGGCAGACAGAGGTCATGGCATCTTCAAGGGTGACAGGGTGGTGAGAAGGGGAGAGAGAGAGTGAGGGAGGAAAGAGAAACACGGGGGAATGGCAGTTCAGAAAGAAAGGAAGATGTGCTTGAAATGCTGGAAGTTTAATGTGGAGCCCCAACTTCCTCTGGGGACATTGGGTGGTAGTTTCTTTTTGCCTTTCTCTTTCTTGAGCCACTTTGGAAACTCCTCAGGATACACTGAAGCTAAAAGCAGAGAGCTTGGAGTTGGTCTGGGTCAACCTTCTCTCTGCTGGGCCAGGCACAGGCTTCCAAATGGGCCTGCTCCCGACTGGGCAGCGGTGGTTTGGAAGTCAGGGTAGGGGGATTTGGAGGTTGGGGCCAGAGGCACAATATCAACAAAGACTGCAGCTGGAAATCCAAGTTGTGGGCACAGAGCCAACTTTATTTTTATTTGTTCTTTTTAGAAATGCATGACATTAGAGTGTATTTTGACAAATTATACTATACATGGAGTCTAACTTATTCTAATTAGGACCCCAGTCTTGTGGTCATACAACAGTGCCAACTTTAAAATTGGACTTCTACCATCTGATGGCTCTGTCATGTGGCACAAGCTGCTTTGCTGCTCTTGGATCTCGATTATGTAGTGGGAAGAATAGTACTTGGTAGAGTGGTTAGGAGCCTTGGGTGAGATACTGGAGGAACATCTAATAAATACCTAGGATAGCTGGAAGAGATGGTCAAGGTCCCAGCCCCGTTCTCTGTTTCCTGTCTCACACACGGAACGTGACATGTGCACAATGTTAGTTTTCAATAGCAGAATTGTTTGCAAAAGATTGTAAACAACTTAAGGGTCCATCAGTAGAAGACTTGACAAATATGAAATAGAACACTGTGCATGCGTGTAGACGTGTGTGTACGTAAGCATGTGATGGTTAATTTTATGTCAACTTGACTGCTCTACTGGATGCCTGGCTAACTGGTGAAACATTACTGCTAGGCGTGTGTGTCTGTGAGGGTGTTTCTGAAAGAGACTATCATCTGAATCTGTGAACAGCAAAGAAGATCTTTCCTCAGGTGTGTGCAATCTGCTGTGGGCCTGAATAGAACTAAAAGGAAGGGGGTGGGGATTTGCACTCTCCACCTGAGCTGGGACATCACCTTCTCCTGCCCTTTCATGTCAAGGCTCTTGGTTTTCAGTCATTCAGGATGGGACTGGGACTTTTGAACTTGGAGTGAAACTACATCACCTAATTTCCTGGACCTCTGACTTAAAGACAGTAGGTGATGGGACTTCCCAGACTTCATAACCATGTAAGCCACTTCCTCATAAAAAGTCTCTATGTCATATATGTATGTATGTATGTGTGTGTGTGTGTGTGTGTATATCTCCATCCTATCAGCTCTGTTTTACTGTAGAACCCTAAACAATACAGTGGACACATATGGGTACATTCTATTATGTACATATCTCTGAGAAATAGCAATAAATCAAAAAAGCAAGGTGTAGGGCAGCATGCATAGTATGCTCTCTTTTGTCTGTGTTCAAATGGCTCTGCAAGAATCTTCAAGAAATAAATTTTCTTTGTGGCTTGTGGGGAAAGGAAGTAGGTAGCTGGTGGACAAACACAGAAGACTTGTTTTTTCTCTATGAACTTGGAACCATGTGAATGTGTAACCCATAGAAACATTAATTAAAAAGTATCTCCCTTAGTACACTTGTACATTGCTGGTGGGACTGCAAATTGGTGCGGCCAATTTGGAAAGCAGTATGGAGATTTCTTGGAAAGCTGGGAATGGAACCACCATTTGACCCAGCTATTCCCCTTCTCGGTCTATTCCCTAAAGACCTAAAAAGAGCGTACTACAGGGACACTGCTACAGCGATGTTCATAGCAGCAAAATTCACAATAGAAAGACTGTAGAACCAACCTAGATGCCCTTCAATAGACGAATGGATAAAAAAAAAATGTGGCATTTATACACAATGGAGTATTACTCTGCATTAAAAAATGACAAAATCATGGCATTTGCAGGGAAATGGATGGCATTAGAGCAGATTATGCTAAGTGAAGCTAGCCAATCCCTAAAAAACAAATGCCAAATGTCTTCTTTGATATAAGGAGAGTAACTAAGAACAGAGTAGGGAGGAAGAGCATGAGAAGAAGATTAACATTAAACAGGGACGAGAGGTGGGAGGGAAAGGGAGAGAGAAGGGAAATTGCATGGAAATGGAAGGAGACCCTCATGGTTATACAAAATTACATACAAGAGGAAGTGAGGGGAAAGGGAAAAAAAACAAGGGGGAGAAATGAATTATAGTAGATGGGGTAGAGAGAGAAGATGGGAGGGGAGGGGAGGGGGGATAGTAGAGGATAGGAAAGGCAGCAGAATACAACAGACACTAGTATGGCAATATGTAAATCAGTGGATGTGTAACCGATGTGATTCTGCAATCTGTATACGGGATAAAAATGGGGGTTCATAACCCACTTGAATCAAAATGTGAAATATGATATGTCAAGAACTATGTAATGTTTTGAACAACCAACAATAAAAATTAAAAAAAGTATCTCCCTTAAAAATAAATGAACACTTGTTGTTATTGGCAGGTGAGTGGATAAACAAAAATGTGGTATATATACACAATGGAATATTATTCAGCCTTAAAAAGGAAGGGATATCCTGACTTGTGCCGTGACATGAATGAACCTTGAGGACATTGTGCTAAGTGAAGGAAGTCATGGGAAGGACAAGTAGTGCACAATGAGGTACCTAAAGAAGCCACATTCAGAGACAGCATGAAAGAGAGGAGAATGGTGGTTGACAAGGACTTGGGAAACTGGGGAGTTTTTCGTGGGTTCAGAGTTTCAGTTTTGCAAGGTCAGAATTTTGAGATTTTATGCACAAAAACATAAATGTACTCACACTACTGAACTGAGTACTGAAAATGGTTAAGAGGGTATATGTACTTTTACTACATTAAAAATAAAAAATGCTCATAAAATTATTATTTGTTTTTTAAAAAAAGAGTTCTTGAATAAATTGATTTTGTCATCCCACCCATGACATCCACCTAGTGTGATGTCAGAGGTTCCACTCTGCCTGGCCTTTCCCTTGGCTATAGCAAGCTCAAATTATCAGATTGCTCTCTGCTTTTGTTTTTTAATTTGAAAAATAGGAACACGATTTCCCAACCCTGATACCTTAATTGGATTATTGCATACTTGATGTTTTTCCACTCAGGTTTCCAGTCATATGATAACATCAGCCCTCAGGAATTGTCTAACTCATTTTATGACATTCTTCCTACCCAAGCTTTGAAGAAGGCTACTGAGTTAGCATTCATGAAATAATTTGAGCCCCCTAGATTCAAATGAGTTAAGCAGAAAAGATTCTTCTGATTACTGAGCATTCTTCATGGCAGATCTCTGGACAGGACAGTTGTTTCTACAAAAAGCAGAGAAGCAGGGGCTGGGGATGTGGCTCAAGCGGTAACGTGCTCGCCTGGCATGCATGGGGCGCTGGGTTCCATCCTCAGCACCACATAAAATAAAATAAAGATGTTGTGTCGACCGAAAACTGAAAAATAAATATTAAAAAATTCTCTCTATCTCAAAAAAAAAAAAAAAAAAAAAGCAGAGAAGCAGAAAGCAGAGATCAAATTGGGAAGCCCCTGATCAAATTGGGAAGCTTGACCTGCAACCAAGCAGCAGTTTCATTGCCCTGACCCCCAGCCTTTCCAGCAATGTGAGAAAGGTGGCACAGAGGTGGAAAAATCACACACAGAAGGATGGTGGTTGTCAGAGGCTGGTGTGTCCTCTCCATACCCCTGACAAAGTATCTTAGAATTCTGCCCAAACCAGTAAACCAGATAGTACGTGCCATTCTCCTGAGTTAAACCTATAGGATATATTATACCCCAAAAAGTAGCATGAAAAAAACAGACTGCTTAGTTTATCAGTGCTTGTCACAGCCAGCTAACTGGCTCCCTGGCCAGGGCTGTGGGGAGCTGTCAAAAGGGTTGCCTCAGCACTGGCCTGATTAACAGCCTCCCTTGACCCATCCTTGTAGCCTTCCCTCTTCAGGGCAAAGATGGAGAACAAATAAAGGGGTGTTCTCCTCTTTCTCTTGGCTTAGATTAACCTGGTGGGATTTGGAGACTGATCTGTACTCTACATACCAAGTCTAAAGTCCACTGTGGGTTTCCAAGTCCACCACAATTCTGCTCTACCTTTCCATCCAGCCCCCTTCCCACCACCCAAGGTGAGCCACGCTCACTCCTGCAGCGGTGCTCAGCCTGGGGGTCCTCTGAGTCCTCCCTCGTGCCTCTCCTGCAAAGCCAGGCGCAAGCCCAAACCTTCCTCTGGCCCAAATCCATCTTTTCCTCCTCTGAATTCTGATGGTGTTTATAGTTTGCCCCCTACAATTTCCCCAACCACTTAATTATATGCTCTTGGGCATTGCACACTGATTAGTTTTTGCATTTGAATCTGACCTTCTGAGTAGATACTGAACCCAGTGGGGCAGAAACCAGATTTTAGGCTTTTTCATCATACCTACAGAGCCATAACAATATTAATGGGGGCCATTTACTAAGCACTTATAGTACCTGACAGCACTGTATATATGCTACCTATTTAGTATCTGCAATACTAATGAGAGGGCATCATATCTACTTTTCAGATGAGAAGACCAAAGTTCAGAAAGAGTAACAGATGCAAAGCTTTTAAGGGCTGAGATAATTCTGGCTATTGGTCCCCAAAGACTTGAATCAAACTTTTTGGCCAATAAAATAAAATGGAAGTAAGGAAAATAATTTCCTGGGATCATCGCTTTATGAATCAGCCCAATGCTACCACAAAACCCCCATCAGCAGCTTCACTACACAGTTGACTCCCCAGGGACAGAAACTTGAGTTGTGTCCCCAGCTCTTAGTACTGAGCCTGACTCACAGTAGGTACTCAATAAAATATTTTCTGAGTGAACAAATGAAGTGTCATCAACAAACCCACTCCAGGTATCTCCTAAGTGTAAAAAAAAAAATGCTCAGATGATAAGAAATATAACTCTAGTTTCCTTGAATAAACCTCTTATGCTGAAGAATCCAGTCTTCTCCCTGTGTCTGTAGGTTTGGCATCCATGGAGTCTACCAATCATGGCTCGTAAATCTCCCCCCCAAATGTTATGTTGTTGCTGATGTGTGCTATGTAATTAGGCCCATGATGACTGCCTCTGTACCGAACAGGTATAGACTTTTTTCTTGTCATGATTACCTAAATAATGCAGTTCAACAACTATTTACATAGCATTTACATCGTACTAGGCATTATAAGTAATCTAGCGATGGTTTAAATTATATGGGAGGCTGTCTGGAGTCCATATTATATATGAGACATGAGCATTTGTTGATTTCTGCATGGGGTGGGGGCAAGGTTTCTGGAACCAGTCTCCAGTGGACACGGAGGACCAGCTCTGCTCACAAGGGACTGTTCGGGAAGAGAAATGTGAGGAAAGATTGAGTCCCCAGCTTAATGCCAAGTTTATCCTTTTAGATTTGGGAAGCCTGGGCACCTCCCATTCCCTGCCTGTTCCTCTCCTGCAGTGCCCCTTCCTTGGAGCAATCAGTCTGCCATTATACTTTGGTTTCCCTTCATATTGTATAAATGGTTCACCTTTTAAAGTAGTGCCAAAGAAAGGGAGGCCAGTGCCAAGCCCCAGGAGCAGGCTGGCCTGAGGTATCACAGATTCTGCTGGAGCTCCAGAGAGGAAGTAGTGCCCCAGGCCCCCAAGTTTACATGCTGGACATTCAGGTGACAAGAGCCCATATCCAGGGGCTGGGGGTTGGGGAGAGGTGAGCTGATACTCTGCATGGTCTTTAGTGGGTCCTTAGAACTCTCTATGCTAAGTAATTTAAAACAAAAAAAATTTTTTTTTTTGCTTAAATTGTGTGGATAGGTTCTTCAGTTACTTTCTCACTACATGTGTGTACACACTATATTAGACCCAGAGACTAAAGAAAAGCATTTATTTTCTGTCTCATACTCCTTACACGTTTATTACCTGTATTAATAACAAATGTCATCAATTTCCTGAAAAATAGTTGTTCTAGCTAGGTGAGAGAAATAAGGGAAGTGCTCAGTTAAATATGAATTAAGATAAATTAATTCATAAAATAATCAGTCATCAAAGCTTAAAGTCTCAACATGATTGTTTGAAATTGTCTTGATTTTCTTTGGAGGGAGGTTAGGGTAGGGCCAGGTCACAACCATGCAAAAGCAATGAAACTAAACTGAGTCTTTGCTGCCAATTACTGTCAAATTGTCATTTTTTCTAACCACTTTGCAGGTTTCTCTCTCTCTCTCTCTCTCTCTCTCTCTCTCTCTCTGTACTAGGGATTGAACTCAGGGGTGCTCTACCCCTGAGCTACATCCCCAATCCTTTTTATTTTATTTATTGTATATTGTAAGTCAAGGTCTGACTAAGTTGCCAAGGCTGGCCTTGAACATGTGATCCTCCTGCCTCAGCCTCCAGAGTAGCTGAGACTACAGGCGTACACCACTGCGGCCAGCTGTTTGAAGGTTTACTTCTTTTTAAAATTCAGTAATAACCTTACAGGAGTGTGAGGTTATAAGGGCAGGTGTGAGGTGGTGACAGTGGAAGCAGGAGGTAGGAATTTTAAAATTCACTGGATGTGGGGCTGGAAGGAGGGGAGAAGGCAGAGGGTCTGCAAAGATCCTGGTGGGGCTGCTGGGTGGCCCATGTCCCTACAGAGGGGATCAGAGTTGAGGGGCCAGTTCATTGGGAGCACAGTGATAGGTTATACTTTTATATGGAGCACATTATGCTCTGGCCACATGGACCACCTTTTAGTTTGTTTCTGAGCACTTTACCCTTATTTCTAACTTCTTTCTACAGTCTTCTCTCAGATCTTCCTATAGTTCAGCTTCAATGCCACCTCTTCAGAAAGGCCTCTGACCCCCTGACCTACAATCCTACCACTTATTCTATTCCCAGGTTTGTTTCCTCCTGCCACTTGGATCCCCATAGTTTTCCTGTTTGTTTGTGGCAGAGTGGTCTGTGACTCCCCTGCTACTGTGACAGCTCCAGGAGAGCAGATACTTCCTCCACCCCTCCACCAGGCTTAATCCTCAGAGCTGTGGTCAACCCCAGGAGGATCACAGGGAGGGTACCCTGGTGCCAACCTCAGGTGGAAAAATGGGGAAGGTCAGCGCAAGGGGCCACTGGAAGATGTGAGTCAGAAGTGTAAGTGATGAAGCCAAAAGCAGGCACAAACTATCTTTTTATGACCAATTTTGGATAGTGTGCTCAAACTAGTGTATAATGTGCCCAAAATATTTTTCCAGATGAAAGTGAGACAAAATAGCCAAGTGGTCCATTTTTCCTTTCTCTGAGGAAAGTTGGCTCAGCCTCTGTTGCTTCTAGGAAGATGGTGCACACCAGTAAAACCAGAAAAGCAAGAATGAAGGGGAAAACTAAAAGGTAATGAAGGTATGCTCAAATATCTTTAAGATGTCCTCCACAAGGTACCTGCCTCAGACCGTCACTAATAGGACCAGCACTAGAAAGGAAGCTATGGGATGTAGAGTTAAATAAAAATGGAAGACAAAGCGGTACGACTCTTATGCTACGTTTTGCATTAAAAAGATGGGCTGAGAATAAACATATTTGCATGACCTGGAGAGATATAGAAAAAGCAATAATAGTGGTTATATATCAGATGAAGTGGGGATCATATACCGGGATGTAAACAAGAGTTCTCAATTCATACCTTTCCTTATGGTTTTGATTCCTGAATCATGTGAAAGTATGAACAATTTTTTTAATTGAACTGAAATGGTTCTTGCATAGAATCAATAGTAATTGGAGTCTAGTAGCTCAATGATCACCTCAGGGTTTGATGTAGGTAAGATTAAAGATTCAAACTGTGAGTCAGGCACAGTGGCACACGTCTGTAATCCCAGTGACTTGGAGGCTGAGGCAGGAGGATCACAGGTTCAAAGCCAGCCTTAGTAACTTAGGGAGGCCCTCAGCAATTTAGTAAGACCCTGTCTCAAAATAAAAAAGAAAAAGGACTGGAGATGTGGCTCAGTGGTTAAGCACCCCAGGATTTAATACTTGATACAAAAAAAAAAAGATTTAGACTGTGAAAGCCATTGTTAGTATCTTAGAATAAATCACACGAGTGAGAGAAAGCTCATTGTCTTCACAGACTATCAGAATTGGAGTCTAAGGTGATGTTTGTAATTATGGAGGTGGGCTCCTTATTTGGTTTTCTTCTTGGTAATGATAAAAAATACAGCACTGAAAATGATACAGGCTACTCATTCTTGCTTACATTGATAATGAAATGACAAGTGAAAAACACCTAAGCTACATAACCCTGGGTAGGCCTGGACTTCATTTAAGCAGGGAGGGAGAAAATTAACTCTCATCCTCCTAATTTCTTTTGGGGAAAAGGAGTATAAAACATACTGTGTTTGTTTATTTGTTTGTTTGTTTGTTTAATAGACTAACAGGAAATGTCCATCAATAGGAGTCTAGTTAAAGAAGTATTATGGCTTAGATGTGAGGTGTCCCCCCAAAAGCTCTTGTGTGAGCAATGCAAGAACCTTCAGCAGTGAAATGATTGGGTTGTGAGGGCCTTAACCCAATCAGTGAATTAATCTCCTGGTAGGGATTAATTGAGTGGTAACTGAAGGTGGGTAGGGGGTGGCTAGAAGAAGTGGGTCACTGGGGACATGCCTTTGGGGTATTTCTTTGGTGAGCTGAGCTTAGTTTCTTTCTCTGCTTCCTGATCACCATGTGAGATGCTTCCATATTCCACATTCTTCCTCCATGATGTTCAGCCTCACCTTCAGCCCTAGGAAATGGACCTGGCTGTCTGTGGACAGAGACCTCTGAAATCATGAGCCCTAAATAAACTTTTCCACCTCTAAAATTCTTCTTCTCAGGTCTTTTAGTCACAGCAGAAAAAAAAGTTAACTAAAACAGTAAGTAAATGTGGTACACAATGATACCCATGAAGATATTAAATAGTATGCTGCATCCGGCAAAAGCCACAAAAACTGAACACACACCAAAGATCTTCCAGTCCTACTTCTCTCTATATAAATCCACCAGGAATACACCCCCCCCCACACACACACACTCTCCATCAATAGCAAACTGGACAAATAAAATGCAGTTACAGCCATATGTCTAATAGCTGTGAAGTGGAAAAACATTGTACAGGACTGTATGGAAGACTCTCACAAGCAGAATGTTGAGTGAAATAAAGAACAAAAGAGTATATTCTGTAAGATTCCATAAATATCAAGTTCAAAAGCAGGCACAGCTAGTTCCAGGATGCTGGAAGTCAGGAGAGTGGTTATCTGGGAAAGAGCTGGTGGCTGAGAAGGGGAGAGGTCAGCTTCAAGGTGCTGGAAAGGTTTTGACTGCTGGTTACCTGGGTGCTTTTGCTTTGTAAAAACTCACTGTGCTTCCCATGTGTGATCTGTGCACTTTTCTGTGTGTCTGTTTTTTACTCCTTTCCCCCAAAGAAAAAAGGCTGATGCGGCCCATGGGTGTTAAATATATTTCATGTTTGCTAAGCTGTAGATATCAAGCTATAAGCATATATGTGTATAGAAGATTATCATAGGAAATTGTTCTCATAAATGTTAGCAATGTTTACCTCTGGGTAGGATTTTGTTTGCCTTTCTTTGTTATTGTTGTAGTTTTCTGTATTTGTTTGCATTTGAACACAGTGCACATATCATTTCGTATTCGGACATTATTTTTATATTTCAACACTTCTCCTTGATTAAAAATAAAATAAAATCCTGCTTTAGCAGAGCATATGCCTGTGGTTCCAGCTGATCAGGGGGCTAAGGAGAGAGAATGGCTTGAGCCTAGGAATTAGAGACCACCCTGGGCAACAGATTTTCCCTAGAAGCCAATCAGTAAGTACCCCAAACTTATCAACCAGGGACATAATGCACATTGTGCATATTGAATACACTTTGCAATTGTCCTGGTTCTGAAGAGAGTAGCCACCATCGTCCGTGTCCATAAAGAGCACTCATCTGTGGTAAAATATAAAAGTGGATATGGGGAGAGGTCAGAAGAAAGTGCCCTGGTGCCAGCAGACATTTTAAGCAGTCTACACTTCCTCACTTGGAATCAGAAAGCAAATGGGTTCCTGGGCTGGGGATATAGTTCAGTTGGTAGTTGGTAGAGTGCTTGCCTCACATGAACAAGGTCTTTAGTTCCATCCCCAGTACCCCCTCCGAAGAAGAAGAAGAAGAAGACGACGAAGGGTTCCTTTCTTAAACAAAAGTATTCTCTCTACCATTTCTCTTTATTCCTCCTCTACTCCATGTTCTCCCTGAAGGCTACCTCTCTCCATTTATTCCCAACCCTGCACTACCTAGTTTAGCAGAGAATTTCCCATTTCCCCCCTCAACTCCCTTTTCCACCAAGAGCCTCCTCCACATGGCCACATACTCTAAATTCTTTTAATGGGGATAAGTTATTTTCATCTAAATCAAATCTCAAACTTCTAATGTAAATAACCCTGGGTGAGTTAACACAGCGCTTTAACATTTACATAAAGCTGTGAATGTCTAATATAATTTTTAAAGAGGGATGGGGATGGAAAGAGGCAGGAATCTTTCCTGGAGCTGGATGTCTGCTGGTGCACCCGCTTTCCCTTCACCCCAACCCTGCAGCCCTGCTCCCTCCGAGGCCTGCTCAGAAGGTACCAACCACCCAGAGGCAGAAGGTGACACAGTTGCCCTAACCGGCTCTATATCCATTCCAGACTCAGGATTACAATAATTTGGGAGAGGGTCAACCAAGTCAGAGTCCCAGATGGCAGAAGAGCTGCTTTAGCTTAAGACTCTTAACTCTTTCCTCAGGGCAGGAAAGGTTTGAGACAATGAAGGATGAGGCTTTCCAGGCCCAGGACACAGCCTTGGTCCAAAGCCTAGTTGTGGCTTTAATTTTTGTAAATCAAAGCCTCCAGCTTTTCTTTTCACTCTCTTAGCTGAAGACATGTTTCACAGAATGTTTGAAGAAAAGAAAAAAGTGAAGGTACCAATTGGAAATTGTGTGACATCAGGTGTCACCGAAGTCCTCTATAGGTAGGAATCCCTGTTTTATTAAACTCCCTTTCCTAGACTTTCCCCGCTGACCAGTGTCTTCATACAATCATCCCATATTGGAAAATATTTGTCTAATTATCATCACACACAAGGATGGGCCTATTGCCAGCTGCTTTTTATTTTAACTTCGGATTCTTTCCAGGGTGTTTGTTTTTTTTTCCCCCTGGGGGGGCGGGGAACAGGAGAGAGGAGTGTGCGTCTGTTTTTGCTATTACACAGTCCTGATCAGATTTCCTTTTATAATCACAATTAAACTTTCAGACCCCATCATATGAATATTTCGTGTTTAGAGGATCTGCATGCACATTGACTTGGTTTATCTTGAAAAAATTTCTAAGTTTGGAGGTGAGAAGCTGATCCATGAAGTTGAGCAAATCATCCTAGGAACGCAAAGAGAACAGAGGGACTCACAGAGCCCAAAATTTGGTGTTTTCCATCAGCTAAGACTGAGTACTGTGGGGGTAAGCCCAAAGAACATTTGTTGTGGTCCCTGTAATATGATGATAAGCCCCATGAAATCAGGGCCTTGGTCCATCTTGTCCCCCACTATAGTCCCAGCAAAATGCTTGGTGCCTGACATTATAGTTGGTAGGTAGAAAATCCTTATTGAATAATGGATTACTTTTTGCCACCTACCCCCTACAATGAGGGGGTGGAGCCAGGGGAAAGGCATACTTGACAGACTACATAAAGCAGGACTGTCAAGCATTAAACTAGTTAGATCAGCCACAGCTCTAAAAGGATCTAAGCACTCTGGCTGAAGGGAATAGTATTGAAGCTTAGGAACACACAGAACAGTCAACACAGCTTCATGTCTGCAGCATTTTATTTCAGGGTTTCTGTGGGTGGGGCTCAAACTTCTCCTTCACTCCCTGGCACCCCAGTAGCTCAGACACACAGCTAGAGGTGAGAATCAATGCTAATGGGAAGGAGGGGAGGATCACCAAAAGGTGCAGGGGCTTTGGGAAAGGTTTCCCTGCCCCCAGAAGGCTTTTTTCCTATCCCTTAAGAGTGTGTATGAACAGGAATGTCTATGAAACTAAATCTGGGTAGTCACCTTGACCCAGAACTTGAGTGATGATAAGTATATGTTCCAAAGTGAGAGCATCTTCATCAGGCATCTAAAATCTTTCAGAAGTGGAGCCCCCAATTCCCATTCATTGTTCTGTTGCTGTGAGCAACAGCCAGTGTGGGCCACCCCATTCCCCTGATTAATGGAGGGGGGTCCTGGAATTACCTGTTCTCTTTAAATGCACAGGGAGTCTAAAGGGGTGAATCCTGTGAATTATACACCAGTGAGATTCACTTTAATGAGAATCTAATAGCTAATGCTATTTAAGAAAAGAGAACAGTATTTAAAAAGAGAGAGAGAAAGGTAATTTAATACTTTATTGGAGTTTCCTTTTCAAAAAAATTAGTGCTTGCTTTGCATGTGCTAGGAATTAACATTTTATAATGCAGAAGAGGAAACAGGACAAACAGAAAGGATTCTTACGCACATCTATGTAAGTAATATTAAAACAAAGTACTGTGAGAGTCAGAGGAGGGAGTGATTTCAAATGTCTGAGCAGTGAATAGGTATTGACCAAGGTAACAAAGGATTTTGACCAGTGGAGATGAAACAAGGGAATGCCATGTGTTAGAACCTTCCAGAAAGGTCTGGGTCATGAGAGAAGAGGGATCAGACTGCTGGAGGAAACTGGAGACAGATGAGTACTGGGAAGGGGAGCAAGTGGTTGGGAGCCCACACCATCCTAAGGAGGTATGAGTCAGACACAGTCAACCCACCCACCAATCAACTAACTCATCATTTGTTTGCAGTAGATCTGGGGTGCACTTGTTCAATCAGTAGTCTGTAACCTGGTGACTCAGTGGCAGTGAAAAGCCAAGGAAAAGAGGACATGGTAAGCTGCAACCTCCAAGGTGGGGGAGGTCCTCTTTGAGGCTTTGAAGAGTCAATAAGCTAACAGGGAGTGCCAGAGGGTGGAAGCAGAGCACAGAAAGAAGTGGTCAGTCCTTTTGTAAAAGCTTTCCATTTTCTCCCGAACAATTCACAAGAACCTGCTAACTGTGGTTGCCCCTGGGGAGGATAATCAGGAGGCTGAGGGACAAAGATGAGAAACTTTTCTGTTCTCAGCTTTTGAATTTTTACCTCCTTGTAGACATTGCCTATTATAATAAAGTTTTAAAGTGCTGAACCAGGGTTCTGGTAGGTTGGCTTAGTAGTAAACACCCCTTGTTTTTCCTCATGTGAAATGTGCCCAGCCTGGGGGAGGTGTTAATAAATAATGTTTCACTCCCTTCCACCCAATATCCCCCACCCTCAAACTGAAGGTTTTCCCTGTGTTTGGACTTCCACTTCATTACTATCACCAAGTTCTCATTTTTTTCTCAGATGCCTAGGAGTCAAGTACTTAGAGGCAGGCCAATTCTTAAACTGGGCATCAGCGCCAAAATGTGGTGAAAGGGGTGAAACGGGGGTGGGGGGAGTTTACAGCGAGCCAGCTGATTAGGAAAGGAAGCTGTGGACATTGCCCCAGTTCTGATGACCCGGGAAGCAGAGGCATCATTCCTGCTCAGCTAGGCCAGCACTGGTTCTGGTAGGCTGCACTTCCTATTGTGTTAGGTCTTCCTTGGGCTTGAACCAGGACCCCACAATCTCTAGGTGGCCATTCTGGCCCAGGGTGGCCAGGACCAGCCCAATTTTTATCGTAGATTCTACCACAAACCCTTTACCCTGGACCGTCCCGTCCAGGAGACTATGGAACCCTTCAGTCCTTGGCACCAAAAGACATGGTAGGGGACAGGGCTGGGGGGCGAGGCACGGGTGGCTAGTCTCAGGACCCCACCCTCTCTAGAGTGGAGCAGGCGGATGATTGGGGTGGGGCCAGGAGCTGGGCAGAACTGGATGCAGCTTTGCCAGCTCCCGCGCGCTTTCAGGGAGCTGGGTGGCGCGGGAGAAGGCCCAGAGGCCTGGGGCGCTCTTTGCTGACTCGGGGAGCATGGGGTGGAACCCCATCCCTAGAGTTCGCTAGCAGTTTCCGCTCATTGGGTACTAACGCGGACTGTTCTAAATGCATTTTTCCCTCCCTTATAGTCTGTTAAATTGACTAATAAACTCAACACAGCGTTCTCTGTGCGGCTTCAAAAAACTCGGTAATTTCGTTAGAAAACGTTGAAATCCAACCCCAAAGTATTCAGCCCAAATGTTTAGTTAAAGTAACCCCGTGGGTTAATAAACTAAACAAAGACAACCCATGCAAAACTGGAGCAATGAAAACCAGGCTAAATAAACGAAGGGAAGTTTATAAGAACCCTTTCGGAGGAAAAAAAGAGAAAAGGCACCGGGCACGGAGGTTTAATGTGAAGCATGTGAGCCAGGCTCAGTTTACAGGTACGCGGGCCGACGGCGAAGAGCGATGTCAAGCGGCCTGGCCCACTGCGGGTGGGTTTGTGCCGCCCGGGAAACCTTACCCGGCGCGGCCTGGAGCTCCCCACCCCGCGGCTGAGCGGCCCCGCCCGGGCCGTGGCGCTCCACGGGAACCCAGGGCGGCACAGCTTGCGCCCCCCGCGCACCGCGCGCGGAGAGAAGGGCGCGGCGAACCACCCTGTGGTGGCGCTCTTCCGACCCGCGAAGGACAGTATTCACTAGTTGGCAAATATCCCGCGCTAAGGGACACTATGCTGTTGGACTGGCTGACGTGAGTCCCGAGCCCACGGAAGTTCCCACTCCCACCTCTCTCTCCCTGGGGTGCTGGCAGCGGACTAAGCTGCGCCATTGACCCCGAAGAAGCGCTGATGAAAAGAAAGGCGGGCTTCGGGGACAGAGGTTTCTACAATTAATTTCTTTTGCCTTTATGGTTCCAAGGACAAGGAGAAACCGAGGAGGTAGAAAGCAGAAAACTGGTGAAGGCTAGGTCCAGAAATCAGGAACCATGGTGTTTCTCGTTTTGGATGTAAGCTGTGGAACAACTCATCCTCTTGTCTACCTCGCCCACAAAGCAGATTCAGCCATGAAAAGAAAAAAGAAAAAAAAAAAAAAAAAAGGGCGGGGGGGAGTCGATGGAAGAGGTTTATTTTTCAGATCACTTTTTAACTTCCCTCTCCTGGGCTTCCTCGTCCCCTGTCGCAGGAACTCCTTAGAGGGGCGGCCCCAGCCGTGGGAGCTGATTCTGGGCGCTCCGCTAGGAGATCAGAGGCGACACAGGTTCGGTGGTAAAGGAACCTTCAGGCTGCTGGACAATGGCGAGGACCTCACACGGGGGCTCCACATCTTCCCCCAGCCGCTTTAGGCTCCCGCCGCTTCTTTATTCCACGTGGTGAATCCTTGGAGTCTTCTACCGCCGGGGAACCAATGGGTCGACCCGGGAGAGCGAGAAGCGCAGGAGATGGTTTGATAGGAAGTGTGGGTTTTAATGTTTTAAAGGGCACAATTGAAAGAGGGTTATTTTTTTTTCCCCCTGGCCAAGGTGGGAATCGAGGAAGACGTAGAAGAAGAAGAAGAAGAAGAAGAAGAAGAAAAAAAAAAAAACATCAGACGACGACGGGGGAAAAAAAAAAAGTCAGGCGAAACACCACACATTTATCTATCAACCGCTAGACAAGACAAAGAGGTTTTAACAACAGTTTGAAAAGAGCGGCCTGTGAATGGTTACTATTCAATTTGTATTTTATTCCCCGCTGGTCATGGAATTGAGATCAGAAGAAAAAGTGAAAACACATGGCTGAGGTCAGGGGATCAGAGAACCACCACATACAGCAAAGGGAAGGGAAAGCAATGGGAACTCGTGTGAAGAAATGGATTATATAAACAGAGCTTACCATCGCCTGCGCCCCATTATCCTATAATTTACCCTGCATGGGAGCATAGAAATATATTAAACTAGTGATAGGTTTTACCATTTCTTTACAACCCAGCCTCGTGCCAATCAAGCCTACTATATACTTTGAGACATGTTTAGAATTCTTGAACTAATGTGTTTATTTTAAATATCACAGGGAAATTATTACATCACCAGAAAATAATGCCAGAGCGGGGGTCTGCCACCCTTTTGAAGTCCTGCTCCAACGAAACATGATTTTAATTACATAATCACTTTGAAACTATAATTATACAATAAACGATGAGGATTAAGCGGGAAGTATAGAGTACATTAAAAATTGCTTAGGTCTTGAGAAAACAAACTGAACATGCAGGGGTAAAAGAAAGAGATGAAATCCGAGGTCCCGGGTAGGGGGTTGATAAATCCCTACAATCGCAGCCTTCTGAGCTGCGGTGGGGATGGGAGCCTGGGGCTCTCTTTGCCTGGCCCAAGGGAGGGTGGGCTGTGGCCTGAGTCGTGTAGCTTAGTAAAAGCCAGTAAATTTGAGACAGAATCAAAGAGAAGCGCTAAGGATGGCCGCGAGTGAGTTTGCTAACCTTTCTGCACCAAGACAAAGTTGTTACTTAAGCGTTTAAGAGATGCATTTACATTGAAACCCATCACACATTAGAATGCCACGGGGATGTTGAGTGTTGCCAAAGATTGTTTTGTTGGCTCTTCCCTTTCAGGAGGAAAAGCATCCAACACGAATGGTGTTGTGGATGCCCTGATGCCTGCAACGAGTTTATAAACAACTGCGGTGCGAGTGCCAATTCCCCAGGCACGCCTGGTTCCTGGGATGCACACGCGTCAACTACTCACTCAGCCTCATTTTAGCTTTCTGACTCTGGACCCCTTTCCTGAAAGCTGTCCTGCCTCCTAAATTTGCTTCTGTTTGTGTTTTTGTTGAGGCCAAAGGCAAGCGCAAGGGTTTTCCTTTTAAAGGTAGAAACCTCACTGCGCCCAGAGGCCACCCTGGCATCTCTCTCCTTCCAGTTTCCGCATGCCCCAGAATTCCTACAGAGCTCCCAACTCTGTAGAACTTTGGTCTTTCTTGCCTTAAAGTTCTGGTGGGAGCCAATGCCTGGAGCCCCAAGGACAAGGGTTCTAGGTTTGGTTACAGAGTCCCACACGCTTTGGGAGGCAACCTGGATGGGAGGCATCCTGGAGACAGAAATCATGGAATGGATTCCGAAGTAGTCGTTGTGGCTTTTTTTTTTTTTTTTTTTTTTTTTTTTT